>NC_139228.1:52398554-53136054 GCF_055691185.1 Crinia signifera
AACGACCTGTCGAACTAATGACCTTTCGACCTAGACCCATGTCGACCTTTCCCCATGTCGACATAATGTTGTCGACCTAATGACTGTCGACCATCATGCTGTAGACCAAATGATCCCAACCCGCTATGCCGCCCAGAGCTGAAGAGCGCCCATCTTTATTGTCTAAGATTCTAAATAATATGTTTTACATACATTTATCACCATCAGTTGCTAAAAAGGGGGCCCTTACAAACTTTTGCTATGGGGCCAGGGGTGTAACTTGACATTCGTAGGCCCCATAGCAAAACTTTGTAAGGGCCTCCTATGTAGCAACCGATGGTAATAAATGGATATAACACATAAAACTTAGGTTGTGCAGATGGCCCCCGTTCAGCTCTGGGCAGCAAGTGGTGCAAAGGCTCATAGCAGCTGCACCCCTTGCACTTATGGTAGTTACGCCCTTCTATGGATATCTAGGTACACCCCTGCGTAGGATGGAGATTTCCTGCCATCAGCAACGGGCAGGTTGTTCGGTATCATGGAAGCTTCACTCACACCTCAGTGGCAAACGCAGGATTTTTGGAGGGGGTTTCCAAATGTAATCCAAAGTTCCCCACTCTGCAACGCATTGGAGTAAGTACAGGAGTCTGGGGGAGCGGAAACAGCCTTGAAAATTGGTCTTTTTATGCCCTGCACACTGTATGGACTACAGAATTAATATTTAACAGTACAGATGGTCTATAGCAGTGGTTGCCGACCCTGGTCCTCAAGTACCCCCAACAGTGTCACCCAGGTCACCCAGCATGTGCACTCATTATCATACTTGCCTACTTTTGAAAACTACTTTCAGGGAGATTATAGTTGGTAGCAGAATTTTGCAAAGCCCCCCATTGAGGGGGCATGTCATGCTTCACTTAAAGGGTGTGTCTAGTTCCATATATGAAGAGATTGTGAGAAGAGATTGTGAACGTGGCACCTAGAAGAGTAGTTGTGCACTACTACATCTGAGCCCCAAATCAGTAAAGGTGCGTACACACGGGGGCGATTTAGTGCAAAATCGCGGGAAATATGATCGCTGAGCGACCTTATTGCCCGCAATGCTCCCGTTTTTGCCCCTGTGGTGATCGCTGGTCGCAGGAACATGCTCCTGCGACCAGCTGATTTCCACTGCCGGGCTCCCCCCAGCAGTTTCTTTTTCATCAGCGACCATCTCTGGTCGCTAATGTAAAGGAGAAACTGAGCAATATATCTCCCCCGTGTGTACACAGCTTTAGTAAAGGCCCATACACACTTGTAGACTTTCATTTCAAAAGACTTTGCCAAAATCTCTGAAAGATTTATCTTTCACCAAAGTAGTGCATACACGCTGAGCTATATTCCCCAAAGAGCAAAAGATTTTCAGGAGGCGAAAGACTTTGCTGAAAATCTTTCAGTATAAGGCTATTTACATAATGGGTGGGTTTGAATTCCAAGGGTAGGAACAGCGGCCATACTATTCTGTGCATTCCTGTTCTTGAGGCCTGATTCAGAACTGATCGCTGGGCTGCGTATTTTCGGAGCCCAGCGATCAGGTAAACGCCTCCTCAGTCAGGCAAAATCCCGCCCATGTGCATGGCAACGATTATTTGCAGCCTTGTACATAGGGAGAAATCCATTCGCCTGCGCCAGCAATGTATACGTTACCACCATAACACAATGTATATTGGTGGCAGTGGCGGCTGCAATGTATACATTGCTGGCAATGTATACATTGCCACCATAAAAATATACATTGGTGGGCAGTGGCCTGTGCCAGCAATGTATATACAGATGGGGCCGCTGCATCGGAGCAGCTCCCATTGTGCCGTCCCACGTTGCCTGCCAGAATGGGGCGTGCACGCAGGAGACACTCGCGTGCCACATTCTCAGCAACGAGACACTCGTCTCACCGTCCACCATCTCCTGCCAGCTACAGCAATATGGCAAGCTGGCGGCAAGGGAAAGAGCGGCCCCATCTGTATTACAGCCTTATAAATATCGTTGGTGGGCAGTGGTGACAGTAATATATACATGGCTGGCATGTGCCATCCATGTATATATTACTGCCATATATATCATTGGTGGGCAGTGGTGACAGTAATATATACATGGCTTGCATGTGCCATCCATGTATATATTACTGCCTTATAATTATCATTGGTGGGCAGTGGTGACAGTAATATATACATGACTGGCATGTGCCATCCATGCATATATTACTGCCTTATATTTATCGTTGGTGGGCAGTGGTGACAGTAATATATACATGGCTGGCATGTGCCAGCCATGTATATATTACTGCCATATATATCATTGGTGGGCAGTGGTGACAGAAATATATACAGGACTGGCATGTGCCATCCATGTATATATTACTGCCTTCTCGTTGGTGGGCAGTGGTGACAGTAATATATACATGGCTGGCATGTGCCATCCATGTATATATTACTGCCATATATCTCATTGGTGGGCAGTGGTGACAGAAATATATACAGGACTGGCATGTGCCATCCATGTATATATTACGGATCCGATATGATTTCCCGGCGGTCGGGATCCCGGCGGTCGGAATCCCGACACTGGAATCCCGACCGCCGAAATCCCGACAAGGGGGGGACATGGATCGCCCCCCCCTTGCGGGCTCGCTGCGCTCGCCACGCAGCGGGCCCGGTGCCTCGCTACGCTCGGCACGCTATTTTATTCTCCCTCTATGGGTGTCGTGGACACCCACGGAGGGAGAAAGTTTCGGGATTTCGGCGGTCGGGATTTTAGTGTCGGGATTCCGACCGCCGGGATCCTGACCGCCGGGAAATTAACCGCATCCCATATATTACTGCCTTATAATTATCATTGGTGGGCAGTGGTGACAGTAATATATACATGACTGGCATGTGCCATCCATGCATATATTACTGCCTTATATTTATCGTTGGTGGGCAGTGGTGACAGAAATATATACATGGCTGGCCTGTGTCAGTCATGTATATATTACTGCTTTTAGAAAAATCATTGGTGGGCAGTGTATGCTCCACACAGTGCAGGGGGCGGGGCATCACGCAGGGATGTGAGGCCGGGGGAGCAGAGCTGCAGGTCGGCGCCAGCGTGGGAGAAGGCAGAGCGGCGTATATGGCAGCGGCAGAGCGGGGCAGGAGCCGGTGAGTATGCTCCATCATCAACAGCGCGGGAGAGCCGGGGGCGGGAGCTGGGGGAGGGCGCAGGGCGGCAGTCGGGCTGAAAGCAGCTCAGCTTTCAGCCTGGCTGCTGTACACACTCAGCGATGATGGTTGAGAAAGCAGCCATCATCGCTGGCATGCTGGTAAAACCAGCAGATGGGAGACTTTGCTAGCGATGATGCGGGAGCGCGCATCATCGCTAGTCTTCCATCGGTGGGCCATACACACTAGGCGATTTTCAGCGGAAAATCGCTCAAAACGGCTGTTTTGACCGATTTTCAGGTGAAAATCGTTAAGTGTGTATGGGCCTTAAGAGCTACTATACTTGCTAAAGTGCTGGGAAATGGTGCTGATGATTCAATGTAACTATCTCTCTCTCATTTCTTTTTTCCCAAAAAAATTTAACAATGTAATGTGGGCTAGGTGAAATGAGGGAGATTGCTATACTAATGAGGGAGATTGCTGCTATTTCAGGGAGTCTCCTGCAGAATGCAGGAGGGTAGGCAACTATGCTCATTATTCCATACCTCCCAACTTTGTCACTACAGCAGGCGGTACGCTGCTGCTGCGCGCCGGAGGCGCGTTTAAATGTTCGGGGCGTGGCCTATACTCGCGGCTCCTCCGTGAGGCCACGCCCCCATTTTGCCGCTATGAGCCTGTGAGCCTCTAGCCATGCCCCCAGCCCCCTGGCTGCGGGAATAGACGCTGTGCGCATGCGCACAGCGTTTATTCCCCGCTGCTTAGCAGCTGACAGGGGGGACTCCCAACAGCCCCCCCACACCGCGGGACACTGCCGCCCGCGGGTGGGACAGCGGGACAGGCCCTGACAATAGGGACTGTTGGGAGGTATGTTATTCAGACACATTTTAAAAGATCCACAGGTGGAGCTAATTATGTCACCTGTGATTCTGTGTGGAGACCTGGAAAAGTGCACTGTTGGGGGTACTTGAGGACCAGGGTTGGGAACCACAGGTCCAGTAGCGGAACTACCGAGGGTGCAGCTGCTATGGGGCCCGGCGGCGCGCGGGGGGGGGGGGGGGGCGTGGACAGCAAGCAGTCCCCTGCACCCTCGGTAGTTAAACTACTACTGCCGGCGCTGCACAGCGCTACCCCCCGCCCGTCTCCTTCCTCATTGTACAACCCCCAACTGGCTTCTTACTTGCCGTAGTGGAGGCGCGCTGAAGCAGGCTGCCGCGGCAGCTTTATAATTAAATAATTTAAGGCTGTGACTATTGGCATAGTTTGTAATGGGCCTTGCAGTGTCACATAATGTGTAAGGGTATTACAGTGTGTCGCATATTGTGTAAGGGGCATTGCGGTGTGCTGTATATTGTGTAATGGCCATTGCGGTGTGTAGCATAATGTGTTAGGGTGTGTCGCATATGGTGTAAGGGTATTGCGGTGTGTCACATTTTGTGTATAGGGCCTTGCGGGGTGTCACCGATGGTGTAAGGGTAGTACAGTGTGTTGCATAATGTGTAAGCGGCATTGCGGTGTGTTGCATAATGTGTAAGGGTATTGTGGTGTGTAGCATATTCTGTAAGGGGCATTACAGTGTGTAATGCGTAATGGGCATTGCCGGGGGGGCCCCATTAGAAATTTTGCTATGGGGCCCACAAAGTTCTAGTTACGCCTCTGCACAGGTCTATATAGTATAGGCTGTTTCAAACATTTAAATAAGATAAGTAGTCAGGATAAGGGTAAACATATCATAATAAATACACATAATAGAACCAGTACTGCACTTTCTATGCTCACAATATCCCACATCATGGGAAAGGCTGCTGTCCTTTCCTCCTGGCAGCTGCTCTCTGGTCCATTGCAATGTTTGAGGGCTCAGATCCAGACATACAGTAAATGTGGTAGAAGAAGCTGGTACACTTGACAGGTGCAACAGCTCAGCTCTGTACGTTACACTGCATGATGTGGTGGCAGCTGTAATGACATACTTTTTGTGACACCCCCTGTTTTTGTACTGCAGCTTTTTTTGCAACCCAGCTCTAGAATCTGCGCCCCTTCCTGATTCTTTTTGCTATCAGTTCTTTCCTGTAATGACATACTTTTGAAAACTAGTTTCAGGGAGATTATAGTTGGTAGTAGAAATTTGCACAGCGCCCCATTGAGGGGACGTGACAGGCTACACCCAAAGGGCATGTCTAGTTCCATATATGGAGAGATTGTGAATGTGGCACCTAGAAGCGTAAGGGCTATATCACACACTCCGTCTCCTGCCGGGTGGCAAAAACCCATAAGGCCCAAAGCCGTGCCGCACACTGTAGTTTTTAATGGACACTATTGTATCCATTCACACGGGACGGCCACGGCCCGGCCGTCCAGTTGCAGCCGGATCCCACCACTGAAAGGGACGGCTGCCGGGCTGTGGCCATCCCTTCCATTCTAAACTGCTGTGTGCTGCACATCTTCCTGGCCGTACGGGTTTTCGCCGCCCGGCAGGAGCCGGAGTGTGGGCCAGATGCACTAAGCTTCAAAAATGATAAAATGGAGAGTGATAAACAGCCAGCCAATCAGCTCCTACCTGCCATGTCACAGGCTGTGTTTGAAAAATGTCAGGCAGGAGCTGATTGGCTGGCTGTTTATCACTCTCCATTTTATCACTTTTGAAGCTTAGCCCTTAGTGTGCACTGCAATATCTGAGAGGAATCTTGTAAAATGACTTAGATCCAAATGTAGATGAGCCCCAAAGCAGTTAGTCAGAGCTACTATATTTGGCAAAGTGCTGGGAAATGGTGCTGATGATTCAATGTAAATGTATCTATCATTCCTTTTTTCCCTTAAAACAGTGTAATGTGGGCTAGGTGAAATGAGGGAGATTGCTAGACTAATGAGGGAGACAGGGAGATTGGTGCTATTTCAGGGAGTCTCCTGCAGAATGCAGCAGTGCATACCTCCCAACATGACCCATGCCAGGAGGGACACAATGCTCTGCTTCTGGACTTTCCTCTTAATGTATGATTGCCATCAACTGTTTTTGAACAAGTTAACTAATAAGAAAGGTGCTTCACCACAGGTGATGGTAATCCCAAATTAAGAGGAAAGTCCATAGGCAGAGCATATTGGAAGGTATGGCTATGTGTAATGATCATATTATATGCCAGCGCTATTGTCATAATCTAAAGCACTTGCAAAGAGGAGGGGGGTTTCTGGGCACCAGAGGAGGGGGGTTTCCGGGCACCAGAGGAGGGGGGTTTCCGGGCACCAGAGGAGGGGGGTTTACGGGCACCAGAAACCCCTCATGCATTTGCCCATGCACCTAAATGACCCCATCTGTGCAGCTGGTTACAAGCTTGTGTTCTCTGTTATCAGCAGTGATCTCAAACAGGATGACTGGTGGGAAGTTTACTGTGTGTAGGAATCTTATCTTCTGCAACTCTATCTATCTATCTATCTATATATATATAGTTTGTGGATGTAGACCGCACTCTCACTTTGTGAAGGGGTCCAGAGCGTACTCCATACTCCAATTAATAGGGATTTTTCTCATATAGAGACACAGGCACTCGCCACTTTATCAAAAAAACACAGTGTTAATTCCTACACTTGGCTGGCTTGCATGCGGTACACCTATGGCTCTGCTGAATCCTTCTGACTCACCCTAAAACGCTCCTTGATAAAGGTCCAATGTTACAAGGACCGAAACGTCGGAGCACGGTGACGTTTTGAACATAGCACCATTGACATGCTGAAAAAATAAAATTTGAAAATTCTTTTATCAAAACTGTTTTTTTTTTTCTAAAGTGGTGAGTGCCTGTGTCTCTATATGAAAAAAAAAAAAAAAAAATATATATATATATAGTGTGTTTATGGTGATTGTACATAATTGCCTAAACTACCTGGAAGGGTAAAACTCGTGTGACGCTCCCTGCCCTCCGGGAAGGACAGGCAAGGCAAGTCTCGTGATGTTTGAGGGCCCCCTCCTGCCCAGCCAGAAGTCAGACACTGGCCCTTATTCTGGTTCACTTGCAAAGGCAAATTTCTTCTCAAATGTACAAAACCATGTGCACTGCATGCATACCTCCCAACTGTCACGATTCCGTCGGGACAGTCCCGATTTTCGGGTCCTGTCCCGACGTCCCACCCGCGGCAGGCATTGTCCCGCTGCGGGGGGTGGCAGTTGGGAGACCCCCCAATCTAGTAGAATAGACGGTACTCTTTACCTAGAACGGCGCCCACGATTGAAATCGCGGGCATCGCGGGTAAAATCGCGGTAATCGCGGGCATCGCGGGTAAATCGCGGGTAAATCGCGGGTACATCAAAATCGGGTACCCGCGATTACCGCGATTTTCCCATAGAGAACAATGTTAAAAAGCCTGATTGACCGCGATTTTAGCGTTAAATGCCTCAATGCCCGCGATTTTCCCATAGGAATCAATGTTAAATGGGCTACAGAGCCCAAATAGCCCCAATTAACCCTTAAATGTCCCCCCAATTTTTGTACGCCACCCCACGATCCACGCCAACCCGAAGCGTGGCGAGCGCAGCGAGCCCGCGAGGGGCGGCGGTACGCGTCCTACGACCTTTTCATTCCCCTACTATCCACGTCGGCGTGGAGTTGAGAATAGAATAGTGTGGCGAGCGCAGCGAGCCACCGAGCCCGAAGCGTGGCGAGCGCAGCGAGCCCCGCGAGGGGACGCGGATACCTTCACAGGTAAGCGCGTCCCCTCGCGGGCTTCACAGGTGTCCGCGTGGCCACGGACACCTGTGAAGCCCGCGAGGGGACGCGCTTACCTGTGAAGGTATCCGCGTCCCCTCGCGGGGCTCGCTGCGCTCGCCACGCTTCGGGCTCGGTGGCTCGCTGCGCTCGCCACACTATTCTATTCTCACACCACGCCGACGTGGATAGTAGGGCATGAAAAGGTCGGAGGACGCGTACCGCCGCCCCTCGCGGGCTCGCTGCGCTCGCCACGCTTCGGGTTGGCGTTGATCGTGGGGTGGCGTTAAAAATTTGGGGGGACATTTAAGGGTTAATGGGCTCTGTAGCCCATTTAACATTGATTCCTATGGCCAAATCGGGTGGATTGAGGCATTTAACACTAAAATCGGGTCCATCGCGGCTTTTAACATTGCTTCCTATGGGAAATCGGGAGCATCGCGTCGCGGGCATCGCGGGTACGTTTATGGCCGGCCGCGACGCGACCGACGCGATTTTTCAGGTTTAACATGGTTTTCAATGGGAAAATCGCGGGCATCGCGTCGGTCGCGTCGCGGGCAGGCATAAATGTACCCGCGATGCCCGCGACGGGCGCCGTTCTAGGTAAAGAGTACCGTATAGACGGTACTTATGTAGTATCTGGGCTGCCGATTTTGTGATTGTATGCCTTACCTTAAGGCATACAATCAGATGCGATGCGATGCGATGCGATTCGATGCGATTTTGCATAGGATTCAATGTTAAGAAGGTCCTGTTCATTTCCCCACTATCCAAGTGGGCATAGAGTTGATTTTATATAGCGTGGCGAGCGCAGCGAGCCACCGAGCCCGAAGCGTGGCGAGCGAACGCATATTTCTTAAAAAGTATTCTGTGTCCCCTCGCGGGGCTCGCTACGCTCGCCACGCTTCGGGCTCGGTGGCTCGCTACGCTCGCCACAGGTTTATATCCAACTCCATGCCCACTTGGATAGTGGGGAAAGGAAAAGGACCCCTTTTTCCCATTAAATTCTATGTTAAAATGGACCATTTTAACATTGAATCCTATGGAAAAATCTTGACCATCGCATCGCATACGATTTGGTCGCATGCGATGCGATACGATGCGATCCGATCCGATTTCTAAATCGGACGCCCAGATGCTACATAAGTACCGAATAGACGCTGTGCGCATGCGCACAGCGTCTATTCTCGTATGAAAATGAAGTTGCGGCTAATTAGCATAAGCCGCGCCCTCATTTGCATACGCCCGCCCCCTTTTCGGACGCTCGCGCGGCGATATTTCATCCGGACACAAGTTGGGAGGTATGCTGCATGGGGTGCAGAGAGAATTAAGCCGTGTACACACGGCAGCTATAGGGGCTGATATTGCTGGGAATATGGTCGCTGGTGACCCTATTGCCAGTGATGGGAGTGTGCCCCGGCGATAAATCGCTGGGTGCGCGCTTCCGTTTTCAGCCCAATTCTAATCGCTGTTCGCAGGACCTTGCTCCTGCGAACAGCTGATTACCTCTGCGGCTCCCCTGGCAGAGGTTCCTTTTCATCAGTGACCATCTCTGGTCGCTGATGAAAAGGAGACACTGAGCAATATATCTCCCCCCGTGTGTACGCACCTTTAGATATGGGTGGGGTTTTACTTCAAAGTGAGATCTCTATTGCTGTGTAAAAATAAAGCAGTATTTTCCCTGCACAGAAACAAAATAACTCCCCCCAATGTAACTCCAATGTTACATCTGCCCCACCTGCAGTACACATGGTTTTGTCCATTTGAGAGGGAATTTGCCTTTGCAAATACATTAGTACAGTGGTTCCCAAACTGTGTGCCGTGGCTCCCTGGGGTGCCTTGGGACACTTGCAGGGGTGCCCCAGGTTGGTGGTATTTATGGGCAAAACCAGTGTTGGAGGCTGCCAATCATAAAATGTGTACAAACAGAAGCAAATCCTGCCCATAAGCACATAACTGACCCTAAGAATCGCATATAAACCCAATCTAATTCATTGTTTTTGGGCCTAGGGGTGCCGCGAAAAAATTCTGATACGCTAGGGTGCCGTGATTCAAAAAAGTTTGGGAACCCCTGCATTAGTAGCATAATTATAGTAAGTGACCTGTAGGAGAGTTTTAGCAGTCCATGAACACTGGGAACATTGTATCTGAGATCGGCCAGCAGGGGGCATTACTGGCACACTTCCTCCTACGGGCCTGTAACATTCCCAAACACACTGTACGAGTGAAGTGGATTACCATGAAGGAGTCATGCGATGCCAGCCTGACCTACCACATGCCCCTGAATGCCAGGATACACTTACAGACTATTTATCAACAGTGCCCACTCTTACAGTATATTCTTTCTTAGGGGAGGATCTCTAAAAGCTGGGGCGAGCGATAAAGCGGAGAGAGAGAGATAAAGTAGCAGCCAATTTGTCTCCGACTGTCATTTATTCAAACACAGCCTGTAACATGGCAGTTGGGAGCTAATTGGTGGCTACTTTATCTCTCTCCAAGCTTTGTTAAATGATCCCCTTACTGCAGGCATGTCCAACGTTGGCCCTCCAGATGTTGTTAAACTACACATCCCAGCATGCTTTGCCACAGTTTTGCTATTAGAGAATGCTAAAAGTATTGCAAAGCATGCTGGGATGTGTAGTTTCACAACATCTGGAGGGCCAACGTTGGACATGCCAGCCTTACTGTAATGCAGTTATCAGCATCTTATTATACAGAGTATAAATACTGCAATTGCATTTTAATCCTGGTTACAGAGCATGGCTTGCTGGGAATTGTAGTGCTCAAGCTGGGTGGGGTGCAGTATCCTTTTCTGCTATGTCATTTTGTTTCTCACATTACAGACCAGGTGCCTGATATGGAGCAAAAGTCCACCAATATGCAGAGCGTAGTGTGTGTTTTGTCATTGGGCATGCTTTGTAACTGAGTGTACACAATTATGGGCGGTGCAGAAATCCACGCGTTTCATTCATTCATTCACACTGCACATACTCCATAACTGAGTGTACACATGTATGGACATTGCAGAACCCACGCGTTTCATGTATTCACACTGTACATCCTCCATAACTGAGTGTACACATGTATGGACATTGCAGACCCCACATGTTTCATGTATTCACACTGCACATCCTCCATAACTGAGTGTACACATGTATGGACATTGCAGAACCCACATGTTTCATGTATTCACACTGTACATCCTCCATAACTGAGTGTACACATGTATGGACATTGCAGAACCAACGCGTTTCATGTATTTACACTGTACATCCTCCATAACTGAGTGTACACATGTATGGACATTGCAGACCACACGTGTTTCATGTATTCACACTGCACATCCTCTATAACTGAGTGTACACATGTATGGACATTGCAGAACCCACGCGTTTCATGTATTCACACTGCACATCCTCCATAACTGAGTGTACACAAGTATGGGCGATGCAGCAACCCATGTGTTTCATGTATTCTCACTGCACTTTCTCTGTAACTGAGCATACACAAGTACGGACAATGCAGAGACACATGTGTTTCATGTATTCACTCTGCGCCCGTAACTGAACGTATACATGTATGGACAATCCAGATGTAAAATTTCATGTATTCTCACTGCTCTTTCTTTGTAATGGAGTGTACTGAAGTACGGACAATGCAGAGAACCATGCATTTCATGTACTCACACTGTGCTTCCTCCATAAATGAGCATACACATATATGGACAATGCAGGTACCCATGTGTTTCATGTATTCACACTGTGCTTCCTCCATAACTGAGTGTACACAAGTACATACAATGCAGTTACCCATGTGTTTCATGTATTCTCACTGCGCGTCCTCCATAACTGAGTGTACACAAGTACATACAATGCAGGTACCCATGTGTTTCATGTATTCTCACTGTACTTTCTCTGTAACTGAGTATACACAAGTACGGACCATGCAGAGACCCATGTGTTTCATGTATTCACACTGCACTTCCTCCATAAATGAGCATACACATGTATGGACAATGCAGAGACCCACATGTTTCATGTATTCTCACTGCGCTTCTCTGTAACTGAGTGTACTGAAGTATGGACAATCCAGCTATCCATGCGTTTCATGTATTCTTACTGCACATCCTCCATAAATGAGCATACACAGGTACATACAATGCAGATACCCACGCGTTTCATGTATTCACATTGCGCTTTCTCCATAACTGAGCATACACATGTTTGGAGAATGCAGATACCCACGCGTTTCATGTATTCTCACTGCGCTTTCTCCATAACTAAGCATACACATGTTTGGACAATGCAGAAACCACGCGTTTCATGTATTCTCCCTGCGCTTTCTCCATAACTGAGCATACACATGTATGGACAATGCAGAGACCCACATGTTTCATGTATTCTCCCTGCGCTTTCGCCATAACTGAGCATACACATGTTTGGACAATGCAGCTTCCACGCGTTTCATGTATTCTCCCTGCGCTTTCTCTGTAACTGAGCATACACATGTTTGGACAATGCAGAAACCTACGCGTTTCATTTATTCACACTGCGATTTCTCTGTAACTGAGGGTTATTTCCCAGCCTTCAAATGTCCATTCCAAATCCAGAACTGCTTAGAGGAGTTCACTCAGTTCCATAAGGTTCCTTTAAGACTTCCTGGACATTTGGAGATGTTACAAGTCTGAAGTCTTTGTCCAAGAGAAAGTCCTGTTCCACTTCTCTGGGCATTTTATGTATCACTGCTCCTTTAAATCAAACCTGTTGCACCAACAGATAACTATCCCATTATTTATAATAGTGCCGCCTCATATAATTTCTTTCTTTAGCTGCAGAATCATTAAGAATTAATTACCCGCTTTATTTAGACCGGTGCTTTGTATGTATGTCCTCCTCTCTGCAGGATGCGGGTATGAATTATAACAAGGTTTAGTCGGCCTGTACAGGCAAATGAAGTCCCTATATCACACCAGAACTGTCTGGATCCAATCCAAATATGTCATCCTGATCTGATTTCCATACGTGGTATAATATGAACTGTATATGAAAACGCCAGCGATATACCGTTATTTAGTATATTGTAAGTGTCCGTGTTCTCTGGTCTTATTGTACTCCATGTCCTGATAAAATATTTATTTTTGGGCTGGCCATGCTATTTTGGTTGCCCAACGCCATTAATTAACCATAGCTAAATTGAAATACAGCAATGTCCATTGTTGCCCAGCAGCCAATCACACCCTGTCCTGATTGTGGTCGGTTTCCAACTTTCACAAATCACTATCACAAGTCACAGAACGATCCGTGAGAGAGTCGGATGTCAGTCTACTCATTGGACTCGTCCTGGGATTTACTCCTTGTGTTGGTGGCCTGCGATAGGATGCCGCTCTTCAAGTATCATTGTGAGTAAGGAGGCAGTGGTGCAAAGGAAAGGGGTGACATGAGGGGGGGGGCAGTGGGGCGGTACCGTTACAGTGTGGCTTAATGTCTAAAATCGGGAACAGCATTTGGGTAGTTGTGTTACCTTGTCATGCTTGTATTATACATGAGTCTCTGTTCACTCGGTAGATGGGACAGCGCAATGTTCTGCAGATCCATGGGGAGGCCAGTAATGTAATAAGTGCAGGCTGTATCACTATGTACCTACCATGGGGTAGATGGGAAAGAGCGATGTTCTGCAGTTCACTAGAGAGGTCAGTAATGTAATAATCTGCAGGGTATATCACCGTGTACCTGTCAGGGGGTAGATGGGACAGAGCGATGTTCTGCAGTTCACTAGAGAGGTCAGTAATGTAATAATCTGCAGGGTATATCACCGTGTACCTGTCAGGGGGTAGATGGGACCAAGTGATGTTCTGCAGATCATTAGAGATTTCAGTACTATAATTATCGGCAGGATCTATCACTATGTACCTGTCAGGGGGGTAGATGGCACAGTGCAATGTTCTGCAGGTCACTAGAGAGGTCAGTAATATAATTGCAGGATATATCACTATGCACCTGTCAGGGGGTAGATGGGACAGAGCAATGTTCTGCAGGTCACTAAAGAGGTCAGTAATGTAGTAATCTGCAGGATATAACACTATGTACCTATCAGGAGGTAGATGGGACAGAGCAATGTTCTGCAGGTCACTAGAGAGGTCAGTAATGTGATAATCTGCAGCATATATCACTACCTGTCAGGGGGTAGATGGGACAGAGCAATGTTCTGCAGGTCACTAGAGAGGCCAGTAATGTAATAATCTGCAGGATATATCACTGTGTACCTGTCAGGGGTACATGGGACAGAGCGATGTTCTGCAGATTACTAGAGAGGTCAGTAATATAATAATCTGCAGGATATATCACTGTGTACCTGTCAGGGGGTGCATGGATCAATGGTGGAACTTGTGAGTGGTTGGCCGTGGTGCAAAAATATAATTTGAGCCCAACCTCATCCACTCCATCCCATGTTCACAATATGCAACACAGGTTTGGGTGTCAGCAGTGGGCCCCTTTGTCTTCAGGGGCCCTAGTGCAATACACCTGCTGCATCAATGGTAATTCCGCCTCTGGATGAGATAGAGCAATGCTCTGCAGATCACTAGAGCGGTCACTAATGTAATAATCTGCAGGATATACATCACTTTGCGACAGTTATTGGGAACATGAAACAAAGAAATGTTCTAGAGATCTGTAGCAAAGCTTGTGGAGCTGTTATTCAGCGATTGACCTGTAGAGTGATCCGGTGGAATCATTAATCAGTGATATAGATCTGTACGGTGATCAGATGGAGCCATTAATCAGTGATATAGATCTGTACGGTGATCAGATGGAGCCATTAATCAGAGATAGATCTGTAGGGTGATTGGGTGGAGCTGTTAATCAATGATAGATCTGTACGGTAATCAGATGGAGCCATTAATCAGAGATAGATATGTAGGGTGATCGGATGAAGCCATCATTCAGTTATATAACTCTGTAGGGTGATTGAATGGAGCTATTAATTAGTGATAGATCTGTAGGGTGATCGGATGGAGCCATCATTCAGTTATTTAGATTTGTAGGGTGATCGGATGGAGCCATTAATCAGAGATAGATCTGTAGGGTGATCGGATGGTGCCATTAATCAGTGATATAGATCTGTAGGGTGATCGGATGGAGCCATCATTCAGTGATGTAGATCTGTAGAGTGATCGGATGGAGCCATCATTCAGTTTATATAGATCTGTAGGGTGATCAGATGGAGCAATCATTCAGTGATATAGATCTGTAAGGTGATCAGCTGGAGCCATCATTCAGTGATATAGATCTGAAGGGTGATCGGATGGAGCTGTTAGTGATAGATCTGTATGGTGATTGGATGGAGCCGTCATTCAGTTATATACTGTAGCTCTGTGCAGTGATTGGATGGATTAATTAATCAGAAATAGATCTGTAGGGTGATCAGGTGGAGCCACTAATCAGAGATAGATCTGTAGGGTGATCAGATGGAGCCATTAATCAGTTATATAGATCTGTAGGATGATCAGATGGAGCCATTAATCAGAGATACATCTGTAGGGTGATCGGATGGAGCTATTAATCGGAGATATAGATCTGTAGGGTGATCGGATGGAGCCTTTAATCAGTGATAGATCTGTAGGGTGATTGGATGGAGCCATTAATTAGTCATATAGATCTGTTGGGTGAACAAATGGAGCCATTAATCAGTGATAGATCTGTAGGGTGATCGGATGGAGCCATTAATCAGTGATAGATCTGTAGGGTGATTGGATGGAGCCATTAATTAGTCATATAGATCTGTAGGGTGAAAAAATGGAGCCATTAATCAGTGATAGATCTGTGAGGTGATCGGATGGAGACATTAATCAGTAATATAGATCTGTAGGGTGATCGGATGGAGGCATTAATCAGTGATAGATCTGTAGGGTGATCGGCTGGAGACATTAATCAGTGATAGATCTGTAAGGTGATCGGATGTAGCTTTTAATCAGTGATATAGTGATTCGGCGTTGACCTGATTCGGACATCTACTGTGTCTATTGAATGACTAAGCAGTCACACTGGGATGTCTGAGCTTTGAACAGAAAATAGAATATTTAGTGGCCCGGCGTCCGCAGCTTCCTAGAAGGGATTAGAAGGACGCAGTAATGTTAAATCAATGCAAGAAATAATTACTCTCTGCTGTACTGTGAGAACATGGCTTAAGTAATAGGACATTCACTTTCACACTCCGCCATGTCTCTCGTGATAGATAGAGAGAGCAAGAGATTGAAAGAAGGATATATGAGATAGATCCTAGAAAATGATAAACAAAATATAATTGTGTTCTATGGGCAACATCACTCCTAGGACTTTCCTCCTAGGAGAAAAGACTTTGGTGATCATATATGTGACAATCAGGACAACGCTGATACGTACACCTTGTGCGGTTTCAGAATATCCCAGATTTGCGGTTTGCGTCTGTTCCAGTTATTATAGGACACCTAATTATCAGATATAATGATGCTGTGGAAGGATCTGGTTACAGTTCTCCTCTCCTGACACGTGAGGTTTCTGAAAGCCACCAAACAATTGAGGTTTTGAAACATTTTAACTGATTTATTTTAACAACATTAGGAAGTTACTGAGTTATTTGTCCTAGTTCTGCTTCCCCGGCATCTATGGGAAGAGTACGGAGTATATTATAGGGAACACAGCCCTATGTAGCCCCAGGATTATATATGTCTGGGTATCACTATGTGAGGCCCCTGAAAAAGCACCCTGGCTCCCACTGTCTGGGTATCACTATGTGGGGCCCCTGAACAACCACCCTAGCTCCCACTGTCTGGGTATCACTATGTGGGGCCCCTGAACAACCACCCCAGCTCCCACTGTCTGGGTATCACTATGTAGGGCCCCTGGACAACCACCCTGGCTCCCAATGTCTTTGTATCACTTTGTGGGGCCCCTACCTCCCACCATCTGGTTATCACTATGTGGGGCCCCTGGATGACCACCCTACCTCCCACCGTCTGGTTATCCCGCATTGATATGTACAGAACAGTGTAGTGAGAACAATTATGTTACATACATGTGTCCCATATACCATCCAGCGGTGCACATCGAACCCTGGGACAGACAAGGAAGATTGGGCCTGTGGTACTGGGACTGAGTGATACATCTTACCCTGGGACCAGTGCCGTCTTTCCCATTGGGCACGATGGGCAGTTGCCCGGGGGCACTAGGACCTAGGGGCCCCCGGCCCAGCCCAATGGGAAAGATGGTGTCCGGGGTCCGGGAATCCGCTCACCCTCGCTGGGGGATCCGGGCAGGGGGATCAGGGCGGTGGCGGCAGAGGCATAGCGAGGGCGGTGCCGGTGGAGCACCAGCTCCGGGCGATGGAAGCTATCCTGGCGCCGGAGCCGTCCCAGCACCGCCAGCTCGCCCGCTCCATCTTCCCCGCTAGCTCCCACCGCGGCTCGCTGTGTGCGGGAGACGTGATGCTATTTAAAATTCACGTCTCCCTCTGGACCGCCAGCCAATAGGCGCTTGCGGTCCAGCAGCCAATCAACTGGTGGCTGCTGGACCGCGAGCGCCTATTGGCTAGCGCGGTCCAGCGGGATATGTGAATCTTAAATAGCAGGCGCAGCAGCACACACTAGTGCACTGTTACAGCGGGGACTGGGAGCGCCTGGGCAGCGGACAGCTGGGGGGTCCCCACTGTCAGATGTCGCGCGCAGGGGCGATCCGCGGCACTGCTCCCCTCTCGTGACAGCCATCACAGCCGCCGCAGCTAACATCATCATCCCGCCCACCCGGCTCCCAATGTGCTGGTAAGTTGTGGCCATCAGAAGGGGGACCATGCTCGAGCTCCAGTATAACAAACCTAAAAGAGGTCCAGACTCACCACCCTGGTGTTGGATGGTATGGGTATGTTGGGGACAGTGAAAGAGTAGGGTGTGTAATTGGGGGTGGTGTAGAGGAATAGGGAGTGAATGTGGCACAAACAGGGGGGCTAGGGTGTATATGTGAGTAAAGCTTTATAGGGGGTCTGTGGGTGGAACAGGGTGTTTGTGGTGGGGATAGAGGGTTATGGGGTGTATGTTGGGGGACAGGGTGTTTGTGACGGGGATAGAGGGACGTGGCAATGAGGTCTCTCCTCTTATATGGAATCAGTATGGGAATTCTGTAAGGGGCAGTAATATGGGCAATGTTTAAGGGGCACTACGAGGGGAATTATGTGTAAGGGACATTACGCCGGAAGCTGACTGGCTGCCGCACGGAGCCAGAGAGGTGAGGGTTGGGGAGGTGACTGTGGGCTCCTGGGCAAACTAATTTGGGGGGGGTCCAGTGAACTAGGTTGCCCAGGGGCCCTTCCTAATGTTAAGACGGCCCTGCCTGGGACAGAGCAGGAACCTTTCTTATGTGGGTGTCAGAGAGGTGATGTATCTCCATGAATTAGTCCCTACATGGATTAGTCCCTACATGGGACCTATATAATGGACTGTGTGGAAGGAGGTTGGAATGGTCCATACTGTACAGCTCACTGGATAGACCCAGGCGGTAGAAGCCAGCAATATTAGGGTTAATATTCCTATGAAGCCCATTAGCCGCTCGGCAGTGAGATGATCTGGAGTCTGCAGGAAAGAGACACTGAGCTCATCAGTAACGGCTCAGACTATATATAGACAATGATGGTTCCAATACCATGCCATGAGAGATACAATATTCCTCTTATCCAGGGGGCGGACGCTGCACATTACTGCGCCCGCCCCAAGGTATTATATCCCACTGGGTGCAATCTGGTGGGCGGAGCGGAGGACACGATGGGTGAGAGCAATTACTCTCTGACTGCACATTGTGAGGATAACAGTGATTCTGAAGACACCCCTTCTCATTGCTCCCGCAGGAAACCCCCCCATATCACCCCCAGGACACCCCTCCCATTGCTCCCACAGGAAACCCCTCCCGTATCACCCCCAGGACAGCCCTCCCATTGCTCCCACAGGAAACCCCTCCTGTATCACCGCACCCCCAGGACACCTCTCCCATTGCTCCCACAGGATACCCCTCCCGTATTACCCCCAGGACAGCCCTCCCATTGCTCCCACAGAAAACCCCTCCTGTATCACCCCCAGGACACCTCTCCCATTGCTCCCACAGGATACCCCTCATGTATCACCCCCAGGACACCTCTCCCATTGCTCCCACAGGATACCCCTCCTGTATTACCCCCAGGACAGCACTCCCATTGCTCCCACAGGATACCCCTCCCGTATCACCCCCAGGACAGCCCTCCCATTGCTCCCACAGGATACCCCTCCCGTATTACCCCCAGGACAGCCCTCCCATTGCTCCCACAGGATACCCCTCCCGTATCACCCCCAGGACAGCCCTCCCATTGCTCCCACAGGATACCCCTCCCGTATCACCCCCAGGACAGCCCTCCCATTGCTCCCACAGGATACCCCTCCCGTATCACCCACAGGACACCCCTCCCATTGCTCCCACAGGATACCCCTCCCGTATCACCCACAGGACACCCCTCCCATTGCTCCCACAGGATACCCCTCCCGTATCACCCCCAGGACAGCCCTCCCATTGCTCCCACAGGATACCCCTCCCGTATCACCCCCAGGACAGCCCTCCCATTGCTCCCACAGGATACCCCTCCCATTGCTCCCACAAGACACCCCTCCCATTGCTCCCACGGGACACCCCCTCGCTTATCACCCCCAGGTCACCACTCCTGTATCACCCACGGGTAACATAGAAACATAGAAACATAGAATTTGACGGCAGATAAGAACCACTTGGCCCATCTAGTCTGCCCCTTTTTTTAAACATGTTACCTCAAACCATATTTGATCCTTTACAGAAGGGGGTCCTTGGGGTACCTCTCCTGTATTACCCCAAGGACCCCCTTCTGTATCACCCCGGGTCCCTCACCTATATCACCCAGGGGGCAGTAAAGTTATAAGGGGCCTGATCATTATTCAGGTATGTGCCACCAGATGATGATGGAACGGTTATGGTATATTAGATCTACAATGTCTAGGTCTACAGTCAAAAGGTCAACCACTATTGGTCAACAGGGTGAAAAGGTTGACAGCCATTAAGCCAATGTGCTCAAAATGTCAACATTCAAAAGGTCAACATGAGGTTTTCAAGTTTTTTCAGTGTCTGTCGACATAGGTTGACATGGACACCATAACAGTGTTCCATGTCCCCTCACATGGCGCTCAGCACTCTATTATAATCTAACTCTATGCCCACCTGGATGGTAAAGTCTGAAAAAAAAAAATTAAAAAAAGAAATTAAAAATCACGAAAAACTCATGTCAACCTTTTTCATGTTGACCCTTTGACCATGTCGACTTTTTGACCATGTCGACATTTTGACTGTCGACCAATAGTTGTCGACCTTTTGAATTTCCACCTAGGCACTGTAGATCTAATGACTTGATACCGATTGGAACGTACACCAACGCGGGATGCAGTTAAAATCCCGGCGTTCAGAATCCCGACGCCGGAATCCCGACCGCCGAAATGCCGACACATTCTCCCTCCTGGGGTGTCCACGACACCCCTGGAGGGAGAATAAATTAGTGTGCCGAGCGTAGCGAGGCACCAGGCCCGCTGCGGGGCGAGCGCATTTCGGCTGTCGGGATTCCGGCGTCGGGATTCTGAACGCCGGGATCCCGACCGCCGGGATTCAATACTGAATCCCACCAACGCTGCAGCGTATGTCACTGCAGGCCGTGCCCTCGGTGTGGATGGCAGAGATTGGTACTATCTGCCGATGGCATTAGCTGTTGTAGACTGTGTGTTACGTCTGCGGTATATTACCTAGAAGATATAGCAGGTATCGCTGCAATGTGGTTATAACAGATTACACTATCGGGACATAGCCGTGGTTGGCATGAATAGACGATGTTGGCCAAACGTGATTCATTTCTAGTTGGTTGACCCTATTTTCTGGTGCCATCTCCATGTCACACATAGGGTGCCCCCACACCCCGTCTCGTGCCTGTAGGAGGCAGAACCACAGATAAGCTGCTACCAGGATAATATGATGTATTTGCATCACCAGTTAGCAGACATGACATCACTATGCCCACATGACAACGAATTACATCATCTGATGATGGCGTTAGATAACAGGCCAAGTTTCAGGAAGCTGAGCTTGTTGGACATTCTAAAATTAGGCTACATAGCGGTTCACATTGAGGGCTATGGTAATGGCGGCATTTCCTTATTTAACAATTAAACCTTTCCTACAGGACCCTGATAATGCTGCAGGAGCTGCGGGGAGCTCCAGCACTGAACATACATCTGTATTGTCTCTCTCCCCGGGATAAAGGTTTATGAGCTGACAGAAGGTGAAAAGTTCCCGATACTCAGAGCTGCTGACGGGGAGGAGCTGCTGACGGGGAGGAGCTGCTGACGGGGAGGAGCTGCTGACGGAGAGGAGCTGCTGACGGAGAGGAGCTGCTGACGGAGAGGAGATGCTGACAGATGTAGCACAGAGAATATGGAAATCAATGCAGATAAAGGGAAAGTGGGTCTTCCGGGACACGCCGGGGGAATAATCCCTTATGTGGCCGGTATGCTGACACAATGGGGGAAATTTACTGAGATGTGTATTCGGTACTTGTGTAGTTTCACGGCTGTACTTACGTAGTCAGCGTAGTGTCCCTGTCAGCATCGCAGCCAGCGTAGTCAGCATACTCAGCTTAGTTGTCACGTAGTCAACATCCCTGTCAGCATCAGCGTTGTGTTCCCGCAGCCAGCGTAGTCACATAGTCAGCTTGTATCTGCGACTGTCTGTACGTTTGCAGCTAACCAGAGCTTACGCAATTAGCGTAGTCAGTCAGCGTTACGCAATTAGAGTAGTCAGTCAGCGTTACGCAGTTAGCGTAGTTAGTCAGCATTGTGTCACCGCTTATTAGGTGTGAACGTGTTCCTAAAACACCCCCCGCAGTACGCGTCCTCCTGACCTGTTCATATTACTTGACGTGTATTCCGCATATGCTCGCCACTCTTCGGACTCATTTTCCGCGTCCCCTCTCACGGCTCGCTGTGCTCGGCACACTTCGGGCCCGGTGGCTCGCTGCGCTCGCCACACTTTATAAAAGCAGCTCCACGCTGACGTGGATAGTGGGCGTATGAACAGGTCGGGAGGATGTGTAACATGAAGCACTGGCAAATGTGTCCTTTATTGTGCATGAGACGCTCTTGCACCCACACCCCCCATTTGTGCACAAAACCCTAACCCTGACCATCTCCCTGAAGCAGACACGGCCAAGGTTGCCTTACCCTGGCACACAATTTACTGAGACGCACTTGCGTATGAGACGCTCGTGCGTCCCAGGCAGATGGAGCGCCTCTCTGCCGGCGCCCGCATGATCGCCTCTCCGTCGGCGTCCACCAGCGCAGGGGATCTGGTGGTTACCGGGGCTGTATGAGGCACTCCCTATACTTGCCAGAGACGCAGGGGACAGAGCTGTAGCTCGCGGGGACAGTACGTGACTAGCAGGGCCGGTGCAAGCCCTGTGAGCGCCCGAGGCAACCTAACCCCCGCCCGCCCCTCCTCTCTGGGGGGGGGGGGTGATACACGGGGATTGTCGCTGGGGGGAGGGGGGGTGCGCGGGCGATACACGGGGATTGTCGCTGGGGGGGGGGGAGCGGACGCAACCGCAACCCACAGGCGTTATGAACAGCGCATGGGGGGGGGGATCACGGACGGGAGTCAGGCGCGGGGAGGGGGGCGCACGAACTCACCTGCTGCTGACTTCTCTCAGACCTGCTGCCGGGTGCCGGGCGGGCGCAGGACTACACGGCGGCGGCAGCAGCAGAAGACAGGGGAGAGCCGGTCACCGACGCGGCAGCAGTTAATTGCAGGACTATTCCGGTGCGGAGGGGGGGCGGGGTAATTACAGGAGGGGATGTGTAATAGTGGAGAGAGCTGAGCTGCACTATTGATTGGCAGCGTGCGGTGCCGCCCTCCAGTAGGCAGCGCCCTAGGCAAATGCCTAAGTCTGCCTAATGGTAGCTCCGGCCCTGGTGACTACGCTGCCTGACTACGCAGGGCTGCAGTGGGGACACTACGCTGACTATGCAGGGCTGGCGCGGGGACACCACGCTGACAACGTAGCGTTGCGTGCTGCCGTGAAACTACACAAGTACCGTGTATTCTACTTCACATGTGATGTTGCTATGGGCAACCAATAGTAGACAGTAGATCCTGTCTACTATCTTCTAGAGGGTGCTGAATAAATAAGAAGTAGATTTTGATTGGTTGACATAGCAACATCACATGTAAAGTAGAATATACATCTTAGTAAATTTCCCCCAATGCATCTAGCATTGGTCGACATACATATGGTCAACATCATTTTTTTTTAAATTCTTTCCAACTTTATCATTAGCCATCGACATGGACTATGATGAGTACAGTGACCAGTGCCAGGTGCATTGTATGCAGTTTATACAGGGTTTGTATAAAAAGTAATGAGACCAAATTCGTGAAAAAATATTTATTGAAGATATCGCTACGAACAATTAAACTTCTTCTAAATAAGACCTTTGTGCGTCGACACACTTCTGCCAATGAGTTGTCCACGCTTGGAAGGCGCCCTGGAAGTCCTTTTCCGGAACGTCCTTCAAGCAGTGCGTTGAAGCCTCTTTGACCTCTGCTACGGTCCCATGGTGGTGTCCTTTGAGGACTGTCTTCACTCGTCGAGGAGAACAGGAAAAAGTCAGCCGGGGCCAGATCGGGACTGTAGGGGGGTTGGGGAAGCGTTGCGATGCTGTTCCGGGCCAGGTAGCCGTTGAATGGTGCACAGTCACTTTATCAACTCCTACATGGTCTGCGATAATTCAAACACTTATCCGCCGGTCTGAGTGCAACACATCACGCACACGTTGCACATTGTCCTCGTTTCTGCTTGTGGGCGGGCATCCTGCGCGGGGTTCGTCTTCCGCACTCTCTTGATTGTCTTTGAAGCACTTTTGCCATCGCAAAGCAGCAGCTTGAACATTTTCTTGATAATGGCTAACTTCTCCATATCTGATTTCCGAATCCCCCACAGAATTTAATGGCGTAGCGCTGTGCGATAGAACGCTGCATTTTTAAGCTTCAACCTTAAGGACAGGGGTCTACTAAAACCACGATATGAACCGCATGGAAGCTAGGCGACTGACGCTCTGTGCTGGTTGAAGGTAACTTCCCCCATCATCAAACCCGTCTGGAGCATGCACGCTGCAACATACAGTCGCGTTAGTAAAAATCACATTTATACAAACCCTGTATTGTACCTGGTCAGTGGCGTAACAGAAAATTTTGCTCCCCCCCGCCAGGACAATATCGGAGCCCCCCCCCCCCGTTAAAAGACAAGACCCCCCCCGGGGAGCTGGCAGGGGGGTCCGTGCGGCGCGGGGGTACCTGTGGTCAGGGACTCGGGAGAGCCTGGAGGTCCCTGCGGCGCTGATAATGAGTTACCGGGGTCCCTGCAGCGAAGTGGAAATACTGCGCTACCGCCGTGCGGTGGCGCGGGAAGCACTTCTGACTCTGAAAACACTGGGCGCATGCTGATTGGCTGAATCTCAGCCAATCAGTGTGCGGCCGCGGCCAGTGTTTTCAAAGTTAGAAGCGCTTCCCGCGCCGCCGCACGGCGGTAGCGCAGTATTTCCACTTCGCTGCAGGGACCCCGGCAACTCATAATCAGGCTCTCCCGAGTTCCTGAACACAGGTACCCCCGCGCCACACGGACCCCCCTACCAGCTCCCCGCTGCACCCACAAGCAGTGGGGAGCTGGCGAAGAAACAACAGCGCCCGCAGACCCCCGGCGCCTCTCCGCCACCGCGGGGGGCTGCGGCCCTTTAGTTACACCACTGTACCTGGTGCCCAAGTTAGATTTTTTTTTAAATGATTTTTATTTTTTCTGTATCGACCATTCCTGCATTGACATTTTGACTGTATTGAACTTTTCTACCTGTCAACCCTTTCAGCTGTCTGCCGTTGTACATGTTGACCTTTTGACCCTGTCAACCATTTGCATGTTGACTTTATGGGGTCGACATATTGACTGTAGACCCAATGGTTGACATCAGCCTTAGAAGGCCAGATGTACTAAGCTTTAAAAAGTGATAAAGTGGAGAGTGATACACTACCAACCTACCAGCTCCTAACTTTCATTTAAAAAACCTAGCCTGTAACATGGCAGCTAAGAGCTGATTGGCTGGTACTTTATCTCTCTGCCAGAGTTCCGCTGTATCCTGACGCCTCTTCCCCAGGTAGTATCATTGTGGTAACACTGCAGCGTGTGCAGAGCCCTCGGGATACACGTGTATCCACCTCTCATCCCAATGCATTGCGCAATCCTAATTATACTGGTAACGCCTATACTGGCCAATTAGAAGGAAGGAACTCCCATCAGCCTGATTACACACATCTTGAATTAGTTCTTGGCCTGTAGAATTCCAGCATAGTATAATGATTAGTCAGATTTAATAAACATTAAACCTACACATATGCTGACATACTCCTATTTCACTAATTAAAGGACCACAACTATGACTATATAGAACAGTTCCTGCAAATATTTCTGTACAGTATTTTCCATGGCTTGGCAAAATCGAGATGCTTCAGCTTGACATGGTATTTGCAAGTGTTTGTCCTCAGTTGTCTGCCATATAAGCGGAGACCTTCTGGTGATTGCTGCTCATTGCAGGCAGCTATTTTTTTTTTTTTTTAAATAAAATGTGTATTGGAATAGTGGCATACCAGCTGTCGCCACCAGGAGCAGAAGCGATAGGACTGGAGAACAGCTGCAGAATCTCTCCTTGGTAAATACGCGGTAATTAGCTTCCATGTGCTTTGCTAAATTGCTAAATACTGTATTTAGGGCTGATCTCAGAATACTACTGCAGACTATTGATTGTAAAACTGCAAAAAGCTGTTACTGTGATTTTTTATTTGTCAAGAACTTAGAAATATTGTTATATTGATGCTGACCTCACATGTGTTAGATTTAATTAGCACCTTTTGATGGGGGACGTGCAGGGCTGCCGAGAGGGGGGGGGGGAGCAGGTACTAATTACCCGGGCCAAGGCTTGCTGGAGGGGCCCGGCGGGGCCCTGGTCAAACCCCCTTCGTTCCTCCTGGGCAGAAGCACACACCTACTGACAGGGCCGGGGCCACCACTAGGCAAATCTAGGCATTTGCCTAGAGCGCCGGCCACTGGAGGGTGGCATTTTGCGCCCCCCCCCCCCCGTGCCGCGGGGTTACCTGTCCTGCGGCGCTGTGTACTTAAAGCTGGCGGCGGAGGCAGCGGGGGTCCCTGCAGTCAATTAGAAATAACGAGCGCTATCCGCCGGGCTATGCGGAAGCGCTTCTGTTGTGAAAACACTGGCAGCACGGCGCACGCTGATCTCAGCCAATCAGCGTGCGGCCAGTGTTTTCACAACAGAAGCGCTTCCACATAGCCTGGCGGATAGCGCTCGTTATTTCTAATTGACTGCAGGGACCCCTCGCCGCCAGCTTTAAATACACAGCGCCACAGGACAGGTACCCCCCCCCTCCCCCGGCACCGGGGCGCCCCCACCCCGACTCGTCTGGGGCGCTCTGGTGCCTTGCACCGGCCCTGCCTACTGAAAGCGTGAGAGCTCATGCTGAGCCTGCTGTCAGCAATGCACATGCTGAAGGTGTGTGCTGCTGCTGAGGGAGGGTACAATAACACTCACCCTCAACTTTAGTGTGTTTGGTCACCCCCTAAACATTTTGGGGGTGTTGCCCAGCCGCAGGATGTGACCACGCCTCCCGTAATTAGGCCACACCTCCAACATTTTACAGGGCCCAGCATATCTCTCGGCTGCCTTGGGGACGTGGGAACGTCCCAGTGTTTTGGGATGTTCCCGCGGCCAGCAGTGTCCCACGGCGCAGGGGAGGGGGGGGCAGTTGGGAGTCTCCCCCTGTTGTCCGTGAATAGACGCTGTCTATTATTTCAGGCAGAGGGGCTGGGGGCTGACCAGCAGCTTTCAGAGCTGCTGGGCATGCCCCCACAGCGGTGAAAAATGAGGGTGTGGCCTCCCGGCAGCACCATGCGTATAGAGTAGACCACACCCCTTTTCATCAGGCCGCACCCCCTATATGTTGGGAGGTATGGATGTAGAATGGGTCGGGTAGTAATCAGGATGAACACTTGGCCCTTATTCAGATCTAAACTCAGTCCAAATTTGTTCTCAAAATGGACAAAACCATGTGCACTGCAGGTGAGGCAGGTGTAACGTGCATAGAAAGTTAGATTTGGGTGGGGTATGTTCAAACTGAAATCTAAATTGCAGTGTAAAAATATTGCAGCGAGTATTTACCCTGCACAGAAACAAATCTATCGCTCTCAATACATGTTACATCTGCCCCACCTGCAGTGCACATGGTTTTGTCCATTTTGAGAACAAATTTGGATGGCGATCAGATCTGAATAAGGGCCGTTGTCCCTGTAGCCTTATTTTTTCAGTATAGCTGAGGACGGTAGGGGTCTGTTTATAAAGGGTCAACTAGCCAGTGTTAAACTGAAGGAAACCAGAAGGCAAACAATGGACCAACATAAAATTCCCCCCTTAAATCCACGCCTGATTGGCGGTGTTAGACATGCCCAAAAGGTGGAGCTACTCACACCCCTTTGACGGTGCAACCCCTAATAAAATGTGCTGCGCATGCCTATGAGTAGTAGAATACAGAAATGAATATGTTACAGTCTGGCTGTAGTACACGTGGTATTAGTAGTATACAGAGATGAATGTGTTAGTCTGGCTGTAGTACACGTGGTATTAGTAGTATGCAGAGATGAATGTGTTAGTCTGGCTGTAGTACACGTGGTATTAGTAGTATACATAGATGAATGTGTTACAGTATGGCTGTAGTACATGTGGTATTAGTAGTATACAGAGATGCATGTGTTACAGTCTGGCTGTAGTACACGTGGTATTAGTAGTATGCAGAGATGAATGTGTTAGTCTGGCTGTAGTACACGTGGTATTAGTAGTATACAGAGATGCATGTGTTACAGTCTGGCTGTAGTACACGTGGTATTAGTAGTATACAGAGATGAATGTGTTACAGTCTGGCTGAGTACATGTGGTATTAGTAGTATACAGAGAAGAATGTGTTACAGTCTGGCTGAGTACATGTGGTATTAGTAGTATACAGAGATGAATGCATTACAGTCTGGCTGTAGTACACGTGGTATTAGTAGTATACAGAGATGAATGTGTTACAGTCTGGCTGTAGTACACATGGTATTAATAGTATACAGAGATGAATGTGTCACAGTCTGGCTGTAGTACACGTGGTATTAATAGTATACAGAGATGAATGTGTTTGTCTGGCTGTAGTACACGTGGTATTAATAGTATACAGAGATGAATGTGTTACAGTCTGGCTGTAGTACATGTGGTATTAGTAGTATACAGAGAAGAATGTGTTACAGTCTGGCTGAGTACATGTGGTATTAATAGTATACAGAGAAGAATGCGTTACAGTCTGGCTGTAGTACACGTGGTATTAGTAGTATACAGAGATGAATGCGTTACAGTCTGGCTGTAGTACACGTGGTATTAGTAGTATACAGAGATGAATGCATTACAGTCTGGCTGTAGTACACGTGGTATTAGTAGTATACAGAGATGAATGTGTTACAGTCTGGCTGTAGTACACGTGGTATTAGTAGTATACAGAGATGAATGCATTACAGTCTGGCTGTAGTACACGTGGTATTTGTAGTATACAGAGATGAATGTGTTACAGTCTGGCTGTAGTACACATGGTATTAGTAGTATACAGAGATGAATGTGTTAGTCTGGCTGTAGTACACGTGGTATTAATAGTATACAGAGATGAATGAGTTAGTCTGGCTGTAGTACACGTGGTATTAGTAGTATACAGAGATGAATGTGTTACAGTCTGGCTGTAGTACACGTGGTATTAGTAATATACAGAGATGAATGTGTTACAGTCTGGCTGTAGTACACGTGGTATTAGTAGTATACAGAGATGAATGTGTTAGTCTGGCTGTAGTACACATGGTATTAATAGTATACAGAGATGAATGTGTTACAGTCTGGCTGAGTACATGTGGTATTAGTAGTATAGAGAGAAGAATGCGTTACAGTCTGGCTGTAGTACACGTGGTGTTAGCAGTAGTATACAGAGATGAATGCGTTAGTCTGGCTGTAGTACATGTGGTATTAGTAGTATACAGAGAAGAATGCGTTACAGTCTGGCTGTAGTACATGTGGTATTAGTAGTATACAGAGAAGAATGCGTTACAGTCTGGCTGTAGTACATGTGGTATTAGTAGTATTCAGAGATGAATGTGTTACAGTCTGGCTGTAGTACACGTGGTGGTGGTGGTAGTAGTAGTAGTATACAGAGATGGATACATTACAGTCTGGCTGTAGCACACATGGTATTAATAGAATACAGAGAGGAATACAGTACGTAACAGTCTGGCTGTAATACACATGGTATTAGTAGTAAATTGAACAATAATGCACTACAGTCTGGCTGTAGTACACGTGGTATTAGTAGTATACAGAGATGAATGTGTTCATACCTCACAACTTTTGTTGTCGCCGGACCGGGACACTGCTGATGCACGCCGGAAATTCGAGGGGCGTGGCCTAATTTAGGGGGCATGGCCTATACGAGCGGCTCTCCTGCGAGGCCACGCCCCCATTTTGCCGCTATGAGGGCATGACCCAGAGGCTCTGTGAGCCTCTAGCCATGCCCCCAGCCCCCTGGCTGCGGGAATAGACGCTGTGCGCATGCGCACAGCGTTTATTCCCCGCTGCTTAGCAGCCGACGGGGGGGACTCCCAACAGCCCCCCTCACCGCGGGACACTGCCGCCCGTGGGTGGGACAGCGGGACAGGCCCTAATAATCAGGACTGTCCTGCTAAAATAGGGACTGTTGGGAGTAGGGTTACCACCTTACCCCTTTAATTCCGGACACATATTAATTACACAGGTTCTGTGGCTGGCTGACTTCAAGACTCCATTTCACCTGATTTTAAACTTCCACAGAACCTGTGTAATTAATATGTGTCCGGAATTAAAGGGGAAAGGTGGTAACCCTAGTTGGGAGGTATGATGTGTTACAGTCTGGCTGTAGTACATGTGGTATTAGTAGTATACAGAGATGAATGTGTTACAGTCTGGCTGTAGCACACATGGTATTAATAGAAAGAAACACAGAGGGCTGATTAAGCCTGAAGGGGCATAAACCACTGAGGGTTCTTCACAGGTTACACAGTGCTGTTGGTCACATGTATGTTAATGAGGATGGGCAAAAGGCCTATCAGAGCAGGGGGAGGGTTCTAGGCAGGGTAGGAAGGGATCACGAGCTATAGTGACAAACCCTCTGTCTGAAGAAGCCCCACCCACCCTGCCCTCCTTTTTTCTCTTCTTCTCCGGCGGCGGTAAAGAACGGTCATTCTTTAAGAACTCTGTGTGTGTGTAGGTAGTGGGGTGCACTCTCCCTCGACATCGATTGTCATGGGCCATGCTTCTGTCCGGGGGATGGCCATCACCACCAGGCCAGGTGGCTGACCAGGGAGAGTGCTCACCAGCGATGTATGTATGTATGCGTAGTGATCTTTAACCCCACCTTTCCTATAGTGACCGTTCTTTAGTGCCGCCACCATTTATAGTCATAGTTTTAGTTGTCAAAATAAATTTGACATTCTTTTGAAACGCCAGCACTTTGTGTCCGTGTCTTATTTTAGGTTAAGTTTAGAGCTAAGGTTGTGTTTAGGTTTGTCAACAGACAAGGTGTAAACCGGGAGGATACCCGATGGTGAGTTTATACAGAGAGGAATACGTAACAGTCTGGCTGTAATACACATGGTATTGGTAGTAAAATTGAACATTAATGCACTACAGTCTGGCTGTAGTACATGTGGTATTAGTAGTATACAGAGATTAATGTGTTACAGTCTGGCTGTAGTACATGTGGTATTAGTAGTATACAGAGATGAATGTGTTACAGTCTGGCTGAGTACATGTGGTATTAGTAGTATACAGAGATGAATGTGTTACAGTCTGGCTGTAGCACACGTGGTATTAATAGTATACAGAGATGAATGTGTTAGTCTGTCTGTAGTACATGTGGTATTAGTAGTATACAGAGATGAATGTGTTACAGTCTGGCTGTAGTACATGTGGTATTAGTAGCATACAGAGATGAATGTGTTACAGTCTGGCTGTAGTACATGTGGTATTAGTAGCATACCTCCCAACTGTCCCGATTTCCGCGGGAAAGTCCTGATATTCGGGGACGTTCCCGCGTCCCGCCCGGGGCCGCCATTGTCCCGCGGTGGGGGGGGGACAGTTGGGAGCCCCCCCAGCCTGCCAAGAATAGACGCTGTGCGCATGCGCACAGCGTCTATTCAGCGCCGACGAGCGGCGAAAATGGGGGCGTGGCCTCGCGACAGTGCCGCAATTATAGACCACGCCCCCTTCCCGATAGGCCACGCCCCCGAAAAAATCACCGCGCGCACCCTGTCCCGACCAGGCACCTCCAAAAGTTGGGAGGTATGTTAGTAGTATACAGAGATGAATGTGTTAGTCTGGCTGTAGTACATGTGGTATTAGTAGTAGTATACAGAGAAGAATGCGTTACAGTCTGGCTGTAGTACACGTGGTATTAGTAGTATACAGAGATTAATGTGTTACAGTCTGGCTGTAGTACACATGGTATTAGTAGTATACAGAGATGAATGCGTTACAGTCTGGCTGTAGTACACGTGGTGTTGGCAGTAGTATACAGAGATGAATGCGTTACAGTCTGGCTGTAGTACACGTGGTGTTGGCAGTAGTATACAGAGATGAATATGTTACAGTCTGGCTGTAGTACACGTGGTATTAGTATACAGAGATGAATGTGTTACAGTCTGTCTGTAGTACACGTGGTATTAGTAGTATACAGAGATGAATGTGTTACAGTCTGGCTGTAGTACATGTGGTATTAGTAGTATACAGAGATGAATGTGTTACAGTCTGGCTGTAGTACATGTGGTATTAGTAGTAGTATACAGAGAAGAATGCGTTACAGTCTGGCTGTAGTACACGTGGTATTAGTAGTATACAGAGATGAATGTGTTACAGTCTGGCTGTAGTACACATGGTATTAGTAGTATACAGAGATGAATGCGTTACAGTCTGGCTGTAGTACACGTGGTGTTGGCAGTAGTATACAGAAATGAATGCGTTACAGTTTGGCTGTGGTATACATGCTATTGCAGAGCACTGAATTAAAGCTTTGTCTTTGGAATGCCATATAAATACTAATCATATGTCTCCCATAAATCCTCAGTACATTGGGATGAGCTGGGCGTGAGTGTCTCCTGTGACACCCAGTGTTGTTCTGTGTGTCTGGCCAGCTCCTGGTAGCAGGCGGAGTGGCAGAACATGGCATCAGGCGTTGGATCACACAGCCCAGGCCCTCTGAGGCTTGTAGACTTGGCTCTGCGTCGTTTCCTGACACATAGTTTAGTCCCTGAGCAACAAGACTGCTGACACCCATCCACATTGTGAGGCAAACATAACATTATCTGCATCTCCTGTGCGTCACACAGGTCACCTCTACCTGCATGTTACACCCAGTAGGGGTCCTGCCTGCACATGACACTGAAGCAGGAGGGATGGGGAGGCTGTGCTGGCCAATCAGAAGGTAAGGAGCGCTGTAGAACATTCATTAGCGAGTAAAATATTTCCGTTATGAGGGTTTATTGACACTAGGGGACATTATAATTGGCAGTGCAGACCAGGTAATGGTTTGTTTAGAAGGATGAGATGTTTGCTGTTTTCTAAAGTCCTGCGCAGCAAAAGCAGTGGAGAGTTTATATTAATTTTCAGATACAGAGACGCTTGGTAAGAGAATCAGAATCTATGGGGTTTAATTTCACCTTGCTTTGGGGTATTGGACCTTCTGTGTGGAGTTTGTACGCCCTCCCAGTGTTTTGTGGGTTTCCTACAGGTGCTCCCTGTTGAAGGGAATATAGATTGTAAGCTCCACAGTGGCAGGGAGGGATGTGAGAGACTTGTACATTCTCCGTACTGTGCTGCTTAGTGTGGGGAGATATAGGCAAAACAGAAGGAGCCAGTCACTTTGCATTTTAGGGCATGCTGCACTGCAGGGGGACAGATGTAACGTGCAGAGAGATTTGGATGTTGGAGGGATGTGTCTAACATGAGATTTAGACTGCAGTGTAAAAAAGATGTGTGGGCTACATGCAGAAGCTGTAAGCGTTTACCCTGCATGCATACATATTTGACCCACTTGCATTACAGCTTGGTGTGACCCAGGTGAACCGTTACTTGTTCTTTTTTTGATTTGCTCCTATATTTGCACTAGGGTCCTTCTGATTGTTCCAACCTTTGGGTGCGGTGCAGTCGGGAGGGGTAGGGCCACACTGTCTTTAAGTGCCTGAGGCCTCTCGAAGGCTTAATCCAGCCCTGTCTGTATCTCCCATAGGTGATGTATGAACAGAAACTACAACAAAGCTTGTGCCAGTTGGAACTTAATTATATACATTTTCTTGTCACCTAGTGCCCCCCACCTCTGGAACTCTCTACCTCTCCATCTCTCTACAAATCTTTAAACAGGCTCTGAAGAAAGCACATCTTCACCAATCCCAGCCAAATCTCACCATAGCTCTGTTCCAGGCTGTCTATTCCATCTGTCACCCCTGTCCCCTGGCTCTCGTCCCACATGCATTTTTTCTTATCTTACTTAAACCATCTTTGTTGGCACCAAATCCTGTGGTTTTCTGCCCCTGATACTTATGTCAGTGTCCCCTACTGATGTAGCTATGGTTATGTACCCTGTACTTGTCCTCTATTGCATACCTCCCAACTATCCCGCTTTTTGCAGGAACGTCTTGTTTTTTTGAGACGTTCACGCGTCCCGCCAGGGGCCGGCAATGTCCTGCGGTGGTGGGGTGCCCTCTGTCCCCGTGAGTAGACACTGCGCAGCGTCTATTCCTGCAGCCTGACTGTCTGGGGACATGGCCAGCAGCTCCCAGAGCTGGTAGCCATGCCCCCACAGCAGCAAAATGGGGTGTGTGGCCTCATGGCAACAGGCCACGCCCCCTTACAGAGAGGCCACCCACCCAAAGTTTACAGCTGTCGGTCATTGTCTCCTGGGTTATATACTCTGTAATAGGGTGCTGTGGATCCCTTGTTCTCTGCCCCCTGATACTTATGTCCGTGTCCTCTGCTGATGCAGCTTGTGTGTGGTTATGTGCCCTGTACTTGTCCCCTATTGCAGTGGTTCCCAAACTGTGTGCCGTGGCTCCCTGGGGTGCCTCGGGACACTTGCAGGGGTGCCTCGGGTTGGTCGTCCAGGACCAATTCAAATTATTTATGATCAATTTTTTCTGGACAAAACCAGTGCTCGTGGCGGCCACTCATAAAATGTGTACAATCAGAACAAAATCCTGCCCTTTACCACATAACTGAACCTAAGAAGCACATATAAACACAATCTACTTAATTTTATATATACTTTTTGGGGCCTAGGGGTGCCGTGTAAAAATTCTGAAACTCTAGGGTGCCGTGATTAGAAAAAGATTGGGAACCCCTGCCCTATTGTATTCAGCTGTAAGTAATACCCTTTTCAGACAGAAAAAAAGACCTGGGAATTTCCCTGCTCTTGCCGTGTCGACCCGGGTTTTTCTTCTGTCTGAAAGGGTCAACACGGGTCTAAAGTTCCGGAACTTCGACCCAGGTATTTACCTGGGTTTTTCCCGTGTCAGACACGTGTTTGTGGCTGTGTGAAAGGGTCCGACCCATGTTTTTCTCCCGACTATTGAAAAATCATGCTGATTGGCTGTGATGCATGGCGCTGCGCGATTAGCTGATCTTTTCAGCTTCCCTGATTAGCTGAGCGGGTGTGGCAGTGGCGTGCAGCGCAGCACCAAATGGCCATGGCGCATTGGAAAGATGAGGAGATCCGTGAGCTGCTCAATGTCAGAGGGGAGGAAGAAATCCGCAAAACACACAGAGCACTCATGACCTCCAGGTTCTGCAACTTGTCAGCCATGTTTAATGCAATGCAGTGAGCAGACACCTCCCACTTTTCATGATCTCATCTCTGTGTGCCTTTAAAACTGTCCTTTTCTTATGACACACAGAGTTTTGCAGGAAAAATCTGGCTTCTGTGTGAAAGGGGTCGACACGGGAAATACCCGGGTTTTTGCTCCTGTGTGAAAGGCATACTTGCCGACTTTTCAGCTGCCCTCTCCGGGAGAGGGCAGCCAGCTCTGGTAGGCAGGGGGGCGGGGCCACATCCGGGAGTGAAAGGCGGTTTGGGGGTGTGGCCACACAGATGCTGCCCTGTTGAGGGGCGTGCCTACAGCCTCGCATCATTTTAGCCCCGCCCCCCACCGTGCAATGCCGGTATTTCAGGCATTGCACGGCGGGGGGCGGGGCTAAAATGCCGCGATTGCGGCATTTTACCTGCGGACCCCCCCGCAGAGAGACACATCGCGGGAGCTGGGGGGGATATGCGGGAGGATTGCCACCCTTTCCGGGGGGCCGGGTGGGGGACCCAATTTCCGGGACCCTCCCGGCCATTCCGGGAGGGTAGGCAACCCTGGTGAAAGGGGGTCAGCCCCTTGCTGCCTAGTTGTACCCGGTTTTTGTATCCGGAAATACCTGGGCTTTAGGGATTTCTCTGTCTGAAAGGGGTATTACTGTCTCCTGGGTTATATACTCTGTAATAGGGTGCTGCGGATCCCTTGTTCTCTGCCCCCTGATACTTATGTCAGTGTCAACTGCTGATGCAGCAGATCTGGTTTAGGGACATGAATTATAAAAACACAATTTACAGGAATATTTCTAAACTAGGTGATTCATCGCGCCCTACGGGCGCTCTTCACACCGTCGTAAGGGGCTGCGCCCCCTTAATCTGTGTACGCAGTTATTGTGAGGGTTGGGTGGTATGGGTGGGGAGGAGGTGCTTGGGGGTGGTGTGGGTAGGGGAGTGGTGGCTTTGGGGATACTGTGTGTGGTGGAGTTGCAGTGGCGGGGTTGGGCCGTGTGGGTCATGTCATTTGGTTAGGTGCCTTGACGATTGTGAGTGAGGGAGGTGGGGGTGCTGTACTTGGGTTGGGGGTGCAGCAGTTGTTGGAGGTGCGGGGGTGGGTGAGGGATGGGGTGTGAGTGTATTGTGGATGGAGTAGGGGAGGGTATTGGTGTACTGCGGGTGCTGGAGGTGTGGTTGTGGTGTTTTGCAAGTGGATGCTGTTGTGCTGTGAGTGGGTGGGGTGGTGTGGGTGGGGGAGTGGTGGGTTTGGGGATACTGTGTGTGGTGGAGTTGCAGTGGCGGGGTTGGGCCGTGTGGGTCGTGTCATTTGGTTAGGTGCCGTGACGATTGTGGGTGAGGGAGGTGGGGGTGCTGTACTTGGGTTGGGGTGCAGAAGTTGTTGGAGGTGCGGGGTGGGTGAGGGATGGGGTGTGAGTGTGTTGTGGATGGGGTAGGGGCGGGTATTGGTGTACTGCGGGTGCTGGAGGTGTGGTTGTGGTGTTTTGCAAGTGGATGCTGTTGTGCTGTGAGTGGGTGGGGTGGTGTGGGTGGGGGAGTGGTGGGTTTGGGGATACTGTGTGTGGTGGAGTTGCAGTGGCGGGGTTGGGCCGTGTGGGTCGTGTCATTTGGTTAGGTGCCGTGACGATTGTGGGTGAGGGAGGTGGGGGTGCTGTACTTGGGTTGGGGGTGCAGCAGTTGTTGGAGGTGCGGGGTGGGTGAGGGATGGGGTGTGAGTGTGTTGTGGATGGGGTAGGGGCGGGTGTTGGTGTACTGCGGGTGCTGGAGGTGTGGTTGTGGTGTTCTGCAAGTGGATGCTGTTGTGCTGTGAGTGGGTGGGGTGGTGTTGGTGGGGGAGTGGTGGGTTTGGGGATACTGTGTGTGGTGGAGTTGCAGTGGCGGGGTTGGGCCGTGTGGGTCGTGTCATTTGGTTAGGTGCCGTGACGATTGTGGGTGAGGGAGGTGGGGGTGCTGTACTTGGGTTGGGGTGCAGCAGTTGTTGGAGGTGAGGGATGGGGTGTGAGTGTGTTGTGGATGGGGTAGGGGCGTGTATTGGTGTACTGCGGGTGCTGGAGGTGTGGTTGTGGTGTTTTGCAAGCGGATGCTGTTGTGCTGTGAGTGGGTGGGGTGGGGTGGTGTCGTGGGTGGGTGTGGTGGTGTTGTGGGAGGTTGGGGTGCCAGGGAGGTTGTTGGGGTGTGTTGTGGGTGGGGTAGTCACAGGTGTGAGGATACTGCGGGTGTTGGAGTTCCACATGCGGGGTGTTTTCGGATGGGTGGTGTAGGTTGGTGAGGTGAAGGGGTGGAATGGTTGAGAGACTGGCAGTTGCGGGGGTGGTGATAGATGGGTGCATGGGTACCGCAGATGGTGAATTTGCCTGGTGCGCGGGGGGAGGGGGTCTGCGGTACCTGCTGCGGAACCCGGTGTAGAATGAGGAGGTGGGGAAGTGATGCTGGGGATGGTTTGTGTGTAGGGGGTGCTGGGAAACCTGCCAGGGGAAAGAGGAGGTATGGAAGATGGGGGGGGGGTTAGGGGGGGGATGCTGGGGGGGGGGGTGGTGTGGCAGGGGGATGTTGGCGGGGCTGGGGACCTTGTGAGGGGGGAGGGAGGGGGCAGTGGGTGGGGGGACATAGGTACCTTAACCTGGGACCTATGTACTATAGCAGGTGACGGCAGAGGTCTGTGATCGGGATGGGGGGAGAGTGAGCGTCTGTGGCATTCAATAGAAGTAAATATTTGTGGGGGATAAAATGGAATTGAGTATGTAGGGGCAAAAAGCAAATGTCCAGATCCAAATAACATTAGTGGTAAGCAGAGAGCGGGGTCCCGCTAGCTGCTGCTTACCCTCCTTGTAGTATGTAGTGCAGAGTGTGGTCCGTTCTGTGCCAGTGCTGCCATCTGCTATGTGTGACAGCAGCGCTCGACCCCCCGGAGACCCGCTGCTTTGGGGGGGGGGTAGTTACTTTTGCCGCCGCTGCTGGGTAGCGCCGGGGGGGGAGGGGTCATCCCCCGGTGAGCTGTTTATTGCAGGGGCGCTCATTTGAAGCGGTGTTGACTGGGCCTCATCCCCCAGAGCTGTTTACTGCAGGGGTGTGAAGCGGCGGGCAGCGTTGACTTGGGGGAGGGGGGGGGGGCATATCACCCGGTGATTCCGCTGCTTCAGGGGCGCTAGTGTGATGCGGCAGCCGGTGAGTGAGTTGGGGGGGGGGGCGAGTGACCCGGTGTCATCAAGGGGCGGTGAGGGTGTCCGGAGAGCGAGGCGGGGGGGGGGGGGGGGGGCGGTGTGTAGCCGTGGGACCTGGTGTCATCAAGGGGCCGTGTAGCCATCGGGCGGTGTTTGGGTGTGTATGGGCGGTCATGGGGAGTGGCTGCCGAGGAGGGGGCGGATAATGTGGGAGCTGCTGTGTAGGACAGAGGGCAAGGGGGTGATGTGTAGAACGAAAGTGGCCAGGATTTGCAGTGTGGCTAACGGTGGATGGGCCTGTCAATCAGCCGTGAAAGCCCGCCCACCATTACCTACACTGCTTGTGAGTGACAGATCTGGCTAAATATATAAGAGATGTGAGTGTAAAAGGTGAGGTTGTGTGTTTTGTGAGTGGTGTAAGGTGCAGGAGTTAATAGAGATATAGGGTAAGTAGTGTGAAGCATGTGGCATGGAGTTGTGAGTATTGTGAGGCATGGGTCTGTGCGCACACGCGTGTGTGAGTATTGGAGGCATGGATGGGTGTGTGTGTGTGCATAGTTGTGAGTACTGGAGGCATGGATGTGTGTGTGTGTGTGGTAGTGAGTATTAGAGGCATGCATGTGTGTGTGTGTAGTAGTGAGTATTGGAGGCATGCGTGTGTGTGTGTGTGTGTGTGTGTGTGTGTGTAGTAGTAGTAGTGAGTATTGGAGGGATTCAGTACTGAATCCCGGCGGTCGGGATCCCGGCGTTCAGAATCCCGACGCCGGAATCCCGACAGCCAAAATGCAGAGGCCCCCACTACCCCATGGGGGGAGAGGGGTTGGTGGTGTAGTGGTATGGGGTGGTGGGATTGTACTTAGGGTCCTGTACAGTGGTGGTTTGCTGCAGCAGGTTAGTGAGAGTGCGGTAAGGGAGGAGAGGTGTGTATGAAGTGGCGTTGTTGGTGGTGTAGTGGTATTGGGTGCTGGCTGCAATAAGGCTGCTAAAGTTGTAAATGCAGCACGTACTGGGCTGCGATGAAAACCCTGGTGTGTTGAGGACTTTAGCACACCTATTATGGCACTCAGCACCCCATGGTGGGAGAGGCGTTGGTGGTGTAGTGGTATGGGGTGGTGGGATGGAAGTTTTACAGTGGGGGTCAGTGGCAGCAGGGGTGAGAGTGCGGTAAGGGAGGAGAGGTGCGTTAGATGCGGGGTTGGTGGTGTAGTGGTATGGGGTGTTGGGTGCCACAGTAAATGCTGCACGTACTGGGCCTGTTTAATACTTGAGCACACCTATTATGGCACCCAGCACCCCATGGTGGGAGAGCTGTTGGTGGTGTAGTGGTATGGGGTGGTGGGATGGTAGTTAGGGTCCTGTACAGTGGTGGTCAGTGGCAGCAGGGGTGAGAGTGCGGTAAGGGAGGAGAGGTGCGTTAGATGCGGGGTTGGTGGTGTAGTGGTATGGGGTGGTGGGATGGTAGGTCGGGTCCTGTACAGTGGTGGTCAGTGGCAGCAGGGGTGATAGTGCGGTAAGGGAGGAGAGGTGTGTTCGAAGCGGCGTTGGTGGTGTAGTGGTATGGGGTGTTGGGTGCCATAAGCCTACTAAAGTAGTAAATGCTGCATGTACTGGGGCTGTTTACTACTTTAGCACACCTATTATGGCACCCAGCACCCCATGGTGGGAGAGGCATTGTAGTGGTATGGGGTGGTGGGATGGTAGTTAGGGAGCTGAACAGTGGTGGTCAGCGTCAGCAGGAATGACAGTGGGTTGGTACTTACTGTGAATTAGAGTGTTGGTCAGCGGCAGCAGGTCATCCAGAGTGCGTCGTGAGCAGGGGCTGGAGGGTGGCGCTGGGTGGCATGATGTCCAGGACAGCATCGTGCAGCGGCAGCTGTGGGCAGCTTGAGGCAGCAATGGCAGGCGGCAGGTGGCAGGCTAGCGGTGCACTGTACACCTGCGATCCGGGCGGCTGTGGGCGGGCAGTGTGTGAGGAGGAAGCCTCACATCTCGGCTGGATCTGCTCTCTGCTGCGGCGTAATGTAGCTGGCAGCGGCTGGCGGCTGTGCGGGCGGCTGTGGGCGGGCAGTGTGTGCGGAGGCAGCCTCAGCACTGCTGTCCGTCTGTGGATCCGGCCGGGTGTGGGGGGATGCGCCTTTGGACGGCGTGTAGTAAGGGGCGGGCAATGTGGGCGGAGCCAGCGAGACACAGTTCTGGCCGGGTGTGTGTGTGTGTGGGGGGGTGCATCCTCGGACGGAGGGTATTTGTGCTGGGAGGGGCGGTGTGGGCGGCGGGAGGGGCGGTGTGGGCGGCAGAGAGAAGGTGAAGGGGGTGGGGTTGGGGGCATGCTGTGCACCCGTGGGGCAGAGGGGGTGGGGGTGTTTGCGCTGAGGGGGTTGTTGGGCGGTGACTTGCTGCAGCTGCCTGGTGTAGAAGCCAGGGCAGTGTATGACGTTGGCCAGGTCTGTGTGTATGTGGAGCCCCGCCCACCGTTAGAGACTGGGTTTGAGTGACAGATCTGGCTAAATATATAAGAGATGTTAGTAATAAGGGTACTTGTGAGTTATCCGGGCTGCCGATTTCTAAATCGGGTCGGATCGGGCACATCGCATCGCATCGCATGCGACCATCGGATGCGATGCGATGCGTTGCGATGCGATGACCCGATTTTTCCATAGGAATCAATGTTAAAATGGACTGAGTCCATTTTAACATGGAATTCAATGGGAAAAAGGGGTCCTTTTCATACCCCTACTATCCAAGTGGGCATGGAGTTGGATATAAACCTGTGGCGAGCGTAGCGAGCCACCGAGCCCGAAGCGTGTCGAGCGTAGCGAGCCCCGCGAGGGGACACAGAATACCGTCCCCTCGCGGGGCTCGCTTCGCTCGCCACGCTTCGGGCTCGGTGGCTCGCTACGCTCGCCACAGGTTTATATCCAACTCCATGCCCACTTGGATAGTAGGGGTATGAAAAGGACCCCTTTTTCCCATTGAATTCCATGTTAAAATGGACTCAGTCCATTTTAACATTGATTCCTATGGAAAAATCGGGTCATCGCATCTGATGGTCGCATGCGATGCGATGCGATGCGATATCGCATCGGATCTGATTGTATGCCTTAACTTAAGGCATACAATCAAAAAATCGGCAGCCCAGATAACTCACAAGTACATTAATAAGTAACTAAGAAATCAGAAGAGGGGGTATTCAATCTCGGCTGCTATTTCCGCTGGGGGAAATAGCGGGCATCACCTATTCAGTGCTGAAAGCAGAATCCGACAAAACAGATCTGACTTTAAAACAAGTGGGATATGTTTTTTTCAGAAACGGCAGCAGATTGTCTCATTCACTGCTGTGTTTCAACAATCCACAGCTGTTTTTGGTAATTTGCGGACTGTTTCGACATTGGATGATTTCTAATATAAAACCTCCTTGTCAGCAATTACAATTCAACATATATGGTTTTACTTTTATGGTTGTATACCTTTTAAGCATCATTTATTTTCCTTCAATTTATTAGCTTCTTTTCAAATTCTCACCGGAGGGTAAACAAAAATGGCTGTTTCAGGAGCTCCGGCTCAGCAATATGTCATATGATGGCATATGGAGTAAGACAGTGGTTCTCAAACTTGGTGCTCAGTGTACCCTAAATGTACAGGTATTACATCTATTTTTAAGCACAGAGGATGTGTTTAAAGCTACCCATGCTTATGCACAGATGGTATAAACCTTGGCTTCCAGAATACCTTGATAACAGAGTTTGGACAGCTACATAGACACAGGCTAAAACCGCTCCCCATGGTATGTGATGGCTGAGGATTGAAAGGGAGAGGGAAGGATGTCACAGTGAAAAAAAAAGAGCTCAGAGAGGCCTTTGAATTACTCTCTGCACTTAGGAGTCACTTGACAGTGGTTGTTATGGAATATAGTCACATGACCCTGGGAAATATACAGAAATATCAGTCATGAATAGCATTGTGTAAAAAAACAACCTAGATACTAGATTTATCTTTGTAATACAATTGTTATCATACTTTAATAATGGCTTTGCTAACCCTTGCCACATGATTACACTCTAACTTGTGTCACCATTTTTCCTTCTAGTGGCAGTGCCCTCAACGGTCCCAGCACCGGCCTCCCTGCCTGTGCCCCCACCTGATCCAAAGCCGAATGGCCACCACCCCACTCCCTCCTCCACCCCTCGGATGTCCGTGTGTTCCCGGTCTACTGTGGTCTCCACCATGGACAACACTTCCCGAGGCCTGCGTTCTGTGATGAAGTGGAAGACTGTTCTGGCAATCTTCGTGGTGGTGGTGGTTTATCTGGTCAGCGGTGGACTCGTCTTCCGAGCACTCGAGCAGCCCTTTGAAAGTGAAAAGAAAGACACTATTGCCCTGGAGAAGGCGACTTTTCTGCAGACACATGTGTGCGTCACTCAGCAAGAGCTGGAAGCTCTAATTAAGGTGAGAACCCCACATGTGTCCTCATGTCAGCTTCTAGAGAACCGTTTACCTATAACCAACCCTACTTGAAAAAAGTATTTTTAGATTCTGGTATTTAAGGCCATTCAGCGCATTGCCTCTCTTCCTTTCTCTGTCCCATAATCCTTTGCTCTACTCTCAGAGGCATTATGTGACTTATTAACCTGTCACAATCCCCTTGTGGTGCAGTAGTTTGGCAGCAAGGGATTGGTGGGATATCTGTGGGTGAGACGGTTCAGGAGAGATTTTAATGGTCCACAAAAAAATGCGACCGTGTGAAGCGACCTCCTGAAATCTGCCTACCATATGCTTCCCACTGTACCTTATATATGTATACAGAGGACTCCTGTACTGTGTTTGTCAGCTGCAAGCAGCAGGTTAGGGCTATACGGATGTCAATATGAGTCAATAATAGTAACTTAATAACATGAACTTCGCCGTGGTGGTATTACACGTGATTCATCATATACTCATTAGACACCGACGCTGACTTCTTCCACGTTACCCAGCACAATCTTGAATGTTTTCATTCTATAAAGGGATCCTCGTCTGTCAGCTCATAATCAATTTGTGTCGTCAATTTAGTGTTCCATGCCTGATGACTTATCCTGGTTGTCAGGTAACAGTATACAGTATAGTGTAAGTATCCTAGTGTCATATATCAATAACAAGATCTAAGCTGCCAGCAGATGCCCCATTGGCAAATAACACCATTTACCTTGTTATTACATTTTATTTATAAGGCACCACATGGTGGTTAGCAGCACGGTTCATATGGTGGTTAGCAGCGCTGTTTATGTGGTGGTTAGCAGCGCTGTTCATGTGGTGGTTAGCAGCGCTGTTCATATGGTGGTTAGCAGCACGGTTCATATGGTGGTTAGCAGCGCTGTTTATATGGTGGTTAGCAGCGTGGTTCATATGGTGGTTAGCAGCGCGGTTCATGTGGTGGTTAGCAGCGCAGTTCATATGGTGGTTAGCAGCACGGTTCATATGGTGGTTAGCAGCGCAGTTCATATGGTGGTTAGCAGCGCGGTTCATGTGGTGGTTAGCAGCACGGTTCATATGGTGGTTAGCAGCGCAGTTCATATGGTGGTTAGCAGCGCTGTTTATGTGGTGGTTAGCAGCGCTGTTTATATGGTGGTTAGCAGCGCTGTTTATATGGTGGTTAGCAGCGCAGTTCATATGGTGGTTAGCAGCGTCATACATATGGTGGTTAGCAGCGCGGTTTATATGGTGGTTAGCAGCGCTGTTTATGTGGTGGTTAGCAGCGCGGTTCATATGGTGGTTAGCAGCACGGTTCATATGGTGGTTAGCAGCACGGTTCATATGGTGGTTAGCAGCGCGGTTCATATGGTGGTTAGCAGCGCTGTTTATGTGGTGGTTAGCAGCGCTGTTTATATGGTGGTTAGCAGCGTGGTTCATATGGTGGTTAGCAGCGCTGTTTATGTGGTGGTTAGCAGCGCTGTTTATATGGTGGTTAGCAGCGCTGTTTATATGGTGGTTAGCAGCGCTGTTTATATGGTGGTTAGCAGCGCTGTTTATGTGGTGGTTAGCAGCGCTGTTTATGTGGTGGTTAGCAGCGCGGTTCATATGGTGGTTAGCAGCGCTGTTTATGTGGTGGTTAGCAGCGCGGTTCATTTGGTGGTTAGCAGCGCTGTTTATGTGGTGGTTAGCAGCGCGGTTCATATGGTGGTTAGCAGCGCTGTTTATGTGGTGGTTAGCAGCGCTGTTTATATGGTGGTTAGCAGCGCTGTTTATATGGTGGTTAGCAGCGCTGTTCATATGGTGGTTAGCAGCGCGGTTCATATGGTGGTTAGCAGCGCGGTTCATATGGTGGTTAGCAGCGCGGTTCATATGGTGGTTAGCAGCGCTGTTTATATGGTGGTTAGCAGCGCGGTTCATATGGTGGTTAGCAGCGCTGTTTATGTGGTGTTAGCAGCGCTGTTTATATGGTGGTTAGCAGCGCTGTTTATATGGTGGTTAGCAGCGCTGTTTATATGGTGGTTAGCAGCGCTGTTTATGTGGTTGTTAGCAGCACTGTTCATGTGGTTGTTAGCAGCGCTGTTTATAGGGTGGTTAGCAGCGCTGTTTATAGGGTGGTTAGCAGCGCTGTTTATAGGGTGGTTAGCAGCGCTGTTTATAGGGTGGTTAGCAGCGCTGTTTATAGGGTGGTTAGCAGCGCTGTTTATAGGGTGGTTAGCAGCGCTGTTTATAGGGTGGTTAGCAGCGCTGTTTATAGGGTGGTTAGCAGCGCTGTTTATAGGGTGGTTAGCAGCGCTGTTTATAGGGTGGTTAGCAGCGCTGTTTATAGGGTGGTTAGCAGCTCTGTTTATAGGGTGGTTAGCAGTGCTGTTTATAGGGTGGTTAGCAGCGCTGTTTATAGGGTGGTTAGCAGCGCTGTTTATAGGGTGGTTAGCAGCGCTGTTTATAGGGTGGTTAGCAGCGCTGTTTATAGGGTGGTTAGCAGCGTCGTTCATATGGTGGTTAGCAGCGTCGTACATATGGCGGTTAGCAGCGCCGTACATATGGCGGTTAGCAGCGCCGTACATATGGTGGTCCCATTTGACTGTAACTACCCAGTTTGTTTTATCCTTATTTATAATTGTAAAGTGCAACGGAACCTGCTGATCTGTATAAGAAACTGTTAATACATCAAATATATAATGTACCAACACCCTAACGTTATTCAGATCGCAGTCCCCGTTATTCTCAGTGAGACAACGGTCTGACCTCTATAGTATGTACGTAACTCTCCAAAGCTTGATCTCAATGGCTGCGCCATCCTCCGGCGGAGGCCATTGTGAGGCGTCAATGGGCCCTTGCGCAGCGTCAGTAACTGTGAAGGAGTCTTTTGTAAACACGAAAGATTCCTTTAATGTGCCAGGAACTGTTTCACAGCGACGGTGTTATATCGGAAGCGCTGTCCATGTGGAAATTGTTAGTAAATAGCAGGGATGACCATAGTTCTTATTTGACACTTTGCGCCAGGTTTGGATGTGAATCTCTGCAAAGCCTAATGTTCCCAGACAGCTTGGACCTCGATTTGCTTTGCATAAGAACTTAGCAGCGGTCACTGAGTCGGAACCGTCTCACAACGTCTAAGCAAGGCTACTGAACATGCAGCACATTCTTGTTTATATGGGATGCAGTGTATTCTAGTCGGGGTGGTGGTTCATGCTGGCTGCAGAACCTGAGTGGTCTGCCCCGGGAGCTTTCCTCCCTCCCGGAGAGCTATTATGACGCCTTGTTGTGTCTCTATGCGCGCTGCATACTGCAATGCAGCAGATCCAGCTTCACACTGCACAGGCTGGAGCTCAGGAGAGATGACGGAACAGGCTCCGCCGGCAGAGCACAAACAACAGCAGGGATTATGCATCCTGAGGCCAGGAACATCTCTGATGAAACCTCCAGGCCCTGCAGGATTTTCTGTGGATGAAGCACGGCGAGGAGGGCACTTTATAGCGTCTGGAAGCAGCGCATTTACTGAGCACATATTGTGTCACCGCCGCCGGCCTCTGGTGACCTTTTGCGTTATTTATTAAACTCTGAGCAGCTGCGCGGCGTAAATATCCCCGTGCTCAGTGCAAGTGGCGGCTTCACTGGGAATAGCTGTCCTAGAAGACAATAAAGAGCAGATGTATCAAAGTTTGCAGAGGGATACCTTGGAGAGACATAAAGGCCCTTATTCAGATCATATCGCAGTACAAATCTGTTCTCAAAATGGGCAAAACCATGTGCACTGCAGAGAGTTAGATTTGTGTGAGTTATTTTGTTTCTGTGCAGGGTAAATACTGGCTGCATAATTTTTACACTGCAATTTAGATTTCAGTTTCAACACACCCCACCCAAATTTAACTTTCTCTGCATGTTACATCTGCCCCACCTGCAGTGCACATAGTTTTGTGGATTTTGAGAACAAATTTCTTCTGCAATCAGATCTAAATAAGGGCCAAAGAACCGTTCAATCAGATGCTTACTGTCATGTAACAGGATGTTAGAGTACTGACCAATCAGCTAACTGCCATTTCTCAATCTGTCCACTATATCATTCTCCAAGGCTTCGTAAATATGGTATCCAGTTGATGGTTTCTAGATAGACCATCCATAAGTTGCCCACTATTGGTCGATGGTGAATGGTTCGACACATGGAAACGGTCGACAGGCACTAGGTAGACATTGACAAAAGGTCAACACAAACAAAGGATTGACATGAGTTTTTCATGATTTTTTTTAACCGACTTGTGTTCACCGACTATTGATCCGACTATTGATCCCAATGGACATAGAGAGAGAGAATGCAATAGTGTGCCAAGTGCAGGGAGCCATGCGAGGGGACGTGTTACACTAATTTCTGTGATGACTTTTTGCTTTTGTTGACCTTCTGTCTGTCACCTAGTGCATGTTGACATTTTCCATGTGTCGACCAATAGTGGCCATCCTAGTAAATATTGGCGAGATCTCCCTATTTTCTAATCCGGATTGATTGCATTATCCAATTCCCACAGTTCCCACAGTTGCCCTTATTCAGATCTGATCGCAGTACAAATTTGTTTGGAAATGGGCAAAACCATGTGCACTGCAGGTGGGGCAGATGTAACATGTGCAGAGAGAGTTAAATTTGGGTGGGGTGTGTTGAAACTGAAATCTAGATTGCAGTGTAAAAATAATGCAGCCAGTATTTACCCTGCACAGAAACAAAATAGATCACCCAAATCTAACTCTCTGCCCCACCTGCAGTGCACATGGTTTGCCCATTTTCCAAACACATTTTTACTGCGATCAGATCTGAATAAAGGCCAGTATGTGTATTTCATACAATTTTTAGCAGCTATATAAAATGCAGCAACGCTCAGGGCATCGCTCAGAGAACATACTGTGAAGGCAGTGGCACAGAAAACATACTGTGAAGGCAGTGGCACAGACAGGGGCGGATTGGGAATTAAAACCAGCCCGGGAAAAATCTTGAAGCAGCCCTAAGAGGGGGGGGGGGGGGGGGGGGAGTGTTGTTGCGCGCCGGAGGCGCGCCCGAATTTTTAGGGGGTGTGGCCTATCAATATGGGGGTGTGGCCTATTCCAACAAGGCCACGCCCAATTTTTGCCGCTGTGAGGGCATGGCTAGTGGCTCTCTTAGCTGCTGGCTATGTCCCCAGCCCCTCAGGCTGCAGAATAGGCGCATGCGTACAGCGTTTATTCTACAGCCTGTGGGGCTGGGGAGATAGAGATGGGGGGGGGGGTGACAGGGGGTCTCCCAACACAGTAGAGTGGCAGGGTGGAAGAGGATGCAGGGAGGGAGGGGGGGATGGAGGGTGCCGTAGAATGCTGGGAGGGGAGATGCAGAGTGGCTGAGAACGAAGGGAGTGAGGACTTACACAGGGTGGCACAGGACGCAGAGTGTGAGGGGGCATGGTGGCACAGGATGCAGGGTAGGAGGGGGGATGCAGAGTGGCAGGGGATGCAGGGAGGGGAGTCACAAAGTGGTGGAGGAGACAGTGATGCCCATTATAGATATGCCATACACCGTGATGCCCATTATACATATGCCACACATCCTGATGCCATTATACATATGCCGCACACCGTGATGCCCATTATACATATGCCGCACACCCTGATGCCCATTATAGATATGCCGCACACCCTGATGCCATTATACATATGCCGCACACCCTGATGCCATTATACATATGCCGCACACCGTGATGTCCATTATACATATGCCACACACCGTGATACTCCATTATACATATGCCACACGCCGTGATGCCCATTATACATATGCCGCACCGTGATGCTCCATTATACATATGCCACACGCCGTGATGCCCATTATACATATGCCGCACGCCCTGATGCCCATTATACATATGCCCACACCGTGATGTCCATTATACATATGCCCCACACCGTGATGTCCATTATACATATGCCCCACACAGAGATGTCCATTATACATATGCCACACACCGTGATACTCCATTATACATATGCCACACACCATGATGGCCATTATACATATGCCACACGCCGTGATGCCCATTATACATATGCCGCACACTGTGATGCCCATTATACATATGCCACACCGTGATGCTCCATTATACATATGCCACACGCCGTGATGCCCATTATACATATGCCGCACACCCTGATGCCCATTATACATATGCCCACACCGTGATGTCCATTATACATATGCCCCACACCGTGATGTCCATTATACATATGCCCCACACAGAGATGTCCATTATACATATGCCACACACCGTGATACTCCATTATACATATGCCACACGCTGTGATGCCCATTATACATATGCCGCACACTGTGATGCCCATTATACATATGCCGCACACTGTGATGCCCATTATACATATGTCGCACACTGTGATGCCCATTATACATATGCCGCACACTGTGATGCCCATTATACATATGCCGCACACTGTGATGCTCCATTATACATATGCCGCACGCCGTGATGCCCATTATACATATGCCGCACACCCTGATGCCCATTATACATATGCCCACACCGTGATGTCCATTATACATATGCCGCACACCGTGATACTCCATTATACATATGCCACACACCATGATGGCCATTATACATATGCCACACGCCGTGATGCCCATTATACATATGCCGCACACTGTGATGCCCATTATACATATGCCACACCGTGATGCTCCATTATACATATGCCACACGCCGTGATGCCCATTATACATATGCCGCACACCCTGATGCCCATTATACATATGCCCACACCGTGATGTCCATTATACATATGCCCACACCGTGATGTCCATTATACATATGCCCCACACCGTGATGTCCATTATACATATGCCCCACACAGAGATGTCCATTATACATATGCCACACACCGTGATACTCCATTATACATATGCCACACGCTGTGATGCCCATTATACATATGCCGCACGCTGTGATGCCCATTATACATATGCCGCACACTGTGATGCCCATTATACATATGTCGCACACTGTGATGCCCATTATACATATGCCGCACACTGTGATGCCCATTATACATATGCCGCACACTGTGATGCTCCATTATACATATGCCGCACGCCGTGATGCCCATTATACATATGCCGCACACCCTGATGCCCATTATACATATGCCCACACCGTGATGTCCATTATACATATGCCCCACACCGTGATGTCCATTATACATATGCCCCACACCGTGATGCCCATTATACATATGCCACACACCGTGATACTCCATTATACATATGCCACACACCGTGATGCCCATTACACATATGCCGCACACTGTGATGCCCATTATACATATGCCACACCGTGATGCTCCATTATACATATGCCACACGCCGTGATGCCCATTATACATATGCCGCACGCCCTGATGCCCATTATACATATGCCCACACCGTGATGTCCATTATACATATGCCCCACACCGTGATGTCCATTATACATATGCCCCACACCGTGATGTCCATTATACATATGCCTCACAGTATGAACCTCTCTCTCACACTTTAGTTACCTTAAAATCAAGCTGGCTGGCACTTCATCTACTTCTTCCTTTCATTAGATGTGTGCTCCCGTGTAGCTCCGCCCCCTTCCACTCGTGTAGCCCCGCCCCTCAACTCCGTGTTGCTCCGCCCCCTTTCCAGTCCCTGCTGTCATGACTGATGACACATGAAAGTGGGTTGGAAGCCAGGGAGAGAGCTCTGTGCTGCCGGCGCTGCTGCCTCTAATGTAGTGTGACAGTGTACTGGCAGCCGGCAGCTACAGAGTCTGAGGACAGAAGCGGCCGGGGATGTACAGCAGGGAGAGAGCCTCCCTGCGCAACCATCCTCACAGTGAGTGCTTGCCACACACAGAACCGCGGGAGCAGCTGCGTGCGGTCGCACATGCGCACCAGCACTCCCGCGGCCATTTTTATTTCTGTAATAGCCGAGGCTGCCCGCAGCCATATTTGTTTGGGGCACAGTGCTGCGGCCACGGCCGCCCGTTAACCGCAGAGATGGCGGTCTGCGGCCCCGCCAATGGGGTGAGCGGCCTTTTAGTGACTATTAGGGGCCGGCCCACCGGGAAATGGCCCGGTTTCCCGGTGGTCCAATCCGCCCCTGGGCACAGAGACTATACTGTGAAGGCAGTGGCACAGAGAACATACTGTGAAGGCAGTGGCACAGTGAACATACGGTGAAGGCAGTGGCACAGAGAACATACGGTGAAGGCAGTGGCACAGAGAACATACGGTGAAGGCAGTGGCACAGAGAACATACGGTGAAGGCAGTGGCACAGAGAACATACTGTGAAGGCAGTGGCACAGAGAACATACTGTGAAGGCAGTGGCACAGAGTGCATACTGTGAAGGCAGTGGCACAGAGTACATACTGTGAAGGCAGTGGCACAGAGTACATACTGTGAAGGCAGTGGCACAGAGAACATACTGTGAAGGCAGTGGCACAGAGAACATACTGTGAAGGCAGTGGCACAGAGAACATACTGTGAAGGCAGTGGCACAGAGAACATACGGTGAAGGCAGTGGCACAGAGAACATACTGTGAAGGCAGTGGCACAGAGAACATACTGTGAAGGCAGTGGCACAGAGAACATACTGTGAAGGCAGTGGCACAGAGAACATACTGTGAAGGCAGTGGCACAGAGAACATACTGTGAAGGCAGTGGCACAGAGAACATACTGTGAAGGCAGTGGCACAGAGAACATACGGTGAAGGCAGTGGCACAGAGAACATACTGTGAAGGCAGTGGCACAGAGAACATACGGTGAAGGCAGTGGCACAGAGAACATACGGTGAAGGCAGTGGCACAGAGAACATACTGTGAAGGCAGTGGCACAGAGAACATACGGTGAAGGCAGTGGCACAGAGAACATAAACTCACCATCGGGTATCCCCCTGGCCCACCTGTCTGTTGATACACTTAAATACAACTTACTTAAACCTTATCTAAACTTAACCTAAAATAAAGACACGACACAAAGTGCTGGCGTTTCAAAAACAGAATGTAAAATTTATTTGACAATTAAACTAAGGCTATGAATGGTGGCGGCACCAAAGAACGGTCATTATAGGAAAGGTGGGGTTAAAGATCACTTAATCATACATACAACGCTGGATGACCACTCTCCCTGGTCAGCCACCAGGCCTGGTGGTGACGGCCATCCCCCGGGCAGAAGCGTGGCCCATGACAATCGTTGTCGAGGGAGAGTGCACCCCCACTACCTACACACATACAGAGTTCTTAAAGAATGACCGTTCTTTACCGCCGCCGAAGAGGAAAAGAAACAGGGAAGGGTGGGTGGGGCTTCTTGGACAGGTGGTGATCACTCTAAACTTGTGATCATTCCTACCCTGCATAGACCCTCCCCCTGCTCTGATAGGCCTTGTGCCCATCCTCATTAGCATAGCATGTGATCAACAGCAGAGTGTACCCTGTGAGAACCCTTAGTGGTTTATGTCACCTCAGGCTTATTCAGCCTTCTGTGTTTCTTACTGTGAAGGCAGTGGCACAGAGACCATACTGTGAAGGCAGTGGCACAGAGACCATACTGTGAAGGCAGTGGCACATAGACCATACTGTGAAGGCAGTGGCACAGAGACCATACTGTGAAGGCAGTGGCACAGAGAACATACTGTGAAGGCAGTGGCACAGAGAACATACTGTGAAGGCAGTGGCTCAGAGAACATACTGTGAAGGCAGTGGCACAGAGAACATACTGTGAAGGCAGTGGCACAGAGTACATGTTGATAATTGTGGCCAAGTGCAGCTGCTCAAAGTCACAGTGACCCTGAAGATTATTATAAAATGTTGCCAACTGCTGGTCTCAGGGGCTTATACTCAATAAGGATCTCAAAAGCAAAATCTTCCTCTAATGGGCAAAAACAGGCTGCACTGCAGGGGGGGCAGATGTAATATATGCACATAGTTGCCTACCCTCCTGCATTCTGCAGGAGACTCCCTGAAATAGCAGCAATCTCCCTCTCTCCCTCATTAGTCTAGCAATCTCCCTTATGTCACCTAGCCCACATTACACTGTTACATTTTTAGGGAAAATAGGAATGAGAGATAGATACATTTACATTGAATCATCAGCACCATTTCCCAGCACGTTACCAAGTATAGTAGCTCTGGTACTCTTTACCTAGCACGGCGCCCACGATTTTGATCATGGGCATCGCAGGTAAAAAAATCGCGGGCATTGAATGCACTAAAAATCGGGTGCGACGCGATGCCCGCGATTTCCCATAGGGATTAATGTTACATTTCTCAATTGACCCGATTTTACTGTTCAATGCCTCAATTGACCCGATTTTTCCATAGGAAACAATGTTAAATGGCCCACAGAGGCCAAATAGCCACCCTGAAGTGTGAAATGGCCCCCACAATTGTTAACGCCACCCCACGATCAACGTCAACCCGAAGCGTGGCGAGCGCAACGAGCCCGCAAGGGGCGGCGGTACGCATCCTACGACCTTTTCATACCCCCACTATCCACGTCGGCGTGGAGTTGAGAATAGAATAGTGTGGCGAGCGCAGCGAGCCACCTAGCCCGAAGCGTGGCAAGCGCAGCGAGCCCCGCGAGGGTACGCGTATACCTTCACCGCCACACTATTCTATTCTCAACTCCACGCCGACGTGGATAGTGGGGGTATGAAAAGGTCAAAGGACGCGTACCGCCGCCCCTCGCGGGCTCGCTGCGCTCGCCACGCTTCGGGTTCACGTTGATCGTGGGGTGGCGTTAACAATTGTGGGGGCCATTTTACACTTTAGGGTGCCTATTTGGCCTCTGTGGGCCATTTAACATTGATTCCTATGGAAAAATCGGGTCAATTGAGGCATTGAACAGAAAAATCGGGTCAATTGAGACATTTAACATTGTTCCCTATGGGAAATCGCGGGCATCGCGTCGGTCGCGTCGCACCTGTTTTTTTAGTGCATGGGCGCCGTGCTAGGTAAAGAGTACCGTAGCTCTTACTAACTGCTTTGGGGCTCATCTACATTTGAATATAAGTTCACAATCTCTCCATATATGGAACTAGACACGCCCTTTAAGTAGAGCTTGACACACCCCTTCAATGGGGCGCTATGCAAAATTCAATGGCCAACCATAATCTCCCTGAAACTAGTTTTCAAAAGTGGGCAAGTATGCATATGCAGAGAGAGAGATAGATTTGAGTGGGAATTGTACTTCAAGGTGATATCTGTATTGCAGTGTAAAAATAAAGCAGCCAATATTTACTCTGCACAGAAACAAAATAACTCCCCCAAATATAACTCTTTGCTCATGTTACATCTGCCCCACCTGCAGTGCACATGGTTTTGCCCATTAGCAAACCAAATGTGCTGTGTGAGCCAACCTGAATCACCCCATATGCACATATTGCACTTTGGACCATATTCTAGTTCACTCTTTCTGAAAGAATCCTTCTTAGATGGACAAAACCATGTGCACTGCAGGTGGAGCAGATGTTACTTGTGCAGAGAGAATTAGATTTGGGTGAGTTATTTTGTTTCTGTGAAGGGTAAATACTGACTGCTTTTTTTTTACACTGCAATATAGATTTCACTTTGAAGTAAAACCCCCACCCAAATCTAATTCTCTCTGCACAAGTAGCATCTGCCCCACCTGCAGTGCACATGGTGTTGTCCATCTAAGAAGGATTTTGTCAGAAAGAGTGAACTAGAATAAGGCTCTTTATGCATAGAGAAGACCAGACATGAGGCCCTGCTTCTCCACATGGCTCTGCAGTTACCTGCATATGTTCCAGATCATGCTTACTTTACCAGGAACTTAGTGGGTGAGATGCAGGATGGCTACATACTCTACCATGGTCCAACGGGCACCCTGCAAATTCGAGAATTTTCTGCACCTGGCCCCCTCCCCTAGTAATACACCCCTGTCTCCAAGACTTAGTACATCTCCCCCTTAGTGAGAATTGCAGTAGACTGGAAGAATTGCCAGTTTATAGTAGGTGATAATTGGTAGCTTTGTGGGTAAATGGTGACTCTAATAATCAGCTACTGGCTTACTACCGGACTGTGACTACACGGGTGTGGATCATTAGGTCCCCAGCATGTTAGTCGACAGTCGTTAGGTTGACATGCAGGAAGGTCAACATGAGTCTAGGTAGACAGGGTCATTAGGTAGACATGGGTTAGGTCAACAGTCAAAAACTCGACATGGGGTTTTTCACATTTTTTTGTTCAGAATGTCGACACAGTCGTCATGGACACTAAAACGTAGCACGCCATGCTTCAGCATGGTGCCACACTATGCTTGGCACACTCTTTCATTCTCCCACCATGCCCTAATGGGTGGTAGGACATGAAATACCACCTGTCGGCACAGGTCGGCTCAAAAAAATGTGAAAGACCCCCATGTCGACATTTTGACTGTTGACCTAACCCATGTTGACCTAGACTCATGTCGACCTAATGACTGTCGACCAACATGTTGGTGACCCAAAGACCGTATCCCGACTACATCCACCCCAGCAAGTGTCTGATACATGAGAAACTCAGCCGGTTCCCGCTTCTCACCTTACTCCGTTCTCTCTCTGCAGAAAGCCATTGATGCTGACAACGCCGGTGTTAACCCCATTGGGAACAATTCCAGCAACAGCAGCCATTGGGACCTGGGCAGCGCCTTCTTCTTTGCTGGGACCGTGATCACTACGATAGGTGAGTGCCACCATTATTATACCATTCTCCAGAACTCCGTTTTCCCTGATACTAATAGTTTCTACCTGGCACTATTATCTAAGGGCAAAGCCAGAGCCGGCCTTAGGCATAGGCAAACTAGGTAATTGCCTAGGACATTTGGAATGCCTGGGGGCATCAGCAGCTTCTGCTGATTAAAATGATATGCAGCATGCCTATGTTCTGTGTGTGAGTGAGGCTGTATCTGCATATGAAATAGTGTAATCATGGAAATCACTGTAACATAGCATTCTGTATGCAGGTACAGCCACAGTCGCACACAGAATATAGGCATGCTGCATATCATTTTAATCATCGGAAGCTCCTTGTGTGTCCTGGTCACATAACAATGCAAATAAGAGGAATTTTCAGCAAAAAATGCACCCAACGTTAGCAGAACTGGCCAGGAGCTGCATGGCTTATTGAGTCAAGATATATGAGGAAACATCTGTATCCAAGCAGAGGCAGAGGTCACAGTGTTAGCGGCTGTGCGAGTGCTGTCTGTGGGTGGGTTGGTTGTGCCATAGTGTTCGGCATATGTGTAAGGGGCATTATGTGTGTCATGTATAAATGCATTAATAATGTGCGACATATGTGTAACAGGCATTATGTGTGTCATGTGTATAAGGGTATTAATAATGTGCAACATATGTGTAATGGGCATTGTGTGTGTCATTATGTGTATGAAGGGCATTAATAAAGGTTGGCATAATGTGTAAGGGGCATTATGGTTATAAGGACATTAATAACATGTGTCATGTGTAAGGGGCATTACTGTGTGGTATTATCAGGGGTGCCGAGAGAAAGGGGTAGGGGGTACAAATTACCCAGGCCAAAGTCTGATGGAAGGGCCCAGTGGGGGCCCCGGGCCCCCTCCCCTTAAGTGACAGCAGCAGCTGCAGCTCTTCTCCTCTGCCCAGCACACACTGCTTTGTGCTGGGTTGCAGTGTGGCCATGGAGGTGCTTAAAATACAATATTTTCTCAGGATTTTTTTCTAAGGTTATAATGTGAATAATGGCCCTTATTCTGATCGGTGCGGCCGGAGCCGCATATGCTGCTCCGACCGCACAGACGAATCCCCGCCTTGCATACGGATCGCCACCTCCGTCCGTACGCGGATATGTGGCGATCCGTATGAAAGTGGACGGGGATACGCCTCCTCCACCTTGGGAGCAGCCCCTGCATTCGATGGTCGCAGACCATCGAATGCAGGGCCGCACGCTCCACCAGGTCCCGCAACACAAGACCACACGGACACTTGTCCGTGTGAAATCTTGTATTGGGGCGGCCAGCTGACATCCGGCGATGTCAGCTGCCCGCCCCCTACACGCGCGTCACGGCCTCATTACCATGCATACGCCCCGCGTTTGCATGGGAACGCCCATGAAACGCGGGGCGTATGCATAGGGAAATGAGGCTAAGTAGCCCCTCACGCCCCTATCCGCCCCCTTTGCGGCGGTCAAAAAAAGTGTGCGGCGAATTCGCCTGCACATGCGCAGAGCGCCCTCTGCACATGCGCAGAGCGAAAACATCGGCGGAACGGCCGCATGCGGCCGTTACCGACCCGATCAGAATAAGGGCCAATGTGAGGAGTAATGTATATAAGGTAAAGTGGTACTACTGTGTGATGTAACGTGAATAAGGGACACCATCGCATGATATAATGTGAATAAAGTGGCACTACTGTGTGGCATAATTTGAATTGGGGGTACTATTGGGTAGCCATGCCCCTTCCCAGCAAGAACACACCCCTGTTTGGGCTGCGCACCGAATGTGTGCACTGTTTCTATTTAAAATATTGCGGGTAGGAGCACCAAAATTATGACTGCTATGATGAGGGTTGATGGTGCTGGGAAAAGGGAGCAAGGTCAGAAGCGGAACTAGTGGCGGTGCTAGGGGGCACCAGCCAAAATCTTGCCTAGGGCATCATTTAGGCTAGGGCCGGCTCTGGGCAAAGCATTGCTGGGGCTGGGCATGGTGTGTTCCTGGCACTGTGGGCTGTGACATTCCCACTGGTATAGATCTATAAATGTGATGCTTTTAGTGGAAATAGAATAATGCAGTGGATATAACCAGTGGCAGATCCAGGGGAGGGGCTGCCGCACAGTTCAAAATTCAAATAGAGGAGAAACACCAGAAGTCAGTGAGTTCGTTTGGAAAGGCAGATGGTGGCAGTTGATGTGGCCCCCCCTATTTGAATTTTGAACTGTGCTAAAGCCCCATCCCTGGATCTGCCAATGCACAGCCCCAACAGGCTAACACCAAAAGATCTACAAGGTTGAAACAAGGTTCGGCATGGCCATGGTCGACACATGAAAAGGTTGACATGAGTTTTTCACAATTTTTTAAATAGCAATGCCAATTCCCAGTGATATTTGCAGCACTGACGCCAGGGGGCGAGTAAGGTATGATGTGTGGGTGGAGGATGTGCAGTGTGGTCCCCTCGGACCCATGGTCCCCTGTGCCTGTATCTGCACACATAATAGATATGACTATGGTGGGATCTGATTGTTGTCCTGCGTTCTCTCTGACCTTGTACCCAGGTTACGGTAACATTGCACCAAGCACGGAAGGGGGGAAGATCTTTTGTATCCTCTACGCTATATTCGGGATCCCTCTGTTTGGCTTCCTATTGGCTGGAATCGGAGACCAACTCGGCACAATCTTTGGGAAAAGCATTGCCAGGGTGGAGAAAGTCTTCAGGGTAAGGACTGTGCGCCAATCTGCTGCGCTAGGGGCGGGAACTAGTATTCTCAATATACTGGGTTGTTTAGTGCAAATGAAACAAAGTATGTATGTATATAATGTGTGTTTGTGTGTGTATGTGCCTCTGCCAATGGTCTGTTCTCTGTACTAATGTGGAACCATAGGGATCAGCGATCCCTCTCACTGCTTCCATTCCTGGCAGAGATGGCCAGTATAGCCCAGCACAGGAGGAGCAGCCATGATGTCAATGTCACTCGTGATGGGTGGGGTTCATTATGTCAGCAATGTCTAGGTGGTCAACCCCAAAAGGTTGACATGGGTTTTTCACCTTTTTGTGGTATCAATGTTGACACCTGAACATAATGCCATACTTCACTCGCTGTGCTTTGCCTTCGCGCCGCGGCACACCGTGCACTCCACCAATCCCAATCAGAGCCCACACTGATGGTAAAGTCCAAATAAATAAATAACATAAGATGCATAAAATAATATAGTGGGGAAATGTACTAAGATAAGAGATCTATTTCTGATGGGATGTTGCTATGGGGAACCAATCAAATACTATCTATTATTTTCTAGAAGAGCTAGATTGTGATTGGTTGCCCATAGATCTCCCATCTTTTCCCCCAGAATGTCAGTTATTGGGTGGGACTTGGAGTGTGGGGCCCTTGAATTGCTCAGATTGGATGCTTGAAGGCACCACAATGTAACACTTACATTGGTGTCCTTTGCTAGTGTGGCACCTGTTTGGGGGTGTCCCAAGCTCTAGACTTGAACCCCTAGAAAGTTAGGGACTTACCCTATATGAGGTTACCGGGACATGGTGGGTAAACCGCTAATTTTGGCCAAAATAATGCAAAAGGCCTCTATATAATGGCATCATTTATTATAATTATAATTAGTAATGATTGCATAGTGTTTAAAGTACAAAAGGTCGATAGAAAAGGTCAACGCACACATGGGGGGTTATTCTGGTTAATTTGCAAGGCTGCAAATTCACACCCTTGCGAGTCCACCAAACCTCGCCTTGTGAATGATGGCCTGGCCGTCACCCATTCGCAGCGTGTGCTCACACACACACTGGCTGTGAATGGATGTTCTACATAAACATCCAATCGCAGCCTGCGGGGGAACACCCACATCATTCGATGGTCGCCTACCATCGAATGATGTGGAAGGCACACGCATATCTAAGGTTGCTCAGAGCAACCTTAAGCAGCCCATACACGGTCCGTTTAAAGGATCCGTTTGGGACTTAATTAGCACACATCAGATCGGATCGCATCCCTAGTGCATGCACTGCGATCCGATCCGATGTGTACCTAGTACAAAAAGTATGTGCAGCACATACTTTTTGTACCGTACTATGTGATGGGCGGGAGCGCCATCGCATAGTACAGAACGGAGCCGTACACAACGGACCGTGTATGGGCTCCATTAGATGTGGGTGGGAAGCAAACATCCAGTGATGTCAGCTACCCACCCCTGGCGCCCACGTTACAGGGCGATTTCCATAGGAATGCCCATGAAATGCTGGGCGTTCCCATGGGCGAGTCCCTATGCCCACCGCACCCCGCCCACTGGCCCCAATGTTGGGTGCATGCAAAGATTGTTCGCCATGTCCGTACGCACCCAGCGCATGCGCAGAAATGCACATGTGCATTGCACAAACATCGCATTTGCATGTGAGCGTACGGACCAGAATTAGGTCCATGGTCAACATGCTTTTTGACTTTGTCACCTGTTTTCCCAACAAACTCCTATTGGGAATAGTGGCCATGAGTGATGTCACCTTGCCTGAAACGTGGCGAGCAATAGTGTGCCTGCAAGGGTCTACGGCGATGGTCACAGAACATGAAATATACAAGAGCTTTCGTAAATAACGTGTCGGCAAAGCTAGTGAATGTCACCCATTAGGTGTCGACCTGTTAACCACAATATTGCTGATCGATGATACCATTTCCCGGTTGAAGCAGTTGGGATACTTACTGGGTTCCTCTGGGTTAGAGAAGAGGATACGTTCATTAGTTCTACCGCAAGATGGTCGACAAGCATTGGGTTGACACCATTAGGTCGACATGGGTCTAGGTCGACAGGTCATTAGGTCGACACAAGCATTAGTTCTACATGGGCAAGGTCAACAGTCAAAAGGATGACATCGGGTTTTTCATTGTTTTTTTACCCGAATGTCGACACAGTTGACATGGACACAGGTTATAGTGCACTGCGTCCCCTTGCATGCTTCCGGCGCTTGGCACACTTTTATTCTCTCACCACGCCCTAGTGGATGGTAGGGCATGAAATACACGTCCGCTGAAAAACCCCATGTTGACCTTTTGACTGTCGACCTTGCTCATGTCGACCTAATACTTGTGTCAACCTAATGACCTGTCGACCTAGACCCATGTCGACCTTATGGTGTCAACCCAATGCTTGTCGACCATCATGCTGTAGACCTAATTACCATATCCTCCTCTCTAACCCAGAGGAACCCCACGCTCCCCATTACACTGGAGACCAGTGCAGGCTGCCTAGTACCCTGGCTGATAATTAGGGGGGAACAGGGGCCCTCCCCATCATTCATCTGGTTATTTATATATATTACACACTGAAAGGCGCATAGGTGGCAAAGTAACGAGATGTGTAAATAATAATATCCAGAATACAGAACGTTTTACATGCAATAAACTGGCACTTGAGATGTGAGGATAATCTCTGCAATCACTGTCACCCCGATGGCCTCTCATTAAGCAGAATAGGCCCCACAGCGTGATACTGCGACACTTCATTCCAGCTGAGCCTATTACCTTAATGAGCAGAGACCGGCACAAACATCTGTGTGCTTATAATGAGACTGCAGGGGAGTACCGGCACGCAGTGACTGAGCCACGTATGACCCTTATAGGTTTGTACACAAGGTATTAGAAGCTAAAAGTGAAGGATAATTATACATAAAGCGTATGGATGCGTCTTCATTTAACGATCTATCCGGATGGACACCTGGGTGATGTGTTAGGACCACGTTGCGCTACAGGTGGGGCAGATGCCACGTGCATTGGGAGCGTGCATGTTGACTTGCAAACAGAAATCTGCCCAGTGGCTGTGGGCCACATGCAAAGGCAGCGGGTACACTACCCTGCATGCACACTGAAAAAAATGCACGTGCCCCTTTTGCATTGCGGCGCGGTTTGTCCAGGTGCGCAGTCACTGTCTGCCTCATATACTGTAGTGCACACATATTCTGCAGCACTTATGGGCTGTCTAATATTCCGTGGAAGCGATGGGACAATGGCCCTTATTCAGATCTGATCGCAGTACAAATTTGTTCTCAAAATGGGCAAAACCATGTGCACTGCAGGTGGGGCAGATGTAACATGTGCAGAGAGAGTTAAATTTGGGTGGACTGCTTTAAAACTGAAATCTAAATTGCAGTGTAAAAATAAAGCAGCCAGTATTTACCCTGAACAGAAACAAAATAACTCACACAAATCTAACTATAGTTATAAATGTTACATCTGCCCCACCTGCAGTGCACATGGTTTTGCCCATTTTGAGAACAAATTTTTACTGCGATCAGATCTGAATAAGGGCCAATGAGCCTAATTCAGACTTGATCGCAGGGCTACAAATTCACAGGCTGGGAAGTTATCGATAGCCTGCACATACTTGCGGTTCACAGTACGTGTGCTCAAGGCCATCCGACGATATTTCTTTACCAATAAATGCCATTTGGATTTTGCCAGATTCTAACACAACACGACCTTCTCCGTCATGTGAGATATATATGCCGGAAAGAGACAGACGCTGACCGGCGGGTTTCCCAGGACTATAACCGTCTGTCAGCCCTCTTGGTCGTCCTTGAGACAAAGCCGTGTTTGATCACTATGGCAACATTCATATGATAAATACAATGAAACGCATTTTATAAGATTAACAGTCAGGAGATTCTCTGTCGGCGCTGCTCAGGGACAAAGGGACGTTTTTCGCTACAAAGTGTCCTAAGGGCTCCCTGGAGACCCGGGATTAATGTGCGGGAAGATGCAGTGACTCATTGCCCTGCACCTGGGTGAAATTGCTGTTACTTACATGGAAGCTGTTGCACAGGTTTCACACCGTTTATAGATGGAAAGAACAGAGATGACTGCAAATGCTGCCGGCTGTAGCATTGGGACATGTTGCATAATAAGTGTGATATGGGGGTGAATTACATGTATGATGTTAGCATTAGCATGCAGGGTAAATACTGGTTGCTTCTGCATGTAGCCCACACATGCATGTCAGCATATTTTTTTCCCACTGCATATTAGCAAAAGATATATTGGCATTGTGTTGGCGTGTGTGTACCTCCGATGTGTGTACCTCCTATATGTCTGTGAACGGCATAGTTCTGACCTATTGCGTCAGCACTGCTGCACCGCCGATGCCTATATACCTGAAAGATATATTTGAGCATCTGCATGTGTGTACGGGCAACCCGTCGACTGCATGTGCACTGGCTGCAGCAACTGTCGACACTGACATCACAGCTTGACGGACAAAAGCCCTGCCCGGTTGTGACCTCTGGCCCAACATATCAAGCGGCTGATTGGTTCGTGTGTGTGCACAGCTTACCTAACCTATCAGTGCAAGGACGTGTGTTAATGATTATGGGCCAGATTCTCTAAGCTTCAAAATTGATGAAATGGAGTGTGATAATCAGCTCCTGTCTAACATTTTTCAAACACAGTCTGTGACATGGCAGGTAGGAGCTGATTGGCTGGCTGTTTATCACTCTCCATTTTATAAATTTTGAAGCTTAGAGAATCTGGCCCACTGTTTCTAATGCGTTACCATGTTATCAGACAATACAATATGAGTACTAGGTAGAACCTTACCACGCAATAACAGGCAATGGGGGAGATCTATTTAAATATCCAGAATGATAGATATCTGAATCTAGTCCTCTACATGTACATAGACAGTGCAGTGTAGACTAACAGACCCTATCTATTAATGACATTATCTTGTACAGCGTCGGCAGATTCTGTTGCGCTCTCCAATCACCCTGTATTGTCTCTAGAAGAAGCAGGTGAGCCAAACCAAGATCCGGGTGATTTCCACCATCCTGTTCATTGTGGCCGGTTGCCTGGTGTTTGTGACTATCCCGGCCGTCATCTTCAAGAAGATCGAAGGCTGGTCTGGGCTGGAATCCATTTACTTTGTGGTGGTGACGCTCACCACTGTCGGCTTCGGGGACTATGTGGCAGGTAAGTGCACCTGGATCCGGAAATGCACCTTCAAATCATTGATATCATTTAAAAAGTTCATATCATCCGATAATATAGGGTCGGTACGTTCCTCTGCCTGGGGGTGGTGTCCCTAAATGCTGCCTCTTCCCCCTATCGGGAACAGGTGGAGTCTGATCTATTTCATGTCATCAGCATTAGTCTGCGTCAGGAAGGGTTAAAGGCTTAAGTGACATTTTCCCAGTAAATGTGTTTCCTCCCCACTGCGGCTCCCGTCTGATCTCACCCTCACATATATTATACATGAGGCACATCTGACGGAAGGGTCTGAGTGCTGCTGATTGATGCATCTGTGATTATTCTGCTGCCCGGTAATGGGGGATTCACGTCTTATTTCTATAGCGAAATGTTCACGTCTGTAGAGCAGGGTGAATACTGCAATACTCCCCCCAATCCAATGAGATGTCCATACAGTGTATCTATCTATATCACCCAGCACACATACTGCATGATCCGCCAATCCAGTGAGGTGTCCATAGAATGTATCTATGAGCCTTATTCTGGTTGGTGCGGTCCTGTCCGCGTCCGGACGGTACGCTGTTTTTTTCTTCTGCGCATGCGTACCGTTCGTATGTGCGACGACAGCACACCGCTCGTGAACGGACCTTTCCGATCAAAAACTCCTGTCCGCACGCACATGGTCAAAGTGGGAGTAATGTGGGCATTTTTAGGGGAGAGGCCAGAAAAGTGGGCAAAACTGGGCTTATAGCTGGGCGTACACAGGGGTGTGTACTCAAACTGCACGGAGGGACATACGCCTCGCCCCCTGAGCGCTCGGGACATTTCTGGCCCAAAACAGTCGGACGCCAAAGAGTGCTCCATACCACTCGTAGACCTCCCGCCTGAGTACGGCCGCATTGGATCTGCTAATTAACGCGAAACGCACCTAAATTACATACACCTGACAGCAATATTAACAAATGCTGCAGGAAATTTAGGCCCCCATTTACCATTGATCGCATTTACAATGCGATCTGGGCGGACTATTACCACCCAGGATCGCATTGTAAAATGCGATCATTTCGCCCCAAAGTATTACCTGTCAGGGCGCAGGGACAGGGCTCCGAAAGTCCCTGCGATACCTGGAGCCGGAAGCCGGGGGGTTCTGCGCATGCGCGGTTATGTGCTACGACCCCGCTGACCGCATTGCCACCCGGGCAGTGCGATGTGCACCCATAGGCTACAATGGGCTATCGCTATATCAGAATGGTGATAGCCCAGGGGTGCGAAGCCGGGCTGCCCGATGTTGATACATCGGGCAGCTTTGCATCCCCCATAGAAACCTATGGGGGATGCGGCCGGCGGCGCTGCAGGGGGGGATCGCAGCAGGGATCGGAGATTAATTGATAAGTGATACATTAAGGGGATACTTAATATTTGCGGTTAACTCCCGAAACGGAGAGTTTTCAGGGATTTAGCCGCAAATATTAGTTGATAAATGGGCCCCTTAGTGAAATAACTCATTTGAGTACCTGCAAGCCACACACAGCCCTGAAAGACATTGGAAGGTTCTCTTTCTACACTTGTAACCATTTCAAGGATGTTATTTCTTTGGTCCAGTAAAACATCACACATATCATTAGGGTAGCAAGACATGGAAATAAATAGGAACATATGAAGTATTCACATTATTTAGAGCATGCAAACAAACAACAAAAATAATAATAAAATACACATTTGGGGAAACATACATAGTGTAAAAATTTCTACATTAGTACACATTAAATAGACATGTAATGAGGGTTAAATTGTAGTTAAATTATGGGAGCCAAATGAGGTAATCATAAGCAAATCAAACATCACACTTAGGATAATTAGAAAAGTGTTAGAAGCCAACTTCAAAGAGATTTCCCTTTAAAGTTGCCCTCTAGCAATTTCCCAATTATCTGAATAATTGCTGGTCCATACAAGTGATGCGTACACTACGGTGCTCTGGCGTATGCTACTGCTTCTGATCGGAGCAGCGCTCTGTCTCCGATCGCTAAGGGCAAGAACCGTCCGTGCACGGTAGCGTACGCTCATATGCACGCCACTCCCCATTGTTGGATGTTGACTCCGTCCATGTGCGGATGTTCTGTGGGCGGAATCACGCTCTCCGAAAGAATGCAGGATTGGCTCGGATGGTCCGTACGCAGGGCGGTCCGACCCAACCAACCAGAATAAGGCCTTATATCACCCAGCACACATACTGTATGATCTGCCAATCCAGTGAGGTGTCTGTACAATGTATCTATATCACCCAGCACACATACTGTATGATCCGCCAATCCAGCAATGTGTGCATGCAATGTATTGATCTTTGTGGGTTATTCAGACCTGATTGCATGGCCGTAAATTCACATGGCGGTCGATTATCCATACACTGCGCATGCGTAGGGTTCACCGTACCATGCAGTGATTAAGTTCTGCTTCTTTTTCTATTTGCACGCCATTTGTAAGGTGATTGACAGGAAGTCGACGTCTGTGGGTGGAAACTGGCTGTTTAGTGGGAGTGCCTAGGAAAAAGCTGGGAGTGTCTAGGAAAATGCTAGTTGCACCTGAGCGTTTTAGGGGCGGGTGCGAGACGTCAGCTTCAGGCCGGATATGCCTTTTTCCAGCCTATGATGACTGGTGCACAGTGGAAAAATCATTTGATGGTTACGATGGTTTTGGACATATGCAGCCGCGCACATTCATTCACACAGCGCGCACATTCATTTGCTAGGTGGAATTTCACTCTAGAGGGGCGTCGACTTAACTGGACACTGGCCATACGAATTCACGTCCTTGCAATTAGTTGTAAATTACCCCCTATATCACCCAGCGCACATACTGCAATTATCTGGCATTAATTAATTCATGTAACCAAACCGCCTTGTGTATTGCTTTTCCCCATGTGCAGCAACAAATGATACATTGTGTGTAAACACTACTGTATGGTCTTGCAGAATAGTCCAAGGTTCTATGATTGAAGAGTAGTCCAATGTAGTATGAGATTGCATGACAAATTGTGTAGTGTGTACCAGTTTCAGTACGATGCACCAACTGCTTATCGCTATGCTCCTGAGCTGTTGTCAAGGGTATAAAATTACCATTCCGGTGCTTGTGATGCTGGCAACCATGATGCCGTGGTACCGAGACCACTCATAAGGCCAGTGCCGGAATATTGATTGTTTGCATCCTGATCATAAGTATCCGGGGATAGTTAGGGTTAAGCTGTAGGAGTGTGTGTGTGGGGGTGTTAGTTTTAGGCACTATGGGGGAACGGTTAGGCTGGAGGGGATGTAGGATTGCTCTGCAGATAGGGAGGGTTAGTATATATACCTTGCAGCACTGGGGTCTTATTCCATTAATATAATGAAATATGGATCCCGCCCAGATTCCATTGTATATGTCAGGCATGTACAAACTATGACCCTCCAGCTGTTGTGAAACTACACATCCCAGCATGCCTTGCCCTAGTTTTAGAATTCCCTAAAAACAAAACTGTAGCAAGGCATGATGGGACTTGTAGTTTCACAACAGCTGGAGGGCCATAGTTTGAACATGCCTGGTATATGTGATTCAGAATTCATGGGCACCAATAGCTTCTTGTCCGTTGTTCTACGGGTAACTGTACGGACCCCACACTCAAATGAATGGGGCTCCGTTTTATGGAGAATGAGACAATTGTCTGCTGCAAATACTCTCCACAGAACGTCTGATATATTTGTGTCTCTTTTTTTTTCTTCTTATAAATTGGGAAATCCGGAGAGAAAAATGAGGCGTCTTAAGATTCATTAGTGGTTATCTCATCTAAATGAAGCTGCTTAAATTAATTATGTTAATTCCAATTAGAGCGAGCAGCATGCTCTTTGAATAAGAATTTGCAGATGAGTGTGGGCACCGCGGCCTTGCAGAGGGACTGTACTGCTGGTGATATGACAGTCCCCGTAATTACCTCACAGGTGCAGAGCACAATAAGGGTACAGACATAGACACAGCAGGGACAGTATACTGTCAGATAGAGGGTCTTATTCAGATGTATGCAATGCTGGAGCGATTATCACAGTATCAGCGATACTGATTTTTTTACAAATATTGACAGTCAGGGATCGCTTGAGGAAGGTATTCAGAAGAAGCGGCAAGTGTGCAGGCGTGTCACAACAGTTACCCCTGTACACAAAAAAAACATGGTGCCAGAGTCTCAGGTCCTTGTTCTGATTTGGAAAAGCAGGTAACTTTGTCTCCGGAACACATCATGTAGTCGTGCAAGGGGTGCCGTTCTATATTTTTCTGTGCAGGGTAAATGCTGGCTGCTTCTGCATGTAGTCCACACATATTAGACCGCTTTATTGTTACAATGCATTATAGATTTCAGTTTGAACAAGCCCCACCAAATCTAAATCTCTCTGCACCTGTTAGTTCTGCCCCATGCGCAGCGCAGCATGGTGTTGCACAGTTGCTTGCTTTTTTCTATACTTACAAACATGAATCAGATGCTATATCTGCAGTGATATAGAAATATTCTTATAATACACCCAGGAGCTCTCGGAATTCCTCCTACTTTTAATTATCCCCTAAACTGAAGGGCCTGTAACATGTTGCTACAGGAGTTATCATCATCATCATCACCCATCATCCTCTTGTGCTCTAAGGGTCCTCTATACATAGGAATTAGCAAAAAAGTATACTTTAATAAAAAACACCATTTAGAGGCCTATTTATCAATTTGCGGGTACTTGTTTTTTGGGGGTACCTAAACCTATTAAGGATTACCTCAACATACCAAAAATCTAGGTGACCTCTCGAAGACTAGATAGAAGTGACATCACTGAGGCTAGACTGGTGAGGTATATAGCGGAGGTTAACATAAAATAACATGATAGAAGACAAACAGCAGTCAATACAATAAGTTTTCAATCTATCTGTGGCACTCCAATAACTCAGTGACAGATGCATGCAGATACTTTCAGAGAGGCATGTAAACAAGCATTTGGAGTCTGGACAGTCTGATCTTTAAGCTGGTGAATAATATTTACTCAAACGTGCAAAATAATACAGTTTAGAGACCGCACATAGCGATTAACCATTTAACTACATTATTATCACTGATGCTAGGAACTAGTGACATCACTGAATCTAGGAACTAGTGACATCACTGAGGCTAGCAACTGGTGACATCACTAAGGCTAGAAACTAGTGACATCACTGAGGCTAGGAACTGGTGACATCACTAGGTTGAAACCAGTAATGAGTCTGTTTCCAGGTGATTTGATCCAATTTTTTTTTTATTTTTATAAACTGTTTAAGAGCAGACATGGACAGCCTACGCTTGGTGTAGGTCAGTCTGGGAATCTCCACTAGTGTCAGTGACCATGGAGGGGTGTTCTTCTGCCCCGTCTGTTCCCGGATGAGCTTCACCTGGTGATGCGGTTATATTGACGTAACATTCACATGTAGCAATATTCCGTACCAAATTAACGTTGATGCGTTTCTCTTATAGGGGGCAATACCACCATCATATACCGGGAGTGGTACAAACCTCTGGTGTGGTTCTGGATTCTGGTTGGCCTAGCATACTTTGCTGCTGTCCTGAGTATGATTGGAGACTGGCTTCGGGTTATATCGAAGAAAACAAAAGAAGAGGTAAAGTGGTCGCTGACTAATTCCCAGTAGTAATGTGAGTCTGTGGGGTTTATTTACGAAGATAGGAGTTCTATTGAAGATGAGATGTTTCCCATAGCATCCAATGAGATTCTACTTCTTATTGATTTAGCACCTTCTAGCAGATAATAGAGAGAATCTGATTGGTTGTCCATAGCGACATCTTATCTTCAATAGAACTCCCATCTTCCCTATGACTTTCCCCAAATACTTCCGGCTACATACATACAGATGTAGCTCTGCTCATCCAGCGCCGGGATTTGCCAGACCGCCCCTGCTGGCCAGCTTATGGTACATCTGACTGGGACGCGCGGCCCAGTTTCCTGTCTGCAGGGGACGGGAACCCTTCCTGTCTCCGCTTCAGGGAGACGGGCAGGGTTAGGGTGGGGGATGGCGTGGAGGTGGGGGGCTGTGGCGGGGACCGGCAGCGAAGCGGCGGGGGGATCTCCGTTGTAAGGGGACGCATGCCCGTGTTCCCTTCCAAAGTCTGGCGGGGGCTGGCGCGTGGCGAATCCACCGCCAGCCCCTGCAATGAAGAGAGGCGCTACAGCTGTACATACACTAACTTACATGGTGTAGAAATAAATGTCACAGGTGGGATACAACCTTTCACCTTAACCAAAACTGTTCACGTTCCCTGTGTATACATATCAGCCCCTTTGGGAGTGTTATATTTCATTCTGCGCATATGTCTGCAAACCACGCTGCCATGCAGAGATGGCGCAGAGCCACATCCTGCACATTGCAAGGAACTGAATCCGATTTTCCTAATAGTTTGCATAGGCGCACTGGCGATTACATTTGGAGGCCCTGGAACGTACGTGGCCATGAATGTGATGCTATGGCGCAAGTGCGTTTCCCCCTCAGCACCCTGGCAGGGGTAATTCTGACTGATTATTAATGGACCGCACAACCCCCTAGATGCCATGCCAGAACTGCTAGCCAATCGTGCTTAGGGGGCACTGCCCTGGACCTCGTAACCAGATCGGGAAACATGAAGTACAGATAATGCCCTGATTGGGAAATCGCAGAATTGTGCACAGAGCATCCGTCCCAAAGCCCTGTTCTGTCCCAGGTTCTTGTGTCTGATCAGAGGAAATCTGGACAATGAGCTGACACAGATCAGACACCCGCCTGCAGGGGTTACCCCTCATCTAGAGGCATCAAACCGCAGCAGCAGCTGGCGGCCCATAGAGGGGATTGCACCACAAGCTCTCTGCTGTCAGCACCTCACTGCTCCCGCTTACTGCGGCTGTATGGTAACAGCGGGGTGGAAAGTGGAGACGCTGCCCCTAGCAACCAAACCACATCACTTTATAAAATGTACTTAATAAATCCTTCCTCAAAGCTAATTGGTTGCTTGGGTGATGTCTTCACTGCTCCTTTCTTCCACTCGCCTCACTGCTTGAAACATCAGCCCCAGGTTCCCCAGGCATGTATTATTTATATCTACGTTATATACGTTATAGTCTGTTACCTTTGGCCAATGATAGGAGGGCTGACGGGCCGGACTGGACATCCAGCCCCATGACCACACCCCCCTGCAGAGGGCTGACGGGCCAGTCAGGACATGCAGCCCTATGGCCACACCCCCTGCGGAGTGCTGACGGGCCGGTCTGAACATAAAGCCCAATGACCACACCCCCTGCGGCACGCACGCCAGATAACATGCTGTCCCTGCTAAACAATCTTAAAAATATTAGATTTCAAGTGCAGTCACTAGTGAACTATAAGATCGTCACATTAATAATAATAATTATAATAGTAACATCGACATTGCACCAGTGTCCGCACAAAGCGCCAGCTGCTACATTTGGACCCACAGGGGATTTCCTATTATTATTCCTAGTACAGGATATGGAAGTGAAAGGACTGGTATTCCTGCTACAGAGTTCCAGCAGCTCCTGTATACAGTGTATATCCCTCCTGGCATCGCTGGATTTCTATTACTATACTGTATATTAGGAGAGCAGTCTCCTAACGCATTGATTTCTTCTCTGCATATCGGCCTGGTGCCTTTATTACACAGCAGCATGCATCCTTATTGATGTATATGGAGGCTGCAATAGGGAGCTGTGATTGCTGTATGTGTGCAATGCTTATCTCATCATTACTAAACGCAGTCACGCTCCTGCAGCAGCGCGTACAGCCAGGAATACTGTGCGCAGTGCCAGCGTATCAGCCTGTAATAATAAAACCTGTTTCTGCTCCACTAGGCTGAGCATTCTAATGATGTCTCCTGTATCAGAGGCTGTGAAAAACATCTCCTCTATTAGCTAAACATTTCTCCAGCCTTTGTTAGGTGGACTGATAGAGTGATGCTTATGTGCAGGTAATTATCCCAGATGCCTGTACAATGGCTGTAGCTGCCGCCACAGAAAACCTATGAGCTTAGCTGGCTGATCCATGGCATGGTGCGTATGTACCTATGTACACGGCTGGTATCGGGGGGATTGCTCGGATTACAGTCCTGGGCCCAGACACAAAGGGGGACCAGGACCATATTGCCTACTTTTGAAAACTAGTTTCAGGGAGATTATAGTTGGAAGCAGAATTTAGCAAAGTGCTCCATTGAGGGGGCGTGTCATGCTCCACCGAAAGGGCGTGCCTAGTTCCATATATGGAGAGATTGTGAATAGACATTGTGAATGTGGCACCTAGAAGCGTGGGTGTGTACTAGTACATCGGAGAGGAATCTTTTAAAATGACTTCTATCCAAATGTAGATGAGCCCAAAGCAGTTAGTCAGAGCTACTATACTTGGTAAAGTGCTGGGAAATGGTGCTGATGATTCAATGTAAATGTATCTGTCTCGCATTCCTTTCCCCCCAAAAAATGTAACCATGTAATGTGGGCTAGGTAACGTGAGGGAGATTGCTAGACTAATGAGGGAGAGAGGGAGATTGCTGCTCTGTCAGGGAGTCTCCTGCAGAATGCAGGAGGGGAGGTAACTATGATGTAACAGTGTAATGTGGGCTAGGTGACATGAGGGAGATTGCTAGACCAATGAGGGAGAGAGGGAGATAGCTGCTCTGTCAGAATGCAGGAGGGGAGGTTACTATGCCCAGGACTGGAGTCTATCAATTATAATTTCCAATAAACAAAGTTTCCCATGAGCACTAATATGTGCTGGTGGTTCTGAATTTTACCAGACACTGGCAACAAGCTGCTCAACTTTGTAACATTAAGTCCAATGTTATAGTTAATGAGCTAGCCATAATATACTGTGTACACTATTGGGAATAGGAAATCCTCGCTGATCATGGCCTTCATGTGCACATTTGTTGAAGGGTCTCTGTCAGTTGCTGGAAGTAAATACACACTATACGTCCATGTACCACCCACAGACAGTTGGTTTACTGGAGCAGTTTAACTACACATTAAAATTTATGAATATCAAGGGCGTGACCCACGAGAGGAAGAGTGCTCCCCTTTAGTAAAGTCTGTGTGTGGATTACTACAAGAATCTGGAGAGCTGTGTGACTTTACTTACTGCAGTCATTGAGAACAATGGCTGCAGGAGCACTTCCTGTATGACAACGTGGATGGCAATAATGCAGCTTACACCATCCACATACAGCGTACTCCACACGCTTCTATATTTATGTTTTTGATTAGAGAAGTGCATCAGTCTTCCCTGTGCATTAATCCATTTGAACCATCGTTAAGAAGCCTTTCGTACCAAACAAGGTTCTGACCCTGCCTCAGTTGTATGAAAAGCTGAGAAAGATTGGCCCCATAGTCCAACAATACTTACAGGAGGTTTTAGACTGTGAGCACATGCTGGAAATACAAATAAATATGGCTGTACGTACACATACCACCTCACAGAAATAATATATCAGAGGACGATAGTAGAGAATAGGTACCCTACATTCAATATCTAGGTGGAGGTGCACATCACATACAACTCAGTGTTTATTTATCTCTGTCATGAAAGAAGCCATAGGCCTCATTTGTCACCCGCAAGACAAGGCTCATATAATATATCTTGAAATAGGCAATTAGGAATAATGATCCCTGTGTCCCATAGGAATAGTGGAGTAAGCAATAAACAAACATACAGCACAAGATGAACGTAACACAGTTTCTATAGACTTCCGTTGTCAGCACGAGGGACAATAGGTATTTGTTCAAGCAAACGGATGGTTAATTAAATGCATGCAATGGAACCTCTTGTATCCATGTAACAGACAGTTTGAGAGGTATCTGACACTTTTGCCAAGCGATCAATAGTTCTACAAAGGAACCGTCAGCATAAATTCGCATTGTGCCCGGACATTAGTGGAAAAAGAGAGACTTGTTTGCGAATGATGTAATGGCTGCTGCAGGGTGCCTGATGTGAGCTGGTGTGTACAGCAGCTGAGTGGTTCTCCTTTATATCTAAATGAATTCATTTAATTATTTCAAACTGAGCGCTGCTACCCCCCATTTTTTTTTAGGCCTAGGTCGACATAAGAAAAGGTTGACATGGTTCTAGGTTGAAAGGTCATTCGTTCGACAGGTCATTAGTTCGACAGTGGATGTTGGAGGCGCAGAGGTTGGAGTTGCGCAGTCAAGCTGCAACACAATAAACACTAAGATAAACAATGGAGTAGTTGAACAATGCCAGTACCAATAAAAAATAATTTTAATTGTGATAATCAATAAATAATAAAAGAAAAACCATATAAACGCCACATTAATAAAGGTCATATGGGATATGGAGAGATGGCGCTGGCAAAACTTGATGCTGGTCATCTCCTCTGCCCAGCAGAAAACAAATCGTATGAGGGGAATGAAGGTCAGGAGGCACCCTCTGAACCACTGTGCTGCCCTCAGACTGACCTTTTTGGCACAGCTGCGGATATGGCAGCGCCACATCCGCTCCCTCACACTAAGCCTCATCGGGTGCCCATTGGGGCAGGTCTGGGTCTCAGGTAGGACATTGTGGCCTTGCAAAAAAGCCACCGCCTCCTCCTCCTCTGAGGCAGATTGAAGATGGTCAGCTTCTCCACGACTGTATTATATACGTCTGTCTCTCACGGAATCAAACAGCTGACTGATTACGCTAACTGTGTACCGCTCAATCTACCAGCTGACTGACTACGCAACAGCTGACTGACTACGCTAACTGCGTACCGCTCAATCTACCAGCTGAATGACTTAGCGGCGAGAACTAGACGCTGTTTCTGACGGGGACGCTAATTCTGACTACGATGACAACGCTAGAACTAGACGCTAGACGCTTTTCAGTAAATACACTAGAACTAGACGCTAGAAGCTTTTCAGTAAATACGATGACTACGCTAGTTGCGAGAACAGTACTGCCTACGCTGAATACGCTACTTCTGACTGACTACGCGGTACTTGTTTACGGATGCTGAAAACGTAGAATACAGAAGTAAGGCAGCTGGCGAGCTGCCAGGATTCAAACAGGCGCTACGCTGATAACATAGCTTAAGGCAGTCTGGCAAGCTTCCAAGATGCATACACAGAGTGGCACGCGCTGCCGCCATAAAACTAAACAAGTACCCCAAATTATCCCAACCCGTTTTGACTAACTTGAAATTGCAGCAGCTAGTGAGCCACCTCACGTCACAGCACCACCCCCTCTCTCCCCTTTGCATGGGAAATATCCATTCTCCGACACCTGTCATTGAGGCACCTGCAGTTCCCATAGAGTTATGGGGTCTACACATAGCGATTTTTTAAAATATTTTTTAAGCGATTTGACTAGATCACTTTAGTTCTAAATTGGGCTCAGAAGCAACAGACAGAAGTAATGGCATGCCGAATCCAAGGTGTCCTCTCTGGCATCCCGGGCCGTACTCACTTTATATTTCATGTCGCTGTCACTCCACCATGGTAGTGGTGAAGCAGGGGTCATACCACATTCCTGAGGGCATAAGAGCTACGCTTAAGGAGTAGACAGAGAATATGGTCTAGCTCTAGGTCAGTGGTTCCCAACCAGTGGCGTAACTAGCAAATTTGCTGCCCCCTGCCAAAATAAATTCTGCCCCCCCCCCCCTCATAAAAAAAAAAAAAAATGCCAGCAGAGTGGGCAACGCCGCCTGAGGATCAGGGGAAGCTGGACAGTCAATGACACGGGTAACACATCCCCCGGCAGGGGATAATAGCCAGCGGAGGTGAGCGCTTCTCTGGCTGACGCTCTCTCTCTCTCCCCCTCCTGCTTACAACATCCAGCCAGGTCCTTACCCCATTTGCCACGCTGTTCCTGGCCATAGTGATCAGGCAGGTGGAAAAACTGACAATTCTCAGCGCTGTCCACGTCGGCCGTTTGGTATACAGCATTGTACATTCGCCGCTTGGGAGCCCGGCCAGAATACAAAGCAGCGCTGCGTGCAAGCTGGAAGGGCAGCGGGCATTGTGGAAAGGGGAGCGCTCTCTGGCCGGGCTCCCAGGCGGCGAATGTACAATGCTGTATACCAGTCGGCCGACGGGGAAGAACACTGCGAACCTGCGCCCCGGTGGCGCCTGCTCCCCCTCGCCACCGCTGGGGCTGCGGACCCCAAGTTACGCCACTGTTCCCAACCCTGGTCCTCAAGTACCGCCAACAGTACACATTTTCCAGGTCTCCACACAGAATCACAGGCAAAATAATTAGCTCCATCTGTGGATCTTTTAAAATGTGACTAAATAATGAGTGCACCTGCTGGGTGACCTGGAAAATGTGCACTGTTGGGGGTACTTGAGGACCAGGGTTGGGAACCACTGCTCTAGGTTATTGAAGAATCCAACAGCGAGGGGAACATTGCACATTGTTCTTGTTCTAAAACCTATTGGCACAATCCGATTCTGTAACGATTTTAAACTTATATCTGGTCTTCATGCTAATTACTGAATTCTGAGGGTAGAAGAGCTACTGGTCCTTCAGGTGCTTTTCTAAGAACCTTGATTCTGAGCAGCAGGATGCAAACCGTAAATAATTATTGTCTTCATCACTATACTGGTCGAGATGAGATGCAGGGACTATTGCCAGGTGATTGACCCTCGTCCAGGGCCGGGGGGGGGGGGGGGTGTTGATGCGGCCGCCACTTCACTCCAGGGGGGGGGGGAGAGAGAGTGAGTGAGCAGCGGTTACAGATGCGGCGATAGCTCCGGCCAGTGGAGGGGGGTCAGTGGAGCGCGGGCACTATCCAGGGGTGTGTGTGTGTGTATATGACTTACTCACCCAGTCCCAGCTGCTTTCTTATTGCTTTCCTTCGTGCACTTCTTGGGCGCCGGCGGGAGCTCTGTTGCTGCTGCTTTTGCTGCTCACTGCCGCCCTCCAGTGGCCGGCACCCTAGGCAAATGCCTAAAGCTGCCTAGTGGTGGCGCCGGCCCTGCCCTCATCAGATAACAGATATGATTAGTACTCCCTGCTAATGTATCCCTTGTACATTTTATCTCACTCATCTAAATGCGTCTCTGCAACATTCAGTATACAGTATTCACCTAGTGCAGGAGCAGAATAATAGACTGGGTGTTCCAGCATTGGACAGTGTTTTACTCCCTACGTCGGCTTCTTAGTTATCTAATTAATAATTAACGGAAGCTCTTTCCCATCATTTCTCACCTCATACACTGATCTAACTCATCTTTAAACACACATCCTCCTGCATCTATAGGTTTAGGCATTAAGGTGAGGTCATGGGCATAGGCTTTGTGGGGGAGCTCAGGATTAGGCTGTGGGAAGTGAGGGTTAGGCACTTAGAATGGAAGGGGTTATGCTGCAGGGGGTAGATAGGGTTAGGCTGCAACAAGGGAGCGTTGGGGGGGGGGGGAGGGGAAAAAGACAGTTTTAATGACCCCCACCAAACTCCTCCCCACTTAACCACCATTGGCTATTAAATTGCACCTGGCTGCCTTGTAGAAGAAACAACCAGCACATTTTTAAGGGTGTGGTATAGGGGTCCAACAGTCGGGATCCCGACAGTTATTATCCCGACGTCGGGATCCCGACTGCCCAGACCCAGACAGCATGGTGAGCGCAACTAAGCCCCTTGCGGGCTCACTGCGCTTGCCACGTGAGCCACCTATTCTATTCTCCCTCTATGGGGGTCGTGGACCCCACGAGGGAAAATAGTGGGTGGACGTCGGGAACCCATCTGTCGGTGTTTTGATAGTCTGGATCCCGACGTCGGGTTAATGCCTGTCGGGATCCCGACTGTCGTGACCCCGTCCAGCACCCCATTATTAAAGGGGGCAACACCAAAACCCTTTGTGGTGTAATTCCCCTCACACTAATACTGGCAGCCTCTGGTGGAACAGATGTTGGATCAGTGTTGCTACAAATGTTTAGTTAGTTATGAAGCATTTCATCTTTTTTATATGCGTTATTCTAATTTTGATTTACCATAAGGTTATATATAGGCAATATTATTCCTATTGATATTGAAGAGATGAACAGTGTGTACCCATTGTAGCCTTTTTGTAATGTAACTGTATATTGGCAGTGAAGGACCGAAGACCCCAGTTAATGTATAAGATGATGCCGTGTTCTAAATAAAATATTATTGTACTTTTTGGATGGTTTCTTTAGTTTGCATTATGTTACATTTCCCAGTAATAACCAGATGCGTGTTTGATGCTAATTTTCTATGCAGACAGAGAATGCAGGACAGTAATTACATGCACTAAATACGCTGTTTGGCTATGTATAAGGGTATCATTTATTCAGCAAAGTCAGTGGATAAGTGCCTAATCTATAACATCTCAGAAGGTGCAGCCAGGTCTTGCAGGCGTCTGTGCTGTAGCCTACAGCTAAGTCAGTTGATTTTTTTAACTGTTTGTGGGTAGTAAGAATGACTTATTAATGCGTTATGTGTCCTTTTTTGAACCCCTGCAGGCCAGAGACCTGACAATTGTTCATTGGTTGTTGACCTTCGAGGATTCAATTATTTGCATCACAACATATGGTATTAGGCCTTTCTTAAATTGCATCATTTGCTAAAGCAGAATGAGTGTAAAGTGAATATTGCATTTCTTGTACATGTATCTCTAGTACTGACTTGCATCTTCATTTCTCTTCCTTAGGTGGGAGAAATTAAGGCTCATGCTGCAGAGTGGAAGGCTAACGTGACCGCCGAATTTAGGGAGACACGTAGGAGGCTGAGCGTAGAGATCCACGACAAACTCCAGCGAGCAGCCACAATAAGGAGCATGGAGCGGAGGCGACTTGGGCTTGACCAAAGAGCTCACTCTCTTGACATGCTGTCCCCGGAGAGGCGCTCCGTCTTCTCGGAGCTTGAGAACGGGCGATTTAAAGCTTCATCCCAGGAGAGCATAAACAACAAACCCAACAATCTAAGGTTGAAGGGTATAGAACAGTTCAATGGTTTGCACGCTCAAGGCCTCTCAGAAGACAACATCATCAACAAGCTGGGGTCCAACTCCTTGAGGCTGACCAAGAGGAAAAACAAGGATTTGAAAAAGAACCTACCGGAGGACGTCCGGAAAATCTTTAGAAAATATTCGGTGGACGAAGAGAAGAAGGAGGATGGAGCGGAGAGGATGTCCACCTCGGACACGGCGACGCTATCCGACTTCATCCAGCACTCAATCTTAGAGAATGGCTCGGTGCCCTGTCAAACCAAAGATGAGGAGCATGAGGATCAAGCGTTACTTGAAGAGCAAAACTAACGTGGCAACGTTTAGGATGTCCAGGCACCGCAAAACTGCGGGCTGCAATGTGGGACAGAGTAAAGACATTTCTTTACCATTCTGGAGCCCAAAGTTGGTCTGTACTTTGACTCTGCAGTAACCCTAGACCCCTTCTATGTTGGAGGAGGATAAGGATACTGGTGGTGTTGGCCTACCCCCTCTGACACGGAAGGGGTAAAATCCTTGCCCTAGCGTTAAACCAGGAAAAACCCTTTATGTTGGTCGGTTACTTGCGAGGAGATCTTGAGACATGTGCCTTATGCAGACTTTTCAATGAAGTGGAGCTCTGTAATCTGCATTGGTGGAAACTTTTACTGTGCCATAAATGACTGCCAAAAAAACCACAAACCAACCCCAAAAGCAACTTCGTCAACAGCAGCTGTAATGACCCCAAACCATGTTTAGCCGAAGAAGAGAACCAACACGGCCAATGGTGTAATCATGGACAGGGGCGTAACTAGATATTTGTAGGCCCATAGCAAAAGTTTTAAGGGCCCCTATGTACCAACTAATGGTGATTAGTGTATATACCACATATAAATTACACAGTTAATATGGGCCCCCTTCACCTCTGGGCCCCATAGCAGCTGCACCCTTTGCACCTATAGTAGTTACACCCTAGATCATGGAGATACTCAAACAGCGGCGTGTTTATTTGCTTTGTGATGTCGCCATGGTTGGAAAATTAACCTGTGTATGCATTTTGCAGCACATCCGTAGAATAAGGAGTTCATACGTGATATTTTTCATCTTTCCAACCTCTATATTGTGCCGGTGCCTCCCCGGCCAGTACTACATCAGCACACTCAACAATATGGCCGCGCATCAGCTTTTTGTCCATAAACATGCACTGTGGCAGTAACCATTGCCGGTGGGAACTCCGCAGCTCTGACGGTGCGCTCCACGCCCCAGTGGGGTGGAAAGATGTCCGTTTTAAAATCAAATTGAAAAGTTGATGACGTGCGTTGTTTTTCTTTTAGTTTTTTTTTTTATACATCTTGCAGACACTTTATTCTTGCTGAAGAAATGTCATCTCTCTATGCTGTACAACAGGAGGTCAGCCGGGCGTCTTGCATGTTGTTCTGAAGTCGCCCCGTGCTACAAGACTGGAATGACCCCAAAATATAGGGATGACTGGGATTTTCATGTACACCTCTCAGGGCTTTGTGTCCCTTCTTTAAAGCAAAGGATTTGATGGGCACTGTCTTTAATCACCCCAAAAACAACGCTATCCAGTTGAAAATAAATCTAAGGTGTAAATGTGGTGTACTTTGCCGGGAGTGAAAGATTCAAGTGCTCACCGCTTTGTGCCATTTTGCTTGGTAACTTTTTTTAAAAGTATTTAAAAATGTTTCATTTTTTTTTTCTTCATTGTCCGCTAACCTGTTCTTTTTAAATCAGCGTTTCTCAACATGTTTTCTATTACATCCCCCCCCCCAAAAAAAATGTTTCAAATCTACATATCCTGAGGAATTTTTATATTTACACATTTCTGTACTATTCACATTGTTGCTTTTTGTATTTAGAATAAATAGGTATTAAGGTTTTCATTGCTTCTGTCAGATATGTGTCAGGAGTATGTACACCCCTGGTTGAGAAACTCTGCTTTAAATCGCCTCAAAGCGCCGTCTGCAGACGTGATATACAGATAAATCATTGAATCACTGACGTTAAGGCTTGTCGTCCTAATTATGTGTGTTTTCCACATCTTCTGTCCAATGTCAAAACTGTCCAATGGTAATTTGATTCGTTTGAAGTATTTAAGGGTTTATGTAAGTGTAAAAGTTGTCAATGAAATTTCATGTTGGAAATCTATGGTATAATAGGATGTCATAACTGCTTGTGACCTGCAGGGGGTGCTGTGTCCTATTTATTTTAAGGGCTTGATTATTATGTCCCTACTGCATACAGCGCCACCTGCAGTTGTGAACATGCAGTGCACCATATCAGCCTTAGCAAAATGTTTGCAGTGTCACCAATAACTTTTACATGCACAATAATTACGGTACTTATGTAGTATCTGGGCTGCCGATTTTTTGATTGTATGCCTTAAGTTAAGGCATACAATCAGATGCGATGCGATGCGATATCGCATCGCATCGCATACGACCATGCGATGCGATGCGATGCGATGACCCGATTTTTCCATAGGATTCAATGTTAAAATGGACTGAGTCCATTTTAACATGGAATTCAATGGGAAAAAGGGGTCCTTTTCATACCCCTACTATCCAAGTGGGCATGGAGTTGGATATAAACCTGTGGCGAGCGTAGCGAGCCACCGAGCCCGAAGCGTGGCGAGCGAAGCGAGCCCCGCGAGGGGACGGTATTCTGTGTCCCCTCGCGGGGCTCGCTACGCTCGCCACGCTTCGGGCTCGGTGGCTCGCTACGCTCGCCACAGGTTTATATCCAACTCCATGCCCACTTGGATAGTAGGGGTATGAAAAGGACCCCTTTTCCCATTGAATTCTATGTTAAAATGGACTCAGTCCATTTTAACATTGAATCCTATGGAAAAATCGGGTCCATCGCATCGCATCGCATCGCATCGCATCGCATCGCATGCGATATGGTCGGGTGCGATGCGATGCGATGGACCCGATTTCAAAATCGGCAGCCCAGTTACTACATAAGTACCATAATTACATACTAGCTGTAAATATGCATTTAAGGCTTTTGCAAACCATTCCTGTCTTGTTAAGGAATGGTGTTTCTTGGGTACTAGTAGAACTGCAGCAATATTACCTACAACATCAGAGCTGTAATGCTGTACAGAAGTGAAGCCTATTTGGAAGTACAGCTCAGTTTAAGGGGGGTCCTATAATGTGGAAAAACAGTGTACTTTTATTTAGGGATTTTGAAATGGTCGGGGTGGAGCACACATTTCGCCGGTGCAGCACTGTTTGCCTTAATTTGCACAGGTGCATCTATATTTTTGTCAGTGCATGGGTGGGTGGCGCAGAAGAGCCCCAGATTTATGGAGAGTAAGGGGGAATTTGGGCGGAGTGCAGTCAGTAATTTGCAAAGTCTACAGTAACTTGATGCAGTGGAGCGGTGCAAAATTGGTACCGTTTATTGTGATTGATTACTGCAATGGAATGAAGGGATGGGAGCATTATTATTAGGGAAAGGATTTGGATTTTCATGTTTGGTTTCTGAGCAGGCAGAGATGGGGCCTTAGCCTCTAATTGTAATGGAATATGTACTATGCTTCGCCCAATGTCAAAATAGCTTTACGTGCACAAAATTAGACCGCCCCAAAATTTTATGATTGATTTAAGAGAAGAATAAACTAAGTAGGGTTGTGTCAGTCCAATGAGGGCACTTCCCCTGCTGAAATGGGCGGTTTCCATTTTGAAGGCTCATGTGTATGATGCAAATGTTCGCACTTCCCTGCACCCCCAGTGTAAGCGTTCATGACAGCAGAAGGTGTATACTTAACCTTCCTGCATACTAGGTGGGCCCTCTGAGCGCACCAGCGGGAAACCAAGGCCCACTTGCATTATTTCCATAACTTTCACTGAATCAATACGTAACCCTGAAATGTATCCTTTTAGAAAAGTGCATTTTGTAGGATAATCAGCATCACAGTCAGGTTCTACACTCCTCACCGTCCCACGGGTGAGGATTGTGGCCAGTTACCTTTCATGCAAATCACATTACGTGCATTGTAGCCCCTCCCCCCCCTAGAGGAGAGGAGTTCATCACACTCTGCTGCTCAATGTCTGTAAGTGGAGAGTCAGTCTCTGCATTAAATACAACATCTCATCAGATAGTCTGACTCAGTGTCCTATAACTGCGTTATGCACCATTAGTATCCCGGCCACATCCATGGCTGGAATCATACATTATTAAGGTTTGCATTGACTCTTTGGAATTAATTATAACACAAGTTATAACTGCGCTGTTGTTCTGCTGAATCCGAAAACCCCAAAACCAAACAGTCACTCGTGTACTCCTATTTACATGTATGACCTCGGGACATGGGTACACGTGACAACCCTGTGACCTGCGCTGTGTTAGTTCAGTCTATCAGTGTGTAATGTGCAGTGTGGGTAGTCCTTGGCTTCAGACTAAGGCCACTTAATTAGTGAAAGTCGTGGATTAGTGGCTACAAGATGAGGTTTATGGGAATCTTAGATCTGGATTTATAAGCTGCTGGAAAAGGCTGGCAGATAGTCCCATACTCCGAAGGGTATAGTCCCATACATCGAAGCGTATAGTCCCATACACAGAGCTTGCAGATAATCCCATACAACCAAGGGTACAGTCCCATACTCCGAAGGGTACAGTCCCATACACAGAACTTGTGGGTCGTCCCATACACTGGAGCTTGCAGATCTTCCCATACACCCAAGGATGTAGTCTCACATACACTGGAGCTTGTAGATAGTCCCATACACCCAAAGTTGTGGTCCCATACAATGAAACTAGCTAATTATTACCCCCCACCCCCATCTTGGCACCACTGATGGATATAATTTATTTTGCACTGTTTTATTTGCATGTTACTGGATTAGACACGACTGAACTTGCCAGGGGCTCCGTGTCCGCATGTGGTCACTCAGTGTGGGCTGCCACAATCGTACCCTGTGCCAGTAACCAAGTCTAGTGGGTGGGGTATAAGGTTAATGGTATCTAGTCCACAATCAGTAGGTCGATAACCTATCGACATGGACAAAGCATTTACACAAGCAAAGGGTCGACGTGGCAATGTTTTTCATGTTTTTCGGACAGCATGTTTTTCATGTTTTTTTTGTATCAGTTTGTAGCTTTTATCACATGGACCACAATTAGTGTACCCCGACCCCCATTCCATGCTTTGGGGGTGGTGCTTTAATATGTATTTAACAAGTATGAACAAATTTAAACAGAATAAAAAAAACAAGTCATGTTGACCATGTCTGTGTCGACCTGTTGACTGCCAACCTAGACAGTGTCGACCCATGACCCGGATCCCCGGAAATGGTGCACCGGCTAACCCCTGGTTCAGTATGCAAGAACAGTTTAGCTAAAGGATTAGATGCATTTATACCAAATTCCAGAAATGTGTAAGAGATCCGGGGTCGCGGAATGGGAGTAGAGCCGGAGTCGTACCGGGGTCACGTAATGGGAGTAGGGCCGGGGTTGCGGAATGTGAACAGTGCTGGGGTCGTGGAATGGGAGTAGTTCCTCGGTCGTGGAATGGGAATTAGTAGGGTAGTTGCTAAATTCTAGTGAGCTAAAGGACCTTTCACGCCCAGGGGGAGGAGCAAGGTCGGGGGGCTTGCTCCTTCGCTTCCCACACCACCACTGGTTGCCTTTAGGTGGCGAGCAAGCGGAGTGGCAGAAGCCACCGTGCTTGAATATGTGAATAGTGCTGGGGTCTCTGAATGGGAGAAGCAGCGGGGGTCACGGTATGGGAATAGTGCGGTGGGTCATGTAATGAGAATAGCTTCAGGGGTCATGAAATGGGAATAGTGCCGGGGTCATGGAATGGGAATAGCACCGCGGGTCACGGTATGGTAGTAGGGCCTGGGGGTCACAAAATGGGAATAGCACCGGGGGTCATGGAAAGGGAATAGCATTGGGGGTCACGGTATGGTAGTGGGGCCTTGGGTCACGGGAATGGGAATAGCACCGGGAGTCATGTAATTGGAATAGCTCCGGGGGTCATGGATTGGAAACACGTCTTTTCTAAATGTACTGGGATGGTACAATGGAATCTGAATACTACTATGCAATGCTTGCTTGTACTTCATGTCTACCTGTGTCTGGTATGTACAGTATCTCCGTCTGTGGTGACAATGACAGTCACACTGCAGACCATGTTTTCAGTTCCCGGGGTCTCTGGGCACTAAGTACTGTTTGGACTGAGGTGTCGCACAAGCCCCATTGGAACAGGGGGAATCGCGTTCCTTCCTTCCTACATAATGTTGCTATTTCGCTTTTTACAATGAATTTCACCACAAGTCAGCGGCGACTGTCGTTCCTTCTCCTGGAAACACCAAATTCAGCTGCAATTATTTTTTTATTGCATTTCACAAGAGACCTTGGATAAATGTGGCTTGAACCCACCAGTCCTTTTACCCCCATGCGGTGGGGTACAGCTGAAGAAGACCCCACCCCTTTATGTGGATGACGCCACCGTTGCAATGAGACATGATGTCTCCTTTTGTCAGTGACTTGATAACTTGTCTGTTGATCTGTTTCCAGATTCACCTGTAAAACAGGACACATTGTATGTTTCAGGACGAGGACACTGTATATGGGGTCGCTGTACGGCTCGCTGCGTTGCACTTATCTGCTCTGTCTACAGCAATGTAAATGGATGCACTTATTGTGGTGAATGTTTTATCAGATGACGGAATACAATACAGTACAATGTAACCAAATCTCAGTGTGTGTGTTTCTACATCATTGCACCTTACACAGATAAGTCTCTTGTATCACATACACTCATGGTTTAATAAATACAGGCGTTACGTTTTCAGGGCCGCCAACAGGGGGGTGCTCTGGGTAGAGCTGTCCCGGGCCCCGGCCTCTGGAATGGCCCAGGCAGCTCATTTTGCGGCGAATTAAAATTATGCACCAGCTTTTGAGCCAATCAGAGCTTGTGTACCATTAGCCAATCAGAGAGGCTGCCAGTACACAAGCTCTGATTGGCTCACCAGCCGGTTCTGCATTTTAATTGGCTGCCGGCATCCTATATTGAAGAAGCTTATGCTTCGGGACCTGTGGGAGGAGTCGGGCGGTAAGTGAAAGAAGGATGGGGCCCGGAGGGGCCCAGACTGGAAATCAGTCCCGGGTCCCAAAATTCCTAGTGGCAGCCCTGTACATTATCACAAAGGCACCAAATGCTTTGCTCCTGGACTTCCTTGCCAGTGGCGGATCCAGAGGTGGGCTGCAGCACAGTCCACAATTCACAAAGAGGAGCGAAACCAATTCTTAGTGAGTCACGGCTGGCAATGTTTGTAATTGTTTGATACATCTCCCTCTAATTGGGCTGAAGAAAATTAAGCCCACCTACTAAACAGACAGCCATCCAATCAGCCTGGAGGGGGAGTTCTAGCAAGCGATTTAAAGAGTGCACCTTGAAATGCATGAAAAATGCTTCCTCGAAATGGATTGGATGCTTTAGGCACTTCCCCACTGCTTGATATACCTTCCCCGGGTGTGGAATTATTCCTGATTCAAACAATAAAAATAAATTAATATATCAGAATCAGCTTTATTGGCCAGGTATACTTGTGTATACTATGAAATAGATTGTACTCCGGGCCGCCTGTTGTGCCACCTGTCCCAGGCCGGGGGGGTTACCATCCTCACCTGGCTGCTGCGCCGGGGGCCGTCTTCTGGCAGTGTCCTCCTCTGGCTGCGTGATGGTGGAACGCCCCATCTCCAGGCTGGGGGGGCACAGGTCGTCATCATCTGGCTGCCACACCGGAGGCCGTCTGCTGGCTATGCTAGTACAGGGATACAGCTAGGGATTGTAGTACAGCGGTACAGCTAGCTAGGGATTGTGGTACAGCGGTACAGCTAGGGATTGTAGCACAGTGGTACAGCTAGGGATTGTAGTACAGCGGTACAGCTAGGGATTGTGGTACAGTGGTACAGCTATGGATTGTAGTACTGGGGTACATCTAGGGATTGTAGTACTGGGGTACATCTAGGGATGTCAGTACTGGGGTACAGCTAGGGATTACAGTACTGGGGTACAGCTAGGGATTGCAGAACAGGCAGGACCGGCAACAGAATTCTTGGGGCCCCATACACTGATATCTCTGCGGGCCCCATCCCCCTATGCTGAAACATAAACTGGAGCGAGGGTTAGATTGGGATGGAAAACTAGCTTGGGACATTTCTGGGAAGCAACCTTATTTCTGCAGCCTGCGATCTATCAGACTGCCGTGCTCTATCACACCCCTGTATGTGTAGCAGCTCCTTCCTCCTCACCCCGCATGGTGTTCCGTTCGGCTGAGAGGGGACTCGGGGAGGGAGGGGAATGAAGATGAATCATAGTTAAGGTACTGAGCGGCGGGGGGCATGCTTTGGGGCACCCAGATCGGCGGGGCCAGGGACGGCTGTCGCCAGGCCTGAGTACAGGGGTACTGCAAAGAGATTGTAGTACAGCACTACAGCTAGGGATTGTAGTACTGGGGAACAGCTAGAGATTATAGTACAGGGGTACAGCTAGAGATTGGAGGACAAGGGTACAGTTAGGGATTGTAGCACTGGGGTGCAGCTAGGGACTGTAGTACTGGGGTACTGCTAGAGATTGTAGTACAGCTAGGGATAGTAGTACAGAGGTACAGCTAGAGATTGTAGTACTGGGGGACAGCTAGGGATAGTAGTACAGGGGTACAGCTAGGGATTGTAGTACAGAGGAACAGCTAGGGATTGTAGTACAGTAGTACAGCTAGGGATTGTAGTACAGTGGTACAGCTAGGGATTGTAGTACAGCGGTACAGCTAGGGATTGTAGTACAGCGGTACAGCTAGAGATTGTAGTACAGCGGTACAGCTAGGGATTGTAGTACAGCGGTACAGCTAGGGATTGTAGTACAGCGGTACAGCTAGGGATTGTAGTACAGCGGTACAGCTAGGGATTGTAGTACAGCTAGGGGTTGTAGTACAGTGGTACAGCTAGGGATTGTAGTACAGTGGTACAGCTAGGGATTGTAGTATTGGGGTATAGCTATGGATAGTGGTACAGCTAGGTGTTGTAGTACAGCATTACAGCTAGGTATTGTAGTTCTGTGGTACAGGATATTTGCTTAATGTTGTAAGATTTCTTTGTGCATAGAAATCGTCTCCCACGCCAGCGTATTTCTCCCTCCCATCGTCGTATTGATGTTGGTGCTCCCAGGGGGTACACCGAGAGGATCTCCCAATGTGTGATCAGTTACATGTTGGCTGTGTCTCAGAGACATCGGAACAGATGGCAAATGAAAGGCGCTCAGAGTTTATCAAGAGAACACAATCAGGACAAGCAGAACATTCTGATAAACGAACGCCTTTCATTTGTCTTCTGTTCAGGCGCAACAAGGAAAGAGAACACTATTAGACAAATGTCACCTAATAAACAGCACAGACTTATCTCTATATTTAGCCAAATCTGTCATTCATCCCCTGTGTGTATAACGCTGGGCGGGGTTACAAGAGTGATTGACGGCGTTATTTACACATAGTTTCCGCCTTAGGACACCCCCCCGCCCAGCGTTATACACAAACCCGCCCCCCTAGGGAAAAGACCAGCATTATACACACCACCACCCCCTTTGAAAACACCTCCCCCACCCACAGCCACGGCTGCAGCACACGCTCACTATCCTCTATTATACACCACACTCCACAGCCAACAGGTGAGCGGCGGGCCTGCACGCACCCCCCCCCTCCGCGAGCAAATCCGCCTGCACACACCCCCCGCAAGCGTGCCTGAGTCCACCCCCCGAGAGCGAGGCCGCCCACACACCCCCCAGCAAGCATGCCCGCACCCCCCCCCCCCCCCCCGCGCGAGTGTGCACGAGTCCACCCCCCGGAAGCGGGTCTGCCCGCACACACACCTCCCGCAAGCGAGTCTGCCCGCACAATCCCCCCCCAGCGAGCGCGCCTGAGTCCACCCCCCGTATAGACCCGCAACCACCCCCTCCGCGAGCGAGTCTGTACACAACCCCCCCCCCCGGTGTGCGGGTCTGCCCGCAAACCCCCCATGCTGTGTTGAACTGTGTGCGTCGCCTCCCAACGTCACAAACCAGCCACGGAACCTCACGCAATGAGGGGCTGTCAGCCGGCGCATGCGCTCACACCCAGGGCCGTCTTTTCGTATGGGCTTAATGGGCACTTGCCCAGGGGCACCAAGTGTAGGGCCCTATTCTGATAGCTGAGGATCCCCTTTTTCCAGGGATACCAGAATTTTGAAAATCGGCCCTGGGGAACTGGAGATATCCAACTTCAAAGCAGCAGTCCGCATCTAACCTGTGAATTGCAATTCACAGTCATATTTCTCAGGTTCTCTCTGACTAGGGCCCCCATTTACCATTGATCGCATTTATAATACGATCTGGGCGGAATATTACCGCTCGGGCAGTGCGATGTGTAGCCATAGGCTACAATGGGCTATCACCATATCAGAATGGTGATAGCCCAGGGGTGCGAAGCCGGGCTGCCCTATGTTGATACATCGGGCAGCTTCGCATCCCCCATAGAAACCTATGGGGGATGCGGCCGGTGGCGCTGCAGGGGGGGGATCGCAGCAGGGATCGGAGATTTCTGCTACAGTCTCCTGTGATACATTAGGGGGATACTGTACTTAATATATTTGGTTAACCCCCCGAAAACAGGTGTTTTGGGGGATTTAGCCGCAAACATTGGTTGATAAATGCGACCCTTAGAGTTTTTCAGAGAGTATATTCCAAAAGCTGGGACTCTCCCCTTTCTGTCGACACTAGCAGCTTGTCTCTTTCATGCCCAGAATCAGAGATATCAGCCTTCCAGCAGCCGGTCCCTGCTCTAGCTCCAAACGTCTGGTGTACAGTTTTATATTTTGAAATAGAGAAATGCCCTGCGCTCACCCTCTAAAGTGCAGAATTTTATCTGTGTAACACTGCATGGATGCAAAGGACACGATAGGTATACTGTAGTGCAATAAACAAAGTGTTTATTTGGTCAAAATGGACTGTGCTGTCAGCCAGGTTGATGGTAAGTCCGGGTGTCCCAGTATTGACCTGGACAGCACAGTGGGAGGTGGGGATGGGGGATGAGGCGCTTATCTGTGGTGGGGCAAATCACAGGTAAGGGATGAGAAAGGCCTGACCACGGCCGAAACGCGTTGGCCAGCACACAGCACTCTCACCTACTTCCAAGTCTCCTCCCAGCCACGGGAGTTGAGCGAACACAGCTCCGGCAGCACCTGAATTCCGGGCGCACGATCACCATCCGAACCCGGAAGTGACGGGGCTAGCCGTCAGAGCAGTGTACACACAACGGCCGGCGGCACGCTGTGCTAACGCCGGTGAAGATCTTCAGAGACTCGGCAACGCACCACAGAAGGACTGGTATCGGGTAAGTGTTGGGATGCACCACCGGGCGGTTAGGGACGCCAGCCCCCGGTGACATACACGCTTACCGCGACCGCAGAGACTGAGACCATACCCTGCACCAGCCCCACCTGTGCATCCCTTACCTGTGATTTGCCCCACCACAGATAAGCGCCACATCCCCCATCCCCACCACCCACTGTGCTGTCCAGGTCACCCAGCACCAGCCAATACTGGGACACCCGGACCTACCATCAACCTGGCTGACAGCACAATCCATTTTGACCAAATAAACACTTTGGGCGAAATGTAATGGGAGGCGGTTTTTTTTTTTTGCGATTTTTTTCCCGCAAAATATTTCCCGAAAATCGCATATTATATAGGGTGTGATTTGCGGCAAAAATCACATTTTTTAAAGGTGCAATTTTTAGTTAGACTAAAAATCGCATCCAGATGTTTTCCCATTAAAAAGTATAAAACTCGCATATTTAATGGGTTGCGATTTTTAGTAAAGGTTACTAAAAATCGCAAAAAAAAATAGACCAGGTTCTGCCTGGCGATTTTATCAGAAACATGCACAGATCATTGAGATCTGTGCATGGTTCTGTTGTAAAAAAATAGTTAAAAGAAAAAAATACGGCGTGCGGTCCCCCCTCCTAAGCATAACCAGCCCCGGAATCAAAAAGCCAGTGCTGGTATCATAAAATCAGAGGGACAAACAAATAGGGGTCCCCTTGATTTAATGAAACCAGCACCAGGCTCAAGGTCCAGCGCTGGTTCCCAAAATATGGGGGACAAAATGACGAGGGGTCCCCCGTATTTTAAGAACCAGCACCAGACCCAACCAGCCAGCAGGGTAATGCCACAGCCGGGGGACACTTATTATATAAGGTCCCGCGGCCAAAGCATTATCCCCGTGGCTGGTCAGCATGGGCAGGGGTCCTGGGGAAGTGGGGACCCCCCCAATGAAGGTGTGTCCCCCCCCCCCTCCAGGACTTACCAGCCCATGCTGAAAGTCCGGGGCTGTCCCATTAAAGGGCCCGCTTGCACTTGTAGTTCCACAGTACAAAAAATAGTTAAATAAAACACACTGACACCCTGAAAAATAAAAGTTTAATACATCCACAGCCCACACATACTGATACTTACCTACCTTGAGCCCGTAGGTCGGTCCCTGGATCCTGGGTCCGGGGCTCCAGGGCTGAAGAGTCCGGTTCCGTGGCCTTGGTCCTGGTTCCGGGGCTGGTCCGGGGTTCTGGGCTCCAGGGCTGATGTCTCCGGGGTCCAGGATCCGAAGTAATCCAAAAGGGGTATGTAAGGAAGGAAATCCTACTTACCTGGTCCCCGGCGACGACCCCGGCATCTTCTCCGGCAGACGCACTGCTCCCGGCTGGTACCCGCTCACAGACTGGAGAGGCGCAGAGATGTTTCATCTTCTGCGCCTCTCCTCAGACTGATTCTATTGGCCGCCTTTTTGTCAATGGATTGCTCTGGCTCCTGATCTCTGATCCCCAAGTCCCCAGCACCTCCTGAAAGTTGGGACTCTAGGCTTTTATACTATTGTAGGCTAAGAAATCTATTTCCAGATAATGACGATATCTGCAGTCAAACATGCTGCCCATCCACCGGAAAATGATGAATATTAAGCCCACTCCATTATCCAACCCTCCCCTGCGTATAAAACACCCCCTACCTCCCTGGAAGTCATTTACAAGGGACCCTTCATTCAGCTCAGTGCCCCTTCCACAGGTTAGTGTTCTCCCTCCCACCACCTGTGCAGTAAAGGAGTAATTAGCAGAAGTTACTGCTCCAGGTCCTACATGTTGAATGGAATTTAGAGCACCCCCTGCCACCCGTGGGACATTGAAGCTGCTGCTGATAGCACCCCCACCCCAAGGAGGGGAGAATGGGTAAGGGCCCCAGTGCATTGCTTTGCCCAGGGGCCCACACTGCTGTTAAGACGGCCCTGCTCACACAGCAACATCTACTGGGAGCCGAGGTGATTTCCATGTGCCTCTTCACCACCCGCACCCCCCAAATCATTAGAACCCGCATCTTCACCCACACCCCCCTCATCAACAACCGCTCCGGATGGCAGCATCAGCTCCTCACTCCCCCCCGCCACCTGGACCATATCCATGTGCAGCAAACCCCCCCTCCCCCACGGCCCGTCTCCATGCGCACCAAACACCCCTCCCCCCGGCCCGGCACCATCTCCAACCCCACTCCCACCCTCCCGCCAGCATCTCCGCCCGCACCGCCACCCCCTCTCCTGCCATCATCTCCGCTTGCACCACCTCCAGATATATCCTGCCAGCATCTCGGCGGCCCACACAACCCCCCATCTCCCTACAGCATCTCCCCCTGCACCATGTTCACGCCCTCCCTCCCCCACCGATCACCAGCATATGCATGTCCGCACCTCCTTTAATCTTAAGCCACCACAACCAACCCACACCCACTCATCCCCAGTACAATTACAATTACCGCCACCCCCACCTGGAAGATTCTTCCTCTGCCCCCCCCCCTCCCATCTCCTTGCAGCATCACTGTCCCCTCTGTCAATATTTGAAAAAAAGCAATACTTCTATTTAGAATAATGTGCAACTTTACATGAAAAGAAGGAGTGGGAAACAGGTAGGTAAGGGAAGGAAGGGGGTGGGTGATGGTGGGAGACAAGACAAACATAATAGGACTTCTGACAACCAATGATATATATTGGTGGCTTGGTAATTGTACCTGACAGGTAAGTTCAGCTATGTCGGGGAGTGTCAACAGCTTAAAGGAGTTTAAGGGTATAGCATTATTAGTTAGGCTATACAGGTGCGGGTGGGAGGGCCGCCTGGTGGATCAAGAACCAAGTAGTGTTTTTGAAAACTTTCTGTATAGTCGCTTGTACAGTAGGGTCTAAAGTTAGCAAACCGTGGACTTTAAGTGTGTTCATAAATGGCGAAATGCAATAGTGGGCTGGAAATCGTTCTGTAAAATAAATTGATATCCTCTCCGTTCCGACCTCTTTGCTATTCAGTAATGACGACTATACGTTAGCTGGTAGGAGAATATAGCAGACTAGGTGATTCATCGCGCCCTACGGGCGCTCTTCACACCGTCGTAAGGGGCTGCGCCCCCTTAATTTGTGAACGTTTGTATATGAGAAATATGGTTAGAATTGTATGAAAGATGCCCTGTATTGCAACTTAGGTGTCCGCGAATCGCAGGAGGGGGGGTCGCGGAGGGTGCCGCGAATTGCAGGAGGGGGGGTCGCGGGGGGTGCCGCGAATTGCAGGAGGGGGGGGTTGTGGGGGGGTGGATGCTGCGAATCGTGGGAGGGGAGGGATTGCAGAGAATCGCGGGAGGGGGGTCGCGGGGTGGGTTGCCGCAAATCGCGAGAGGGGGGTTACGGGGGCGGGGGTTGCGGCGAATCATGGTAGGGGGGGTCGCGGGGGGTGTGCCGTGAATCACGGGAGGGGGGGTCACGGGGTGGGGTGCCGAGAATCGCGGGTGTGTGTGTGCCGTGAATCGCGGGAGTGGGGGTTGCGGGGGGGGGGGGGGTGACGCGAATCGCCACAAGAAAAAATCAACACAGAAAGGTCAACACATGTAAATGTTGACATAAGTGTGGCACTTCATTGGTGTCCATGTCGACACATGAGAATGAATATGAAAACATTCAAAAAATGAAAAAAAAAACTTCAAAAACTCATGTCAACCTTTTTCATTGTCGACCATAGCCATGTCAGTGTTTTCCATGTGCAATTTAATTCTGGAGCTGCCGCGAATCGCGGGGGGGGTGCCGCGAATTGCGGGAGGGAGGGTCGCGGGGGTGGGTGCCGCGAATCGCGGGAGGGGGGGTTACGGGGCGGGGGTTGCGGCGAATCATGGGAGGGGGGGTCGCGGGGGTGTGCCGTGAATCACGGGAGGGGGGGTCACGGGGTGGGGTGCCGAGAATCGCGGGGGAGGTGTGTGTGTGCCGTGAATCGCAGGAGTGGGGGTTGTGGGGGGGGGTGGGGGGTGTGTGACGCAAATCGCCACAAGAAAAAATCAACACAGAAAGGTCAACACATGTAAATGTTGACATAAGTGTGGCACTTCATTGGTGTGCATGTCGACACATGAGAATGAATATGAAAATATTCAAAAAATGAAAAAAAAAAACTTCAAAAACTCATGTCAACCTTTTTCATTGTCGACCATAGCCATGTCAGTGTTTTCCATGTGCAATTTAATTCTGGAGCTGCCGCGAATCACGGGGGGTGCCGCGAATTGCGGGGGGGGGGGGGTCGCGGGGTTGGGTGCCGCGAATCGCGGGAGGGCGGGGTTCACAGGGGTTCCGGTGGGGGGTTGCCGCGAATTGCGGGAGGTGGGGGGTCACGGGGGGTGCCGCGAATCGCGGGAGGGGGGGTTGCGGGGGGGTGTGACGCGAATCGCCACAAGAAAAAATCAACACAGAAAGGTCAACACATGTAAATGTTGACATAAGTGTGCCACTTCATTGGTGTCCATGTTCACACATGACAATGAATATGAAAACATTCAAAAAATGAAATAAATCTTCAAAAACTCATGTCAACCTTTTTCATTGTCGACCATAGCCGTGCCAGTGTTTTGCATGTGCCATTTAATCCTGGGGCTGCCGCGAATCGCGGGGGGTGCCGCGATTTGCGGGAGGGGGGGAGGTTGCGGGGGGTGGGTGCCGCGAATCGCGGGAGAGCGGGGTTCATGGGGGTTCCGGTGGGGGGTTGCCGCGAATTGCGGGGGGGGGGGGGGGGGGTCGCGGGGGTGGGGTGTTGGTGCCGGGGTGCCGCGAATCGCCGGAGGGGGGGTTGCGGGGGGTGTGACGCGAATCGCCACAAGAAAAAAATCAACACAGAAAGGTCAACACATGTAAATGTTGACATAAGTGTGGCACTTCATTGGTGTCCATGTCGACACATGAGAATGAATATGAAAATATTCAAAAAATGACAAAAAAAACTTCAAAAACTCATGTCAACCTTTTTCATTGTCGACCATAGCCATGTCAGTGTTTTCCATGTGCAATTTAATTCTGGAGCTGCCGCGAATCACGGGGGGGTGCCGCGAATTGCGGGAGGGGGGGTCGCGGGGGTGGGTGCCGCGAATCGCGGGAGGGCGGGGTTCACAGGGGTTTCCGGTGGGGGGTTGCCACGAATTGCGGGAGGTGGGGGGTCACGGGGGGTGCCGCGAATCGCGGGAGGGGGGGTTGCGGGGGGTGTGACGCGAATCGCCACAAGAAAAAATCAACACAGAAAGGTCAACACATGTAAATGTTGACATAAGTGTGCCACTTCATTGGTGTCCATGTCGACACATGACAATGAATATGAAAATATTAAAAAAATGACAAAAAAACTTCAAAAACTCATGTCAACCTTTTTCATTGTCGACCATAGCCATGTCAGTGTTTTCCATGTGCAATTTAATTCTGGAGCTGCCGCGAATCACGGGGGGGTGCCGCGAATTGCGGGAGGGGGGGTCGCAGGGGTGAGTGCCGCGAATCGCGGGAGGGCGGGGTTCACAGGGGTTCCGGTGGGGGGTTGCCGCGAATTGCGGGAGGTGGGGGGGCACGGGGGGTGCCGTGAATTGCGGGAGGGGGGGTTGCGGGGGGTGTGACGCGAATCGCCACAAGAAAAAATCAACACAGAAAGGTCAACACATGTAAATGTTGACATAAGTGTGCCACTTCATTGGTGTCCATGTCGACACATGACAATGAATATGAAAAAATTAAAAAAATTAAAAATAAATCTTCAAAAACTCATGTCAACCTTTTTCATTGTCGACCATAGCCATGTCAGTGTTTTGCATGTGCCATTTAATCCTGGGGCTGCTGCGAATTGCGGGGGGGGGGTGCCGCGAATCGCGGGAGGGGGGCCGCAGGGGGTGTGCCGCCAATCGTGCAAGGGGGGGTTCTTTTTGCCGCGAATCGCGGGAGGGAGGTCGCGGGGGGGGGGGGGTTCCGCGAATCGGGGGGGATCACGTTGGAGGGTTTGCCGCGATTCGCGGGAGGGGGGGGGTCGCGGGGTGGTGGTTATGCCGCGAATTGCGGGAGGGGTCGTGGGGGGGTTCTTTTTGCATCGAATCGCGGGAGGGGGGGTCGCGGGGGTGTTTTTGCTGCGAATCGCGGTAGGGGGGGTCGCGGGGGAGCGGGTGTTTTTGCCGCGAATCGCGGGAGGGAGGTTTTGCCGCAAATCGCGGGAGGGGGGCGCTCACCTGGTGGCTGTGGAGTAGCAGTGCTGGGCAACATGGGAAGGCAGTGGGTGTCTGGCACTGTCTGTGGGCTCACTGGGCGGGTTCTCTGTCACATACCTCCCAACATGACCCTCTCCAGGAGGGACACAATGCTCTGTTTCTAGACTTCCCCTTAATGTATGATTGCCATCACCTGTTTTAAACAGGTTAATTTCTCAGAAAGGTGTTCATCACAGATGAAGGCAATCACACATTAAGAGGAAAGTCCAGGAACAGAGCGTTATAGACACAGACACCCACTTTGAGTGACAGATGTAGCCAAATATATAGGAGATTGCAGGATATTTGATGCAGAAATGTTGGCAAAGATGAGACATGGCAATTGTACGAATACTAATTCATCGCAGGGAAATGACCCGTGTGCGCTCAGCCCTTCGTCCATCATTTCATTTCTTGCATGAGGACAATGTATGTGAGATGGGATCGCTTAGGTAGGGCACGTTGTGGATCTCATTTCCCACCAACACTGACTCATCAATTCAGCGAAGGGAAATCAATTACAATAATTTTGCACTTAAGAGGTTGAAGGGTCTCTGAGGGCTCAAAGCTCTATATGAAGACTTTTCCCAGCAGTCACTGCTTCAGACTGCCAAAATACAAAAGAAAAAATATTAAATGCAGCTGCAGGTCTTTTCGTGTACAGTGATAGATATGACCTGGCTGCTGGTCTTTGCCCATAGAGATATATATGACCTCGCTGCTGGTCTTTGTAGAGATACAGTAGATCTGACCTGGCTGCTGGTCTCTGTAGAGATAGATATGACCCAGCTGCTGGTCTTTGGCTGTAGAGCTAGATATGACCTGGCTGCTGGTCTTTGCCTGTAGAGTTATATATGACCTGGCTGCTGGTCTTTGCCTGTAGAGATAGATATGACCTGGCTGCTGGTCTTTGCCCGTAGAGATATATATGACCTGCCTGCTGGTCTTTGTCTGTAGAGATAGATATGACCTGGCTGCTGGTCTTTGTCTGTAGAGATATGTATGACCTGGCTGCTGGTCTTTGTCTGTAGAGATAGATATGACCTGGCTGCTGGTCTTTGTCTGTACAGATATATATGACCTGGCTGCTGGTCTTTGCCTGTAGAGATATATAAGACCTGGCTGCTGGTCTTTGCCTGTAGAGCTAGATATGACCTGGCTGCTGGTCTTTGCCTGTAGAGATATAGAAAACCTGGCTGCTGGTCTTTGTCTGTAGAGATATATATGACCTTGCTGCTGGTCTTTGCCTGTAGAGATATATAACACCTGGCTGCTGGTCTTTGCCTGTAAAGATAGATATGACCTGGCTGCTGGTCTTTGCCTGTAGAGATATATAAGACCTGGGTGCTGGTCTTTGCCTGTAGAGATATATATGACCTGGGTGCTGGTCTTTTTAGAGATATATATGACCTGGCTGCTGGTCTTTGCCTGTATAGATAGATATGACCCAGCTGCTGGTCTTTGCCTGTAGAGATATATAAGACCTGGTTGCTGGTCTTTGCCTGTAGAGATATATATGACCTGGCTGCTGGTCTTTGTCTGTAGAGATAGATATGACCTGGCTGCTGGTCTTTGCCTGTAGAGATATATAAGACCTGGCTGCTGGTCTTTGCCTGTAAAGATATATATGGCCTGGCTGCTGGTCTTTGCCTGTAAAGATAGATATGACCTGGGTGCTGGTTTTTGCCTGTAGAGCTAGATATGACTTGGCTGCTGGTCTTTGCCTGTAGAGCTAGATATGACCTGGCTGCTGGTCTTTGCCTGTATAGATAGATATGGCCTGGCTGCTGGTCTTTGCCTGTAAAGATAGATATGACCTGGGTGCTGGTCTTTGCCTGTAGAGCTAGATATGACTTGGCTGCTGGTCTTTGCCTGTAGAGCTAGATATGACCCAGCTGCTGGTCTTTGCCTGTAGAGATATATAAGACCTGGCTGCTGGTCTTTGCCTGTAAAGATAGATATGACCTGGGTGCTGGTCTTTGCCTGTAGAGCTAGATATGACCCAGCTGCTGGTCTTTGCCTGTAAAGATATATATGGCCTGGCTGCTGGTCTTTGCCTGTAAAGATAGATATGACCTGGGTGCTGGTCTTTGCCTGTAGAGCTAGATATGACTTGGCTGCTGGTCTTTGCCTGTAGAGCTAGATATGACCCAGCTGCTGGTCTTTGCCTGTAGAGATATATAAGACCTGGCTGCTGGTCGTTGGCTGTAGAGATAGATATGGCCTGGTTGCTGGTCTTTGTCTGTAGAGATAGATATGGCCTGGCTGCTGGTCTTTGTCTGTAGAGATAGATATGACCTGGCTGCTGGTCTTTGCCGGTAGAGATATAAATGACCTGGCTGCTGGTCTTTGCCTGTAGAGATAGATATGACCTGGCTGCTGGTCTTTGGCTTTATAGATAGATATGGCCTGGCTGCTGGTCTTTGCCTGTAGAGATAGATATGACCTGGCTGCTGGTCTTTGCCTGTAGAGATATATAAGACCTGGCTGCTGGTCTTTGCCTGTAGAGATATATATGACCTGGCTGCTGGTCTTTGTCTGTAGAGATAGATATGACCTGGCTGCTGGTCTTTGCCAGTAGAGATATAAATGACCTGGCTGCTGGTCTTTGTAGAGATAGATATGACCTGGCTGCTGGTCTTTGCCTGTAGAGATATATATGACCTGGCTGCTGGTCTTTGGCTTTATAGATAGATATGGCCTGGCTGCTGGTCTTTGCCTGTAGAGATAGATATGACCTGGCTGCTGGTCTTTGCCTGTAGAGATATATAAGACCTGGCTGCTGGTCGTTGGCTGTAGAGATAGATATGGCCTGGTTGCTGGTCTTTGTCTGTAGAGATAGATATGGCCTGGCTGCTGGTCTTTGCCTGTAGAGATATATAAGACCCAGCTGCTGGTCTTTGCCTGTAGAGATAGATATGATCCAGCTGCTGGTCTTTGCCTGTAGAGCTAGATATGACCTGGCTGCTGGTCTTTGCCTGTAGAGCTAGATATGACCTGGCTGCTGGTCTTTGCCTGTATAGATAGATATGACCCAGCTGCTGGTCTTTGCCTGTAGAGATATATAAGACCTGGCTGCTGGTCGTTGGCTGTAGAGATAGATATGGCCTGGTTGCTGGTCTTTGTCTGTAGAGATAGATATGGCCTGGCTGCTGGTCTTTGCCTGTAGAGATATATAAGACCTGGTTGCTGGTCTTTGTCTGTAGAGATAGATATGGCCTGGCTGCTGGTCGTTGGCTGTAGAGATAGATATGGCCTAGTTGCTGGTCTAGAGCAGTGACCATTGCAGGTGGGAGGCTTTTCTCGCAGTGGGCCAAATGTATCAAGCTTCAAAAGTGATAAAATGGAGAGTGATAAACTGCCAGCCAATCAGCTCCTACCTGTTATTTTTCAAAGCCAGTCTTTGACATGACAGGTAGGAGCTGATTAGCTGGCTGTTTATCACTCTACATTTTAGCACTTTTGAAGCTTGATACATCTGGCCCAGTGACTTTAACCTATAGGCTACAGCTGCTTTCACCATCTCCAGTTGGCATTTTGGAGTTTGGTAAACCTGGCATTATTGCATCCCCTAGACAGATAAACAATGGGGTCTGCGTCTACTGTCGGAAATGAAGAATACTGTGGTCCCTCCATCATACAGTGGGGTCATACTGAATATTTATGGATATCCCCCGAGATTTGGTGGAATATATGGTATTGTAAATAGGTCCCTACTATCTTCTCTCTTGTCACACAAATGCACAGAAACACCCTGTTCTATAAGCAGCTTTATCCTCAGCCCCGAGCCTGACCTCTGAACCCTCAGGGAGCTCAGATCAATGATTTCTAATTTACATCCAAATACTGTAATAATCACTAGTGTCCCCTAGGCACCAGCAGGATAACTAGCTCTTAGCTGGAGGGCACCCACCATGAAGACCCCGTCACTGTGTTGTGGAATGTGCGCCTGGGGGTCGTCACAAAAACCAGCATGACCACGGGAATGAGGCCTGTCATTACAATGGCATGTGTATGGTGAAATCGGGGTGATATTTAGGCTAGGATGCATGCAGGCTTCAGCTTGTGCCTATGAAATGCTTGTATTTGGTACTGTACAGTATGTGTCCTCATTTATGTAATGGTATAGAGCAGAAACTAACCACACCCTGTCTGGAAACTGACCACACCCTCTCTGCAGACTGGCCACACCCAACACAAGGACCCCATCACTGCAATCTCTATTGGTCCGCGCATTTCCCATTCTGAACCTGGCAGCATCCTAAGTATATTAATCAGTTACGTGACTTTAACATCTAACATTTCATTTTATTCTCGTACCACTGTGCCATTTATTCCTAGCAGCTCCAAAGGATGGATCCGACAGGAGAAGATCTGCGACACGGGGAATGCCGCTGCTTAATTCACTATAAATATACACAACGAGGCTCCGTATTCTGTCTCCTCTGCATCACCCACAATATAATCAGAATACTAAAGCGTTAAAGCCTCTGTCAAGAGTCATTTATGTCTAAATGCTGAATTATCTGTCCCCGGCCCCTTCCTTAGTCACGCCATCCTCTGTGACCTTGCACCTTGATGTTACACGGTAGAGCTGTTATAGGGAATCATTAGAGAGTGCTATCTGCAGTCAAAATCACAGGCAGACGTTTATTAATCTCCGAGTGCCTCCGACAACTCCGGCCCTCCGTGGGCGAGACAGGCAATGACATTTCTGGAGATGGTCGCTGATCTGCGCCTGAATCTTAAATGTGACATTTATAAAAAATCGCTTGTGTCAGAGCAAAATAAACCTTTCGCTAGATGACGCATATACGATCCCTGATATAATGTAGCGGGAGCTGGAACAAGTCCGTGAGACTGGCTACCACTCACCCTTGCTTGGCTGGTAAAGTATAAAAAATTATAATTTTTTTTAAAAGTCTTCAAACACTCCTGCTGACCTTTTCACATGTCGACTATTGCCATGGTGACCATTATGTCATTTTTGACCTTGTGTATGTCCACCTTTTGGTGTTGACCTAGACATTCGTCTGTCAGCCACCCAGATACCAAGCTCTGATACATAGATCATTAGATCTCCAGCAGGAATTCTGTGATTCACCCAGGATAACCCTGACAGATCCTACTGGGCTCATCCTGCAATGCTGGCATGCTATGACAGCTGCGCAGTGTCAGCTAGGTAATATAGGAAACTATTGATCCTGCTAATGGATCTGATACACTATAAGGAAGTCATATGATTACCAAGTAACAATGAGTTTCCGTGTTTTCACTCTGGGCCTGAACTGATCATTTTTCTGCGTTTAACCTCTTCGGTTCCTGCGGCAGGAGATGCGGCCTGATTCAGAGCCACGTGGTCAGGGAGTTGAGCAACTCCTTGTGTCCGAGACCCCCTCAATCTGCATATGGTGAATGCATTACTCTGGGTGCACCCATACAGCTGCAGATGTCATTGAGAAGTGCAGTGTCAGAAAGGTGTTGGAAATTTGCTGGGCATTCCAGGGCATGGGCGCTGAGAATGGGGGCATGCGGGACTAGGTTTCCATGCCAGTGCTTATTCTAGGGTCCTGAGGAGAATCAGCTCTGAGGAGGATGTAGGAGTCCCTTAGAAGATTGTGTGGTGTATTGAGGGGCTTGTTGGGTCTGAGTTGCTTCGGGGAACACCAGAGGGCCTGGTCCTATGCTGGGCCTGTCACTCAGAACATCCTGAATCCCTCTAGTTATTCAGAGTGACTGACCAGGCATACGGACATCCATGCACTCTGATGTTCCCCCAAGCAGCATGGACCTGTGAGTCCATTTAACATGTGAGACACACAGGATGCATTCAGCCTCCTGACGTTAAGGATTCTGATGTTTGCAATAGCAACGCTGGCATCCCAACTACCGCCAGGAGACTGGTGCTGGAATCCCAACATCGATGAGGAGGCTGGCAATGGAGTGCCGACTGCTGGGCTGCCGAATGTAAGTGTGTGGGGAGGTTAAGGGTGAGGCACTAGATGGTTGTGCTGCACAAGCGTGGGGGTGTGTGTGTTTAAGGTTAGGCTGGAAGGGGTGTGTGGGTGTTTATGGCTAGGCTGTAGGGGTTGTAGGGTTATGCTTGGGGGGGTGTTAGACCAGGGATGGGGGATTAGGCTTAGGGACGGGGGAGGGGGGTTAGGCCAGGGAAGGGAGGGTTAGGGTTGGGGGGAGGGCAAGGTCAGATGCACCCTTGTACATTCGGGGAAGGGTTGATACTAGCATTGTATATAACTGGGATGGGGAACCTTCAGCCCTCCAGCTGTTGTTGAATTACACATCCCAGCATACCCTGCAACAGTTTTAGAATGGCAAAATAGCAAAACTGTCGCAGGGCATGCTGGGATGTGTAGTTCAACAACAGCTGAAGGGCCACACCCTCCTGTCACCACCCCCAATATCCACGCCACCCCCAAGTGTGGCGAGTGCAGTGAGCCTCCCGAGGGACGGCAGAACGCGTCCTCCGACCATTTCATACCCCCACTATCGACGTCGGCATGGAATTGATTTTAAATAGTGTGGCGAGCGCAGCGAGCCCCGTGAGGGACGTGTATTACTTTACATGTATTCCGCATCCCCTTGCGGGGCTCGCTGCGCTCACCATGCTTCGGGTTCGGTGGCTCGCTGCACTCGCCAACGTGGATAGTGGGGGTATGAAAAGGTCGTAGGACGTGTTCCACCACCCCTCGTGGGGCTCGATGCGCTTGCCACGCTTCGGGGTGGCGTGGATACTGGGGTTCACTTCTCATTGTAAGCACCCATCACATCTCATTGTAAGCACCCATCACATCTCATTGTAAGCACCCATCACATCTCATGTGAGCTTGTACATGGGTGCTTTTACAATGAAATATTGCATCGCATTTGATGCATGCAATATTTCATTGTATAAGCACTCCTGTGCAGTTAACATGGACATCGCATCGCACAGCACTGTAGACGGTACGCGATGCAATGCGATTTCACTACGCAGAATAGCCCACTAAGCGATTTGATTAGTGGGCGCCGTGCTAGGAAACAAGCACCAAACTTATTTATAAAAGATATTTTTGATGTGAAAGTTGTACAGTGGAAAGGATTTATCCCAGGTTCTGTCACCATTGTGTTTGAGGGTAAATATTATTACCAGTATCCTATTACGCTGACTAATCGTCCATCTTTCTGTAGACTGTTCTTTTTCATATTGAACAGTTTATAGGCATTTTCTTTCCATGATGGAAGAAGGAAAGTCAGTGTAAATCTGACATGTAGTCAATTCATGATAGATGAAATGCTGACCAGGCTATGCGGATGCTGCTGTCGGATTGCCCAGCCAACATTTCTCATTGCGAAGCTTTGCAGGTCAGACAATTATTTGACACATGTATCTTGTATCAATGAATCATCTCTATGTAACATATTGTGGAACTTGCAGGAAAATGTACTGGCCGGCCCACATCACCAGTAGCTCCTAGGTCTAGGTGACCCTGCTGTACTGTTATCTATTAAAATCTACCTGTGAGATTCTGGAGTACACTACCCACGTACCCAGCAGTACAGTACCCAGGCACCTAGGATTAAAGTACCCATGCACCTAGGAGTACAGTACCCAGGCACCTAGTAGTACAATACCCAGGCACCTAGTAGTACAATACCCAGGCACCTAGGAGTACAGAACCCAGGCAACTAGCAGTACAGTACCCAGGCACCTAGGAGTACAGTACTCAGACACCTAGGAGTACAGTACCCAGGCACCTAGGAGTACAGTACCCAGGCACCTAGGATTACAGTACCCAGGCACCTAGTAGTACAATACCCAGGCACCTAGGAGTACAGAACCCAGGCAACTAGCAGTACAGTACCCAGGCACCTAGAAGTACAGTACCCAGGTACCTACCAGTACAATACCCAGGCACCTGGGAGTACAGTACCCATGCACCTAGGAGTACAGTACCAAGGCACTTAGGTTTACAGTACCCAGGCACCTAGGAATACTGTACCCAGGCACCTAGGAGTGTACAGTACCCAGGAACCTAGGAGTACTGCACCCAGGCACCTAGGAGTGTACAATACCCATGCACCTAGGAGTACAGTACCCATGCACCTAGGAGTACAGTACCCATGCACCTAGGAGCAGGGCTGGCAACAGAAATCTTGGGGCCCTGTACTCTGATATATCTGGGGCCCCCTGCCCGCCCCACCTCCCCACCTATACTTTGAGAATCCAGGGCCCTTTGTTTCAGCAGCATTGTCTGTGGTAATTCACAATGCTAACCTTTCTTTTGTACCCATGCTATATCTGATTCTTCTTTGAAGGCAACCCCAATAAACTTGGCGACCTATGACCAGCAATGTTACTTACTGTAAAATTCAATTCTCTTCTCCGAATGTCCCATAACTCCTGCTGTGGCGAGAAGGCAGGGCACAGGAGCAGATGACATGGGGTGCCGCACATGCACAATAAGTAAGGCCGTCCATCAGGGCTGTTTCTCCACAATTTGGCTCCCAGTGCGAACAGTTAAAAATCCCCCCCATAATTTGTCACATGACCTCGCAAGAAAAAAAAAATTCCTTCCACCCCACTTTTGCAACCTGCATGTCCAGACATTGGATACCACAGGAATGGTCGCTGCCATGCTTAAATTGGTTGGCTGAAGGCCTCGCAGTGACATAAAACCATGTAGGCCCACACGGTGACCCAGTAAACCTCCCAAACAGTGTCAGGCTACTTATAACAATATAAACTGTTTAATAGTAATGCCTATTACACACTATACCATGCGGAGTAATGCCCATTACACCACACACTGTAATGTCCATTACACATTATTCTGCACACCATAATGCCTGTTATACATTATACCGCACACGTAATGCCTATTAGATATGCCCCACACTGTAATGCCCATTACACATAATGCCATACACTATAAAGCCCATTACATATTATACCACATGCTCTAATGCCAATAACATATTATGCCACGCACCACACTTGCCTACATGCTTTTTGCCTGCCAGTAGTTACATGCTCATTGTAAGGGGTTTCTAGCTCTCCGTAGTGCCGCTTATTTCCTTAATTTTCCCTGTAGTGCTGCTTTTATCCATAGAGACCCCTGTAGTGCCTCATTTTTCCTTAATGCCCCCTGGTAGTGCAACTTCTATTCATAATGCCCCCTGTAGTGCTCACTCACCGCCAATCACTGCAGCTGCTTCTGTTTTGATCACTGAAGGGAGGACTCGGGAGAGCAGAGCGCAATGTTCTCCAACCCTTGCTTCCTTTCCTTGAAATAGCTGGAGACCAACAGCTATGCGTGGCGTGCCTCTGCACATAAAGTAGCGCCTGATCGCAGTCATCGCCGCCACAGTGACCACACAGCACGGGGACAATGCAGCGGGAGCAGTCCGCGAGGGGGGAGGGGTTACAGGTTGTTGTCCCCCTGCCGTCCATGCACAGGGCAGATGGGACACTGTCACGCCAGGCAGCTGACTCAGGTTAGGATTGCTGAGCAGCTGCGGGCGGCGCGGTCTGCACACAGACACACACAGGACTCGAGACGCAGCACCCGGCGCGTGGCACTGCTCTGTGTGCCACGCGCCGGGTGCTGCGTCTCGAGTCCTGTGGGGGACAACAACCTGTAAACCCCCCCACCTCCCGGACTGCTCCCGCTGCAGTGTCCCCCTGCTGCACGGTCACCGCGGCGCTGAGATTCAGCATCCACCAACAGACAGGTGGTGGCACACAAACTAGACGGGCTGCATGAAAGGTAATACAGCTTACAGACGGGCCCCGGCCGCGGCCAGGCTCTGGGGCCCTTCAGTTTGCCAGGGCCCGTCACACTTGTACCCTTTGACCCCCCCTGTCGCCGGGCCTGCCTAGGAGTAAAGTACCCAGGCACCTAGGAGTACAGTACCCAGGCATCTAGCAGCACAGGACCCAAGCACATAGCAGTACAGTACCCAGGCACCTAGCAGTACAGTACCCAGACAACAAGGAGTACAGTACAGAGGCACCTAGGAGTACAGTACCCAGGCACCTAGCAGTACAGTACCCAGGCACCTAGCAGTACAGTACCCAGACAACAAGGAGTACAGTACAGAGGCACCTAGGAGTACAGTACCCAGGCACCTAGCAGTACAGTACAGAGGCACCTAGGAGTACAGTACCCAGGCACCTAGCAGTACAGTACAGTACCCAGAGCTACACACATAATGGGTTTTATCAGGCTTAAAGGTGCAGAGACTGATACAACCTTTTTTTTTTGCTTGAGTTGCTTCGGGGAACACCAGAGGGCCTGGTCCTATGCTGGGCCTGTCACTCAGAACATCATGAATTCCTCTAGCTATTCTGAGTGACTGGCCGCCAGGCATACGGACATGCACTCTGATGTTCCTCGAAGCAGCATGGACCTGTGAGTCTCTTAACATGTGATGTAACACACAGGATGCATTCAGCCTCCTGACATTAAGGATTCTGGTGTTTGCAATACCAATGTTGGCATCCCAACTACCGCCAGGAGACTGATGCTGGAATCCCAACATAGAGATGAGGAGCAGTATTTTGCTTTGTTTGCTATGGAAATGCAATTAAAATGTGAGAGGTTGCGGAAGTTCACTGTAGAACTAGATGCAGATTCCAGCTCAGATGATGTACTACAGAGAGGGCCACGGCAAGCAAAGGCTTCAGTGAGGAGCAACATGAATACTCTATAATACATGGGGAGGCTTCTGTTAATGACATCATGTGGACAGTACTGCAAGCACCAAACCAGGATGAAGGACTCATGAGGAAAATACATTTAAGACATATATTGTACTAGTAAGCCCACTCAAATCAAAAGCTTTGAAAGGTAGTCTACTACCTTCTGTGTTTGAGCATGTGTGAGAAAGAGATGTAGTTTCACTCTCTGCCAGCAGATTGTCCGTGAGGTTTGGAGACTCACGGACCATATACTGTATATATAGATGATAACATAGCATTAAGTGAATGCAGCAGTCTGACTATGACTACATAGAAAAAGGTGATGCCTGTATCTCAGATTTGGAGTGCAAATAGATGATGAAGAAATTGCTACAGTCATGCTGCAGAACTTGACACCTAGCTTTGGAATAATTGGATGTGGCCGCAGATACGAGGCAGCCCCGAGTGTTACAAACAGCCACAGAAAAGATTCATGTTATTTTGATTTAGGTACAAATGGGGTATTTCAGCTGCAATGAGAAATGGTTTCCCACAGTTAATTAAATGTGATCCTACCATCATCAAAGGTATTGACAATCAAGTCCTTACAGCTACATAAATTGGGGCAATTAAAGTTCACTTCAAAATTGGAAGAACATAATTTTTTTTCTTGTAGCCGATTCCCTAGTATACCTCACAATTACCCATAATATTTTGGCAGTAGAAAAGGGGTATTGGTTATTATTTTCTTGTATTTTTGATCATTTATGTATTCTTTTATTCTTCTTTCTTTCCTCACCATCTCCCGACTGCCTTCACTCGCTGCTACAGGGGTCAGTTGTCAGTAATAACACTACTTGTGGGACTCACAGGTCCTACAATAAATGGGCCTATCCGGGGATAATCTGCGATGCGTCACGTTTGAGCATAGATGTAGCATTTCTCAGAGGGATTATTGATCCTCATTCTCGCCAAGGCTTTTAAACTGTGGTTGTAGGAGGCTGAACAAACCACATGTACATACAAAACCATCTAATGAGGCTATCCCGTGACAATGACAGATTATTGTTGCATTAGTATAAATTCTGTAGATCTTTAAATAAACCTGTAGACTTCACAGAGACCCCTACAAAAGCCTTTTACAGAAATTCTACAAAATTCTGCTTCATACCGGCTCCAAGGTATAATAAATATCAGCAGTATCACAGTCGTCAACATAACAGTGGCCAGAAACATTGCGCAGCATTCACGTCCATTATCTGCTCAATTTGTAGTTCTCACCTTCAGTGTTAGATTTTAAAGAATTCCTCACCAATCAATAGACCTCTGTATGGATCTTTGTCTGGTTCACAGTAGAGGCCGCAGAAACCTGAACACTATGATGTCGTTTCAGCCATTTGGGGTTATCATAACATTTAAAGAAATTAGCCTCGCTTGTTATATGGGTTTTTTTTTCAATACCTTTATATGCGTCAAATTAATGGAGATTACGAGCATTTGAAAAGACCACTTATTGTACTTATTCTCCAGGCGAACGTATTGTAAAATATCATTGAAAAACCTAATACTCTGGAGACAGACGGCTGTAAGAGAAAGTTGGATTCTTTTATTACAATTGGGTAAGAGAAAAGTTATATTTCTGTGGGCCAGTTGTGTAAGATGGATTCTTTCAAAACAGCTGTGTGATAGCTGGAGTGTTAGAGGACAATATTGTAAGAGAAAGTTAGATTCCTGTAGGACAATTGTGTAAGAGAAAGTCGTGGTCCCGTTGGACAGTTGTAGATGTTACGAGCCACCCCATATTCTGTTTCTAGTTTATATGTTTCCCCTGGATCAATACTCCGAGTTTTGCTGATCCACCTTGCATGGGTTTGATGCACACTTTGGTCTTTGGGTGTGGCTGCCTGCTAGGCTTCTGGGTATTTAGGTATTCTCCCAGCCTGGAGAACCTGCCGGTTATAGTTCTGTTTAAGTCTTGTCAGAGTTTTGTTTAAGACTTGTCTGAGTCTGGTTAAAGTCTTGTCAGAGTCCTATCATAGTCCTGGGTATTCCGGCAAGCACTCCTGCCGGGTGTCTTGTGAAGTTCTGCCTGTGCCTGTGAACCATTGGTGCAGTCTAAGAAACCCTGTATAAACACAGACCCTGTCTGACAGAGATAAGTGCTGCTTTTTCCACCTTCAGTATTTCAGCTGATTCCTGTTAGAGTTTAGCTGTGTGGAGTATATGTCCTCTCTTAGTAGGTTTTGCCATCCAGCTTCACACAGGTTATATATTGTTTATTATTAACATCTGAATGCATTGTTGCATTTATGCCATTAGCCAGGATATATTGTGTTTGCATCCTGCTGTATCTCTGTAGTTATAAGTGTGGGTGTGTGGAATTACTTATTTGCATAACATCTTCTTGCATTGTTGCATTCCTGGGAGTTCAGTGGAGGATTGCTCCCATATTCATCCACTCAACTCCCTGGTTTTTCTGACCACTTATTATTATATGTACCACTGTCTGTTTGTTTGTTTGTTTCCACAGGTTTTAGTCAGTTAGCCTTTTGTCCGTCTCTCAATCTCAGTTGATGCATTGTCCTACATAAGACCTGGGGGCATCAGGGTGGAGTGGGCTTAACTCGCTCCTTTGGACGCGGCTGCTATAGGTGAAGTCTAGCACTGCATGCATCAATCGACCACTGGGAGAGACAACAGAGTTAGGTGTGGTCCTAACAGTATAAGAGAAAGTTGTATTCCTGTAGAGTTGTGTAAGATAAAGATAAATTCCTGTGGGACAGTTGCGCAAGAGAAAGTTGGATTCTTGTAGGACAGTTGTGGAAGAGAAAGTTGGATTCCTGTAGGACAACTGTGACAAGAACTGGTAGAAGAGTACTGTCACATGCAGCCGCAGCGGGTCATGGAGGGCATGCTACTCCCCCGTCTGTGCCCGCTGTCCGCTTTCATGTTTTACTCTGGTTCCCAGCGGCAGGGGTGACAGGGTCAGTGGGTGTGTGTGGCATTCTATGCTGAGTCGCACAGAATGGGGATTGACCGCGCTATGAGGCACTAGGGGGCCAGCGCCGCCATCTTGGTTTTGGGCAAATGAGTGGGCCAGGTCAGAGTTTTTCCTGCCTCTCTGCCCTGTCAGCCAATGGCAGCTGCCCTTAGGGTACTTAGGGGATCCTCCTAGGCTGATCTGGGTCAGTACAAAGAGTCTTTTGAGCCGTGCAGTTCTTTGGGAAGACTTCTGACTTTACTAGTGCCTGTTGCTACTCTCAGCTCTGCATGCCTGTCATCTCTATCAGGACTCATATCCCTTGCGGCTTACAGCCTAACCCAGTCAGCTCTCTCCGGTCTTGTCTCACAGGCTCCCATTGGACCTTCGCAGTTACTTCTGGTCCCACTCCCGTTTCCTGATCTGCTCCAGCCATTTACAGTCTTCTCCGTGTCTTCATTATTGGATCCAATTATCTTGCCACCATAAACATTCTTCTTCTGGATATCAACCCTAACCCTCTTCTTCATCCATCATCATCATCATCCTCAAGCCTCTCTCATCTGCAGCTTCCATAAAGTCATCACCCCTATTTCTTTATGCAAGGACTTGCTTCATTTAAGTTATACCAGTGACTTTTGCCTCAAATAAATATTTGATCATTCCACGTTTGTTTTCCATTTATGAAAAAATCCTTTATTAAACCTGCTCGCTTTAACCCTTCAGCTTCTGGTTAGTCTGCAGTTCCTGAGCCCCACACGACACCATCAAATCCTCCCACTGTGACAGTTTGTACTGACCCAATGCAGTCTGGTAGGAATCAGGGATTACCTATGGATCTACTGCAAGGAATTGTAAGCCGCTTAGAGCAACTGGAGGCATCTTAACGTCAAGTGGCCCAATACCTTCAGAATTGAGACCGCCACAAACCACTTCCTCAGTCTCACCTCCTCCTCCTGTCCCAGAGAGACAAGATGGCTCTACTTCAGTCTCCTCTTCAAGTCCAGGGATTCCAGGTCCTCAGCAGTTACCCATGCCTAATAAATCTGATTGATCACCTAAGGTCTGTTGTGGGTTTCTAAATCAAAGTGACATACATTTTACTCTGCAACCATCCAATTTCCCTACTCCCAAATCTCAAGTCATCTATAGATGGAGCCCCTCTCTTTCATTGCCAGCGCTCATCGGAACGTCCACGCTGGCAAGCACTGGCAGAGAGGAACTCCTTTAGACTGGGACGCACGAGCGTCTCACACGCAGGTGCGTCCCAGTCAGTCAGCGGCTGTGCGGTGAGACCCTGCCCGCCTCTACTTTAGGGAGTCAAACAGGGTTAGGGGGGGTTCAGGGAGGCAGTGGGGACCGGTGATGGGGACTGGGAAGGCGGCGGACGGCAGCGAGGAGCTCTGTTAGAGTGGGGCACGCGAGCATCTCGTGCACGCGTGCTCCCTTCTGACGGCTGGTGATTCTATTGCCAGCCCCTGCAAGCATGACAGGCGCTCTATCTATATATTGTCTCTCTTCTCACTGGTCCAGCCCTAGACTGGGTTTCTCCACCTTTCGACGAGCCTAAGAGAGTCGCTTAAGCTATAATGGAGATTCTGAGAATCCGGCAAGGTGGGCGTCCAGTGGGCAAATACATCATACAATTCCAAACCCTAGCATCTGAATTGCAGTGGAATGAAGAGGCACTGGTATCTTAAGGATGAACTCACAACGCAAGACTTGCCCACTACTTTGAATAAGGTTATATCTCGGGTTATGTAATAAATTGGACCTTCGCTTTCAAGAGCGACAGCTGGAGAGGAATAGGTCAGACTGCCTGAGACTCCAGTCTTCTCTAAATCCAACCCCCATGCCTAAATCAAATCCCTCATCAAATTTACCACCAGAAGAACCAATGCAAGTTAATCGTTTCCGTCTCTACCCGGAGTAAAAAGCTTGTCACAAAAAGGAGAATCTGTGCATGTACTGTGGATCCTTCTCCCACTTGGTATCTATGTGTCCTCAACGTCCGGGAATTGATCTGTCCTAATTGCCTAGGGAGAGGCTCGATTAGGCGTGCTATTCACATCTCCCACTCCGACTGAATACTCCATCCTGGTGACCCTCAATATCCCTCCAAAAAAAGATTAGAGTAAAAGCCTTATTAGACACTGGAGCAGCCAGGAACTTTATTTCTTCCGAAATCGCTACACAGCTTTCCCTTCAGGTGAAATCACTGGATCAATCTATGTTCCTGACAGCTGTTGATGGCAGCCATATTCCTAATGGTCAAATCTCCCAGCAGACTCTTCCTCTCAAACTTCAAGTAGGAGCCCTTCACTGTGAGCTCTTAGAGTTCCTGGTTATACCTCAGACCTCCCATTACATAGTCCTAGGAATGCCTTGGCTTGCTAAACATAATCCCCAAATCGATTGGCCTACTATGGAAATCAAGGCCTGGGGTATTCTTGTTTGCCTCGAGATTTGCCTCTTCTACAGACCGGTCCTCTTGATATTACTAGTTCTTTACCTCCTCAATGTTCCTCATACTCCGACGTCTTCAGCAAAGGAGGTGCCGACACCCTTCCTCCGCATCACGAATGGGACTGTCCCATCGAACTTCTTCCCGGGAAGACTCCTCCTTCAGGTTGCATCTACCCACTATCCATCCCTGAAACTGAGGCCATGACCTCAAGAAAACTTAAAAAAGGGTTCAACATCTCCTGCTGGTGCTTTTTTTTCTTTGTGAAAAAAAAAAAAAAAGACGGATCCCTCAGGCCGTGTATAGGTTACCATGGTTTAAATTACATCACCATAAAGAACCATTATCTTCTACCACTCATTACAGAGCTTTTTGATAAAGTCAAGGGGCTACAGTCTTCACCAAATTCGATCTAAGAGGAGCCCATAATCTGATATGCATTCGTTCTGGGGATGAGTGGAAGACGGCATTTAACACTCGCAACGGCCATTAGGAGTATTTGGTGATGCCATTCAGGTTGTGTAATGTACCTGCCACCTTTAAACAGTTTGTCAATGACATCTCCAGGGACATGCTGGATAAGTCTGTCGTTGTATACTTAGACGACATACAGTACTCATCTTTTCACCCAATCTTCGTATCCACAGACAAGCCGTGAGAGGTGCTGAGTCATCTTCGCCAGAATGAACTCTTCTGCAAATTGGAGAAATGTGTGTTTGAAGTTTCTGCCATTCCTTTTCTTGGTCATATTCTTTCTAGTAAAGGCTTACAGGTGGATCCAGAGAAAGTGAAACCAATTCAAGATTGGACCGCCCCAAGCTCCCTTAGGAATACAAAGGTTCCTGGGGTTTTCTAACTACTACCGCCGGTTCATCTGTAAATTCTCTACTATAGCCTCTATCCCTCACTGCTCTCACCCGGAAGGGGGCAGATCCATTTTAATGGTCCCCTGAAGCATCACCAGCCTTTCAGTTGTTAAAACAAGCTTTTATTTGAGCACCTATCCTTCTTCAGTCAGAGATTGACAAACCTTTTTTCCTTGAAGTGGATGCATCGTCTGAGGGAGTGGGGGCAATTCTTTCACAAAGAGGATAGGATCCGGAGTTTAATCCCGGTGCCTATTTTTCTAAGAAATTCCTTCCTGCGGAATGAAATTACCCCACTGGGGAACAAAAACTATTAGCCAGTTAAATTAGCCCTCGAGAAATGGTGATATCTACTCGAAGGAGCATGCCATAAATTCAGAGTATATTCTGACCACAAGAACCTCTCCTGTAATACAATGCCTTTCTTCCCATCAGGCCCCGTGGGCAATGTTTTTTGAACACTTCAACTTCCAGATCGTGTACTGGCTGGAAACTCAAAACTGCAAAACAGATGCACTATCTCGGTCCTTTGATTCTACTTCTGAAGAACAGTCACAGACTCAGCCCATCTTAAATCCTTTAGTCTTTGCTTAAGTAACGACCCATCCTATTTTTCCACCTGGCAAAACCTTTGTACCAATCGACTTATGGAAGAAGATATTGCAATGGGCCCATTTCTCTTGTTTTGCTAGACATTCGGGAATACAAACAACCCTGTCATTTTTCCAACGATCCTATTGGTGAACAAAATGTCCAGCGCTAGATATTTCTGGTGACAAAACCTTATGGTATTACAGTAAATACTGAATCGTGTATTTCAGTATTCCAAACAATGCCGCTGTTTTGTTTAGGACCGCTCAGAGCCCTAATTGTGGAAAAAACTGTGGAAAGGACAAAACTGCGCAGAGTTGGAGTACTGATAAAGCAATAAAAATATATTACCAAAAGGGCGTGGCTTGGCCGAGCATGTGAGAGGTAGCAGACTCTCTGAGCTCCCCGTCCATCCGTTGGAAAATCCTTATTCCTGCACTACAATCTGCACCAGCACCTGCCTACAGCCTGTCTAAACCTCCCCTGCTGCCAGCCGTCCGTGTTCTGGCCGAACCACCCACGTACCTGCCCCTGGACCGCTGCGGAGACCTGGGCACGATCCGGGGCTGAAGAGGACCCGCCGCCATTTTGGGGACCTGGGAGCGCGGGCTGGCTGGCTTGTGCGGCTCCCGTACGGTCCGGCCGTCACCCGATCCTCCACTGCAGCAGCACCCGACACGGAAGGTGAGCTCCGTTGCGCGGCGCCGAGCTGGACTCCGGCACCCGTCCCCCCGCTCATGTGTGACTGGAGCGGCTGGCTGGACGCGGGGTACTCGCGCCTTCCACCCGACCATCCAGCGGGAGGCAGCGATCCCCCACTGGCTGTAATCACCTGCCTGGAGAGCCTGCCCGCCGCGCACGGGGCCTCCGGATCAGATAGCGGGGTGAGCGCGCTGGGACCTGGCTACTGTGACTGCTGCCACCCTCTCCCCCTGCCTCAGGCCTCCACTTCAATATATTAGACTATACTATCCTGACTAGTCTGCTCACATCAGGGCTCTCCCTGCAAGTGCCCCGCAGCCAGCTCATAGATCCAGAGCGTCCCACCCCCCCCTCAGCATATCAGCATCTCCTTGTAGCCTGGGACTCTCTGAAGCTACTCCTAAGCTGGTCTACCTGCCCTTGGTCCCTCCTGCAACTCACATCAGGCCTGGGATTTGCCTTGGTGAAGGACAAGGCTTTTCAGTATGGGGAAAACGAATGCAGCGTCTGCTGCAGCTAAGTTGGAAAAGTTTGCACGTGGATCCCAGCCTTCATCCTCCTCAGTCAGAGGTCGACGCACCTGACGCTGAAAGCTCAATTCAGTCTACTCAACAGATCCTCTTAGCTATAACTGCGTCCGAACAGAGAGTCACTGGTGAGATCGGCCAGGTGCGATCAGATATTTCCCTGCTTCGACATGATATGCAAAAAATAAGAGAGAGGGTGGGAGAGGCGGAACACCGTATATCCGACTTGGAGGACACAACTAATCCCCTTAAAGTCTGCAGTTGCCGACCTTACCACCCAGATGTCAGAGGTCAAATCTAAATTGTCGGATATGGAGGGGCGCCTGCGCCGGAACAACGTCCGTTTTGTAGGCCTTCCTGAGCGGGCGGAGGGATCCTCCCCAGAGAAGTTCCTGGAGGGATGGCTCCTAAATCTGTTTCCTGGTGGTGAATTCAGCCAGCATTTTGCTGTGGAAAGGGCCCATCGCATCCCTGCTAGGGCTCCCCCACCGGGTGCCCCCCCGCGTACATTTATCGCCCGCTTTCTTCACTATAGAGACAGAGACGCTGTCCTCCGCCTGGCCCGTCTACAGGGCCCTCTGAAGTGTGACAACCAAGTTGTGGCAGCATATCCAGATTTTGCAGCGGACGTTCAAAAAACTCGTGCCCAATTTCTCCAGATCAAAAGAAAACTTCGAGAGCAGCAAATCCAGTATTCAATGCTCTTCCCGGCACGGCTGAGGGTGGTGTTTGACGGCAACTCCCACTTCTTCAACACCCCTCGGGAGGCTGAACAATGGCTAGATCGCAGGCCGCGGGGCCCACCCTGATACTACCCACGTGAGCATGATGGTTTTGCTGTTGCATCCAGTGAGATATTTGGCCCTTTGGCAAAATGTTGTTTCTCTTGTTTATTTCCCTTAGGTCCGGGGGTAATCCATGCGTTTTTTTCAGGTTGCAGTGTATATGTACAATTTATTTTGCAGGAAATGTGTTTCTGAATGGAGCTCAATGCTGGGAAATAGTTATCTGTCTATAGGTGACTACTGGTCTATACCTCTGGGTATACAAAGTTTAGCTATAGTTGGGTAACCCCTTCTTTCTTTTGTTTGGTTGTTCGGGATCCAAAGTATATCTAATGTTAGATAGGTATACCGGGTGGGGGGTAATGTTGCGGGTTTTTCTTTTTTATTCTCTAATTATGTTTTTGTTCAAAGTTAAACTGGTGCTGACTGTGTTTTTAGACAGGAACGACTATATTATAAAGTGCAAACTTACCTACTGTACTAGCGTAGAGCCAATTCCCCGCAGGCTGCTGCTGCCAGGTCCCACCTCATTAGGGAACAGATTTCATGTACCCACATATGTCTTCCTTCCCTATGTAATCTCCTCTCTCGCCTCTGATCTACCTCTGTCCATCTCTATGCCCTTCTCTATCGGCTCCAACTATGGCTCATACCCATAACCTAGCGGGGCTCCGCATACTCGGCTGGAATGTCCGTGGTCTCAATGACCGTGTTAAGCGCTCCCTGGTCCTTGCAGAGATTAAAAAGAATAGGGCAGATATAGCATGTCTCTCAGAGACTCACCTGGTGGGCACAAGAACTATGTCACTTAAGAAACCTTGGGTGGGCCACATGTTTCATTCCACCTTTTCTAATAATGCTAGGGGAGTGGCGATTCTAATTAAAAAAACCATAGGCTTTCACCTCACGCATCACCAAATAGATCAACACGGCAGATATGTTTTTCTGAGGGCTCACGTTAACCACGTTCTCCTCAACATACTTGCCATCTACGTTCCCCCCCCCTATAGCAACGACGTACTTAGAAGGGCAGTATCCTTCCTGGCTTCCTTCCCGTCTGTACCGACTGTCTGTATTGGGGACTTCAATAATATTTTAGATAATACCCTGGACAGATGGACGGGCGCAACTAATCCCACCCCTTCACCTATTCCCTCTCCCACACCATTTGCTAAACTGATCAACGAACTTAACTTAATAGACATTTGGCGACTTAGACATCCACATCAGAAGCAGTTCTCCTGCTACTCAGCTGGCCATCGTTCTTTCTCCAGAATAGATCTTACGCTGATCTCTCCAGACCTTATACACAAAACTAACCTAGTTGACTATCTACAGAGAGGGATATCTGATCATTCCCCCATGGTGATAGATTTGGACCTGATGCCCTCCAGGGGTGCCAGTACTTGGAAGCTAAACCCCTTCTGGCTCACCTTGATGGCTGACAGTGATGCGCTGCTCGGGGAGTGGTCAGATTTTCAGGAACATAATGCCTCATGCACAGACCCCCACATCCGCCACGACACGTTCAAGACTGTTATCAGGGGTTCCCTTATAAAACGCATAGCTAACATTAAAAAAACCAGCAGGGAGGAGGAGTCAAGATTAGAACTTGAGTGCTCTCAACACGAGGCCACATACCTGAGCTCAGGTCTGTTGGAGGATAAGGTGAGATGGGATGGAGCGCGCAAGCTCTGGACGGATTACCTACTTGACAAGTCTAAGCGTGGGCTCCTGTTCTCTGCACATGCTAGATATGCCCAGTCAGATGCGGGGGGCGGCTACTTGGCGTATCTCGCCCGAGACGAAAGATCAACTAACTCTGTCCAAAAGATATGTGACTCTGGGGGAGTGGAATACCATACCACCCCTGAAATTGCTCAGACCTTCTTATCATTCTATTCCTCGTTGTACACGTCCGGGGCGACTTACAACTCTGGCCAACTGGAGCAGTATCTATCAAAGATAAACATACCCACTCTCTCCCGACAGTCTGTAGACCTCTTGGAAGCAGACATCACAACCTTAGAGATCGAGACCGCAATTGCCTCCTTCCCTAACAAAAAAGCCCCCGGTAGCGATGGCATACCGATTGAGGTGTATAAAAAGCATAAAGATTATTTTGTCCCTTATCTACTCCAGCTTTACACTGACCTCAGAAGGGTTGGGGGCCTCCCCCCCTCCATGTCAGAGGCAGTTATAGTTGTAATTCCAAAGCCTGGAAAGGACCCCTCCCTCCCAGACTCGTATCGCCCCATCTCGCTCCTCTCAACTGATGTTAAAATACTAGCAAAAATTCTTGCTACCAGACTGAATGCAGTGGTCACTTCCGTTATACACGAGGACCAGTCGGGCTTTATGCCTGGCCGCTCCACTACCCGTAACCTCAGGCGACTCTTCTGTCATTTACAGCGAGATACAAACTGTGGGTCGGGGGCAGTGGTAGTGTCGCTTGACGCTGCCAAGGCCTTCGACTCCCTGGAATGGAGCTACCTATGGGAGGTCCTACGCTCCTTCGCCTTTGGCCCTAATTTTATCAGTTGGATACGGTTATTATACTCCTCCCCGATGGCCCGTATATCAGTCAACGGCTATGTGACCCATGCATTCCCACTCGGCAGAGGGACTAGACAGGGGTGCCCCCTCTCCCCTGCCCTATTCGCCCTGGCGATAGAGCCTTTGGCTATTGTTCTCCGCACCACCCCGGCTGTCCGCGGTGTCTCTCTCGGTAACAGGGAGGATGTCGTCGCTCTTTATGCTGACGACACTCTCCTTTTCCTTAACGACGCCGGAGCTTCCCTCGGGGCAGTCCTGCGAATTGTTGAGAGATTTGGCTCATTCTCTGGCCTTCTCATAAACTGGGGTAAGTCAAGCATTATGCCTCTCTCAGGTGTAATCCCGAGTGAATTGATACCCTCCTCCCCTCTGCAATGGGTCCTCAAATTTAAATACTTGGGAGTATGGATAACCCCTAAAGTGACTGAGTTTGTACCACTCAACATAGACATCGTTACTACTCAGTTTAAGGGGAGGGTTCGCCAATGGAAGAAACTTCCTCTTATTGTCATGGGCCGTGTCAACTTAATAAAAATGACGATACTTCCCAAGTACCTGTATCTGTTCCAGCACTCCCCAGTATACATCCCTAAGCATGTCTTTATGGCCATAAATAGTTTAATATCATCCTTTATCTGGGGGAACAAGCCGCCTAGAATAGCCCTTAGGACACTGGCCAGGCCCAGAGTTGATGGGGGACTGGGTCTTCCCAACCTCCAGGCCTACTATCTAGCAGCCCAACTGATGCACCTATCAGATTGGATCTTGGGACGCTGCGGTTCCACCTTTGAGTGCTCCTATGCCGAGTGTGTGGGGTCCCGCCTTTCCCCTATTCAATTTCTCCTCTCTTCAGACAGGCGCTGTTGGTGTGGCGTCAAACCCATAAATTATGGAATTGGAGGGGCATGGACTCGGAGACCCCCCTATGGTACAATAAGACATTCCCAGAGTTTAGGCAGCTATCCAGGGACGGTTTTTGGTCTAGTGTGGGTCTTACATCAGTCTCCCAGCTATTCCTGGCTGGGTCCCTTAAGTCATTCCAGCAGCTGGCAGAGGAGCTTCAGCTGTCAAACAAGCTCTTCTACCGATTTCTACAACTCCGACACGCAGCCCGGGCTCAATTTCCTAGCTCCCCTCCCTCCACTTCTGACTCTCCGATTAAAACACTACTCCAAAATCTAAACACGAAGGGTCAGATATCTACTATATATAATAATCTTAGCAGACAGATAGATATTGATAGTCTGGACTCCCTCAGGGGTAAATGGGAGCCTAACATTGGAACCTTAGATGCAGAGCAGTGGAGTCAGATTCTGGAATCAGTCAAGTACACCACCCCATGTCTTAAATACCAGCAGATCTCTTTCTATATTCTGCATAGAGCCTATCGCTCTCCGGTCTCCATGCACAGAGCGGGACTCAGACCAGACGACAGTTGCCCCAGATGTGCCTCACCTAATGCAGACTTCTGGCACATGCTATGGCTTTGTCCGCAGGTGTATAGCTTTTGGGAGGCCGTTTGGATTGATATAACCACTACTGAACCATCAGTCCCTCCCATTGCTCCTAAATATTGCATGTTTGCTCTTGACCTAGAGGAATCACTCTCACCTTCAATCTATAAATATGTCCTATGCTTAACAACTCTGGCCAAGGTTCTCATTGCCAGGAAATGGTTTGACCCTACATTCCCAAATATATACAACTGGAGGGCTCTCGTGAATGAGGTCTCGGGGCATGAGAGATTCACCTTTAAAGCCAGGGGTTCACTCACCCCCTACTATAACAAATGGAGCAGATGGACCTCCTCTAGATTTGCCACAGCCGTCGACATCAGGCCCAACATCCCTAATCTTTGATTCCAGCTATGGGGGAGCCTATATTTATATATACTTATGTTTATATGTATATCTGCAAATGTACTTATCTCTGTATGTCGTGATACATGTAGATCATCCGCATCTACCTAATAGTCTGGGCCTCACCACCACAATAGGGTCGCTCCTAAACACTAACGCTATATGCCTTCGTCTCAGACAGTACCATGAACTGAACTAAGTCCATTATTGTCTCAATCTTATGTTTTTTTTTTTTTTTTTCTCTTCTTTTTCTTTATTTTGTAGGGGGGCGGGGGGTGGGTGTAGTGTTAAGTTAGTTAGTTAAGTTTATGTTAAAATGAAAAATTTCTATATGTGTGCTGTTACCTCTGTATAAAGCATAAATGTATACACACTTGTACCCAGATATATATCTGGTTTCCAAGGACTGACAGTGACTTCACCAACTTCTGTACAAGAATGCTTTATTGTCTTTATTATTTATCTGCCTTGAAAAACACTTGTAAACACTGTTAATATGGTATAATGTCATTGTACATGTTTTATGCTTTCTAACACTCTGTACAATAAAAATTACTCAATTTAAAAAAAAAATATATTACCAAAAAATGGTATATAAAAAATACAAATTACATAATAAGTTGTATAAATATTATGTGGCCACACTAATAAAAGGAAAAAACATGCAGCAAGACGACAATCACAACAAATATAGTAGCTGCATTTTTGGGTCCTATTGGTGGCCTTCTATGCAAACTGACATAAACAAGTTTGTCTCATCCTGTGTCAAATGTGCTCAGCATAAGACATCACAGCCATCACCCGCAGGTTCTCTTTTTTACCACTTCCCATACCAACCAAACCATGGACACATCTGTCCATTGATTTCAACTCAGAATTACCTCCATCAAAGAGTCATAGTAATTTGGGTAGTACAGTAGATGGCTGACTTCTTTCCTCTGAAAAGTCTTCCAGCATCTCCAGTGTTAGCGCAACTCTTCTTTACAACCATTTTCAAACTTCATGGTCTACCAACAAAAATCATCTCAGATCGAGGAGTACAGTTTGTCGCCAGCTTCTGGAGGTCCTTATGTTCTGCCGTCAGGTCAAGCTCAAGTTCTCTACCACATATCATCCACAGACAAATGGCCAGACCGAATGGCTCAATCAAGATTTAGAAGCTTTTATAGATCTTTTCGTGTCTTCTTCTCAGGACGATTGGGTAGATCTACTGCCCTGGGCTGAGTATGCCCATAATAATTCTTATCATTCTTCTTCTGGCACCAATCCATTCTTCACAGTATATGGCAAACATCCTTGTTCCCCTGACTTCTCAAGCTAACCGACACCTGACGTGACATCCTCATTGCATCGTTTTTCCAAGATTTGGTCCAGTGTCCATACTTCGCTTTTAAAGGCTTCAGCATGCTATAGAAGATTGTCCGACAAGAAAAGGAAGGCCGTTCCTAGGTTAAAGCTTGGAGACTTAGTATGGCTTACAACTCGCAATCTACGTCCATGAATTTGGCACCTTGTTTCATCGGTCCTAACCCAGTTACCCAAGTCAAGCCAGTGGCTTTAGACTAAGACTTCCTTAGTCTATGATTTTTTTTCATATAGCGCTTCTTAAACCATTGAAATTGAACTCCTACCAAAGCAGAGTCCCTAAACCACCATCTGTTGATGCTGAAAAGGACACCGAGTTCAAAGTAAAGAGAATCTTAGACTGTCATCTTCACAATTCTGGTCTTCAGTACTTAGTGGAGTGGTCTGGATATGGACCTGAGGAGAACTCTTGGGTTGAAGTGGCTGATCTACATGCTCCTAGTCTTTTCAAACAATTCTTCCACAGGAATTTTCACAAGTTTCGTGTATGCCCGGAGGTCACCCGTAAAGGGGAGGGTATTGTCACATGCCGCCATAGCGAGCATGCTATTCACCCGTCCCTGCCCACCGCTGGCTGTCATGTTTTCCTCTGGTTCCCAGCGGCAGGCAGGGGCAACAGGGTTAGCGGGTGTGTGCAGCAGGAGGGGACCGACCATGTTAGTCGGTGCTGGGAGGCCGGTGCTGCCATCTTGGTTGTGGGCAACTTAGTAATTGGGCCACGTCTGAGTTTTTCCTGCCTCTCTGCCCTGTCAGCCAATGGCAGCCGCCCTTAGGGTACTTAGGGGATCTGCCTAGGCTGTGTAAGAGAAAATTTAGGGGTAGGAAGTTACAGGCTTGGTTTGAAACATGACAGGTAGGAGCTGATTGGGCGGTGATAAAAACCAGACAGTTTATCACTTCACCGAGCTTAATAAATCTACCCCTCAATTCCTGTAGAACAGTTATGTAAGAGAAAGTTGGATTCCTGTAGGACAGTTGTGTGAAAGTAAGTTGAATTCAGTTGTGTGAGAGAAAATTGGGTACTTGTTTCCTAGCATGGCCACACCGATCATGATCTTGGGCATCGCAGGTAAAAAAATCGCGTCTGTCGCATCGCATGCGGGCAAAAAAAATCGCATACGATGCGACCGACGCGATGCACGCAATTTCCCATAGGGAACAATGTTAAATGCCTCAATTTTCCCAAATCAACATAGGGAACAATGGTAAATGGGCCAGAAACCCCCCAAAACACCCCTGAACAGTGAAATGGCCCCCCAAAATGAGTTAACGCCACCCCACGATCAACGTCAACCCGAAGCGTGGCGAGCGCAGCGGTACGTGTCCTCTGACCTTTTCATACCCCTACTATTCGCGTCGGCGTGGAGTTGAGAATAGAATAGTGTGGCGAGCGTAGCGAGCCACCGAGCCCGAAGCGTGGCGAGGGGACGCGGATACCTGTGAAGCCCGCGAAGGGACCCGTTTACCTGTGATGGTATCCGCGTCCCCTCGCGGGGCTTGCTGCGCTCGCCACGCTTCGGGCTCGGTGGCTCGCTGCGCTCGCCACACTATTCTATTCTCGTCTCCACGCCGACGTGGATAGTAGGGGTATGAAAAGGTCGGAGGACGCGCACCGCCGCCCCTCGCGAGCTCGCTGCGCTCGCCACGCTTCGGGTTGACGTTGATCGTGGGGTGGCGTTAGCTCATTTTGGGGGGCCATTTCACTGTTCAGGGGTGTTTTTGGGGGTTTCTGGCCCATTTACCATTGTTCCCTATGTTGATTTGGAAAAATTGAGGCATTTAACATTGTTCCCTATGGGAAATCCCGGGCATCGCGTCTGGACCATTTAAGGCTTTTTTAGCCGCCTGCGATGCGACCGACGCGATTTTGACTTTTTCCAATGCATTTCAATGGGAAATCGCGGGCACCGCGTCGGTCGCATCGCAGGCCACTAAAAATTACCCGCGATGCCCGCGATTGTGGCCGTGCTAGGAAACAAGAACCGAAAATTGGACTCCTGTAGGACAGCTGTGTGAGAGAAAGTTGAATTCCTGTGGGACAGTTGTGTAAGAGAAAGTTGAATTCCTGTGGCACAGTTGTGTGAGAGAAAGTTGGATTCTTGTAGGACAGCTGTGTAAGAGAAAGTTGGATTCCTGTAGGACAGTTGTGTGAGAGAAAGTTGGATTCTTGTAGGACAGCTGTGTAAGAGAAAGTTGGATTCCTGTAGGACAGTTGTGTGAGAGAAAGTTGGATTCCTGTAGGACAGTTGTGTAAGAGAAAGTTGGATTCCTGTAGGACAGTTGTGTGAGAGAAAGTTGAATTCCTGTGGGACAGTTGTGTAAGAGAAAGTTATATTCCTGTAGGACAGTTGTGTGAGAGAAAGTTGGATTCCTGTAGGACAGATGTGTAAGAGAAAGTTGGAATCCAGTGTGATATGAAGCATTTGGTCAGTTTCTGTGGTATAAAAGCCATTAAATCTAGTTTGAGAACTGATAATATGGAGAAAATATTGGGCTCCTGGTGCTCTGCAAAGCCACCCGGAATAGGGAGACAGGGGTGTGCTGCAAGGCCAGGCCCCTTTTGACTTGTGGAATGCCCTGTGAGCCAGGGCCAGACCCCTTTTAGGGAGCAAAAGTATAAAACAAAATGACACATACAGTCCAGTTTAAAAAAAAAAAAGTATATATGGTACTTGTTTCCTAGCACGGCACCCATCGCATACCATTGCATGCCTTAATTAGTGGTATGCGATGGTCCCAATATTGGGTCCTAAGAGCCGCACTGTACAGTTTTAAAATCGCATTGCATCTTGCGGGCTCGCTTCGCTCGCCACGCTTCGGGTTGGCGTTAATAGTGGCGGTGACGTTAACAATGGGGGTGCATATAACATACTAATCACCCATCAATGTGATTGTACAATGAAATCATCGTTTTGATCGCATCGCATGCGATCTGGTCGCATGCGATGCATTGCGATGCGATCAAAACTATGTAACAAGATTAAAATCGTGGGCGCCGTGCTAGGAAACAAGTACCGCATACATATATATATATATATATATATATATATTATGTCATATTTTTGTATAGATTTAATCTATCACTTTTGTACAAATAGTGTGTATTTTTTTATATATATATGTCTTATGAAGGAAACGGTACCATTTTAGATGCCAATGTTGCCATTTTATAATATATTTTGTGTATGTGAAAAATTTCATGAGGTACACACTAGGAGATTTGGTTGCTAGATATAGCTAAAAGATTGTATGAGCAACAACGGACACAGGTTTAAAACAGTTAAAAAAATGCGTGTCATGGATTGGCTGAAAGAGGCCGTCCAGGTATATAGAGGAATCTGACCGACGCTGGGCCAGCCCCCTGACGAAGTCATCGTGACGAAACGCGTAGGGGCGTGGCACAGCGTCGATCAGACCAGCGAAAGTCCGGAGGAGTGTAACCTCTCCCTGTACCAGATGCCGGGACGTCTGTGTATTCATGCTTTTACAGTGCGGCATTTGGAGCCGCCACCTTTGGTAACGTTATTTTATCTATCTACGTGTTCAAATAAATACAAACTTTTTAAAAAGATATCTGCACTATGAAGCGCCCGTTTTGTCTATTTCTATGGAATATATATATATATATCTCTTATATATTTAGCCAGATCTGTCACTCAACCCCTGTGGAGAACGTTCCTGTGTAGAATAGTTTCACTTTCATGTGTCTGACGTTCCACCCCCTTGACATCACCTCCCCCCGCCCAGCCAGGGCTACAGTACACGCCCACCATCCACCATTACTCCACAGCCACCATTCACCATTACTCCTGCACATCCCTACCCTCTGCCAGGACCCCCGCGACCCCCCTCCCGCGATTCGCGGGAGCCCCCGGGACCCCCCCCTCCCGCGATTCGCGGGACCCCCGCGACCCCCCCTCCCGCGAATCGCGGGACCCCCGCGACCCCCCTCCCGCGATTCGCGGGACCCCCCCCCTCCCGCGATTCGCGGGACCCCCGCGACCCCCCCTCCCGCGATTCGCGGAACCCCCGCGACCCCCCCTCCCGCCATTCGCGGGACCCCCGCGACCCCCCCTCCCGCGATTCGCGGGACCCCCGCGACCCCCCCTCCCGCCATTCGCAGGCCCCCCGCGACCCCCCCTCCCGCCATTCGCGGGACCCCCGCGACCCCCCTCCCGCGAATCGCGGGACCCCCGCGACCCCCCTCCCGCGATTCGCGGGACCCCCGCGACCCCCCTCCCGCGAATCGCGGGAGTTCGCGGGGGTCCCGCGAATCACGGGAGGGGGGGTTCGACAGCCATTACATCGACACCATTAGTTCGACAGCTCAATAGGTCGACATGGTTTTAGGTCGACATACCATTATGTCGACAGCTCATTAGGTCGACAGCTCATTAGGTCGACATGTTTTTAGGTCGACACTGCCATTAGGTCGACAGTGTCTATGTCGACAGTCAAAAGGTCAACATGGGTTTTTTCACTGTTTATTGAGCCGACATGTGCCGACAGGCGGTATTTCATGTCCTACTATCCACTAGGGTGTGGTGGGAGAATAAAATAGTGTGCCGAGCGCAGCGAGGCACCGTGCCCGAAGCATAGCGAGCTGCTGCGGTACACTTCAAACTGTGTCCATGTCGACTGTGTCGACATTACTACCAAAAATCAGTGAAAAAACCCATGTCGACCTTTTGACTGTCGATATAGACTCTGTCGACCTAATGGCAGTGTCAACCTAAAAACATGTCGACCTAATGAGCTGTCGACCTAATGAGCTGTCGACCTAATGACATGTCGACCTAATGGTATGTCGACCTAAAACCATGTCGACCTATTGAGCTGTCGAACTAATGGTGTCGATGTAATGGCTGTCGATGTAAGTGCTGTCTAATATCCGTCCCAGACCCGACCACCCCCTCCCGCGATTCGCTGGACCTCCGCGACCACCCCCTCCCACGAAACGCGGGACCCCCGCGACCCTCCTGAAAATCGCGGGACCCCAGCGACCCCTCCCTCCCGCGAGCCCCCTCCCGCGATTCGCAGGACCCCTGCATCCTCCCCTCCCGCGATTCGCGGGACCCCTGCGACCCCCCCCTCCCGGCATTAAAAGGGCCCCCCACGACCCCCCCCCCTACTGTGATTTGCGACCCCCCTCCCGCAAATCGCGCTGCCCCCTCCCGCAATTCACGGAACCCCCCGTAGCGCCCCCCTCCCGCGATTTGCGGGCCCCCTCGGCACTACTCGCGATTTGCGACCGCCCCCTAATTCACACATTCGGGGACCCCACCTCCCGCGATTCATGCCCCCCTCACGCAATTCACGGCACCCCCCTTCCTGCGATTCGCAACCCCCCACGACCCCCCCTCCCGCGATTCACGAAACCCCCCGTAGCGCCCCCCTCCCGCGATTTGCGGGCCCCCTCGGCACCTCTCGCGATTTGCGACCGCCCCGTAATTCACACATTCGGGGACCCCCCCTCCCGCGATTCATGCCCCCCTCACGCAATTCACGCCACCCCCCATACCCCCCTTCCTGCGATTCGGAACCCCCCCACGACCCCCCCTCCCGCATTTCATGCCCCCTCCCGCGATTCACGGACCCCCGCACCACCCCCCTGCGCCCACCCTCCCTTGATTCACGCCCCCCTCATGCAATTCACGGCAACCCCCCACACCCCCCCCCCTCCTGCGATTCGCAGCCCCCCCCACGACCCCCCCCTCCTGCGATTCATGACCCCTCCCGTGATTCACGGACCCCCGCACCACCCCCCCTTGACTCACGGCACCCCACGCGCCCCTCCCGCAATTCACGGACCTCCGCAACCCCCCCTCCTGCAATTCACTAACCCCGACAACCCCCCTCCTGCAATTTGCGGACCCCCCTTCCCACGATTCAAGCCCCCCCGCGCCCCCGCCCACGATTTGCGGACCCCCCCCCTCCCGCTAACCGCGGATCCCCACACACCACCCCCCCCTCCCGCAATTTGCAGACCCCCCAGACCCCCTTCCGGCAATTCCACCCCCCAGCGGACCACCGTGGCCCCCGCTCCCGCATTTCACGTACCCCCGTGACAATGGGGGATCCTGTACCACCACAAGCAGGTACCGCCCCTAGGTGGGAAATCCGGCCCTGGCTGCCGCACTGCAGGTTTCCCCACTGCCCTCTGCACCAGCGCCACAACTTTTATCAATGTCTTGCCCACATACCACTATTATACAGCCTCCTGCTCTCATGCACGCTCACTCCCTCCCAGTGGGAGGAGACGCTCACCCACTGCCGGGAGCTGCATACTGTCCCCCACCCTCCTCCAGTTCTAGGGATGCCCATCGACCATCAATGATTTTCAAATAATCGATGGTTTATGGCCGATGTTGAATACTTTGCCATCAATGTGGGAGGACACTGCCCTGCCTCCTGTTCTCCTGCCCCGTAACTTCCGCCAGTGGAGACCCGCTCACCCTGTGTTGCCCACATTCCCCTATCATGCTTTACCGCCCAGCCTCCTGCTCTCATGCACCCTAACTCCCACCCAGTCGGAGGAGACACTGACTCCTGTATTTCTGTGCTGCCACGCTGGACCCTCACCCACTGGCAGAAGCTGCACAGTGTCCACCACCCTCTTTAGTCCCCCGTATGCCCACACACCCCTATCACTACCCAGCTTCCTGCTCTCCTGAACCGTAACTTCCACCACTGGGTAATCGCTGACGCTGTGTTGCCCACATACCCCTATCATGCCTCATATCCCAGCCTCCTGCTCTCATGCACCCTAACTCCCACCCAGTAGGAGGAGACACTGACTCAGGGCCACCGTCCGGTACTCCTGTGCTGCCACGCTGGACCCTCACCCACTGCCAGAAGTTGCAATACAGGGCATCTTTCATACAATTCTAACCATATTTCTCACAATACAAATGTTCACAAATTAAGGGGCGCAGCCCCTTACGCCGGTGTGAAGAGCGCCCGTAGGGCGCGATGAATCACCTAGTATATATATATATACGAAAAGATGGTCGTGTCACTCATGGGGTCTTTGAAAAATTATTTTATATTCAATAAGGCAAAGTTACATGGTACGCGTATACTGTATGTGACAGTTACATGCAGTCTTGAAAAATATACTTTAGTGTATCGAAACGTCGGCTTTATTCGCTGGCACCCGGGGCAGCTGTTATTTGGAATCGTGAGTGCCGGTTTGTCTGTTCTTTCTGTATATATATATATATATATATATATATATATATATATATATAGTATACTGTATTGGATCATGCTATGTTTAATATCCCCTGTATATTGCAGCCTTACAGAATAAAGGTGACACTATGAAGGCTCTGACAATTGTGCAGCAGAAGACAATGACCGAGGCCGCAGCTGGAGGATTCCTCCGAGCCTGCACAGAATTGGTTATTGATCTGACATCTGGGCTGCATGTCACGCATCAGTCACTATAACTGCGCAGAGCTGGTATTTACAGGAGCAAGGGCGTGGGAACGTCACGTGACCCCATTCTTAAAGGAGACGCTCTAAACACTTTCTACATTATTGCTATCATTCATCTTATAGATTAGTCATTTACTAATTATGCAAACAGACCATCAGTAGCTGTAATGTGTAATGTACTATTACTCCGAGCTCTCATTAGAACACACTTTGCATAAATATGTAATGGTAGACATAAGACATGCACCTAATAGTGTATCATTAAAAGCACACAACTAATGTATATGATGTATGTATGTATGTATGTATGTATGTAGGTATATGATATTGCTCGTACCATAAATAAACATTAGTGATGATCTGTAATGGGATTCCTGAATTTTGCGCCACTGATTTTGATTGTGAGCATTGCTTCGGAAAAAATCGCGTTGATCGCATCGCATGCCAACCAAATCGCATGCGATGCGATCAACGCGATTTTGCATTGAGTTTAATGTGAAATGCCCCAAAACACCCCATTTTTATAGAAACCCCCCCTGATGTTTTAAATGGCCCCCAATTTTAACGCCACCCCGCTATAGACGCCAACCCGAAGCGTGGCGAGCGGCGTCGGTACGCGTCCTCCGACCTTTTCATACACCTACTATCTACGTCGGCGTGGAGTTGAGAATAGAAAGTGTGGCGAGCGCAGCATGCCACCCCAAAGCGTGGCGAGGGGACGCGGATACCTTCACGGGTATCGAGGCCCATCTCAGGCTTCACAGGTATCCGTGTCCCCTTGCGGGGCTCGCTATGCTCGCCACGCTTCGGGCTCGGTGGCTCGCTGCGCTCGCCACACTTTCTATTCTCAACTCCACGCCGACGTGGATAGTAGGGTTATGAAAAGGTTGGAGGATGCGTACCGCCGCCCCTCGCGGGCTCGCTGCGCTCACCACACTTCTGGTTGGCGTCAATAGCAGGGTGGCGTTTAAAATTGGGGGGGGGGGGGGGGCATTAACCATGCTTTTTTCACATATTCAATGTTAAATGGGCCATATTGGCCCATTTAACATTGTCACCTATGTGAAATCGGGTTGATCGCATTGCGGGCCATTATAATGACCCGCGACGGACGCGATCAACCTGATTTTCACTTTAACATTGTTCCCTATGGGGAAATCGCATTGATCGCGATTTTCACTTTTACCGGCAATTGAGCCAGTTAAAGACAGAAAATCGGGTCCATCGCATGCCTTAAGTACCTTAACTTAAGGCATGCGATGTACCACGACGGGCGCCGTGCTAGGAAACAAGTACCATAAATACTGTGTCAGGGACAGCATACCTCCACATGAGTCCAGGTTTAGAGCAGCGGAAGCAGCAGCAGGAAAACGGATGTGATCAGGGTTGGGCTGATTAGCAGCACCTGTGCTCTCCTGATATAAGTGTTTCCAGGGCAGGAGGTCATTGCTCTTGATGGTGGAATAGCTGCCCAGTTGATAGGCCGGGTGTGGGCTATGGTAGGGACCACTGGAACATTGTGAGGAGCTTGTATAATTGTGTGACATCTGTATGCTGTAATGCTGTAACCATAATTGCTTATGCTGATGGTATTCCCTTCCGTGGTCTGTCTGGCATGCATCACATTTACACATGAATGATGTCATCACAGTTCTGTAGAATAATACATATGAAAGAAAAAAATCTCAGTAGTGATCAAAAAGATAGCGGGACAAGGAGCAGGGCAATCCTGCGTACCAGATATAGGCTGTAAAGGTGTGTACACACTGTGAGATTCCCTTGCTATTCGACTTAAGATTCGAGTGCTATGCAATCTTTGCTATCTCTTTACTTTTAACATACAATTCATACAATGAGCATTAGTTTTGCACTATATAGTCATTGCTGCCCTGTCTATCTGGGTTTCAATTTGTGCTGTCAAGGGAGCGCGCATCGGGATTGCAAGGTAAAAAACCTGTACGATCTGCATACGATCTGCATGCGATTTCCCTATATAGTCAAAATCTAATGTCAAATCTCACCGTGTGAACACAGCATTAGACAGAAGGTAGGTAATGCATAAATAAGCCGATGGTCGCTATTTCCACACCACATGGTGGACTGTCAATAGGTCGCCAAGTACCAAAGATGTATTGATTGTCAATCTATCATCCACCACCTGGCAGGTATACTACTCATGTCTGGCTGTTGCCACTCTGTACAGCACAGAGATTAAAGAGAAGTTTTCCTTTAAGACTGCGCTGTTTATGTCAGCAGTTATTAGTAATTACTGTACAACAGCACCACCTAATGGTCATATAAGATAGTGAAGGCAGTCAATCCCATTGCTCAAAATGTGCATTCGCTGTTATAAAATGCCTTCATTTGTAAATGTGTAAACATTTCTTTTTGAATGTTGAACTTCGCTTTGGCACTTTCAATGATTTGTGATTTTGACATGTTTGGAATTAGAGCGTGCATTATCAGGAAGAAAGCTTTGAATGTATGAGAAAAATGTGCTATTTTTTGGTTTGGTTGCACCATCTGTGGCATTTGCTTTAGAATTTATTATTAGGAACCAACATTCTCAAACACAGTGTGTGAAATTTGTCCTAGGGATTTGTCCTAAGGACAAGTCAGACCAGTTTGCCCAGAGCCCTCCTGCAAAATCTGCAGCCTTGCGAGTCAACTAGAGTAAGGTCCTGGATCCTACCACAACTGTATACAACCTGCACTATATCTAGCCCACACTGTGTCCCGCTCTGTAACCTGCTCTATATATATATATATATATATACATATATATATATATATATATATATATATATATATATAAACTGTCTGTCCCAAAGTATTCTGTTTTTATGGTAGATTTTGATCAGCTGCTCCCCAAAATGGCTGCTTGACCAGTGGCCCAGCACCCCCCAGGAGGGAGGTAGAGATCGGGCACTGAGAATATGCATGTGCTGGGGGCATGTGTTCTCCTGTAGGCAGAGGCATACCTAGATATTCGGAGGCCCCATAGCAAATGTTTGTAAGGGCCCCCTATTTAGCAACTGATGGTGATAAATGTATGTAAAACATATTAGTTAACCCCTTCCCGACATTTGACGTACATTTACGTCATGGTCGGGAAGCACTTCCCGACACATGGCGTAAATGTACGTCATGGATTTAAACTGTCACCGCGTCTATAGACGCGGTGACAGTTTCAACATGTCTGCTGTCCCTGACAGCAGACATGTCCGTGCATGCCCAGGGGGGGCTGCGATGCCGCCCCCCCGTCGGCGATCGCTGTGATTGGCTGTTCAGTGTGAACAGCCAATTACAGCGTTTTCCTGTGTCACCGGCGAATAACGTTCGCCGGTGACACGGGATCGGAGGTGATTGGTGCTGTAAAGTACAGCACCAATCACCGCGGGGTGTAAGGGTGACACTGGTGTCACCCCACCTCACCCCGCCCGCCCCCAAAGGCCGTGATTGGTTCGTCGGACCGACGGACCAATCACAGCCATGGAGGGGGGTTTAAACTAACGGTGACTGCACTGCAGACGCCATTCCGGTCTGGAATAGCGTGCAGTGCGGTCACCGTGCCACCTGCCGCCATATACTGACCAGAACCTTGCTCCATACTTACCTGATCACTGCTTCATCGCTGCTTGATCACTGCTTGATCTGCCTAGTAGTGTGCTGGATGCTTCCTGGATCCTGTTGCTACTTGTGCCTTCCTGTGCTGTGAAATTGTGCTGCTGCAGTGTAATAGCTAGATAGAGAGATAGATAGAGAGAGATAGAGAGATAGAGAGAGATAGAGAGAGAGATAGAGAGAGAGATAGTGTCAGAGAGTGCTATATTTTGTGCTGCTGCAGTGTGATATAGTTATAGATAGAGAGAGAGAGATAGAGAGATAGAGAGAGATAGAGAGAGAGAGATAGATAGAGAGGCCTAGTGACAGAGTGCTATATTTTGTGCTGCTGCAGTGTGATAGTTATAGAGAGATAGAGAGAGAGAGATAGAGAGAGATAGTGACAGATTGTGCTATATATTTTTTATATAACTGACTGCTGCCCCCTCCTTTTGTGCTGATCAGTATAAATTAACTGATCAGCAACTTTTTGGGGGCGCAGGTTTTTTTTTATATATAGATATACCTGTCAGTGCTGCTGCTGTAGTGTCATAGAGTGATAGATAGTGATAGATAGTGATAGATAGTGATAGATAGTGAGAGATAGAGAGAGATAGAGAGAGATAGTGACAGAGAGTGATAGAGAGTGTATATTTTGTGTCTGCTACCCCCCCTTTTTGGGGGTGCAGGTTTTTTAGTGTCCTAGAGTGATAGATAGTGAGAGATAGTGAGAGATAGTGAGAGATAGTGAGAGATAGTGACAGAGAGTGACAGAGAGTGATAGAGAGTGCTAAATTTTGTGTCTGCTGCCCCCGCCTTTTGTGCTGATCACTATATCTGAGGTGATCAGCAACTTTTTTGGGGGTGCAGAGGTTTTTTTTTTTTTTATATATATACCTGTCAGTTGCACCAAAGGTTGTGCACCTGCTGCACCTCACTGGTCACCTTTTTTTTTTTTTTGTGAGTGCTGTGGGGTCTTTTTTTAATTTTTTTTTTACACACACTGTGATTTTGTGGGTGTCCTGTGGCCACTGTGCGCTGATCAGTGACGTACATCACTGATCAGCTTTTTCGGCACAGGGTTGATCTATTTTTTTTTTTTTTTTTTATCAAATTCCTGTTGCCTTTGAGCGCTGTTCAGTGACAGACGTTACTGACCAACATCTGTGCTCAATTTTTGGCGCAGGACCTTTTTTTTTTTTTTTTTTTAACCCCTTCAATTTTTTATTTTTAACCCCTTCATTTTTTTTTTTTTTAATTGGTATAAAGTATTTTTTTTTTCTGCACTACATACACACTACATATCCCCCGGGTTGAAATAAAGTTTGTACCCCCCCCTACACTATACACGTGTTGAAACATTTCACTACCAGTAACACAAAAATAAAAATGGCATCCCAAATGTCCTCCCAAATGTCCTCCCAAATGTCATCACAGTCATCCAGAAGAATGTATTCAGCGGAGGAGGCATATGCCCTGCTTGCTTCTGACTCTGACACAGCCAGTGATGCAAGCGGGGAATTTGAAGGATTCGCCTTAAGCTCCTCTTCCTCCTCTGATGATGAGGGACCCCCTCAAAGACGCCCCCGTAGAGCAGCTGAGACCCCCCCCCCAACAATTGATCTCGTATGGACCCCACCACCAGACAATTTTGAGCCCCAGGTTCCTGAGTTTTTGGCCATGCCAGGAATCCAATTTGATTCCACAGGTCTCAGAGAAATTGACTTTTTCAAATTATTTTTCTCTGATGATTTTGTAAATTTAATGGTGGACCAAACTAATTTATATGCCCAGCAGTTTATTGCTCAAAACCCCACGTCATCATTTGCTAGGTGGACCCCTGTAGATGCAGTAGAGATGATGACGTTTTGGGGTCTGGTGTTTCATATGGGCATAGTAAAAAAGCCAGAAATTAGGCAATATTGGAGTACAGATGTTCTGTACAGTACTCCATTTTACCGTATGGCCATGACCCGGACTCGATTTGAGACAATTCTTAAATTTATACATTACACCGATAATGCACAGTGCCCACCCAGAGATGATCCCACCTTTGACCGGCTATTCAAAGTCAGGCCGGTCATTGATCATTTCAGTGCCAAATTTGAAGAGGTGTACATCCCTGAAAAATTTATTTGTATCGACGAGTCCCTTATACATTTTAAAGGAAGGGTTAAATTCCGCCAGTACCTTCCCAGTAAGAGGGCAAGGTATGGCATAAAAATGTATAAACTGTGTGAAAGCACCTCAGGGTACACCCACAGGTTTAGGGTTTATGAAGGGAAGGATTCAAGAATTGAACCGCCAGAATGCCCCCCCTCCCTCGTAGGTGTTAGTGGGAAAATTGTCTGGGATTTAGTGCACCCCTTCCTGGATAAAGGTTATCACCTCTATGTGGATAACTTTTACACTAGCATCCCCCTGTTTAAGGCCCTTGGTTCAAGAGGTATAGCAGCTTGCGGTACTGTGCGCAAGAACCAAAGAGGCCTCCCAAAAACGCACATTGCCCAAGTAATGAGAAGGGGTGAAAGCAGGGGAATATGCAACGAAAATATGTTGTTGGTCAAATATAAGGACAAGAGGGATGTCCTTATACTGACAACAATTCACGGAGACAGTACCACCTCCGTCCCTGTACGAGGTACCAGTACCCACACCTCAAAACCTAATTGTATCCTGGATTACAATAGGTACATGGGCGGAGTGGATCTTTCAGATCAGGTACTGAAGCCGTACAGTGCCCTGCGGAAAACAAAAATCTGGTACAAGAAGGTGGCCGTGTATATCATCCAGATGGCACTGTATAACGCTTACGTGCTATTCCGTTCTACCGGCCAGAGGGGGACATTTATGCACTTTCAAGAGGAAGTCATAAAGGGCCTAATATTTGGGAACCAGCAGGCAGAGGGCCCCAGTACTTCTAGTACTGGCCCCCGTATTGTACCAGGGCAGCATTTTCCTGATGAAATCCCCTCCACTGGAAAAAAGGGCAGGACACAAAAAAGGTGCAAAGTTTGCTATAAAAAGGGAATAAGAAAGCAAACTATTTTCCAGTGTGACACTTGCCCCGACAAACCCGGCCTATGTATAAAGGAGTGTTTTAAAATATACCACACATCTATGGAATATTAGGTTCATAATTTCACCGTGCTTCGGGGGTCTTGCTAATGCCACATAGCACCCACCATTCATTCCACCAGAATCTGAGCCGCAAAATCCAAAAATCACTCCTTCCCTTCTGAGTCCTGCCATGCACCCAACTGGTATTTTTTGGTCACATGTGAGGCATTGCCGTACTCGGGAGAAATTGGGGCACAGATTTTGGGGTGCTTTGTCTCCTTCATTCCTTGTGAAAATGAAAAATTTTGAGCCAGAACTGCATTTTTGTGTAAAAAAATGTAATTTTTCATGTTCACTGCCCAGTTTTATCAAAATTGGTGAAACCCCTGGGGGTTTGAAATGTACACTATACCCCTAGATGAATTCCCTGAGGGGTGTAGTTTGCAAAATGGGGTCACTTGTGGGGGGGTTCCACTGTATTGGTGCTTTGGGGGTCTTGCTAATGCGACATAGCACCCACCATCATTCCACCAGAAATTGTGCTGCAAAATCCAAATATCACTCCTTCCCTTCTGAGTCCTGCCACTTTTTGGTCACACATGAGGCATTGCCGTACTCGGGAGAAATTGGGGCACAGATTTTGGGGTGCTTTTTCTCCTTCATTCCTTCTGAAAATGAAAAATTTTGAGCCAGAACTGCATTTTTGTGTAAAAAAATGTAATTTTTCATTTTCACTGCCCACTTGTATCAAAATTGGTGAAACCCCTGGGGGTTTGAAATGTACACTATACCCCTAGATGAATTCCCTGAGGGGTGTAGTTTGCAAAATGGGGTGACTTGTGGGGGGGTTCCACTGTATTGGTGCATCATAGCACCCACCATTCATTCCACCAGAATCTGTGCTGCAAAATCCAAAAATCACTCCTTCCCTTCTGAGTCCTGCCATGCACCCAACTGGTATTTTTTGGTCACATGTGAGGCATTGCCGTACTCGGGAGAAATTGGGGCACAGATTTTGGGGTGCTTTTTCTCCTTCATACCTTCTGAAAATGAAAAATTTTGAGCCAGAACTGCATTTTTGTGTAAAAAATGTAATTTTTCATTTTCACTGCCCACTTGTATCAAAATTGGTGAAACCCCTGGGGGTTTTAAATGTACACTATACCCCTAGATGAATTCCCTGAGGGGTGTAGTTTGCAAAATGGGGTCACTTGTGGGGGGGTTCCACTGTATTGGTGCTTGGGGGGTCTTGCTAATGCGACATAGCACCCACCAAAATTCCACCAGAATCTGAGCTGCAAAATCCAAAAATCACTCCTTCCCTTTTGAGTCCTGCCATGCACCCAACTGGTATTTTTTGGTCACATGTGAGGCATTGCCGTACTCGGGAGAAATTGGGGCACAGATTTTGGGGTGCTTTTTCTCCTTCATACCTTCTGAAAATGAAAAATTTTGAGCCAGAACTGCATTTTTGTGTAAAAAATGTAATTTTTCATGTTCACTGCCCACTTGTATCAAAATTGGTGAAACCCCTGGGGGTTTGAAATGTACACTATACCCCTAGATGAATTCCCTGAGGGGTGTAGTTTGCAAAATGGGGTCACTTGTGGGGGGGTTCCACTGTATTGGTGCTTGGGGGGTCTTGCTAATGCAACATAGCACCCACCAAAATTCCACCAGAATCTGAGCTGCAAAATCCAAAAATCACTCCTTCCCTTCTGAGTCCTGCCATGCACCCAAATGGTATTTTTTGGTCACATGTGAGGCATTGCCGTACTCGGGAGAAATTGGGGCACAGATTTTGGGGTGCTTTGTCTCCTTCATACCTTCTGAAAATGAAAAATTTTGAGCCAGAACTGCATTTTTGTGTAAAAAAATGTAATTTTTCATTTTCACTGCCCACTTGTATCAAAATTGGTGAAACCCCTGGGGGTTTGAAATGTACACTATACCCCTAGATGAATTCCCTGAGGGGTGTACTTTGCAAAATGGGGTGACTTGTGGGGGGGTTCCACTGTATTGGTGCAACATAGCACCCACCATTCATTCCACCAAAATCTGTGCTGCAAAATCCAAAAATCACTCCTTCCGTTCTGAGTCCTGCCATGCACCCAACTGGTATTTTTTGGTCACATGTGAGGCATTGCCGTACTCGGGAGAAATTGGGGCACAGATTTTGGGGTGCTTTTTCTCCTTCATACCTTCTGAAAATGAAAAATTTTGAGCCAGAACTGCATTTTTGTGTAAAAAAATGTAATTTTTCATTTTCACTGCCCACTTGTATCAAAATTGGTGAAACCCCTGGGGGTTTGAAATGTACACTATACCCCTAGATGAATTCCCTGAGGGGTGTAGTTTTCAAAATGGGGTGAGTTGTGGGGGGGTTCCACTGTATTGGTGCTTGGGGGGTCTTGCTAATGCGACATAGCACCCACCAAAATTCCACCAGAATCTGAGCTGCAAAATCCAAAAATCACTCCTTCCGTTCTGAGTCCTGCCATGCACCCAACTGGTATTTTTTGGTCACATGTGAGGCATTGCCGTACTCGGGAGAAATTGGGGCACAGATTTTGGGGTGCTTTTTCTCCTTCATACCTTCTGAAAATGAAAAGTTTCGAGCCAGAACTGCATTTTTGTGTAAAAAATGTAATTTTTCATTTTCACTGCCCACTTGTATCAAAATTGGTGAAACCCCTGGGGGTTTGAAATGTACACTATACCCCTAGATGAATTCCCTGAGGGGTGTAGTTTTCAAAATGGGGTGACTTGTGGGGGGGTTCCACTGTATTGGTGCTTGGGGGGTCTTGCTAATGCGACATAGCACCCACCAAAATTCCACCAGAATCTGAGCCGCAAAATCCAAAAATCACTCCTTCCGTTCTGAGTCCTGCCATGCACCCAACTGGTATTTTTTGGTCACATGTGAGGCATTTCCGTACTCGGGAGAAATTGGGGCACATATTTTGGGGTGCTTTTTCTCCTTCATACCTTCTGAAAATGAAAAATTTTGAGCCAGAACTGCATTTTTGTGTAAAAAAATGTAATTTTTAATTTTCACTGCCCACTTGTATCAAAATTGGTGAAACCCCTGGGGGTTTGAAATGTACACTATACCCCTAGATGAATTCCCTGAGGGGTGTACTTTGCAAAATGGGGTGACTTGTGGGGGGGTTCCACTGTATTGGTGCAACATAGCACCCACCATTCATTCCACCAGAATCTGTGCTGCAAAATCCAAAAATCACTCCTTCCCTTCTGAGTCCTGCCATGCACCCAACTGGTATTTTTTGGTCACATGTGAGGCATTGCCGTACTCGGGAGAAATTGGGGCACAGATTTTGGGGTGCTTTTTCTCCTTCATACCTTCTGAAAATGAAAAATTTTGAGCCAGAACTGCATTTTTGTGTAAAAAAATGTAATTTTTCATTTTCACTGCCCACTTGTATCAAAATTGGTGAAACCCCTGGGGGTTTGAAATGTACACTATACCCCTAGATGAATTCCCTGAGGGGTGTAGTTTGCAAAATGGGGTCACTTGTGGGGGGGTTCCACTGTATTGGTGCTTTGGGGGTCTTGCTAATGCGACATAGCACCCACCAAAATTCCACCAGAATCTGAGCTGCAAAATCCAAAAATCACTCCTTCCCTTCTGAGTCCTGCCATGCACCCAACTGGTATTTTTTGGTCACATGTGAGGCATTGCCGTACTCGGGAGAAATTGGGGCACAGATTTTGGGGTGCTTTGTCTCCTTCATACCTTCTGAAAATGACAAATTTTGAGCCAGAACTGCATTTTTGTGTAAAAAAAATAATTTTTCATTTTCACTGCCCAGTTGTACCACAATTGGTGAAACCCCTGGGGGTTTGAAATGTACACTATACCCCTAGATGAATTCCCTGAGGGGTGTAGTTTGCAAAATGGGGTCACTTGTGGGGGGGTTCCTAACTTTTAGCATCTTATGGTGCCTAGAAACCTACATGGTGCCTAAAAAATAATCTCATAAAAAGGAGGCTCCAAAATCAAGTAGGTGCTCCTTCTATTATGAAGCCTGTGGTTTGGTCACCGTGCACACTAGGGCCACATATAGGATATTTATGAAAACAAAAGAATTGGGGGAATCAATTTTTAGTCACATTTCTCTAGTAAAATGTACTGTGTTCCTTAGAAAAATGTATTAAAATTGCAAATCTGCAAAAAAAAAGAAATTTTGAAATTTCACCTACACTTTGTTTTAATTCCTGTGAAACACCTAAAGGGTTAACAAACTTCCAAAATGCTGTTTTGAATACTGTGAGGGGTGCAGTTTTTGAAATGGCATCATTTATGGGGGTGTCTCACATACAAGTCCCTCAAAGTCACATCAGAACTGAACTGGTCCCTAAAAAAATCAGTGTTTGAAATTTTCTTGAAAATTTGAGAATTTGCTATTCATATTGTAAGCCTCCTAGTGTCCCAAAAAATTAAAAGGAAGTTGAAATAATGATGTCAACATAAAGTAGACATATGGTCTATGTTAGTTATTCACTATTTTGAGTGGTAAGATTATTTGTCTCACAAGCAGAAAATTTAACATTTTGCAAATCGCTAAATTTTCCATTTTTTCACGATATTTTGGTATTTTTCACAAAAAAACACAGACTGTATCGACCCAAATTTACCACTAATTTGAAGTACAATGTGTCACGAAAAAACAATCTCAAAATCACTGGGATAAGTAAAAGCAAAAAAAAGTTATCCCCACTTAAGTGAGACATGTCAGATTTGAAAAAAAGGGCTCTGTCAGGAACGCAAAAACTGGCTCTGTCAGGAAGGGGTTAAACAGCAAAGATGGGCCCCTTTCAGCTCTGGGCCCCATAGCAGCTGCACCCCCTGCACCTATGGTAGTTACGCCCTTGCCTGTAGGGAGCATCCACTTCTGCTTTTTCTGTATTAACCATTTTTTTAGGGTTTCTTATTTGCCATTTAGTAACTACTACTTTTGAACACTGATATTCTCCACAGGATTCTTACATTTCTCTGTTGTATTGTTTTCTATTGAAAGTACCCGCAAGTTGGTATGATTGGTTATTGCTAACACAATACTAATTTGCTAAAAAAAGTTTAAAGAGAAATAACTGACGTGTGTTTGTGATGCTGCTCTGTTGCTAAGTAACTAGCCAGACTTGGCCTATTTATTGAAAAGGGGGTTTACTCCCTAGGGAGTTAGTGCATGCTAAATATTTATTTATTACCAGTTTCTTATATAGCGCATACATATTCCGCAGAGTATAGTTGAACATTCACACCAGTCCTGGCCCCAGTGGAGCTTACAATCTATATTCCCTACCACATGTACACGCACACACATTCTTTCTAGGGTTAATTTTGTTAGGAGCCAAATAACCTACCAGTTTATTTTTGGATTGTGGGAGGAAACCGGAGTACCCGGAGGAAACACCACGCAAGTACGGGGAAAATATACAAACTCTGCACAGTTAGGGCCATGGTGGGAATCAAACCCATGACCTCAGTGCTGTGAGACAGTAATGCTAACCATTACACCATCCGTACTGCCCCATGGCCTATGTTATTGAACAATATTGTGAGGTGGTCAAAATTTTTCTTAATTTTTTTTTTAATCTAAATATATAAAAGGCTAACTACATCTCACCTCTATGAGGTGATTAACCACCAGTGACCACTAGAGGCCACTCGATGGACCAAATTACTAATTTTTGTATTAAAAGATGTCATAACAGAAAGTGAAAGCAATTTTTGCACGGACACTGATCTGTTTCAAACTTTCTAGATATGGAGAGAGGGAGCTGTGAAGACAAATATTGGATGTAGGAGCAGATAGGGACTGGGTTGGGGGTGGAGAGTGTGTGGGGTAAAAACTGTCACAGCTCAAAGGGAAAGTACATTGCAGAAGCATACCTCATAACTTTCCAGCAGGAGGGACGTCCACATGCATGCCGAAATTGTGGGGGCGTGTTTAAGCCGCTGTGGGGCATGAATAGACGCTGTGCGCCCCCAGCTACGTGACACTGACGGAAAACCGGGACGTTCCTGCGGTAACCGAGACAGTTGGGAGGTATGCAGAAGCTGTCATTTTGGCAGGCTTTTAACTATTTTGAAAACAAATACTGTCTGGTTCATACTAAGGAGAGCAATCACTGTACAACAGCAACATCTAGTGGACATATAAAATAGTGAATGTAGTCAAAAGTGAAGGGATTTCCAACTAGGGATGGCCATCGTTGCCTTTGCCATCGATGGTTGCCATCGATGACAAAAGTGCAACTGCCCATCGATAGTGTATAACCATTCTATGGATGACCATCGATATTTTTACATATCGATGGTCATCCATTTTCTCTGATTTAGTGGCCTGTGGACCAATCAAACTGTGGGGGCGGGGCTTCCTGGTTGTTGGGGGCGGAGCTATGCTCTGTGTCCCGGCACTGTAGGGAAAAAGCAAAAACTAAACTATTCGTTTAAGCTTTACATCGATGGTGGGAAACCATCTGGTTCTCCCCATCAATGGCAAAACTATTCGACATCGGCCATAAACCATTGATGATTTCTAATCTCCCAGTCTCCACAACATTGGAGCAAGTGAAGGAGTCTGGAGGAGCGATAGAAGGACCAAGCAACAACCCTGCACATTATACATTGATCTTTTTATACACTAAATACTGTATGTAATACAGTATCAGGGACGTGCAGTCAGGGGAGGCAGTGCTTCCCCTGTCATTTTGCTTTAAAATAATACAAAGAATATACTGATAAAGCAGATATTTATCTGATAAGATTATATATGATTGATAACCCAAACCTGCATATATTTACCTTATTACCTTTAAATATAATGGCAACGCTGAAATGATTGCACACACACACAACCTTGTTATAAAAGGTATGACAATGCTTTACTTAAAGAATAGCTTCATTACAGGTATTTGCAAATGCAGACTAACACAAGAAACATAAAACTGACTAGCTAATACTTAAACAGTAATTCTAAATCAAATCAAAATGGACACCTTTCAAGGACAGTGATCAGCCATGATTAAACCTCCTTCATAATTACCTCCAGCCCCCCGTGCTTGCTGGTTCTTCCTCAACTGCCTTAACAACTCCCCCTTTATGCCCAATATTTATACTTTATTCAGCTCAGTTATTTCATTATTCATATGGCCTAAAATGTGATTGGAGCAGTCAGTATTGAATTAATGATATTATAATCAGTCACGTCATTTCAGACTGGTAACTAGGAAGAGAAATTTCGAGGTCTCGTGGACCTGGAGGCCTTGGGGTCTACGCATGTGTACCCCGTTATCTAGTTTGTTCCTATTTCTAGACAAAACTGTGCAGACTGGCTGTCTGCCCTTGTCCTCTGTTACATCAATAAGGCATTCTTAAACCCAGAAATCCAAAACAATATCTCATAAGAAATTACTTATTTCAGCAGTATTCTGACTCCACACGCCATCTTGTAACGAGATATGCAAGTCATGCCTAACAAAATGGCTGCCGTTTCTGACATACTATAACTGTTTAGCGCAAAGGGAAGGCCTCATACGCAGTGAATAGTACAGTGTGCAACAAGCTAAAGTCATCTGCAGCAATATTAGCAGCAGTCAGGAAAACAGAATATAATAAAAGCATAGATTTATTGTCTAGTTGATTTTCTGTATTATCAGTCCATCCTCAACTTTTTTCATATCGCTGAAGAAAGTTCATATCTCTCGTACTGTGCATCATTTGTTTCTCTCTTAATACATCGGAAAACCTTCTTGAAGCATTTCACTAGTATACAGAAAAATCAATAATATTATCTTGGCAAAAACATCAAACTTCTTAAAGCATATATAACATTGACTTATGCGAACCAGTTATTGGGGTTCAACCAAATAAACCAACCAACTGTAGGGAATCACATCACTTACACCTGTTCAATAAACTAATTTTTTAACCCAAACAATTTCATTCAACTTTCCTTTTAACGTCATCATCCGTTTAGTATTTGTGATGCTTGTACCATATTTTAATTATATTCACAAATTCAAATACAATTTTATAAACTTGGGATAATGTAAATAAGTGTGTTTCTTTAATATACCATGTGTTACTTTCAAATCTTTATATTGAATCACCACTGTATTAATTAGTAAAAGTAAATTTTATTACAATAGATCTTGTTTGTAACCATTTAGTAACCTTATAATCCTTGTGGTAATGTCCATGGCTTATGAGACAGTATGTTTGAGAAAACATCTTAAGAAACCATTCAATGAGTACCCTTTTTATCAAGATTTTCCACTAGCTCACCCAACTCTGTCACATGATAACTACATGTTTTGTTGTACTCCAAAATATCTCCTGTTATTACACTCTTTACCAATTTTAAACCTAGGGAGAGTCAGTAACCTTATAAGATTCACTTGTGTAAATCCTACATAGAAAATGAAGTGTTGTTTGATTTGACTGCAAATATAAGTAGCCATTAACCCAATATTATCAGAGTGATACCGTAGATGACAACATAACCAACAATCAGTTTACCTTATTGTTCTTTCTATCAGCTCATGATGAGCGTCTTAAAGAAGAAATGTCAGTTTGAATATAGATATTATGTTTGCACCATTGTTACCATCCTTATTTAGAATGCCTCTTCTTTACTGATACCTTACTAGATGTATTCTATCAATGGTTCCTGTGTGGGCATTCTCAGTTACTTTTATGTTATTACTCATATATTTATTTTAAACCTTCTAATTAGTTTAACATATTGGCTATCAGTATTTTATTACCATCCTCTGATGCATACCGAAACCTGGGAGCATCAGTAGTATGATGTATATGTGTGTCTGTTATGATTATTACTATACTTGTGGGATTAAATTTAAAAGCAGAAGTAGAATACACCACCATGACTCTAGTAATACCTCTTTGATAACTATACACACTGTCCTTGCCAGCAACCAATCCCTGGTAACCCTCATTCACTATAAAAATGAAAACTTAAAAAAACAAAAATGACTTCTTCAGTTAGTTAATGTATGGGAAACTTGGTCACTCATGGGAATCATTGTTTTACACCTTGTCCACAACCCGCAGGGACACCACTAAGGGTATCCCCCGATTCCGTGGACCTCTTCTTGCCCACAACCCGCAGGGACACCACTAAGGATGCCCCCCGATTCCGTGGATCTTGTCTTGGTCTGTGTGGGGGCCCTGGACAGGCCCATCATCAAATAAGTTTATAAAGTTAAAATCAAAGTCACAATATTTATCTGCATCAGTTTATTTCTTTCAACTGATATCACCACCAGGTCGGAAACCTTCTTGCAGTGAGACGCATTAATTCAATTGGTTTGTTTCACAGGGACGGGTCTTGCCTTTGATCTAGGAGACATTTAATTGTAAGAATTTTCTCACCATTGCATAGTCTCCAGGCTGGACCTTATAACAACATCCCTTCATAAGCTTGTTTGCTTTTCTGGCAAAGTATTTAGATGATGTGAGAATTAGAGTGACAAGTCTGCTGCTGGATATTGAATAGGGATTGATGGTCTCCCAAAAAAATGTATATATCAATTAAAATAATGATCTTATAAGGGGACAGGTTCAGTGGCTGCTGAGGAGTAGTGTGAATGTCATACAAAACCGAAGACAAAACTTCAAGTCAACTCATGGTCATTTCTACACCCACCCTAAATAATGTGTTCTCAATGTGCATTTGTTAACATATTCAATTTTGACTAAAACCTTTTAGTGAGTGGTGAGTGCAACCAACCTTCATACCCATATATTGACTTATTCCTTAGAATACCTTTCCTGTCAAAATATGTACCTCTATGATTTTTTTTTTTTTTTTAATACCATATACCTTATGGGATAACATATCTGAACACAAATTTCTCAATAAATTTCTTTGCTGTAAAGGATGCTGTACATGGGACAGCTGAAATATTCCTTAATCAAGATAACATATCAGATACCATTTAAATATAATGACAATTTTTAAATGCATGTAAATTCCCCCAAAAAAATTATTTTTAACCTTAGGAATGGATCAGTGGTAGGAGAAATGTCTGATGGTTCTATAGGAATAATTTTCCTGAGTTCATTCTTCTGCAGATGCGTTTGGGCCTCTGCATAAGATGAAATCAACATACATGCCCTCTCTCTCCTTACATGGGTCATCTCATGGGCAGCTTCCGCATATGCCAGGAGGAGGGGTTTGGGGAGCTACTGGTCTGCCCCCACCATCTTTACATAGGCCATTAGCCTTTTGACTGCATCCATTTATCATCCATTGGCACATTCCTTTTAAATACACAACTCTTGATGTTTTATGAGCTTCTGCTAAAAAAAAACATTAAATTGTATAGTGATGTGATTCACAACAGTGGCAATCTTGTTTTTGTTACCAAGTGCAACAAGATCACTTTATAACGTGTGAGCTTGACACTTAACAACTACTGCCTTTGCAGGGAGTTGCACAGCCTCAATGAGCTCCTTTACTTGCTGTGATATTAGCGAATTATATCATAGCAAAATCACGATGGAAAATGAGGATCTCTAAATCCAATACTACCGCATATCCCGTATATGGCCATCCTGAGTCTCCTTGTTGGTGACAACTACAATCTTTGTAGATGGCAGTGGCGTGTCAGAGATATCAGGTCTGATTGGAGAAATTTTGCTTTAAATATTCCTCACAATCATGTTCTAAATCCTGCCTCTCATCCATCCTCTGGGACTCCCGGGTCCCACCAGGTAGCAGAGTAGCAGGATTTAGCGTACCACACCTGACAATGGTCAGGTCATGTGGCGCTGGGAGCAAAAGTTCCCAACGAGAGAACCATGCACTGGAAATGTGTCTTGTCCGTGAAGAGTTCATTAGAAAAGATGTAGCATTAGAGACACATAGTGTGCGGTGTTCTGTAATTTCTATACAAAGGCTGCAGCAGCCGCCACAGTCCTTAAACATGTTGGTAAAGCAGATGCCACTTGGTCAAGTGTGCAACTGTAGAACCTGGTGGGTCTATGTGAACCCCCATGTATATGTGTTCAAACTCCCAAAGCCGCTGCTTGTTGTTCATTACAGTAAAGACAGGTATATGATAAATCTGATATATCCAGTGCTGTGGTTTCTGTAAGTGCGTGTATCAGAGCCTTAAATGAGCAATGATGTCAGTATATTGTACTTTGTCAGCTCTGTGTCAGTTTGATTTAGTAGTAGTAATAGAAAAGGTGTCAGTAAGAGAGTCCTGTAAAGAATTTAAACACATCATTATATCATAAACATATTGAATCAGCATTGTAGTAGGAATCATGCAACTCATTGTGGGACATAGTGGGGCTGTCCATAAAACTTTAGCTTAATTGAGTCCACGTATATTGGACTGTGCTGTAAATAAATGTAGTAAGTCCTGACTATCTGCTATTTGATTGTAAGAGATATGCAGATCCTAAATCAATGATTAGATGACTGTAATACTTCCATAACTGTAAAGTGAATTGATTTACACTAAAAAAATAATAAGAATAATCACATTGGGCAGATAACCTGCAATAACGAAGTGTTGCAACTACTATGTGCCTTGTTGTAAAATCTGGAAAAAAACTATTTCTTGTGGTCCATAGATGTTTAGAAACTTGTGACATGATTAGTAATGAAAAACTCATCAAAATACTAATTGCTTAATGCCCTATGAGCATCACTCATATCCTCTAACCCCGTGAGGGTCCTCATATCGGTTAGTGCCTTCTGACAGCAGTCTCTTATGGATTCCTGTTAATAATATACAATTTCTTCCAAACCACTCTGAGAAAAAACAATCATTAAATCATTACAAATATTTGAGAGAATATCATGATTAGTTGTGCAGCAAATGTGATTACTAGTAGCAGTACCTAGTAGTGCTGCGCCTATTTGTGACCTCCATTCCTTATTTGTGGGCTCATATGCATGACCAATGGATCTAGTAAAGTGGCAACATGCAATCAGATAAATCAGTAAGCATAAAAATGCAACTCAATATGCATCTTATAATAATCACTATAAAATCTATATTTTTCAATAAGGGCTTTGATAAGGGTTCTGCAGAGGTACCTGCAGACTCAATATTATTTTCTAAAGAATTTCTAGTGGCTCAGTAGTAATAAAAATAACAATAATAGTAATAATAATAATAATAATAATAATAATAATATTATTATTTTTTTTTAACCACTTGCTTTTTCTGTGCAAAATGAAATGCATCAATTTGTAAATGAATCTTTTCTCTGGAATGGTCACACCTCTATTGGCTGGGTTTTTATTTAAATAAAACAAGCAAAAGCAATAGCATTATTAAGCTCAGACATCATATCAGCATTTGTCATTTGGAAAAAAAAATGGCAGTTTTTAAACAGATGTTGACAAAACAACATTATCACATGAGGGAAGCAAAAGGGAGGGGGGCTGGAGGTCATCCCTGGGTATGGCTGATCACTGTCCCATACAAACATTGCAATAACTTTAATCTATTCATTGTGCTTTTTCAAAAGGGTAAACAATATCTTCAATTCACATCATTTAGGAATAAAACTTTAAGGTCCATACACACTGGGCGACTATGCCCAGCGTGTATGGACAGCGATGATGCTAATCATCGCTGCGGGGAAAGCCGCTCAGTGCATACACACTGAGCGACTTTCCCCCTGCCCGGCGCCGACGGAGGGGAGAGGACGGCATTGCATAGCGCAGCGCTATGCAAAGCCGTCCTGAAAGCCGCTCATCTGCTGGTATAACCAGCAGATGAACGACTTTCCCGGCGATGATGCGGGAGCGCGCAGCAGCGCTCACCGCTCATCGCCGGGCCATACACACTGGGCGGCTTTGAGCTGAAAGCCGCTCAAACTGGGTGTTTACTCTCTTATCAATCTCATTAACCATTTCCTGCCTTTAATCTCCTACAGAGTTATTTCTGATGTTACTCTCACCTCATCACTGAAAAAAACTTCTTCCCTTCTGCTTTTTCAAAAATAAACAAAAATATTTTTTTTCAAAATTATTCTTTTTTTTTTTCCCCCCATTTTTTTTTTCTCCCTAAGGCTCTAAAAGAAACATCACCTCTCCTCACTTCTCACTGAACAGAATTAACCCCTCAGTGGGACAGTACAATCTTTCCAAACATATGTGGGTTAGTGGGATATACTATCTCAATTCTTGAAGCTTTCACCACCTGTCACCAGACCATTGCGCGTTCACTCTCATCAAATAATCATTACCTCACAGGTGCATCATCATCGCCAATTCCAACTAACTATGACCAGCATAGTATTTTCTATACCTTCTCACTTGCTCACACTAGTCACATACTCAGAACTTTCTGTGATCCCATACAAATGCTTAAAACAGTGTTACCTCTTTCAAAGACAAAAATGTAAATAAAATAAATGAAAAATTTCCCCCCAAAAAACCTAACCTTGCGTTATGTGTCTGTCACTGTTATCGCACCTACGCCTTCCACATACTGTCCTCTGTTATCAGTATAGTGGGCCACCTACTGTCCATCTCTGTTATCAGTATTATCAGTATGGTGTTTCATCTACTGTCCTCTGTTCAGTAGTCACGTGTCCCACCCCCACCCTTTCTTCTTTTGTTATGTTTCCCCATATATTCTACCTTGTACGTAGGTGGCAGATACCCCCTGTGAATCTCGCTACCGGTCAGCACTGTCACAGGACAAAATCAACTTGTTAAAAAAATTATATGCAATATGTCAGTCTGTTATCATATCTGCACATTGTCTAAGCGATCATTACGCGCTTAGATCACTATCCCCCTTGGTTATCTGACTAACTGTGGCCACAGTATTAACCCCTTAAGATACTCTATCAATTTAGTACCCTCCCCCTTTCAAAACAAACAAAATTAAATTAACACAAATCAAAAACAAAACAAAAATTGGCTTAAAGAAAACCCCACAGCCTTGAGTCAGTTATCACTGATTACCTTCTATTCATAAGAATAAAAATAAAACCCAGGACTTATCTGCGCATTACTCAAGGTATATCTGATTCAATATATGTATCCAGATCAAGCGAATAGGCAACAGAAATTGCCAACAGAAAACATGGTCTAATATATCAATATGAACCTTTAAGAATAGATGTTATATTGGACTTATATCTCATCGATATATATCACTTTTCTTATCCAAAATGTATTACTCATTAAATGAAAAAAACATTGAATTCACATGATCATTTCCTGTTTCTTCACCTAACATGGACAACTCCTTATCTCGCATTACATCAACTGAATCCATCACTTTAGAGTTTCCAACTCACAGCTGCTTTGTTTAATAAACCAAAAAAATTAAATCAAAAACCCATAGCAGAAAAACAGCAGTCCTACATTACGGACTTCATCTCCGCAAGACAAGAGACCAAAAAAACTTTACAATGAGATAAACTCGATCTTACTTTCTTTGTTATAAACAATATTCCAATTAACTTTATTTATTCTGGTGGTAAAAATGAACTGTTACTTGGCTTACAATATTAGCGTCTACTCCTTTAAACTCTGTATTTTAACGGACCTCTGTCTATGGATATAAAGAAATTAGCTCAAACTGTTATTGTAATCTGACTGCTTGCTAGCTCTAACAATGCAACGTATACTTAATTATTTATTAACATTTTCTTATATAAACCATATACCATACCTCCCAACTGTCACGATTTTAGAGGGACAGTCCCGATTTTCGGGTCCTGTCCCTCTGTCCCACCCGCAGCAGGCATTGTCCCGCTGCGGGGGGTGGCAGTTGGGAGACCCCCCAATCTAGTAGAATAGACGCTGTGCGCATGCGCACAGCGTCTATTCTCGTATGAAAATGAGGTCGCGGCTAATGAGCATAATTTGCATACGCCCCGCCCCGTATGAAAATGAGGTCGCGGCTAATTAGCATCATTTGCATACGCCCCGCCCCCCGCGCGAGTGTCCCTATTTGTTGAGGTAAAAAGTTGGGAGGTATGATATACAGTAGAAAATCCGAGGGTTTCCAAACAATACAGATTATGGATAAATCATGCATTCCATTTCTTCCACATGTTGCTGGCCAGTCAACCAGAAAGAAACGTAAATGCACAATCTCCTCTACCTAACTCTAATCACCAAATTATAAGCACGGGAAAACCTACAACAAATATATGCAACTTCTTTAAAATTTATAGATTGGACAAACAAAGAAACTCTAATTATCAAAACAACCGCTACAGATTAGTTACTTCAGCAATATCCTCAGCAGACAATATACATCAAACAATCCAACCGCAGTCAAAAAATAAAAACAAACAAAAAAATACTGTCATTTAAAGAATTTTTTTTTTTTTAAAGTAGAAAATTTATTGCCAGCATAACCTTTATACCAATATGCTTGCTATAGTCTGCATGCTTTGCAAATAAACTAAAGAAATATTCTTCCTGACTCAAGCAAGGTTGTTTACAACTTCTTGCCAAGTTTCTCGCTGCTCTCCTTATCTATTCTCTGACACAGAGAAGAAATGGGCGATGCGGGGGGGGTTTAGCAAGCTGACAGTCTGCAAAATGCAGCGTTGCCTTTCCATGCCTTAAATTACGATCTATTTGTTTTATAATTAAATAGCGAAGTTGCTTCAAGTAATTGTGGATTACCATACCTTAACAGATGTTTGAGAAGATAAGGGTGCAAAAATGCACCGACTTTAAAAAAATTTCTACACATTTTTTTTTTTTTCCAATAGCTAATTTTTTCAAACTTTGATCTTCTCAATAACTGATAAAATATGGACACCAACCATCATTGAATCTCGCTGGGGCCTCCAACTGATAAAGCAGATATTTATCTGATAAGATTATATATGATTGATAACCCAAACCTGCATATATTTACCTTATTACCTTTAAATATAATGGCAACGCTGAAATGATTGCACACACACACAACCTTGTTATAAAAGGTATGACAATGCTTTACTTAAAGAATAGCTTCATTACAGGTATTTGCAAATGCAGACTAACACAAGAAACATAAAACTGACTAGCTAATACTTAAACAGTAATTCTAAATCAAATCAAAATGGACACCTTTCAAGGACAGTGATCAGCCATGATTAAACCTCCTTCATAATTACCTCCAGCCCCCCGTGCTTGCTGGTTCTTCCTCAACTGCCTTAACCACTCCCCCTTTATGCCCAATATTTATACTTTATTCAGCTCAGTTATTTCATTATTCATATGGCCTAAAATGTGATTGGAGCAGTCAGTATTGAATTAATGATATTATAATCAGTCACGTCATTTCAGACTGGTAACTAGGAAGAGAAATTTCGAGGTCTCGTGGACCTGGAGGCCTTGGGGTCTACGCATGTGTACCCCGTTATCTAGTTTGTTCCTATTTCTAGACAAAACTGTGCAGACTGGCTGTCTGCCCTTGTCCTCTGTTACATCAATAAGGCATTCTTAAACCCAGAAATCCAAAACAATATCTCATAAGAAATTACTTATTTCAGCAGTATTCTGACTCCACACGCCATCTTGTAACGAGATATGCAAGTCATGCCTAACAAAATGGCTGCCGTTTCTGACATACTATAACTGTTTAGCGCAAAGGGAAGGCCTCATACGCAGTGAATAGTACAGTGTGCAACAAGCTAAAGTCATCTGCAGCAATATTAGCAGCAGTCAGGAAAACAGAATATAATAAAAGCATAGATTTATTGATTAGTTGATTTTCTGTATTATCAATACCTATGACACATGTTCTGTGTCATAAGTATTTTCTTTATATTATTTTACTAGTTTGAATTAATTAACCTACTTTGGGAGGCACGATAAGCGTGCCTCCCACACAGAACTACAAGGGGATGAAGCGGGGGGCGGTGCTTAGTGCGGGTCTTAACAGTGGGCTAAAAAAGCCCATTAAAAATAACACCAAAAGCGGCACTTCAAGAAGTGCCTAATTGACAGGGGCTGCTGTGATTGGACAGCTGATCCAGCTGCTGTCCAATCACAGCAGCCCCTGTCATGTAAGGCAAGCTTCTGACCATGCCGTGTTTGCTCCCCCCTGCCCTGTGACCTGTGCCCCGGCTCCCTGCCTGTATGCCTGGTGAGTCCCCTGCCCGGTGAGTAAATATGGAAATATGGGGATGGAGGTGGAGGCGGCGGATGTTTGCTGTGGACAGGTGCAGGGGGGTCAGCGGGTGGGGACGGAGGTGGTAGCAGGGGACGGGTGCGTGGCTGCTGCTGGAGGGGGGGGGGGGGGCGGTGGGGGCGCTGTGAAAGTGCCTCTCTGTTCACAGCCCCCACCCCACGTCACTGTACAGTATTAATATGTAACGCAAAAGATAGTATATCATTTGATATTATAAATCATTTGCATACAATAATACACAGAGACCTTGGTATGTGTGGATACATTTTTACTCATGTATTTCTGAAATAGCCACCTTTGAGTGGGCCACACATTTTACATGTCTGTGAAACAACAAATAACAAATGGAGTGTCATGCTCCACCCAAAAGGTGTGTCTGATTCCATATACTGTATGGAGAGATTGTGAAAAGACATTGTGAACGTGGCACCTAGAAGCGTGGGTGTGTACTGCTACATCTGAGAAGAATCATTTAAAGTTACTTATATCCAAATGTAGATGAGCCCCAACGCAGTTAATAAGAGCTACTATACTTGCTAAAGTGCTGGGAAATGGTGCTTATGATTCAATGTAAATGTATCTGTCTCTCATTCCTTTTTTTCCCCCAAAATGTAACAGTGTAATGTGAGCTAGGTGACATGAGGGAGATTGCTAGATTAATGAGGGAGATTGCTGCTAAATCAGGGAGTCTCCTGCAGAATGCAGGAGGGTAGGCAGCTATGCTAGAGACACTACTTACAGTAGATGTAGCCGCCCCTAATAAATTAAGCTCCATATGATTTATTTGACCCTGCATAGCAATTAAGGCATTGGTCTGTGCAGTACTGGCTTGATTCAGGCCAACGAGAGTTTCAGTAACGGTGGCAATACGAGTATTGTGTTCCCGTAGGGCATTAATCATCTCTGCCAAACGGGTGTCAAGGGTAGTAGCCATGCGGACTTGAGTGCCCACAGCAACACGTACACTGGTGGTCAATTTTTTGACTTGCTGAAACAAGTTTCAGATGTACCCTTGTATGTTTTCTATTTGATGGCTTTGCATGGCCATAAACTCTATCTGCTTACTTTTAAAACTATGTAAAGGGTTAGCTAATTCAGCTGCGGTAGTTGGTGTGTGGGGTGCTTGTGTGGGTGGGGGTAGGTTGGGTGTCACCACAGTTGTTTCCTTAGTCTGTTATGTTGTTTATGATTTCTTCCACAGGTGCAAAGGTCTCGACTGGTCAGTGGCGTAACTAAGTTTTGGGCGCCCCCCCGCCGTTAGGGGGGGAAGTTGCCCCCCCCCTATCCCCCGCCGCCCCGCCAAGCACCCCCAATCCCCCGCCGCCCATGCAAACCCCCCCAATCCCCTGCAGCCTTACCTATCGCGCTGGTCCCAGCGGCTCCGTTCTTCTTCTGCTGAGGACCACCACAAAATGGCCGCCCCCATACAGCAGACAGTTTCAGAGAACTGTGTGCTATATGGGGGCGGCCATTTTGTGGTGGTCCTCAGCAGAAGAACGGAGCCGCCGGGACCAGCGATATAGGTAAGTCTGCGGGGGATTGGGGGGGGTGTAACTATAGCACCACAGCCCCCGGCACCCCCACATGCACAGCGCCCCCCTGCGGTGGCGGGGGCTGCGGTGCTATAGTTACGCTGCTGCGACTGGTTCAAGAATGATTTTCATTTCGTCTAGCATCATTTCTGAAGATTCAGTGGGTTGTTGCCCTAGTTGTGATGTTCCTTGGATACAGATAAATTGGTAATTAATGAATCATAATAGTGCAATATATGTGCAGTGAGTTGGTACTAAGGGGTTATGAGGCTAATGTCACATTACTATGGGTATTATGTAATTACACATGTACCCCATGACTTAATGTCAGATTTACATTGCTACTAAGTGTGATGGCTGGGTCTAAAAACATTAATTCCCGTTGGTATGTAGCAGCAGGAGCTGAATGTAATGTATGATATTGTGTATGTGATATGGGTGTGTGTTTACTATTTATTTAATAATTTGCACCATGGATGAAATCACTTCACATACACAATCTTTATCTGTTTATGAATATTTATTTTCATTTATTTGTATAAAAAAGATTTTATCACATAAAATACATTACAATTTTTATAGGCGGCCACCTACAGATATAGAAGAAGGTATTATAGCGATTGCATAAATATTGTTTGTCATGCAATCGGTATATACACGTAAATGTTTATATAAAAAACTCCTGCATTTACCAATACCAGCACAAGCAAAACTTGTGCTGGTATTGGTAAATGCAGGAGATTTTTCGGAATCCAAGCGAATGATATTCTTCTCAATTGAAGGCTGTATGCTGGGTGAACCTCTAACGCGTGCACTTTACTTTTGTCCAAAAGGCTTATATCGCCAAGTCATCTAAAGTTACAAGTGTATGCATACAAATTAACCCACGTATTACTTCATCTTTAATTGGAAAAAGACTGTTTCTTTAACCAAGGACAAAAAAGTTCTATATGGAATGTGATTCGCTCATTTCAGTCTTTCTTCAAAATATATAATATCAGTCCAGAATTCTAGATACCTGGACTGGCTATACAATTTTCGCTATCCTGGGGCTATAAGTCACAAAGCTTACTGTCATATATATTTTTTATTCTTTTGAAAATATATTTTTATTATATATATATATTTTTTTCCTTTAAATGTGATTAATTTTATATGTGAAATCAAGTTTTTTATATAAACATTTACGTGTATATACCGATTGCATGACAAACAATATTTATGCAATCGCTATAATACCTTCTTCTATATCTGTAGGTGGCCGCCTATAAAAATTGTAATGTATTTTATGTGATAAAATCTTTTTTATACAAATAAATGAAAATAAATATTCATAAACAGATAAAGATTGTGTATGTGAAGTGATTTCATCCATGGTGCAAATTATTAAATAAATAATAAAAAACAGCGCAGATACTCCATTTCTCGTTCTTGTAATTATCTTTATATATCTGTCTAGAACCTGTACCCTAAAAAGTCGGGTGATAAACAGATTGGGTGTATCCACACTGGTACACATGGGAGAACTGCAAGCTAAAATACAGAACAACTAGACTTCAAACTATTATAGGTCAATTATTTATCATTTGTATAATTGTTACCAATTAGCGCCTAATATTCCACTAATTTAGTGGTTCCCCCTTTCATATGGGTGTGTGTACTGTATGTGTACTGGTGTATTTTTTTCATGTCATTACCTGCAGCCTCAGGATCGCCTCCTATTTGTCTGGTGCGCTGTGGTGCGTTAGCACTTTGGGATGGATAATCTGCAAAAGAAATGATGGCCAGCCATTAGACACCTTTGCATGGACAGCATTTATTAGCAGCATGTGCATTTCTTATATATGAACTATTTCGCATATTGGTGGCACTCTCGGACTCGTATGAGTCCGAGAGTGCCACCAATATGCGAAATGGATATACTGACCCAGCTGTAAAGCAGGGCTTTTAGGGAGTGCACCGGGCAAGTACATCGCTTCAGCGCTACGAGTGCCGGCCACCCACGACGAGTTATATATGAACTATAAATACTTACATGGGTGATGGGCAACACTATTTTTACCCCCTTTGATTATAATGGATTGTAATAATTTAAAAGTAGTAATGTAATAAATATTTTTTTAGCCTGTAAACTGGTCGCAAATCTGCTGTATGTATGCGTTTCAGCTATATCAACATGACACCTATGTTTGGGCCCACAGTCATGTTAATCTGTAAGAAACACTGCTGACCTTGTGTTCAAAACCAGCAGTTGTGGAACTACATGGCCCAGCATCATGAACAAATTCTATCTATGAGCATGCAATTAATGTAGAATTACCTTGCTGGGATATGTAGTTCCACAACAGCACTATAGTTATGCTAACATTACAAGAGAACATTACATGTGAAAAACATTACACTGTATGTTGTAGATGAAATGTGGGCACACTTACCAGCGTTGGGTGGCATTGCTGGCCTATCTGTATCCGCCACATGGAGGCCAGGGAGCACCTCTGGTGGGATAATCTGCTTTAACTTGATCTCATAGGAGGTGTAGGACACACGTTTGGGGCTTCCTCCTCCAATCTGGGTAGCCTGCTTCAGCTCAGTGGCCATTTTGTTCTTCAGCTGCCTTTTAATATCGTTAAAACGTTTCTTAACATTTCTAGGGCAGTGTCAGCCTCCTCCTCACCTCCATCTTCATCCCCCTCTGCAGAGTCGACCTCTGATATGTGGGTCTCCTGCAGCTCCTCCTGGGACTGGGTAGTGAAGAGGTCCTGTGCCAGGGTATGGGATGGGGATGCAAGAGGATCCTCCACCTCCTCCTGCAGGGCCTGCTCCTCCAGGGTCTGGGCTGGGCCTGGCCTTGCTGTGGCCATGCTGGCTGCCAGCATTCCTCTGCTGCCTCTGCCCCTGACTCGCTGCTGCTTGTCTGTGGGCCACTGCTCCCTCTGCCACCACCACTTGCTGCCACTCTTCCTCTGCTCAAAATACCTCCTCTCCTCTCCATTCTCCTTACTCCCTATCAAAGATTAAAATGGCACCAGTGGCCCTTTATATAGGAGGTGTGATGCGTAATTTAGGGGGCTTAGGTGGGCCAATAGGTTAGGGGGTTATTTTTCATGCAGAGATAGTGTTGTAATTTGCACTCCGTTTGGCCCTAAACTCACACATGACCGGCGGGAGAAATCGCACTTTTATGTGTCCATACCTCCCAACTTTCTCAATGAGAGAATAGGGACAGCGCCCGAAAAGGGGGCGTGGCATATGCAAATGAGGGTGCTGCTTATGCAAATTAAGCCACCCCCATTTTTGGGTGCGAATAGACGATTCTGTCAGATTGGGGGGGACTCCCAACTGTCCCCCCCCTGTAGCGGGACACTGCCGGCCGTGGGAGGGACGTGGGAACAGCCCCAAAAATCGGGACGTTCCCGCATTTAGCGGGACAGTTGGGAGGTATGTGTGTCATAATATCGCACCACATCGCATCTATTCGCACTTCATCGTACTTTTTAGCCGCAAATTCGCATCCCATTAAATATGCGAATTACAAGGGAAAAATGCGAGTTTAAAAAGTGTGATTAGCGGCGATATGGTGCGATTTCAAAAAGTGTGATAAATCGCATTCTATTAAATGTCACCCCTTGAATCACTGACAGATAAGAAAAGTCATCAGCCTGATGGTCAGCAACATGGAGACACGACCCCATGCTAAGAAGGTCGGGACCCACTTTGGGGTCAGGACCCACAGTTTGAGAACAACTGGTGTAGTCTGTAACACACATCTAAATAAGTGGTCAGGAAAGGATTAAACATACCTGCAGATCTACTTGGCTCTTGTCTGCGGTCCCGGGCGGCTCTCCTCCATGCAGGCTTGTAAATGAGAATGACCCTCAAAAAATGGCCGCCCCCTTACACCAGACACTTTGAATGGAGGAGAGCTGCCCGGGACCGCAGACATAAGACAAGTAGATCTGCATGTGCCGGTGGCGACGAACAGAGGGGCCCCAGATCTGCGGGTCCCGGAGACGATGACGGCGGCGAGCAGAGGGTTAAGTAGTGGGGTTGGGGACGGGCTTTATTTTAAGGCCAAAATTTCCAGTGGGGAGCATCCAAAACATAGTTACGCCACTGGCACTGATGGAGGACTCAGATCCACACACAGCAAACTTGGTAGAAGAATCAGCTGGGAGGGGATGTTCTGGGCAACCGTACCCCCTCCCCCTTCCCCCCGGCATTTGCTTATGCTGTTTTGCAACTCCTCAATGTGCATACCTCCCAACTGTCACATTTTTCACGGGACCATCCCGGTATTTTGGGGTGGTCCCACCCCCTGCCGCCTGTGTCCCGTGGCGAGGTGTGGGGGGGAGGGGCAGTTGGAAGTCCCACCAGCCTGAAGGGAATGCATGCGCACAGCGTCTATTCAGCATTTCAGAATGGTGAAAAACATTTTCAAGGTCCAATATGAAATCAAACTTTTCCCAATTGTGCCATAAGTACTACTCACCTATCACTTACATAAGTTTTAAACAATTACTGTAGCTAGAGAGGGGATTTTATTCATTTCAAATATGATGCCCAGATAAATACCAGCTGCTATAGTATTTACTGCAGCAGTTTGGGCATCATTCAGCAGATTCAGGGCAAGGTTATGGAAGAGCGCTAGCAGTCTTTGGGTGGGGGTTGAGGGGTGGTCATGTATATATCCATACCCTCATAGGTGCCGATTCTGTGGGTGCTCAAGGGCCCGAGCACCCACAGAAATTTATGAGCACCCACAGGCCCGAGTCGTGCTGCTGGGCCACCATATTAACTTGCTAATTTGCAGCTGCAGCACCCGCATCGCCAGCCCTGCCGCCTGGCAAACAGTATGACGGGAAGAGTGTATTCTGTCCGCTCTTTAGTGACCAGGCGGCTGCCGCATAAAAGCTGCTGCCCAGTGCCATTAACAGAGCTGACAGAAGCATCTTCCTGGCATTCCTGTGCATGGGGTACGTACGGTTATCATAGAGAAACAGCTGCAGGTCCACAAGTTATGTGTAAAAAGGGGAACACTGTTGCGGTAATTTGAATATTGGAGACAACTGTGCTGCGTATTGGTATTATTTTGTGGCCACGCCCCTTCCCCTTGAAGCCACTCCCCTATATTTTTGGCTTGAGCACCCACCAGCAAAAACATAAATCGGCATCTAGGCATACCCTCCAATCGTACCGTTTTAGCTGAGACAGTACCATTTTTTAATGGACTGTACCGGCTAAAAACCAAATGTACCGATGTACCGATTTTCTGCGGCGGTGGCCGATCCTCCGACTCTGCAGGCGATGGCTCCGGGCTGCGATGAATGGACAGATCTGATAGGGCCTAGTGGGGGTAAATATGTCCCGGTGCAGCTGTTCCCGTTCCCAGGGGCTCCTTGCGCGTCAGCCTGCATTTAGCGCCTATAGATCTGACTGGCACTACAGGATTCGGACAACGGAGCAGCTCATTAGGGTAACGTACAATTTTTAATTAGTGTCTGTCCTCAGGTGGGGGTATGGCCACAAATATATGAGGTGTTGCCACCCCCACTACATGTGACCACGCCCCTATATCTGTGACCATTCACCCCTGTACCGATTTCCATGGCTGAAATGTTGGAGGGTATGTATGTCTAGTTGCATCCCCAAAATAAGACCATGGCACCCAGGGCTGCCACTAGGAATTTTGGGGCCTGTGACTGATTTCCAGTCCGGGCCCCTCCCCCATCTCCCCCCCTCCCTTCACTTACCACTCAACTCCTGCTGCAGGTCCTGAATCACAGGCTTCTTCAATGCAGGACGCTGGTGGAAAATTTAAATGTTACCAGCAGACGCTCTGATTGGCTAATGGTACACAAGTTCTGATTGGCTCAAAAGCTGGTGCAGCATTTTAATTGGCGCCGACATCCTGCATTGAAGAAGCAGGCAGCACAGTGGGGGTTTTGAATTGGGCAAAATGAGCTGCCCAGGCCTTTCCAGAGGCCGGGGCCTAGGACAGCTGTACCCACAGCACCTCCCTGTCGGTGGCCCTGATGGCACCTGTTTCTCTTGAAGCACTATTCTCTTATATGTTTTAAAGCCACATAACATAAGTTGCTTTAGCTACAATCAGTGGCGTAACTAGAAATTTTGCTTCCCCCAGCCAAAAAAAATCTGACGCCCCCCTCCCATTTTTTGGAACCTATAGCAGTCCAAAAAGGTGTGTGTGGCAAGGCTTTTTAGATAATATGCCACACACTGTAACGTCTATTACATATTATACCACACACCATGACCCTTACACATTATTCCCCTTACCATAAAGCCCATTACACATTATGCCACATATTTTAATGTCCATAACACATTATGCCACACAAAGTTATGCCACAACGTAATGCCCATTGCACATTATACCACACACCTTAAAGTCAATTACACATTATGCCACACACCGTAATGCCCATTACTGAATATACCACACACCGTAATGTCCATTCCACATTATGCACATATGGTGAAACCCGATATATATTGAATGAGATCAGCTTCGAGGCAATCAGGTTGCTGGTGTCCAGTATATAGACACTGGCATCCCAACTGCCATTAGAACACTGAAACTGGCACATTTAAACACATCAGGATGCCAACAACGGAATGTCAACAGCCAACAATTAGCCGTAAGTATGCTGTAACGGGTTAGGGAGAGGCCAAGGTGGTTTAGGGATAGGCAGTACTGGGGGTAGGGAGGGGTATGATTAAATATCAACTGGAGCAGGGGCAAGGAGGAGGATAGGGGCAGGCAGTGCAGAGGCTAGGGAAGGGGTATAGCAGCTACTAGGTTTAGAAGTGTACATACATTGCACTTTAAGCTGCCATATTGAAAGTTATTTCCAGTGCTGCTGCAGGCACCATTGACACCACCTCTATACCCCATGCACGGCCAGCAGCAGGAAACCGGGGAAGCCTCTGGGAAGGGAGCACCATCCTGGCACACAAACATATGAGGGTGCCCTAAATGAGTGCCAGTTACCCCAGCTCCTGACCCAAAACCAAGCAAAACACATCTTACCAGATGCTAGAAGTGCAGCCAGGAGAGGACACTGAAGCGTGGGGATGGCAGTGGGTCACAACCGTTATCTTGAAGGTCATGACGGGTGCTCTGTGATGGCCGCTCCTCCTGGGCTTTGCGCGTGTGATAGCTTGGTTGGTCTCTAGAACAGGAAGGGTGGAGTCTGCACTGCAGCAGCAAGTTCTGCTGCCCAGGAGACACGCTGCTGCTGTGGGAGATGAGAGAAGTGGAGGGTACCAGAGCCAGCACGGAGTGTAAAGGCCCATACACATTGGGCGACTGAGCTGAATGCTGCTCAGTTTACTTGTCTGAACTGCTTGCAGCTCAAAAGCCACCCAGTGTGTACAAGGCAGAAATGAGCGGTGATGCGCTCCCGCATCATCACTGGCCCAGGCGCTCATCTGCTGGTATTACCATACACAATATACACATATTTTATTGTCGAGAGGTCCTGCATTACCCAGAAATGTTTCTAATAGATACCAGACACACAGGACATAAATGCACAAATACCATATATACAGACACACATCACATACACACACATATAACATACAGACACACATCATATACACACACATACCATACATATATACAAACAGGACATACATGCACACATACAGTAATCACACGCATACCATACATACACACAGGACATGCCATACAGACACGCACACACACCATACAGACACACAGGACATACATGCACACATACCATATATACAGACACACATCACATACACACACATTTAACATACAGACACACATCATATACACACACATACCATACATATATACAAACAGGACATACATGCACACATACAGTCATCACACGCATGCCATACATACACACAGGACATGCCATACAGACACGCAGGACATGCCATACAGACACGTGCACATACCACACACACAGGACATACACGCGCACATACCATATATACAGACACACATCACATACACGCACATATACCATACAGACACACATCATATACACACACACATACCATACATATATACAAACAGGACATACATGCACACATACAGTAATCACACGCATGCCATACATACACACAGGACATGCCATACAGACACGCACACACACCATACATACAGACACACAGGACATACATGCGCACATACCATACACACAAAGGACATAAACGCACACACACATGGCATACAACCACAGATACCATACAACATGCACACGTACAGCATATTTATAAACATACACAAGCTATAGACACACATAGCATACACAAAGGACATATATACACACACACACAGAGCATACACAAAAAGTATACATGCATACATACATACATATATACAGCATACTTACAAACAACAATACTAAAGCAAATAACCCCCACAAGCAATGGAGGGCAACCAGTTTCCATATACCCAGTCCTCCCCCTTCCCACTGCAGCTACCAAGACATAGTGCTCACTGGGCCACCAGCATACATTAATGGTGCCCACACTTTTCTCCCCCTGTCCCTGCAGCTGGCACCCACAACAAGGGACACAAACCTGTAGAATCAGCATGTCACCTCTTCATAGCTCCATCTTTCAGGCAGCCCCATGTCCTGGAGACAGAGAGAGGAGCTTCTTCCTGACAGCCGAGGAGCTCAGCTCAGTGTGCGCTGCAGCGCCATCTACAGGCGGCTCAATAGTATATACCCAGCTTCCTCCCCGCAGAGCACTGTCTGCACCAATGGCCATCCCTACTCTGCAACAGGCAAAAACCTTTACTACCCCTCATTCCCACACACCTCTATCACTGCCCTGCCTCCTGTTCTCCTGCCCCGTAACATCTGCCAGTGGGGACCCGCTCACCCTGTGTTGCCCACATTTCCCTATCATGCTTTACCACCCAGCCTCCTGCTCTCATGCACCGTAACTCCCACCCAGTAGGAGGAGACACTGACTCAGGGGCACCGTCCTGTACTCCTGTGTCCCCCACCTCCTCTTTAGTCCCCTGTATGCCCACACACCCCAATCACTACCCAGCTGCCTGCTCACCTGAACCGTAACTTCCACCACTGGGGAGTAGCTGACGCTGTGTTGCCCACATACCCCTATCATGCCTCATAGCCCAGCCTCCTGCTCTCATGCACCCTAACTCCCACCCAGTTGGAGGAGACACTGACTCAGGGCCACCGTCCTGTACTGCCACGCTGGACCCTCACCCACTGGCAGAAGCTGCACAGTGTCCCCCACCTCCTCTTTAGTCCCCCGTATGCCCACACACCCCAATCACTACCCAGCTGCCTGCTCTCCTGAACCGTAACTTCCACCACTGGGGAGTAGCTGACGCTGTGTTGCCCACATACCCCTATCATGCCTCATAGCCCAGCCTCCTGCTCTCATGCACCCTAACTCCCACCCAGTTGGAGGAGACACTGACTCAGGGCCACCGTCCTGTACTGCCACGCTGGACCCTCACCCACTGGCAGAAGCTGCACAGTGTCCCACACCCTCCTCTTTAGTCCCCCTTATGCCCACACACCCCTATCACTACCCAGCCTCCTGTTTTCCTGTATAGTGATCTCCGCCAGTGGGGAGACGTTCATTGAAAAACACCCATCTATACTATTGCACACATAATGTACATCTTACATCTGTAACCGCTTTTTGATTAAACAAAACAATACACACCCCTTCCAAATCATATGCTCTATTTAACACATTTCACCTATAACTCAAGTTGCAATAGAGGCATCTTTCATACAATTCTAACCACACTGTATTTCTCACAATACAAACGTTCAGAAATTAAGGGGGCGCAGCCCCTTACGACGGTGTGAATAGCGCCCGTAGGGCGCGATGAAACACATAGGCCCTTATTCTGATCGGTGCGGATATTCCCGAATTCTTACGGTGCGGTCCGCACGCCACGCTGTGCGGCGGCGTGCGGCCTTCGTCCGTAGAAACGCCCACGTGTCCTCCGCATTCGGACGGACTCACTCTTTAAGAACAGGGCGTGTTTACGGACGACATACAAACCATGCGTGTGCGGGGGAAACACTCAGATTCTGCACGGTCTAACCGCGTATGCACGGCCTTCCCGCGTCAGAACGGACGCGAACCGGCCACTACGCACAGATGCGGTGTACTTACGCAAAAAAAACAGACTACTCTTATCTGAGTTCCCAAATAGATCACATGACACACTTAGGCAATTATCAAACCACTTTGAGAACAGATTGTTGCTCCTGGTCATCTGTTATTTAGCTAATTGATCCTTAAACACTTACAAGCACTATACATCAACCCTAACATTCCCTATGGGGATAAAAATGTGATCTACCCTTTTGCTGCGTACATATCTAAACATCCACATGTTTGTGTTTTAAATGCTATTTATACTTTTAATGTGAAATACTAAAATAACACACAGACAACTTCTTAAATAACGGGTAACTTTTATTAGAAAATAAACAAAATGGACGCAAATCAGTCCAGCAGCAGGACACAGAGGTCCTCCACATGTGCGGTCATCCGCCTCAGGTCCTCCCGCAAGCTCATGAGGGCCCCTCTAACTCCCTGGACTGGCTCCTGGTAATCTGTGTGCATGAGAAAGGGGGTACAACATTAATTATGCTACTCACGTACACCTTGTACAGTCAATCCTAAGTACCTACACCATGAGAAATCATACATACAAAAAAAGACTTAGACAATCTTGTATGTAATGGCATCAAATATATGATCATGATGCTGCCACCACACACACACACTTGTGTGACATATACATTTCACAATCTATATATCAAAAACACAACCACACTTGAGGATCACTCACAGTTGTCCTGGCCAAAGACTCCTCACTCAACTGAAAACATACACCCACTACAACATGCCACATTTACCCATACATATATACCTGCATGTTACTGCTTAATAGCTAAACTGCATGATAGATAGATAGAATAGATAGAATAGATACCACATGAAAATGCTAGGCTACTCCCTCTTCCCATTACTTCATGATTCCTTGTCACATTTGCCAGATAGGTGAAAGTGCAGCACTAATCCGCTTCCATACACCAAACAATTTCTAAGGTCAATCCATCATACATAATACCTTTCAAAAATACATGACAACAACACGGGCACACTGGCTAGAGGGGGGCCCAGGCAAACTGGCCACTTGGGACTCCAGTATAAATCAGGCCTGCCCATATTCCATTGATGTTTTATTGTTGCTTCTATACAAAGAGCCTCCATAAATAAACACTCATCACCTACATGAGCATCCAGATTGCACGTTTGCAGCATGGCCCTATAAGGCCAAAGTGTGTCTGTTGTTTCCCATTTTTTGGGACTACTCTTTACTATATTATAGGAAAATTTAATCAGCTGTGCGACATAACAAACTGTACCTAACTCAGTAATGAAGCATTATGTCTACTTACCCCTGCCAGGCAGCTCCACCAGGTCTTCATCCTCCACATTGGGAGGTGGTGGCAAATCGTGGAGGGGTAGGGGCACCTCCTCCTCCTCCACTTCGACCTCCTGGCCGACCTCCTGGGCCTCCTCCGTCACCACCTCCTGGGCCTGTGTGGCCTCCTCACTGGCCACCTCCTGTGTGGCCTCCTCACTGCCCACCTCCTGGGCCTCCTGACGGGCCTGTCTGGCTCTCTCCCGCGCTGTGGGTTAAACAAACAAAATGGGTGAGTGTCATTTGACATTGAAATTACTCTAACAAGTACATATCATAACCACATTATATATGTGTTATATATCACACATATAGTGTATGGCTTTTCTATGTCATCAACACCCAATTGACCTCATGTAATATTAATATTAAATAATGTGAAAATGCAAACACTCACTGGCCTAGATGCACTAGCCTTCAAAAGTGATACAATGTAGAGTGATAAACACGCAGCCAATCAGATCCTTCCTGTCATGTCACAGACTGTAGTTGTAAAATGCCAGGTAGGAGCTGATTGGCTGCCTGTTTGTTACTCTCCATTTTAACACTTTTGAAGCAGACCGAATCCTGGCCACTGTCAATTATATGTATTTGGCGAAAATACTTACAGCGTTGCAGACGCCGCCTCAGAGCCTGCAGACGCTCCGGCTCCCGCCTCCGCAGGTCGGACCATCGCCTCTCCAGTTGGGCGATGGTCCTCCGCACATGAGTGCGGCGCGAATATGTGGCGCCGGGCCGCAACATATGCCCGGCGCTTGTCCCTGTTAGTTATGAAGGGGCCTGCCTGCCCCAGTCTCCGCTCCATCACTCCCACCAGCGCCAGTAGCTCCGCAGTGGAGAACGGTTCTGCACGCTGGTAGGCAGCCATTTTAGCAATGGCACATGAAAATACATCCTGTCGTGTGATTGGTTGGTAACTTCACTATTTGGTATAAACTTTATTATCCATATTGACATGGACGTTGTGTATGCGCCCAAACATCTGCGATAACATCGCACCGCCAAGCAACGCGTGCTATAGGTTGGCATCGCTTAGCTGTACTTCGCATTACTTACTGTATGCATTAATGTGTATGCGTACATTTATGAAAAAAAAACACATACACATACTAGCACTTGCCCATTACATTGGACACCTGCCTGGTTGCCTGCCTGCCTGCCTGCCTGCCTCCTACTGCTTATATATTTTTAACTAACCACCCAAAATCTACATATATATATATGTGATCATCCCAAAAACATCAGAACCAAAAATATTCACATCCACATCCCACACATACATGGTGTAAAAATTAAGAAATTCAATGTACTCACCAGACTTGGATGATAAGCTCAACTAAAAAAGGAATACATAAAATATTATTTGAAATCTATGGACAATACGTGCAATATTGGCCTTAAACCAATACACCTCAAACACAATACGTAGTGCTATTGCTATTGCCATTAAGAGGCCATGCTGCCTAATGTTTAAAAGGGAGGACACAAAATTGAAGTCAACCTTGATGGGGATAATAGATCAAATACATGTTTGGTCTGGACAACATTCAGAAATGTACCTGAAGTATCTCAGGGCCACAGAGTCCCACAGCTGGTATCCGCGTCGGCTTTCCGGGGAGCGGGATGGGCGCATGGGCGGGTCTTGCGGCTCAGATGGAACCTCCCACTCATCAAAGGGTATCTCACGCTACACAGCTATGTTGTGGAAAAAAACACACAGGCCCACAATCCTCGACACCATTTCAGGCGCATACTGTAAGTCACCACCAGTGCGGTGGAGCACTCTAAATCGACCCTTCAACAGGCCAATTGAGCGCTCCACCACTTGCCTGGTGGCAACATGTGCCCTATTGAATGCCTCCTGTGGACCTGGTTCTGGGGAGCTGTACGGCGTAAGTAGCCAGGGCGTACATGGGTAACCGGAGTCACCCAGAACCCACGCATCACGGCCTTCAAGCTCTTGTAGTCTTTGCCAAATCCCGGTTTGTCGGATAACATGCGAGTCATGGGCACTTCCAGGAAACTTCGAGTTGAAGGAGAGAATTTCCATGGATGGGCCACATACCACCATCACGTTCAGTGAGTGGAACAATTTTCGGTTCCTATATATCTTCTCACTTCGAGATGGAGGCACAAATGGTACATGGGTGCCATCCACAGCCCCTATCACATTAGGGAAGCCAGCAATTTGATGGAATGCCTGCTGGATTCCGTGAAGGGTTTCTTGGGCAAAAGACATGGCCACGAAGTGCCCCTTGCGCCTATACATGGCTGACATCACACGCCTCAGGATTCGGCAGAAAGCCGGAAGATATTCCAGCAAGTACTGCCACTACTTGTTGGAAAGATCCTGAGGCGCAGAAATGCAACACCGCCAGCAGCTGTGTGTGAGGCGGAATTGCTGTCGTGATCCCATGAAGAGGTTCTAGATCACTCTCAATTAAAGAGAGTATATCTAGAATAACATGTGGGGGTAACCTGTACCTAGTAAGTACCTCATCATCGGGCATCCCAAAGAGTGTCACCCGTGTGCGGAAGATTCTAACACGTCCTGGCCTCCTTGGGCGATGAGTGGGGTGAGCCGCAAGTGACCTTAGCCTCTGTGCCATGTAGCGCATGACCGCTTCAGCAAGCTACAAAAAAAGGTTACAAAATAAGGATACACCTATGCCAAGATTGGTGATACTTCAAAATTTGACACATTTGATGCAACTATACGTACAATACAGGGGCGCCCAGTGTAGTCCCACAGATCCATAGTACTCTAGAAAGAAGATTGAATAATCTTACCACACCACACACCTTGTTAAAGACACATTTATTGGAAACATGTAACAACTAAACACAAAGTAAGTATTACAGGTGTGCTCACCTGCTCAATAACTAAATACAAACAAATCCCATAATGCTGGGACATGTAGTTCACCATTATATGGTGCCACACACGTTTAACATCTGTCAGTTAAATGGTGGCCAGCTAACATGTTTCTGTAATGCTAACAAGACTGTGCTGTTCCAACAATCTGGACCAGCAGAATGCTTACCTTATAACCTGGCCCAATACTGCTCTGGAGACAAATGCACCTAGCTGCTATGCACAATTTATAGGCCTAGCACATGTGTTGTGCATGACATCAGTGATCAGTATTGCATGACTTCTGGCCCGGATTTGAACATGGATTGTGGAAATTCCTTTTTATGGTCAATCTCCACACAAACACAGTACTACTGAACATTTGACAGATAGCATTTAGGATTGCATAACGTTACATGTGTCCATGACAACAAATCTTTAAACAGGTCACCTACATATTAGTTTGATGTTTCTCCATGTTTTGTACAAGCGACTTACAGCTACTATGGGCGTGGCCTATGCGCCGCACACACACGAGGGCGTACGCAGCCGTGCGTGACGCTGCCGCACGGAACGCAGCTTGTAGCTGATTAACGCCAATTACTCCAAACTTATTTAAAGTTGCCCTACAAAGGCAAACAGTTGTTGCTAACATGGCTGTCTCAGAGTCAGAGGAAGAACAGGTGGTGCAGAACCTCTTGGCCCGCATGGAGGCCAACACCACCTATGTCCCCCTCAATCCAGACCAGCCAGATGGGCCATCAACATCAGGCCAATCGGCAGCTGGCCCATCCTCAGCATCAGCAGAATCATTGGCAACACAGCAGGTGGCTTCCCAACAGAGTAGCCAGGCCAGCACTTTAAGTACAGCAACCGGTGGCCGTGGCCGTGGCAGTGCCAGTGGCCGTGCCAGTGGCCGCAGTGGGGCAACAGAGGAACCAACCACAAGAAACATGGCATATGAACCGCAGGAGCTTGACATCCTGGTGACCCGGGCACGTGATTTAATAGAGTGCCCAGCGGTAAAGTTGACACACACAAGGAGATGGAAGATCTGGGAGGAGATAACGGCGGAGATTAATGCAGTGGCTCCACAAGTTCGTCAGACGGAGCACGTTAAGAAGAGGCAAGTACATGTGTGTTACATTTCAGTAGTACAAGTCCAGTAATGTTTACATTCAATATTAGATGGAGTTGGTCAATGGGTGTTCACGTTGCTTGGAGGCACAGACATGTTGGCCATGACATTGAATTGATAGTTATTGGAGGGGGACTGTTGTTGTATCTTCTAAGGGTTGGGTTTAAAAATTAATATAATGTAAGTTTGTTGTCAGTAGGCACATGTTGTATTATGTTTCAGATTGCAATGGGTGCTACAGCAAACATGAGGAGTTACATGTATTAATATGTACACTTTGATTGCAGGTGGCACGACTTCAAAGGCAACCTCAAGAAGAAATTGACCCAGCGGTGGGAACACAGCCACACCTCTGGGGCTGGCCCCATGCCATCAAAGCTGGAGCTCACCCCCCTGGAAGAGATGGCCCAGTGCTGCATTGCAGTGGAGGAGGTCCGGGGGGTGAGCACTATAGACAGCGAGTCCCCAGCGGAAGTGATGGCTTCTACGCTTGAAGGTAATTATTTGCCAGGCCATAAGTAGATGTTTTAAATTTGGCATGGAATGTGTGGTAATTGGTAATTTCTCGTTCAACAGCATCCCCACCGCTTGGTCCAGATTCTCTTGAGGAGGTTGTGGAGTCTGTGCCACCTGGCCCCAGTAGCAGGCCCGTGCAGCAGCAGCCGCCAATGTCCGCGGCTGAATTGTCCACGTGGGGGCGTGTGCTAGATAGTATTGTGCAGCAGGGAGACTCGGCATTCGAGCGGGTGCGTAGGGCCGAGGAGGTGCTGCAGGGTTTGACCACCAGCCAGCAGAGTATTGCTGCAAGCCTGCAGGCTATGAGTGCCAGCCAGCAAGCTATTGGTGCAGGTGCTGGCTGATCAAGCCCTGCGGCAAAATGAACTCCTCCTCCGCCATAATGAACTTATGGTGGAGCTAGTTACCACCAATAGGGTCCTAATATCACCCGCTTCGGGTGCATTACCAACACCATCACTCCCTGCTGCCAGAGGGGGAAGAAGATCCACCCCCTCACCAGCATGTGCTCCACGTGAGCCACCATCTGACTCTGGCCGTGGGCGAGGCCGAAGAACTGCTGCACGTGGCAAGGAGCCTGCCAGGGGCAAACGTGCCCGCAAATGAACTTGTGTCCCCATTAATCTCCACCGTTATGTCTTCCCAAATCTTCCATTGAGCTGTGTGAGTCAGCATCCTGTGTCAAAATCCGTGCCGAGGGTCACCACATTTGCCCGCGGTTCAAATGTCATGTTTGGTTCCCCTGTTGCCCTGTTTCGGCTACCATTACTGTGTGCTGTACTTGAAGTGTTGGTGCTGTACTTTTGTTGTGAAGCCACCTGATGTGTTCCTAATGATTCTGCTGTGGCTATTTATTCTATATTATTTCCTTTTAGTCCTGTTATGGTACCATTTGTTTTGTGATGTTTTTGAATTTTTTGCCAAAGTTTCTTTAATAAATGTTATTTTGGCCCCACAAATGTCTGTATTAATTGATACATGCAGAAGTGACATGTGTATTAGTATTATTAATATTAAGTTGTGTTCATTATTTGCAGTGTAAAAGTGTGTGACAAGTGCAGCAAGTAATGTTCCCTTTAAGCTGCAATGCTTCCAATTGTAGCAGTGAGAAGCGTGTCATTAACAAGTAATGAGTAAATTAGGTGATTGTATTGTGTTCAGGTGACATTGGTTGAGGTGCGTCCGTCCTGATTAGGCGTTCCGATTGCCTAGCGCATGACCGAGTGGTGTCCGCAAAGCAATAGTAGCCTTTTGGACACCGCACATTTCTACCCTTTTTGTTCGCGTGCATTCGGCGTGCTGTCCGAATGCACGCCTACCAAAATATGTGTACTCCCCTGTGTCCGCCCATGTTTCCACCCAGTTTAGCCCACTTTGAAACTACGCCCCTGTGTCATTCCGCATGACGCCCATAACACACCCATATTGCCCGAGTGATTGCGGTGCACATTTCTGTACGGTATTAGTGAGAACAAGTACGGAGACCATGCGTGGCACATGCGCGTAGCGTTCTCCACGCATGCGCAGACGGCTAAAAAACGCCATCCGAAAGAATTCGGAAAAGTACGCACCGATCAGAATAATGCCCATAGTCTCTTATATATTTGGCTATATGTGTCAATCATCCTCAGAGTGTGTCTATAACGCTGGGCGGGGTCACACAAGAAACTCCACCCCCCACACAGCCTTATACACGCACACCAAATATAGAATGTTGCCAAATGTAGCCACATATATAGGAGATATTGCCCCTGCACTACACCACCACCCCCCCCCCCGCGCAATAACGTACACCTATAATACACACACACACACCCCCCCCCGCAATAAATACACACATAAAACACAGACACAATCACTCTGCCCCGGCACCTGAGCTCTGTGAAGTCTTGCAGGATCTTGCGCTGCACACACACACTAAAGGCAGCACAATCCAAGTCTCGCGGGAACTCCCTGTGCCACCCCAGCACACGCTCCGCACAGACAGTGCAGACCCATGTGCCCGCTGCCTCCTACTTCCTCCTGCCGCCATCCTGAAGCGCTTATCCCGGCACAGGCTCCTTTACCCTGCACCCGCTGCCTGGCACCCCCTCTGGCCACAATAGTACTGTGCCCGATGCCTGCCACCCAGCACACGCTCCGCACAGACAGTGCAGACCCGTGCGCCTGCTGCCTCCTACTTCCTCCTACCGCCATCCCGAAGCGCTCATCCTGACACAGGCTCCTTTACCCTGCGACCGCTGCTGGCACTCCCTCCGGCCGCAATAGTACTGTGCCCGATACCTGCCACCACCGGCCGCCGCTGACACTAAGCTCCCACTCCCCTCGAACCTGCCTGTCCACCGACACCAGTCCAGCACCCAAGAACAGAACACTGCCCACTATACCACCAACGGATAACAGGTACCTTTTGGCTATATTGTAACTAAGCCTTCACTGTTCACATATGCTACCTAGCCTGCAGCACAACAACTAACACCCCTGCATGGTCCCACAATCCACCCTCCATACAAAACTAATACCCCACACCCACTCTCTTTCCACGGGAAACGGTCATCTGTCAGAACACACTTAGGTCGACCGTCATTAGCTCGACCCCGGAAGGTCGACTGGCCCCAAAGTCGACAGGGTTATAGGTCGAAATGGGTCAAGGTCGACATGGTTCTAGGTCGACATGAGTTTTCACTGTTTTTTGAGCCGGCATGTGCCGACGGGCGGTATTTCATGTCCTACCATGCATTAGGGCGTGGTGGGAGAATAAAAAAGTGTGCCGAGCGTAGCGAGGCACCGTGCCCGAGGCATTGCGAGCGAAGGAAGCGATGCGAGGGGCTGCGGTTCAACTCCAACTGTGTCCATGTCGACTGTGTCGACATTCGGGACAAAAAAACAGTGAAAAACTCATGTCGACCTAGAACCATGTTGACCTTGGCCCATGTCGACTTTAACCCTGTCGACCTTGGGGCCAGTCGACCTTCCGGGGTCGACCTAATGACTGTAGATCTAAGTCTGTTCTGACAGATGTACAGATTCCCTTTCCACCACTATAGCACCAACCCATGCACTTTACACCTACCTAAACTTACAGTACAGCAACAAAATCCTTAACCCAACTTACCCCTACACCACAACGCCACACCACCCCCACACACAATTCAACCACACACACTATCTTTGCATCACTATAGCAACAACGCTTCCACTCTACACACAGCCAAAGGCCCACATTTCTCAATATCGCATTTACAATGCAATCTGCCCAGAACATTCACGCTCACGATTGTGCAGCACATACTTTTTGTACTTTGCGATGAGATGCCGCGGGAGCACGCATCTCATTGCACCGGGAAAATCGGTGCGTGTATGGGCACCTTTACAATTTTATATTCTCTGCCACCCTAGTAATTGCTTCAGTGTCCCCTAAAGCAGCTGTGTATATTTACCATGTAATTGTCCTAATACTGCAATTAGTTATTTTCTTGTGCTTTGCTCATTTATGTATTGTTAGGCGTGTGGAACCTCTGAAGCTCCATATATAACTAAACGATCATAATAAACTGGACGATATTCTGATTTTATTGTTCCAACCCGTCATAATCGCAATATTGTTTCGAACGTTGTCCAGTGCGTACGCACCTTATAAAACAGCACTAGTTTGCTTCGCTGAAACCTAGGAAATTATGCGCAATAATAGGGGTTGTGGAAAGCATCTAATAACGTGGGGGGCGTGATCAGTGTTCTGGTTGGGTGGTCTGCTCATGGGTGTGTCTGTATTTGTGTAAATACTTTCAACTAATTATATGGGTTGGGATCATTTGGTCTATTGCATTATGGTAGAAAGTCATTAGGTCGAATCCATTAGGTCGACATGCTAAAAGGTCGACATGATTCTAGGTCGACATGGGAAAAGGTCGACATGATTCTAGGTCGAAAGGTCATTAGTTCGACAGGTCATTAGTTCGACAAGGTCATTAGTTCGACATTGTCTATGTCGACATTCACAAGGTCGACATGGGGTTTTTCACTGTTTTTTTACCTGAATGTCAACACAGTCAACATGGACACAGTTTAAAGTGCACTGCATCCCCTCGCATCGCTCGCTGCGCTCGCTATGCGTCGGGCACGGTGCCTCGCTACGCTCGGCACACTATTTTATTCTCCCACCACGCCCTAGTGGATGGTAGAGCATGAAATACCGCCTGTCGGCACATGTTGGCTCAAAAAACAGTGAAAAACCCCATGTCGACCTTGTGAATGTCGACATAGACAATGTCGAACTAATGACCTGTCGAACTAATGACCTTTCGACCTAGAATCATGTCGACCTTTTCCCATGTCGACCTAGAGTCATGTCGACCTTTTAGCATGTCGACCTAATGGATTCAACCTAATGACTGTCGACCATAATGCAGTAGACCAAATGACCGCATCCCAATTATATATGCCTGGAAAAGCGCAGGGGGCTGGCATAGGAAAAAAAATGGAGGGAGATATATTGTCGGGTGCCCTCCCAAGGTGCACCGGCAGGATGCCGATGTCCTAAAATACTTGCAGGGTGAGGCGGCATTCCAGTCATAAAAAAATACTGAAAACCGAAACTTGGTAGACAATATGTCAGCACCTTTTACTTGGTCACCAAAAAATACCACACCATATACCCCTTATACAAATCATGCAACACAATAGTAACCCCCTTATACTGTACTTGCTTCTTACACATTATGCCACATGGAATGAGACAAAATTCACACCGATTGAGCAAAACCTCACACTATGGCACACAGATTGAGTCAAAATTCACGTTTTGCCACATGGATTGAGCCAAAATACACACTATACCAGGCATGTCCAAACAGTGGCCCTCCAGCTGTTGTGAAACTACACGTCCCAGCATGCCTTGACATAGTTTTAGCATTCCCTAATTGCAAAACTGTGGCAATGCATGATGGGACTTGTAGTTTCACAGCTGGAGGGCCATAGTTTGGACATGCCTGCACTATATCAAACAGATTGAGCAATAATGCACAATATGCTTCATAAATAGGGGCATTAGGCCTGTTAAGCCTCACACCATAATCTCCATTACGTATTATGCCAAACACCATAATGCCTATTAAAAATGATGTTCATTGCCAGGGGTTCCATGTTCATTGCCAGGGGTTCCATGCTCATTGCCAGGGGTTCCATGCTCGTTGCCATGTGGGATTACATGCTCATTGCCAAGGGGGAAAACATGCTCGCGGTAACTGGGGGACAGTCGCCGCCGGGCAGAAATGACAGCCATTAACAGCCGGGTAGAGAGCAGGGGCTGCCCGGCTGTATTCAGAGCACTGCATGTCCCAGCTATTTGAAATAATACCCCTTTCATACCAGAAAATGCAGGGAATATGGTCCCAGGATCATGCAGGGACATTCTTGGACTGGCCCCTTTTACATCAGCCTAGTCCCTGCATTTTCTGGTGTGAGGGGGAGAGAAAACCACCCCCGCCCCTCTTTAAACAACCAGCTATATCTTCGGAACAACTGACCCATTTACATGTAGACTTCGAATGACTTTGGTCCAGTGAAACTGGGCCGTTTGCTTCCAGAGAAATCTGTCCTCAAACAACATGAACAGCCATGACATTACATTTCAGAAATTAAAAAAAAAAAAAAAGTTTTACCTACAATATCTCTAGAACCAATGAACCCATATGGACCAGGTATCAGATTGAAGGCCCAGCGATTTGGGTTCGACTGAGATCAACAAAGTGTAGTAAAGCGCTGTAAAACACTATGGTGAAACCAAACGTGTAAGGCTAATGCTGCTAATTGTGAGATATTGTGCGCAATCATTCGATTTCGACCACATCTGTTCGATAAATTGAATGATTGTATGCACATTTTTTGTAGCATGGGAAGCGATGTGCATGCACGCCGGTCGAATCTCGCGTCTTATGTTCTGCACAAGATATTTATTGAATTGTACGTGTGGTCGAAGCCGTTTTGTGCGCATTCGATTTTTGTAAATGTGACTTTCGACTCATGAAGGTTTCTGGTCACTTCCAGGCCGCTGCTCTTCCACCCACTGTGCACAGATCTGTTCGATAATCAGGAGGTTTCTTACAGCATTTGATGCAAATCGCATTCGATGAGATCTCTGCCCGATTTTATTATAGCAAGGTGCATTCGATGCATCGCAGGATTGTATGCACAATTCTAAGCCAAACAAAAAGCGTTTTTGATGCGATTTATCAAAAGGTGATCTTCAAGGGAAATCGAGGTACTGGTTTCGTAGCACGGCGCCACCAAGACATCGGGTCGGAAAAATTGGGTCGATCGCTTCACATGTGATGCGACGGACCCGATTTTTACATTGGACCCAATTTTAAATGCCCCCCAGACCCCAATTTTCATTGTATACACACCCTTATGGGTCAAATACCCCCCCATTGTAAACGCCACCCCACGATGAACGCCAACCCGAAGCGTGGCGAGCGCAGCGGTACGCGTCCTCCGACCTTTTCATACCCCCGTCGGCATGGAGTTGATCTTATATAGTGTGGCGAGCGCAGCGAGCCACCGAGCCCGAAGTGTGGCGAGCGGAGGTGCATTACTTCACAGCTATTACGCGTGCGCTCGCCACGCTGCGGGCTCGGTGGCTCGCCACACTATATAAAATCAACTCCATGCCGACGTGGATAGTGGGGGTATGAAAAGGTCGTAGGACACGTACCGCCGCCGCTCGCCACGCTTCGGGTTGGCGTTCATCGTGGGGTGTTAACAATGGGGGGCATTTCACATACAAATTACCCATCAGGGTGGGTATACAATCAAAAATCGGGTCCATTTGGGCCATTTAACATTGTTCCTTATGTAAAATCGTGTCCATCGCATTGGTCACATTGTATGCCATTATAATGGCATACAATGGACCCGATTTTAAAATTGTCGGGAAAGCAGTAAAAAAGCCTAAAATCAGGTCGGTCTGGTCCCTGAATGTAATCGCACTAGTGTATGGGTAGCATAAGACTTATGAGACTATTCTCACATGTGCAGATCGAGGACGCTATTGCCAATGTATGTCAGTGGGAGCCCCCCATCCACGGCAATACTACTTGCCATCACAATGACACCATCAATGGTTGTTTAGCATTATGGTCATGACCGTCGCCTTCCCTACTCTTCAGCACAGAACGCGCTTATGCAATCAGGGAATTGTTACTGTCCACAGATATCATCTAAAAACACGTCTTCAACCTGTGGCCCTCCAGATGTTGTAGAACTACATGTCCCAGCATGCCCTGACAGTGTTGGCATGCTCTCATAGGAAAAATGTGGCAATGCATGTTGGAACATGTAGTTTCACAACATCTGGAGGGCCACAGGTTGAAGACCCATGATCTAAAACAAACTAAAAAAATACAACAATTATCTATGGATGTTCGGTGGGGCGGGGAGCGGCGAAGACCTGTTCGAATGAACACAACCTAAGTACCAACCTGTCATTTTTCAAACACAGCCTGTAACAGGCCAGTTAGGAGCTGATTGGCTGGTACTTTATAAATATCCACTAAATCTCTCTCCAAGTGTTAGTACATAGGGGCAGATTTATTAAGCTTGGTGAAGTGATAAAGTGTCTGGTTTTTATCACCGGCCAATCAGCTTCTACCGATGAAGTTACAGGCTTGTTTAGAAAAATGACAGGTAGGAGCTGATTGGCCGGTGATAAAAACCTCTTTATCACTTCACCGGGCTTAATAAATCTACCCCACAGTTCCCTAAGAAATGTGGAATGAAAACATGAAGGGCCTAGTGACAGCAGGTAGCCAGGTACAGAACACGTCAGAATAGGGACAATTTATCCTATTCTAAAGCCACAAATACAATATGAGAAGGAATTATTATTTTAGGCATTATTCATTTTGAAGTATTAGTAAATAAAAGTGCTCATAGAACCCATAGTTACTATTACCCCTATCACACCGCTCCTCGGACCCAGGCAATTGCCGGCTTGGAGAACACAGCGCATCAGCTCAGCGCAGACATGCGGTGTCTCCCTGCCCAGCCAGCTGTAGTGCGCATGTGCGAGATCCCCAGAACCAGCACCACCACAGCCAGGGACAGCACTACTACATCCAGGGACAGCACTACACCTGCAGTTGCCAAATGGTCGGCCTTGCTAACCATACATACACTGCCCTGCAAATTACCGTGCATATAGCATAATACCGTGTATATAGACAGCAGTGCTGATATAGACTTTCATTTGCCACACACACCGCCAGTGTAATACATGGGGTGGGGGCTTTACAGAGAATATTTGGCCATTCACACCCGTCCCTGCCCCAGTGGAGCTTACAATCTATACACCCTTACAATATCTACACACACTTACACTAGGACTGCTAGAAACCAATGTACCTACTAGAATGTTTTCAGGCTGTGGAAGGAAACCCACAAAGGGAGAACATCGCTACTCTACACACATGGAGCCTTTGGAGAAATTGTACCCGTGAGGCAGTAATGCTAACCACTGTGCCATCAGTGCTGTCCAACAATTGAGACAAGAGGAGCGAGATGTAGCGAAGGTGGTAGATTTATCGATCCTTCGAAAAGAGGTCAAGTTGACGAGTTGCAAATAGCAACCAAATAGATTTGAGATATTCTGTAGAATTAGAACTGTGACGCCAGAAGTGATGTACAGAGAGATGGATCAAATCTTGTAACTTTACCGGGGTGAGAAGTATCCCATAGCAACCAACCTGCATCTAGCCATCAATTGGATTCTAGTACATTATATAGAATGCTAGCTGAATGCCGATTGGTTGATATGGGGAAAGGGAGTTTTTGTCTTACCAGTAAAATAATTATCTGTGGCACCATTTAGGGGTCAAGCCGCCCCCAAGACACAACACTTTCAATTGCACCAATAAAGTCATCGCTCTACTCAATGCCCTCCTTCCATCAAGTGTCACTCCCATAGCTCCCAGCATGACCCAATCAAGGAGGGACAAAATGCTCTGCTGCTGGACTTGCTGCCAGTGGCAGTTGCAGAGATAAGACTGCACTAATGTACAAAATTCAAATAGGGGAGCCCACTTGCCAGTGAGTCCCAGACTGTGGTGTTTGGGGTGTCAGTTGGTGGCACTCCCCTATCTGAATGTTAGACTGTGCTGCAGCCAAGCATCTGCAACTACCACTGGCATGGAAGTCCAGAAACAGCATCTTGTCCCTCCTGGAACGGGTCATGTTGGGAGTGCCTAATGGGAAATCCACCACTGGTCTCCTGTATGTCTGAAAGGCACCAACTCGGAACATGTATGTAAATAAAGATATCACAGGACTGGAGGAGTTGGTGTACACCATGAAATACTAGCCAATTCATTATGCAGCAATGCTAGTCTGCTCATGAGATAGAAGCCACATTTAGCAATCGATTCCTCGTATGACAGGTGGAAAACGGTGGCCAGATTAGAGAACAAATTTAGGTTCTCTAATAGTTATTTTCACTAGTTGCGATATTAAGTTTAGAATTTAGAAAGGATAAAAAAAAATTCCTATAGATCAGTTGCATAATGTAGGTGCCATTCAAGACTATGCTTTGTTCCATTATGACATCACAGTTACTGATGACATCACAGTTACTGATGACATCACAAAGCTACTTACACAGCTGCTGAAGTCACTGAGGCTCAGATTACAGACACTCATAGCCGTATACACATCTTGTGATATTGCTGGTCTGATTTTTTTCTCTGAGACCCCCTATTCTTGTCTTTGGACATAACATGGGACGTAAAAGGAGAAAGCAAGCGAAGGAGAAACCATGGAGATGTAGATCATGGAGATATAGAGGAAGGAAGATGCATTGGAGAAGGAGACAGTGCAGGAAAAGAGAGCAGTCAGCAAGAATGGTGAGAAGAGATGCATTTGTGGCATGTGTAAGAAGAGGTTGGTGGAGAATTGCGAGATTTATGACAAAGAAAAGAGATCAGGTCATAAACTCATGTCGCAAATTTCAAAGATTTTGGCATGTGAGACACAGGAGAAACACGGTCATTACTGAAGATCCAGGTGAAGGATGCAGCCATTGGGCAGGCCAAATGAACTTGCCAAACAGAGAGAAAACAGAAAAAAAATCAAGCAAAGCAGCCCCCCAAACACACTGGGAACGATTTGCTGGTTTTCTTACAAAGAAAAAACAACGATTTTTAACAGCAATTGGCAGAAGACAACCAGACATCCCACCGGCTCAGCAAACTACAGAGAAAAGCGCCACTGCCCCCTTAACCGTGGAAACATTTACTTTTCACTTGCTACTGGGAGAGGGAAGTTATGGCAAAGTAATGCTCGCGACAGAGGCCATTCATAAGGAAAGAGTGGCAGTTAAGATCTTACAGAAGAGAGCCCTTATTAAAAAATCAAAGGAGAGAGCATTACTAGAACAAGAGGACATTTTGACAGAGTGTCGTGTTCTTCAGTTGGCACATAAGAGTCCATTTCTGACCCATGGATTTGCAGCCTTCCACACATACAGTTATCTGTACTATATCATGGAATTGGCTGGTGGAGGGGATTTGTTCCATTATGTGAAAGCAAAGTATCCGTTGATGCCAACCACAATAACATTCATTGCAGCAGAACTGGTCTGTGGCCTTCAGTTCTTACATTCCAGAGGCATAATACATAGAGACCTAAAATTGAACAACGTTTTGCTGACCACAGATGGCCATATAAAGATCACAGACTTTGGCCTGGCCTTAATGAATGCATATGGAGAGGACAATACCACAGAACCTGTTGGGACACCTGCCTATGTGGCTCCAGAAATGATAAAATGCCAGTCATACAGCGCAGGGGTAGACTGGTTCGCATTTGGGGTCATGTTATATATCCTCACCCTAGGGCACTACCCTTTTCATGGAAAGGACAAAAAAGCGATTCTCAGTAGGGTCCTTGATCAAGAACCATCGTATTCAGGGCTTACTGATCCCATAACAAAAGACATTCTATCTAAGCTCCTGTGCAAAAAACAGACCCTTCGGCTCGGGGTGCGCGGAAATGTGCGTAAACACCCCTTCTTCTCTTCTGTTAAATGGAAAAGGATAGAGACTGGAAAAGCAGCATCTCCAGTAGTCCAAACGCACAATCCCTTCAGTTATCTAGATCAAGTTCCTTTGCCCTGCAGTGAAGCTGACAAAAAAATGCCAATTCGTTACATGCACCACCGCATGTTTGATGACGTTCAATTTGTGTGCCCTAAATGGGGTGAAACGTACCATAATGCGCCAATGGAGCCAGATATACCACCACCTGACTTCGACCTGCACAAAAAACAATAAAAAAAAAAAAGTGAAGCTGACAAAATGCCAATTCGTTACATGGACCACCGCATGTTTGATGACATTCAGTTTGTGTGCCCTAAATGGGGTGAAACGTACCATAATGCGCCAATGGAGCCAGATATTATACCACCACCTGACTTCGACCTGCACAAAAAACAACAGTAAAAAAAAAAAAAAAAATCTTGTACAGGTGCCCATACACCTTACAATTATTGTATACAATATCGCATGTCATTGCATCTCGGTTTTGCGATGATCATCGCAAAACCAAGATGCGATAAGATGCGATATTGTATACAATATCCATGATCTTTACTCTGGTATGAACTCCACTGTAAACTGGGGATTAGGGCTACTGGCGACACCCCACAAAAAAAACGACACCAGGCAGCCACCTCACGGGTGTGTTGGAAGAGCCGCTAAGCATTTTTAAGATGTTGACAGTGACATCCACCTCATGAATAACTTAATAAATTGAATTGAATAACTTGATAAATTGAATTACAGATGGAGCCTCCACCACCAGGGGTGCGTGCGTACGAGACTCTCACGCGCCTCGTGGCAACAGAGCCTGCCGCCTGTCCCCGCTGCCTCCCCCGCAGTCGTTCCCCCCCCCCCCCCCCGGAACTGGGCAGTGTCTCCCTGAAGCGGAGACGGGCAGGGAGACGCTGCCCATCCGCCGCAATACTGGGTGTGAGACGCACGCGCATCCCAGTCCCTATCACCAGCGCTCGCCAGTGACAGGGATCTGGTGGGCGCTGGCCAAGGATGAGCGGCGCTACAGGGGCTATCTAATTAGCCCCAATAACGCATGCTTTAAGTCATTAAAGAGGAAAGGGTACTTGTGTAGTTTCAATATACACCCAATATATCGGATGCGATATCGGCCAATATACGCCCAATATATCGGATGCGATATCGGCCGATATATCGATATTTTGACCTGTTCATAACCCCACTATCCACTACGCATGGAGATGATTTTATTTAGTGTGGCGAGAGCAGCGAGCCACCGAGCCCGAAGCGTGGCGAGCCCCGTGAGGGGACTCCGATTACTGCGCTCGCCACCAGGGCCGCCACTAGGAATCTTGGGGCCCGGGATGTGCCGATGTGGGCAGCTGCCCGGGCCCCTCCAGAGGCCAGGGACAGCTGTACCAACAGCATCCCGATGTCGGCGGCCTTGCTCGCCACATTATATAAAATCAAATCCATGCGTAATGGATAGTGGGGTTATGAACAGGTCAAAAATTGTATCGATATATTGGCCGATATCGCATCCGATATATCGGACGACGTGAAACTACACTTTACTTGAAAACGCCACTAGGCCTGGCCACATTTCTTGAGTTGGACAAACTGAAAGCCACACGGTGACGTTACCAAATAATTCCTGCATCTGCCTCTGCCTGTGGTAGGTAGATGTACCCAGAAACGCGCTGGACGCCCTCCAACTATACAGAAGCACAGACACTCGGGAAAACAGTTTGTCAGTTTGTAGTATAAAAGCAGCGCAAGACGAGTCTGGTCTGTATCAAACATTACTTCATTTATACTTTACTGACAGATAATTCATTCTGACAGGGTTGATTGCAATCGGTTACCCAACAAGACCCTCACTGCCACTAGAAACTGTCATACACCATGATTTAATAGTGGACCGGTCACTCCAAAAATATAACTGCTTTGCCATCTATAAACAAGAAATACTTACCCAGCCAGAATGCAAAGCGCCAATCAAATGGTGTGCAAGCGCTGGAGCCGCAAGTCGGCTGAGGTAAAAGCGATTCAGGGGTAGATGTATGAAACGGTGATAAGGGAGGAGGAGTGGCCCATGGCAACCAATCAGCTGCTCTGTATAATGTTATATTATGCAAATTATAGATGCTACGTCAGTGCTGATTGGTTGCCATGGGCCACTTCTCCTGTGGCTCACTGCTCCCTTATCACTGCTTCATACACCTACCCCTCAGTGACATCAGTAGTGGTGGCATCACTTAGCACTGGTGTACTGATAATGTATGTGTGGTATACACTGCACATGGGTGCCAGAGTCAGAGAGAGCCCTGTGCCACCCACCCTGCTGCTACTGCCTGGCACACAAACAGTATAAAAACACAGCACAGAAAACAAAGTTGAACTCTGCAATATTCAGGATCTGCCCAGCTCGCAGGCTTCATCCCCCCCTCCCCCTGGAATATCTCTTACCTACATTTGCCAGGTGAGGACACAGGCCGCCGCTGTGATATGTGGCTGGGTCCTCCACTTGTGGGAACCGGGAGAACAACGAAGGCGCAACCAAGGGCTGGCTGGCAACTTTGAGCCTGGGGGGCCAGTCCAGAGCACTGGCCCATAAGTAACAGCGCATCGTTAAATTTAGGTTTTGCAGTTTAAAAATATGTATTAATAAAAAATAAAAAAAAACAATAATAGGACACCACAGGCTGCTCCCCTGTATAACATCAGGACACCACAGGCTGCTCCCCTGTATAATATCAGGACACCACAGGCTACTCCCCGTCTTATAATAATAACAGGACAACAGAGGCTGCTCCCCCTGTATAATATCAGTACACCACAGGCTACTCCCCGTCTTATAATAACAGGACAACAGAGGCTGCTCCCCCTGTATAATATCAGGACACCACAGGCTACTCCCCATCTTATAATAACAGGACAACAGAGGCTGCTCCCCTGTATAATAATGGGACCCCCACAGGCTGCTACTCCTGTATAATAAAAGTACACCACAGGCTGCTACCCCTGTATAATAGGACACAACAGGCTGCACCCTCTGTCTTATAATCATAACAGGACCCCACAGGCTTCTACCCCTGTATAATAATAATGGGACCCCCACAGGCTGCTCCCGCTGTATAATAACTGGACCCCCACAGGCTGCTCCCCCTTAAAATAATAACTGGACCCCCACAGGCTGCTCCCCCTGTATAATAACGGGTCCCCCACAGGCTGCTCCCGCTGTATAATAACTGGACCCCCACAGGCTGCTCCCCCTTAAAATAATAACTGGACCCCCACAGGCTGCTCCCCCCTGTATAATAACTGAACCTTACAGGCTGCTCAGCCTGTAGAGTCCCACTCCCTCTTAAGGTGGCCATACATTAGAAAGATATTGTACCCAATCATACAATCTCAATTGATTGTAAAATGGATTGTATGCAGATTGTGTGCACATTGTGTGTCCAAAAACCACCAAGGACTGCCGAAGAATTGAAGGGAAATTGGACACAATCATGAGCGCAATCGATCTTAAGATCAATCTTTCTGATGTATGGCCAGCATTACCTTGATGCCAGACAGTGAGGCAGGCTGCAGCATAGGGAAGAAAGTGTAACGCACAGGCAGGAAGTAGGTGGAACATACAGAGTCTCTGTAGTGGCCTCCTGCACTAGACATGTCCTGATTAAGATCAAATTAATTTTAAATGATATACACTGCCTGTTACATAAATGGTATATATGAAGCCTATTACATTAGTTATTCACTTAAACTGTATATGAATTATTATATATATATATATATATATATATATATATATATATATATATATATATACATACAGGTCGAGTATCCCGTATCCGAATATCCGTTATCCGAATTATTCCGAAATACGGACATTCCAGAAAGTGACATTTTTTTTTTTTTGCTAAAAACTCACTGGGGACATTTGTAACAGCATCACTGGGGACATGATATGTAACTGGCACTATATATGTGCTAGACAATGATTGCTTGGCATTCAAATTCAGTGCTGAGATAGTACACACATTTTGTTTCACGTTTTGAAACCTTGTTTTTTGAACAATTAAAATATATTTGTGTATTTTATATGGTAATAAAATATATTTGTGTGTATATTATGTGTTTATACAGCATACATGCAAGATACTTCAAAATACATCCTTGAAATATTAAAATATTCCGAAATACGGAATAATCCGTTATCCAAAATTCTCCTTGTCCCGAGCATTTTGGATAAGGGATACTCAACCTGTATATATATATATATATATATATATACATACATACATATATATATATATATACATACATACATACATATATATATATATATACATACATACATACACACACACACATCCAGTGGGCCCGGCATTCAGACCCCCCCGTGGGGTAACTTGCTCAGGGGCCCTCAGTGCAAGTGAAATCACTTGTAAACGTACAATGCTGGAACAAACCGCGGCACTCTGAGAATTCCAAACTGTGCAAACCAAGTGAAACTTTTTAATTGTCTAAATTTTTCGGGGATTCTTCCCCTTCTTCAGGACAACCAGAATACAAAAACAAAGTGCAATAAATAACCACACCAAAACTTACCCCACCCTCCGGCATTCCCGCATCCCCGATGTCGCCTCCCCGTCTCTCCGGGCATCAACCGGAAGTGTTGCTGTACCAGGAAGTGTGCGCGCTGACCCCAGCGGTAACCAGGAGACTCTAACTCCCCTGGTACTTCCGGCCTCCGTCTCACGTCACTCCACCTCCGTCCTCTGACTGCCGGGATACCCGTACACATCCGGGTGGTAACCAGGGCGACCCGGCTGCCTCTGCAAAATATAAACAAACAATCTAAATACTGTTGCTAAAACGTGAACATTCATGGTATATATTAAAATACAAAACAGTTAATGTATTGTGATACAGTGATGAACACATAACATCAGATGCTCCCCATAAAAATGTTAAATATTAAAACACTAAGAGAAATGGTTCAATTCATAAACTTATACTGTGTGTGGGGAGCAAAGCAGTGCATCTTGTGGTCGGAGAGAAGCCTTAAAGCTCCCCCTATTGCTATATCTATAAAAGTGCTTAGTGCAAAACGATATTTAAAATGACACATATCGAATGCTGGCTGAAACTAATTTGCATAAAAAAGACCAGCATCAACCATGAACTGTGTTTTTCTCAAAAGAGCTAAAACTAGAGTCCTTGCTGCCGGAATAAAGCTGCACTTGCCACTTTCCCTACCTCCAGTGGTGTAAGTTTGCCCCATTCGCCCAGAGGCATGATAAATGTTGTATGTTGGTGACCCCCTACACACACAGCTTTCGCTCTGCTGCACACAGGACTCTCACTTAGACACACACACCTCTCACTCGGAGGCACAAACGCCTTTCAGTCAGACACACACACACACCTTTCACGCAGACACACACACACACACAAATGCCTCTCACTCAGACACACACTCCTTTCACACCTCTCAATCAGACGCACACACCTCTAACTCAGACACACACCTCGTGTAAATGTTGATGTGGTATATATACACCATAAGTTCACGAAAAATTACATTTGAAATGTTTACCCACTCATAATTAGCATACTGTGGCACAATGTATGTCTGCTTGTGTAATGCTCCTAGTCTTGTAACATACTCATAACAACAATGGGGGTATTCAATGCCATGGGCAAGCAGTGACAGCGAGTAGGACTTTCTGCTTGCTGTCACTGCTCACCCTGTCAGTATTCCACTGACCCCCCTCATACGCAAATTCCCCCTCGCTCCGTTTATTGAGCGAGGGGGAATTTGCGTATGTGACTGCAGAAGCTGCGAGACTCGCAGCTAATTACAGCGAGTTTGCTGCATTAGCTGCAGGTCTCGCTGTTTAGGGGAATCCTCGCTGTCCTGTGACGGTGAGGATTCCCCTGGAATGTTGAATAGTGCGACCGGCCAGCGCGGGGGTTAAACAGCGAGCATGGCTGGTTTTCTGTGATCCACTCTGTTTAAACCCCACGCAGCGGCATTGAATACATGCCATAGTTGCAACTCCAAGATGGAACAAGCTGTAAACAGCGCCCTAGACATTGGCCATCATAGTTAAAAGAAATACCACAACCTTACTTATTGCAAGCCCAGGAATAGTACAGTAGACCACAATATATAGGAAACACTTTCCACAACAAATGAAGAGGCCACCATATCTTACAAGTTTATAGAGTCCTGGACTGTACTGGACATTTCTCACTGCTCAATAAAGGTGGTTCCAAAATCACATCTCTCACTCAGAGACACACAAACCTCTCACTCACATGCATACACACACACACACACACACACACACACACCTCTCACTCACATGCATGCATGCACACACCTCTCACTCACATGCATGCACACACACCTCTCACTCACATGCATGCACACACACCTCACTCACATACCTCCCAACTTTTGGCTTGAAGAAATAGGGACACTCGCGTGGGGCGTATGCAAATGAGGGCGCGGCTTATGCTAATTAGCCGCAACCTCATTTTCATACGAGAATAGACGCTGTGCGCATGCGCACAGCGTCTATTCTACTAGATTGGGGGGTCTCCCAACTGCCACCCCCCGCAGCGGGACAATGCCTGCCGCGGGTGGGACAGAGGGACAGGACCCGAAAATCGGGACTGTCCCTCTAAAATCGTGACAGTTGGGAGGTATGCACTCACATGCATGCATACACACACACCTCTCACTCACATGCATGCACGCACACACACCTCTCACTCACATGCATGCACACACGCACACACACACACACCTCTCACTCACATGCATGCACACACACACACACACACACACCTCTCACTCACAAGCATACACACACACACACACCTCTCACTCACATGCATGCGCGCACACACACACACACACACACACACACCTCTCACTTACATGCATGCACACACACCTCTCACTCAGACGCATGCACACACACCTCTCACTCAGACGCATGCACACACACACCTCTCACTCAGACACACACACACACCTCACTCAGACACACACACACCTTTCACTCAGAGAGACACACACACACCTCTCACTCAGAGACACACACACACACACCTCTCACTCAGAGACACACACACACACACTTCTCACTCACATGCATACACACACACACACCTCTCACTCAGAGACACACACACACCTCTCACTCAGATGCACACACCTGTTTTATTAAACACACACTCCTATTTCAACTAAATAAACAAAACTTCCCCTAAGAAAACAAACACACACTTCACATAAAAAATGTACAAACATATCAAATCATTGCTCCGCCCCCCCCCCCCCCCCACACACACACACACTGTAACATGAACCAGGTGGCTGTCAGTGCCCCTACCTGTGGCTATATTCCCCACACGGTGCAGGAGAGCACTCCAGCCAGCCAGCTACTGCAGCATTGGAGCCCAGAGGAGCTGTGCCAGCTCATTCTCTATGTGAGAAAAGAAGGCGTCACCTGCACTGGCGGACATGTTTGTGTAGCTGCGGCCATGACCTGAAAGCCGCGGCTAGGAGGATGAATAAAGGAAGGGGAGGACAATGCACGGATCACCAGGCTGGCGGCATGAATTTCGACTCGTGGAGGTTTCTGGTCACTTCCAGGCCGCTGCTCTTCCACCCACTGTGCACAGATCTGTTCGATAATCTGGAGGTTTCTTACAGCATTTGATGCAAATCACATTCGATGTGATCTCTGCCCGATTTTATTATAGCAAGGTGCATTCGATGCATCGCAGGATTGTATGCACAATTCTACGCCAAACAAAAAGCATTTTTGATGCGATTTATCAAAAGGTGATCTTCAAGGGAAATGGAGGTACTGGTTTCCTAGCACGGCGCCACCAATTTTAATTGTAAGCCATCGGGTCGGAAAAATCGGGTCGATCGCTTCACATGCAATGCGACGGACCCGATTTTTACATTGGACCCAATTTTAAATGCCCCCCAGACCCCAATTTTCATTGTATACACACCATGATGGGTCAAATGCCCCCCCCCCATTGTTAACGCCACCCCATGATGAATGCCAACCCGAAGCGTGGCGAGCGCAGCGGTACGCGTCCTCCGACCTTTTCATACCCCCGTCGGCGTGGAGTTGATCTTATATAGTGTGGCGAGTGCAGCGAGCCATCGAGCCCGAAGTGTTGGGAGCGGACGCGCTTTACTTCACAGGTATTACACGTGCGCTCGCCACACAGCGGGCTCGGTGGCTCGCCACACTATATAAAATCAACTCCATGCCGACGTGGATAGTGGGGGTATGAAAAGGTCGTAGGACGCGTACCGCCGCCGCTCGCCAAGCTTCGGGTTGGCGTTCATCGTGGGGTGGAGTTAACAATTGGGGGCATTTTTACATACAAATTACCCATCAGGGTGGGTATACAAGCAAAAATCGGGTCCATTTGGGCCATTTAACATTGTTCCTTATGTAAAATCGTGTCCATCGCATTGGTCGCATCGCATGCCATTATAATGGCATACAATGGACCCGATTTTACATAGGAATTTAACATTGAATACAATGCATACAATGTAAAATCGCGTCGGACGCATCGCATGCCATTATAATGGCATGCGATGGACCCGATTTTACATTTGTTGGGAAAGCAGTAAAAAAGCCCAAAATCAGGTCGGTCTGGTCCCTGAATGTAATCGCACAAGTGTATGGGTAGCATAAGACTTATGAGACTATTCTCACATGTGCAGATCGAGGACGCTATTGCCAATGTATGTCAGTGGGAGCCCCCTATCCACGGCAATACTACTTGCCATCACAATTGCACCATCAATGGTTGTTTAGCATTATGGTCATGACCGTCGCCTTCCCTACTCTTCAGCACAGAACGCGCTTATGCAATCAGGGAATTGTTACTGTCCACAGATATCATCTAAAACACGTCTTCAACCTGTGGCCCTCCAGATGTTGTAGAACTACATGTCCCAGCATGCCCTGACAGTTTTGGCATGCTGTCATAGGAAATATGTGGCAATGCATGTTGGAACATGTAGTTTCACAACATCTGGAGGGCCGTAGGTTGAAGACCCATGATCTAAAACAAACAAAAAATAAATAAAACAATTATCTATGGATGTTCGGTGGGGCGGGGAGCGGCGCAGACCTGTTCGAATGAACACAACCTAAGTACCAACCTGTCATTTTTCAAACACAGCCTGTAACAGGCCAGTTAGGAGCTGATTGGCTGGTACTTTATCAATGTCCACTAAATCTCTCTCCAAGTGTTAGTACATAGGGGCAGATTTATTAAGCTTGGTGAAGTGATAAAGTGTCTGGTTTTTATCACCGGCCAATCAGCTTCTACCGTTGAAGTTACAGGCTTGTTTAGAAAAATGACAGGTAGGATCTGATTGGCTGGTGATAAAAACCAGACACTTTATCACTTCACCGAGCTTAATAAATCTACCCCACAGTTCCCTAAGAAATGTGGAATGAAAACATGAAGGGCCTAGTGACAGCAGGTAGCCAGGTACAGAACACGTCAGAATAGGGACAATTTATCCTATTCTAATGCCACAAATACAATATGAGAAGGAATTATTATTTTAGGCATTATTCATTTTGAAGTATTAGTAAATAAAAGTGCTCATAGAACCCATAGTTACTATTACCCCTATCACACCGCTCCTCGGACCCAGGCAATTGCCGGCTTGGAGAACACAGCGCATCAGCTCAGCGCAGACATGCGGTGACTCCCTGCTCAGCCAGCTGTAGTGCGCATGTGCGAGATCCCCAGAACCAGCACCACCACAGCCAGGGACAGCACTACTACATCCAGGGACAGCACTACACCTGCAGCTGCCAAACTGTCGGCCTTGCTAACCATACATACACTGCCCTGCAAATTACCGTGCATATAGCATAATACCGTGTATATAGACAGCAGTGCTGATATAGACTTTCATTTGCCACACACACCGCCAGTGTAATACATGGGAGGGGGGAGCTTTACAGAGAATATTTGGCCATTCACACCCGTCCCTGCCCCAGTGGACGTTACAATCTATACACCCTACAATATCTACACACACATACACTAGGACTGCTAGAAACCAATGTACCTACTAGAATGTTTTCAGGCTGTGGAAGGAAACCCACAAAGGGAGAACATCGCTACTCTAAACACATGGAGCCTTTGGAGAAATTGTACCCGTGAGGCAGTAATGCTAACCACTGTGCCATCAGTGCTGTCCAACAATTGAGACAAGAGGAGCGAGATGTAGCGAAGGTGGTAGATTTATCGATCCTTCGAAAAGAGGTCAAGTTGACGAGTTGCAAATAGCAACCAAATAGATTTGAGATATTCTGTAGAATTAGAACTGTGACGCCAGAAGTGATGTACAGAGAGATGGATCAAATCTTGTAACTTTACCGGGGTGAGAAGTATCCCATAGCAACCAACCTGCATCTAGCCATCATTTGGATTCTAGTACATTATATATAATGCTAGCTGAATGCCGATTGGTTGATATGGGGAAAGGGAGTTTTTGTCTTACCAGTAAAATAATTATCTGTGGCACCATTTAGGGGTCGAGCCGCCCCTTAGACACAACACTTTCAATTGCACCAATAAAGTCATTGCTCTACTCAATGCCCTCCTTCCATCAAGTGTCACTCCCATAGCTCCCAGCATGACCCATTCAAGGAGGGACAAAATGCTCTGCTGCTGGACTTGCTGCCAGTGGCAGTTGCAGAGGTAGGACTGCACTAATGTACAAAATTCAAATAGGGGAGCTACACCTGCCAGTGAGTCCCAGACTGTGGTGTTTGGGGTGTCAGTTGGTGGCACTCCCCTATCTGAATGTTAGACTGTGCTGCAGCCAAGCATCTGCAACTGCCACTGGCATGGAAGTCCAGAAACAGCATCTTGTCCCTCCTGGAACAGGTCATGTTGGGAGTGCCTAATGGGAAATCCACCACTGGTCTCCTGTATGTCTGAAAGGCACCAACTCGGAACATGTATGTAAATAAAGATATCACAGGACTGGAGGAGTTGGTGTACACCATGAAATACTAGCCAATTCATTATGCAGCAATGCTAGTCTGCTCATGAGATAGAAGCCACATTTAGCAATCGATTCCTCGTATGACAGGTGGAAAACGGTGGCCAGATTAGAGAACAAATTTAGGTTCTCTAATAGTTATTTTCACTAGTTGCGATATTAAGTTTAGAATTTAGAAAGGATAAAAAAAAAATTCCTATAGATCAGTTGCATAATGTAGGTGCCATTTAAGACTATGCTTTGTTCCATTATGACATCACAGTTACTGATGACATCACAGTTACTGATGACATCACAAAGCTACTTACACAGCTGCTGAAGTCACTGAGGCTCAGATTACAGACACTCATAGCTGTATACACATCTTGTGATATTGCTGGTCTGATTTTTTTCTCTGAGACCCCCTATTCTTGTCTTTGGACATAACATGGGACGTAAAAGGAGAAAGCAAGCGAAGGAGAAACCATGGAGATGTAGATCATGGAGATATAGAGGAAGGAAGATGCATTGGAGAAGGAGACAGTGCAGGAAAAGAGAGCAGTCAGCAAGAATGGTGAGAAGAGATGCATTTGTGGCATGTGTAAGAAGAGGTTGGCGGAGAATTGCGAGATTTATGACAAAGAAAAGAGATCAGGTCATAAACTCATGTCGCAAATTTCAAAGATTTTGGCATGTGAGACACAGGAGAAACACGGTCATTACTGAAGATCCAGGTGAAGGATGCAGCCATTGGGCAGGCCAAATGAACTTGCCAAACAGAGAGAAAACCGAAAAAAAATCAAGCAAAGCAGCCCCCCAAACACACTGGGAACGATTTGCTGGTTTTCTTACAAAGAAAAAACAACGATTTTTAACAGCAATTGGCAGAAGACAACCAGACATCCCACCGGCTCAGCAAACTGCAGAGAAAAGCGCCACTGCCCCCTTAACCGTGGAAACATTTACTTTTCACTTGCTACTGGGAGAGGGAAGTTATGGCAAAGTAATGCTCGCGACAGAGGCCATTCATAAGGAAAGAGTGGCAGTTAAGATCTTACAGAAGAGAGCCCTTATTAAAAAATCAAAGGAGAGAGCATTACTAGAACAAGAGGACATTTTGACAGAGTGTCGTGTTCTTCAGTTGGCACATAAGAGTCCATTTCTGACCCATGGATTTGCAGCCTTCCACACATACAGTTATCTGTACTATATCATGGAATTGGCTGGTGGAGGGGATTTGTTCCATTATGTGAAAGCAAAGTATCCGTTGATGCCAACCACAATAACATTCATTGCAGCAGAACTGGTCTGTGGCCTTCAGTTCTTACATTCCAGAGGCATAATACATAGAGACCTAAAATTGAACAACGTTTTGCTGACCACAGATGGCCATATAAAGATCACAGACTTTGGCCTGGCCTTAATGAATGCATATGGAGAGGACAATACCACAGAACCTGTTGGGACACCTGCCTATGTGGCTCCAGAAATGATAAAATGCCAGTCATACAGCGCAGGGGTAGACTGGTTCGCATTTGGGGTCATGTTATATATCCTCACCCTAGGGCACTACCCTTTTCATGGAAAGGACAAAAAAGCGATTCTCAGTAGGGTCCTTGATCAAGAACCATCGTATTCAGGGCTTACTGATCCCATAACAAAAGACATTCTATCTAAGCTCCTGTGCAAAAAACAGACCCTTCGGCTCGGGGTGCGCGGAAATGTGCGTAAACACCCCTTCTTCTCTTCTGTTAAATGGAAAAGGATAGAGACTGGAAAAGCAGCATCTCCAGTAGTCCAAACGCACAATCCCTTCAGTTATCTAGATCAAGTTCCTTTGCCCTGCAGTGAAGCTGACAAAAAAATGCCAATTCGTTACATGCACCACCGCATGTTTGATGACGTTCAATTTGTGTGCCCTAAATGGGGTGAAACGTACCATAATGCGCCAATGGAGCCAGATATACCACCACCTGACTTCGACCTGCACAAAAAACAATAAAAAAAAAAAAGTGAAGCTGACAAAATGCCAATTCGTTACATGGACCACCGCATGTTTGATGACATTCAGTTTGTGTGCCCTAAATGGGGTGAAACGTACCATAATGCGCCAATGGAGCCAGATATTATACCACCACCTGACTTCGACCTGCACAAAAAACAACAGTAAAAAAAAAAAAAAAATCTTGTACAGGTGCCCATACACCTTACAATTATTGTATACAATATCGCATGTCATTGCATCTCGGTTTTGCGATGATCATCGCAAAACCAAGATGCGATAAGATGCGATATTGTATACAATATCCATGATCTTTACTCTGGTATGAACTCCACTGTAAACTGGGGATTAGGGCTACTGGCGACACCCCACAAAAAAAACGACACCAGGCAGCCACCTCACGGGTGTGTTGGAAGAGCCGCTAAGCATTTTTAAGATGTTGACAGTGACATCCACCTCATGAATAACTTAATAAATTGAATAACTTGATAAATTGAATTACAGATGGAGCCTCCACCGCCAGGGGTGCGTGCGTACGAGACTCTCACGCGCCTCGTGGCAACAGAGCCTGCCGCCTGTCCCCGCTGCCTCCCCCGCAGTCGTCCCGTCCCCCCCCCCCCCCCCCCCCGGAACTGGGCAGTGTCTCCCTGAAGCGGAGACGGGCAGGGAGACGCTGCCCATCCGCCGCAATACTGGGTGTGAGACGCACGCGCATCCCAGTCCCTATCACCAGCGCTCGCCAGTGACAGGGATCTGGTGGGCGCTGGCCAAGGATGAGCGGCGCTACAGGGGCTATCTAATTAGCCCCAATAACGCATGCTTTAAGTCATTAAAGAGGAAAGGGTACTTGTGTAGTTTCAATATACACCCAATATATCGGATGCGATATCGGCCAATATACGCCCAATATATCGGATGCGATATCGGCCGATATATCGATATTTTGACCTGTTCATAACCCCACTATCCACTACGCATGGAGATGATTTTATTTAGTGTGGCGAGAGCAGCGAGCCACCGAGCCCGAAGCGTGGCGAGCCCCGTGAGGGGACTCCGATTACTGCGCTCGCCACCAGGGCCGCCACTAGGAATCTTGGGGCCCGGGATGTGCCGATGTGGGCAGCTGCCCGGGCCCCTCCAGAGGCCAGGGACAGCTGTACCAACAGCATCCCGATGTCGGCGGCCTTGCTCGCCACATTATATAAAATCAAATCCATGCGTAATGGATAGTGGGGTTATGAACAGGTCAAAAATTGCATCGATATATTGGCCGATATCACATCCGATATATCGGACGACGTGAAACTACACTTTACTTGAAAACGCCACTAGGCCTGGCCACATTTCTTGAGTTGGACAAACTGAAAGCCACACGGTGACGTTACCAAATAATTCCTGCATCTGCCTCTGCCTGTGGTAGGTAGATGTACCCAGAAACGCGCTGGACGCCCTCCAACTATACAGAAGCACAGACACTCGGGAAAACAGTTTGTCAGTTTGTAGTATAAAAGCAGCGCAAGACGAGTCTGGTCTGGATCAAACATTACTTCATTTATACTTTACTGACAGATAATTCATTCTGACAGGGTTGATTGCAATCGGTTACCCAACAAGACCCTCACTGCCACTAGAAACTGTCATACACCATGATTTAATAGTGGACCGGTCACTCCAAAAATATAACTGCTTTGCCATCTATAAACAAGAAATACTTACCCAGCCAGAATGCAAAGCGCCAATCAAATGGTGTGCAAGCGCTGGAGCCGCAAGTCGGCTGAGGTAAAAGCGATTCAGGGGTAGATGTATGAAACGGTGATAAGGGAGGAGGAGTGGCCCATGGCAACCAATCAGCTGCTCTGTATAATGTTATATTATGCAAATTATAGATGTTACGTCAGTGCTGATTGGTTGCCATGGGCCACTTCTCCTGTGGCTCACTGCTCCCTTATCACTGCTTCATACACCTACCCCTCAGTGACATCAGTAGTGGTGGCATCACTTAGCACTGGTGTACTGATAATGTATGTGTGGTATACACTGCACATGGGTGCCAGAGTCAGAGAGAGCCCTGTGCCACCCACCCTGCTGCTACTGCCTGGCACACAAACAGTATAAAAACACAGCACAGAAAACAAAGTTGAACTCTGCAATATTCAGGATCTGCCCAGCTCGCAGGCTTCATCCCCCCCTCCCCCTGGAATATCTCTTACCTACATTTGCCAGGTGAGGACACAGGCCGCCGCTGTGATATGTGGCTGGGTCCTCCACTTGTGGGAACCGGGAGAACAACGAAGGCGCAACCAAGGGCTGGCTGGCAACTTTGAGCCTGGGGGGCCAGTCCAGAGCACTGGCCCATAAGTAACAGCGCATCGTTAAATTTAGGTTTTGCAGTTTAAAAATATGTATTAATAAAAAATAAAAAAAACAATAATAGGACACCACAGGCTGCTCCCCTGTATAACATCAGGACACCACAGGCTGCTCCCCTGTATAATATCAGGACACCACAGGCTACTCCCCGTCTTATAATAATAACAGGACAACAGAGGCTGCTCCCCCTGTATAATATCAGTACACCACAGGCTACTCCCCGTCTTATAATAACAGGACAACAGAGGCTGCTCCCCCTGTATAATATCAGGACACCACAGGCTACTCCCCATCTTATAATAACTGGACAACAGAGGCTGCTCCCCTGTATAATAATGGGACCCCCACAGGCTGCTACTCCTGTATAATAAAAGTACACCACAGGCTGCTACCCCTGTATAATAGGACACAACAGGCTGCACCCCCTGTCTTATAATCATAACAGGACCCCACAGGCTTCTACCCCTGTATAATAATAATGGGACCCCCACAGGCTGCTCCCGCTGTATAATAACTGGACCCCCACAGGCTGCTCCCCCTTAAAATAATAACTGGACCCCCACAGGCTGCTCCCCCTGTATAATAACGGGTCCCCCACAGGCTGCTCCCGCTGTATAATAACTGGACCCCCACAGGCTGCTCCCCCTTAAAATAATAACTGGACCCCCACAGGCTGCTCCCCCCTGTATAATAACTGAACCTTACAGGCTGCTCAGCCTGTAGAGTCCCACTCCCTCTTAAGGTGGCCATACATTAGAAAGATATTGTACCCAATCATACAATCTCAATTGATTGTAAAATGGATTGTATGCAGATTGTGTGCACATTGTGTGTCCAAAAACCACCAAGGACTGCCGAAGAATTGAAGGGAAATTGGACACAATCATGAGCGCAATCGATCTTAAGATCAATCTTTCTGATGTATGGCCAGCATTACCTTGATGCCAGACAGTGAGGCAGGCTGCAGCATAGGGAAGAAAGTGTAACGCACAGGCAGGAAGTAGGTGGAACATACAGAGTCTCTGTAGTGGCCTCCTGCACTAGACATGTCCTGATTAAGATCAAATTAATTTTAAATGATATACACTGCCTGTTACATAAATGGTATATATGAAGCCTATTACATTAGTTATTCACTTAAACTGTATATGAATTATTATATATATATATATATATATATATATATATATATATATATACATACAGGTCGAGTATCCCGTATCCGAATATCCGTTATCCGAATTATTCCGAAATACGGACATTCCAGAAAGTGACATTTTTTTTTTTTTGCTAAAAACTCACTGGGGACATTTGTAACAGCATCACTGGGGACATGATATGTAACTGGCACTATATATGTGCAAGACAATGATTGCTTGGCATTCAAATTCAGTGCTGAGATAGTACACACATTTTGTTTCACGTTTTGAAACCTTGTTTTTTGAACAATTAAAATATATTTGTGTATTTTATATGGTAATAAAATATATTTGTGTGTATATTATGTGTTTATACAGCATACATGCAAGATACTTCAAAATACATCCTTGAAATATTAAAATATTCCGAAATACGGAATAATCCGTTATCCAAAATTCTCCTTGTCCCGAGCATTTTGGATAAGGGATACTCAACCTGTATATATATATATATATATATATATATATATATATATATATATATATATATATATATATATATATATATATATATATATATATATATATATACATACATACATACATACATACATACATACATACACACACACACATCCAGTGGGCCCGGCATTCAGACCCCCCCGTGGGGTAACTTGCTCAGGTGCCCTCAGTGCAAGTGAAATCACTTGTAAACGTACAATGCTGGAACAAACCGCGGCACTCTGAGAATTCCAAACTGTGCAAACCAAGTGAAACTTTTTAATTGTCTAAATTTTTCGGGGATTCTTCCCCTTCTTCAGGACAACCAGAATACAAAAACAAAGTGCAATAAATAACCACACCAAAACTTACCCCACCCTCCGGCATTCCCGCGTCCCCGATGTCGCCTCCCCGTCTCTCCGGGCATCAACCGGAAGTGTTGCTGTACCAGGAAGTGTGCGCGCTGACCCCAGCGGTAACCAGGAGACTCTAACTCCCCTGGTACTTCCGGCCTCCGTCTCACGTCACTCCACCTCCGTCCTCTGACTGCCGGGATACCCGTACACATCCGGGTGGTAACCAGGGCGACCCGGCTGCCTCTGCAAAATATAAACAAACAATCTAAATACTGTTGCTAAAACGTGAACATTCATGGTATATATTAAAATACAAAACAGTTAATGTATTGTGATACAGTGATGAACACATAACATCAGATGCTCCCCATAAAAATGTTAAATATTAAAACACTAAGAGAAATGGTTCAATTCATAAACTTATACTGTGTGTGGGGAGCAAAGCAGTGCATCTTGTGGTCGGAGAGAAGCCTTAAAGCTCCCCCTATTGCTATATCTATAAAAGTGCTTAGTGCAAAACGATATTTAAAATGACACATATCGAATGCTGGCTGAAACTAATTTGCATAAAAAAGACCAGCATCAACCATGAACTGTGTTTTTCTCAAAAGAGCTAAAACTAGAGTCCTTGCTGCCGGAATAAAGCTGCACTTGCCACTTTCCCTACCTCCAGTGGTGTAAGTTTGCCCCATTCGCCCAGAGGCATGATAAATGTTGCTGACCCCCTACACACACAGCTTTCGCTCTGCTGCACACAGGACTCTCACTTAGACACACACACCTCTCACTCGGAGGCACAAACGCCTTTCACTCAGACACACACACACACCTTTCACGCAGACACACACACACACACACAAATGCCTCTCACTCAGACACACACTCCTTTCACACCTCTCAATCAGACGCACACACCTCTAACTCAGACACACACCTCGTGTAAATGTTGATGTGGTATATATACACCATAAGTTCACGAAAAATTACATTTGAAATGTTTACCCACTCATAATTAGCATACTGTGGCACAATGTATGTCTGCTTGTGTAATGCTCCTAGTCTTGTAACATACTCATAACAACAATGGGGGTATTCAATGCCATGGGCAAGCAGTGACAGCGAGTAGGACTTTCTGCTTGCTGTCACTGCTCACCCTGTCAGTATTCCACTGACCCCCCTCATACGCAAATTCCCCCTCGCTCCGTTTATTGAGCGAGGGGGAATTTGCGTATGTGACTGCAGAAGCTGCGAGACTCGCAGCTAATTACAGCGAGTTTGCTGCATTAGCTGCAGGTCTCGCTGTTTAGGGGAATCCTCGCTGTCCTGTGACGGTGAGGATTCCCCTGGAATGTTGAATAGTGCGACCGGCCAGCGCGGGGGTTAAACAGCGAGCATGGCTGGTTTTCTGTGATCCACTCTGTTTAAACCCCACGCAGCGGCATTGAATACATGCCATAGTTGCAACTCCAAGATGGAACAAGCTGTAAACAGCGCCCTAGACATTGGCCATCATAGTTAAAAGAAATACCACAACCTTACTTATTGCAAGCCCAGGAATAGTACAGTAGACCACAATATATAGGAAACACTTTCCACAACAAATGAAGAGGCCACCATATCTTACAAGTTTATAGAGTCCTGGACTGTACTGGACATTTCTCACTGCTCAATAAAGGTGGTTCCAAAATCACATCTCTCACTCAGAGACACACAAACCTCTCACTCACATGCATACACACACACACACACACACACCTCTCACTCACATGCATGCATGCACACACCTCTCACTCACATGCATGCACACACACCTCTCACTCACATGCATGCACACACACCTCACTCACATACCTCCCAACTTTTGGCTTGAAGAAATAGGGACACTCGCGCGGGGCGTATGCAAATGAGGGCGCGGCTTATGCTAATTAGCCGCAACCTCATTTTCATACGAGAATAGATGCTGTGCGCATGCGCACAGCGTCTATTCTACTAGATTGGGGGGTCTCCCAACTGCCACCCCCCGCAGCGGGACAATGCCTGCCGCGGGTGGGACAGAGGGACAGGACCCGAAAATCGGGACTGTCCCTCTAAAATCGTGACAGTTGGGAGGTATGCACTCACATGCATGCATACACACACACCTCTCACTCACATGCATGCACGCACACACACCTCTCACTCACATGCATGCACACACGCACACACACACACACACCTCTCACTCACATGCATGCACACACACACACACACACCTCTCACTCACATGCATGCACACACACACACACACACACACCTCTCACTCACAAGCATACACACACACACACACACCTCTCACTCACATGCATGCGCGCACACACACACACCTCTCACTCACATGCATGCACACACACACCTCTCACTCAGACGCATACACACACACACCTCTCACTCAGACACACACACACACACCTCACTCAGACACACACACACCTTTCACTCAGAGAGACACACACACACCTCTCACTCAGAGACACACACACACACCTCTCACTCAGAGACACACACACACACTTCTCACTCACATGCATACACACACACACACCTCTCACTCAGAGACACACACACACCTCTCACTCAGATGCACACACCTGTTTTATTAAACACACACTCCTATTTCAACTAAATAAACAAAACTTCCCCTAAGAAAACAAACACACACTTCACATAAAAAATGTACAAACATATCAAATCATTGCTCCGTCCGTCCCCCCCCCCCCCCACACACACACACTGTAACATGAACCAGGTGGCTGTCAGTGCCCCTACCTGTGGCTATATTCCCCACACGGTGCAGGAGAGCACTCCAGCCAGCCAGCTACTGCAGCATTGGAGCCCAGAGGAGCTGTGCGCAGCAGCTCCCCCTAGTGTCAGTCGGCTGCCAGCTCATTCTCTATGTGAGAAAAGAAGGCGTCACCTGCACTGGCGGCCATGTTTGTGTAGCTGCGGCCATGACCTGAAAGCCGCGGCTAGGAGGATGAATAAAGGAAGGGGAGGACAATGCACGGATCACCAGGCTGGCGGCATGAATTTCGACTCGTGGAGGTTTCTGGTCACTTCCAGGCCGCTGCTCTTCCACCCACTGTGCACAGATCTGTTCGATAATCTGGAGGTTTCTTACAGCATTTGATGCAAATCGCATTCGATGTGATCTCTGCCCGATTTTATTATAGCAAGGTGCATTCGATGCATCGCAGGATTGTATGCACAATTCTACGCCAAACAAAAAGCATTTTTGATGCGATTTATCAAAAGGTGATCTTCAAGGGAAATGGAGGTACTGGTTTCCTAGCACGGCGCCACCAATTTTAATTGTAAGCCATCGGGTCGGAAAAATCGGGTCGATCGCTTCACATGCAATGCGACGGACCCGATTTTTACATTGGACCCAATTTTAAATGCCCCCCAGACCCCAATTTTCATTGTATACACACCATGATGGGTCAAATGCCCCCCCCCCCATTGTTAACGCCACCCCATGATGAATGCCAACCCGAAGCGTGGCGAGCGCAGCGGTACGCGTCCTCCGACCTTTTCATACCCCCGTCGGCGTGGAGTTGATCTTATATAGTGTGGCGAGTGCAGCGAGCCATCGAGCCCGAAGTGTTGGGAGCGGACGCGCTTTACTTCACAGGTATTACACGTGCGCTCGCCACACAGCGGGCTCGGTGGCTCGCCACACTATATAAAATCAACTCAATGCCGACGTGGATAGTGGGGGTATGAAAAGGTCGTAGGACGCGTACCGCCGCCGCTCGCCAAGCTTCGGGTTGGCGTTCATCGTGGGGTGGAGTTAACAATTGGGGGCATTTTTACATACAAATTACCCATCAGGGTGGGTATACAAGCAAAAATCGGGTCCATTTGGGCCATTTAACATTGTTCCTTATGTAAAATCGTGTCCATCGCATTGGTCGCATCGCATGCCATTATAATGGCATACAATGGACCCGATTTTACATAGGAATTTAACATTGAATACAATGCATACAATGTAAAATCGCGTCGGACGCATCGCATGCCATTATAATGGCATGCGATGGACCCGATTTTACATTTGTTGGTAAAGCAGTAAAAAAGCCCAAAATCAGGTCGGTCTGGTCCCTGAATGTAATCGCACAAGTGTATGGGTAGCATAAGACTTATGAGACTATTCTCACATGTGCAGATCGAGGACGCTATTGCCAATGTATGTCAGTGGGAGCCCCCTATCCACGGCAATACTACTTGCCATCACAATTGCACCATCAATGGTTGTTTAGCATTATGGTCATGACCGTCGCCTTCCCTACTCTTCAGCACAGAACGCGCTTATGCAATCAGGGAATTGTTACTGTCCACAGATATCATCTAAAACACGTCTTCAACCTGTGGCCCTCCAGATGTTGTAGAACTACATGTCCCAGCATGCCCTGACAGTTTTGGCATGCTGTCATAGGAAATATGTGGCAATGCATGTTGGAACATGTAGTTTCACAACATCTGGAGGGCCGTAGGTTGAAGACCCATGATCTAAAACAAACAAAAAATAAATAAAACAATTATCTATGGATGTTCGGTGGGGCGGGGAGCGGCGCAGACCTGTTCGAATGAACACAACCTAAGTACCAACCTGTCATTTTTCAAACACAGCCTGTAACAGGCCAGTTAGGAGCTGATTGGCTGGTACTTTATCAATGTCCACTAAATCTCTCTCCAAGTGTTAGTACATAGGGGCAGATTTATTAAGCTTGGTGAAGTGATAAAGTGTCTGGTTTTTATCACCGGCCAATCAGCTTCTACCGTTGAAGTTACAGGCCTGTTTAGAAAAATGACAGGTAGGATCTGATTGGCTGGTGATAAAAACCAGACACTTTATCACTTCACCGAGCTTAATAAATCTACCCCACAGTTCCCTAAGAAATGTGGAATGAAAACATGAAGGGCCTAGTGACAGCAGGTAGCCAGGTACAGAACACGTCAGAATAGGGACAATTTATCCTATTCTAATGCCACAAATACAATATGAGAAGGAATTATTATTTTAGGCATTATTCATTTTGAAGTATTAGTAAATAAAAGTGCTCATAGAACCCATAGTTACTATTACCCCTATCACACCGCTCCTCGGACCCAGGCAATTGCCGGCTTGGAGAACACAGCGCATCAGCTCAGCGCAGACATGCGGTGACTCCCTGCTCAGCCAGCTGTAGTGCGCATGTGCGAGATCCCCAGAACCAGCACCACCACAGCCAGGGACAGCACTACTACATCCAGGGACAGCACTACACCTGCAGCTGCCAAACTGTCGGCCTTGCTAACCATACATACACTGCCCTGCAAATTACCGTGCATATAGCATAATACCGTGTATATAGACAGCAGTGCTGATATAGACTTTCATTTGCCACACACACCGCCAGTGTAATACATGGGAGGGGGCAGCTTTACAGAGAATATTTGGCCATTCACACCCGTCCCTGCCCCAGTGGACGTTACAATCTATACACCCTACAATATCTACACACACATACACTAGGACTGCTAGAAACCAATGTACCTACTAGAATGTTTTCAGGCTGTGGAAGGAAACCCACAAAGGGAGAACATCGCTACTCTAAACACATGGAGCCTTTGGAGAAATTGTACCCGTGAGGCAGTAATGCTAACCACTGTGCCATCAGTGCTGTCCAACAATTGAGACAAGAGGAGCGAGATGTAGCGAAGGTGGTAGATTTATCGATCCTTCGAAAAGAGGTCAAGTTGACGAGTTGCAAATAGCAACCAAATAGATTTGAGATATTCTGTAGAATTAGAACTGTGACGCCAGAAGTGATGTACAGAGAGATGGATCAAATCTTGTAACTTTACCGGGGTGAGAAGTATCCCATAGCAACCAACCTGCATCTAGCCATCATTTGGATTCTAGTACATTATATATAATGCTAGCTGAATGCCGATTGGTTGATATGGGGAAAGGGAGTTTTTGTCTTACCAGTAAAATAATTATCTGTGGCACCATTTAGGGGTCGAGCCGCCCCTTAGACACAACACTTTCAATTGCACCAATAAAGTCATTGCTCTACTCAATGCCCTCCTTCCATCAAGTGTCACTCCCATAGCTCCCAGCATGACCCATTCAAGGAGGGACAAAATGCTCTGCTGCTGGACTTGCTGCCAGTGGCAGTTGCAGAGGTAGGACTGCACTAATGTACAAAATTCAAATAGGGGAGCTACACCTGCCAGTGAGTCCCAGACTGTGGTGTTTGGGGTGTCAGTTGGTGGCACTCCCCTATCTGAATGTTAGACTGTGCTGCAGCCAAGCATCTGCAACTGCCACTGGCATGGAAGTCCAGAAACAGCATCTTGTCCCTCCTGGAACAGGTCATGTTGGGAGTGCCTAATGGGAAATCCACCACTGGTCTCCTGTATGTCTGAAAGGCACCAACTCGGAACATGTATGTAAATAAAGATATCACAGGACTGGAGGAGTTGGTGTACACCATGAAATACTAGCCAATTCATTATGCAGCAATGCTAGTCTGCTCATGAGATAGAAGCCACATTTAGCAATCGATTCCTCGTATGACAGGTGGAAAACGGTGGCCAGATTAGAGAACAAATTTAGGTTCTCTAATAGTTATTTTCACTAGTTGCGATATTAAGTTTAGAATTTAGAAAGGATAAAAAAAAATTCCTATAGATCAGTTGCATAATGTAGGTGCCATTTAAGACTATGCTTTGTTCCATTATGACATCACAGTTACTGATGACATCACAGTTACTGATGACATCACAAAGCTACTTACACAGCTGCTGAAGTCACTGAGGCTCAGATTACAGACACTCATAGCCGTATACACATCTTGTGATATTGCTGGTCTGATTTTTTTCTCTGAGACCCCCTATTCTTGTCTTTGGACATAACATGGGACGTAAAAGGAGAAAGCAAGCGAAGGAGAAACCATGGAGATGTAGATCATGGAGATATAGAGGAAGGAAGATGCATTGGAGAAGGAGACAGTGCAGGAAAAGAGAGCAGTCAGCAAGAATGGTGAGAAGAGATGCATTTGTGGCATGTGTAAGAAGAGGTTGGCGGAGAATTGCGAGATTTATGACAAAGAAAAGAGATCAGGTCATAAACTCATGTCGCAAATTTCAAAGATTTTGGCATGTGAGACACAGGAGAAACACGGTCATTACTGAAGATCCAGGTGAAGGATGCAGCCATTGGGCAGGCCAAATGAACTTGCCAAACAGAGAGAAAACCGAAAAAAAATCAAGCAAAGCAGCCCCCCAAACACACTGGGAACGATTTGCTGGTTTTCTTACAAAGAAAAAACAACGATTTTTAACAGCAATTGGCAGAAGACAACCAGACATCCCACCGGCTCAGCAAACTGCAGAGAAAAGCGCCACTGCCCCCTTAACCGTGGAAACATTTACTTTTCACTTGCTACTGGGAGAGGGAAGTTATGGCAAAGTAATGCTCGCGACAGAGGCCATTCATAAGGAAAGAGTGGCAGTTAAGATCTTACAGAAGAGAGCCCTTATTAAAAAATCAAAGGAGAGAGCATTACTAGAACAAGAGGACATTTTGACAGAGTGTCGTGTTCTTCAGTTGGCACATAAGAGTCCATTTCTGACCCATGGATTTGCAGCCTTCCACACATACAGTTATCTGTACTATATCATGGAATTGGCTGGTGGAGGGGATTTGTTCCATTATGTGAAAGCAAAGTATCCGTTGATGCCAACCACAATAACATTCATTGCAGCAGAACTGGTCTGTGGCCTTCAGTTCTTACATTCCAGAGGCATAATACATAGAGACCTAAAATTGAACAACGTTTTGCTGACCACAGATGGCCATATAAAGATCACAGACTTTGGCCTGGCCTTAATGAATGCATATGGAGAGGACAATACCACAGAACCTGTTGGGACACCTGCCTATGTGGCTCCAGAAATGATAAAATGCCAGTCATACAGCGCAGGGGTAGACTGGTTCGCATTTGGGGTCATGTTATATATCCTCACCCTAGGGCACTACCCTTTTCATGGAAAGGACAAAAAAGCGATTCTCAGTAGGGTCCTTGATCAAGAACCATCGTATTCAGGGCTTACTGATCCCATAACAAAAGACATTCTATCTAAGCTCCTGTGCAAAAAACAGACCCTTCGGCTCGGGGTGCGCGGAAATGTGCGTAAACACCCCTTCTTCTCTTCTGTTAAATGGAAAAGGATAGAGACTGGAAAAGCAGCATCTCCAGTAGTCCAAACGCACAATCCCTTCAGTTATCTAGATCAAGTTCCTTTGCCCTGCAGTGAAGCTGACAAAAAAATGCCAATTCGTTACATGCACCACCGCATGTTTGATGACGTTCAATTTGTGTGCCCTAAATGGGGTGAAACGTACCATAATGCGCCAATGGAGCCAGATATACCACCACCTGACTTCGACCTGCACAAAAAACAATAAAAAAAAAAAAGTGAAGCTGACAAAATGCCAATTCGTTACATGGACCACCGCATGTTTGATGACATTCAGTTTGTGTGCCCTAAATGGGGTGAAACGTACCATAATGCGCCAATGGAGCCAGATATTATACCACCACCTGACTTCGACCTGCACAAAAAACAACAGTAAAAAAAAAAAAAAATATCTTGTACAGGTGCCCATACACCTTACAATTATTGTATACAATATCGCATGTCATTGCATCTCGGTTTTGCGATGATCATCGCAAAACCAAGATGCGATAAGATGCGATATTGTATACAATATCCATGATCTTTACTCTGGTATGAACTCCACTGTAAACTGGGGATTAGGGCTACTGGCGACACCCCACAAAAAAAAACGACACCAGGCAGCCACCTCACGGGTGTGTTGGAAGAGCCGCTAAGCATTTTTAAGATGTTGACAGTGACATCCACCTCATGAATAACTTAATAAATTGAAGATTTTATCCCAGGCAATGGTACAGATGGAGCCTCCACTGCCAGGGGTGCGTGCGCACGAGACTCTCGCGCGCCTCGTGGCAACGGAGCCTGCCGCCTGTCCCCGCTGCCTCCCCCGCAGTCGTCGCCCCCCCCCCCCCGGAACTGGGCAGTGTCTCCCTGAAGCGGAGACGGGCAGGGAGACGCTGCCCATCCGCCGCAATACTGGGTGTGAGACGCACGCGCATCCCAGTCCCTATCACCAGCGCTCGCCAGTGACAGGGATCTGGTGGGCACTTGCCAAGGATGAGCGGCGCTACAGGGGCTATCTAATTAGCCCCAATAACGCATGCTTTAAGTCATTAAAGAGGAAAGGGTACTTGTGTAGTTTCAATATACACCCAATATATCGGATGCGATATCGGCCAATATACGCCCAATATATCGGATGCGATATCGGCCGATATATCGATATTTTGACCTGTTCATAACCCCACGATCCACTACGCATGGAGATGATTTTATTTAGTGTGGCGAGAGCAGCGAGCCACCGAGCCCGAAGCGTGGCGAGCCCCGTGAGGGGACTCCGATTACTGCGCTCGCCACCAGGGCCGCCACTAGGAATCTTGGGGCCCGGGATGTGCCGATGTGGGCAGCTGCCCGGGCCCCTCCAGAGGCCAGGGACAGCTGTACCATCAGCATCCCGATGTCGGCGGCCTTGCTCGCCACATTATATAAAATCAAATCCATGCGTAATGGATAGTGGGGTTATGAACAGGTCAAAAATCGCATCGATATATCGGCCGATATCGCATCCGATATATCGGACGACGTGAAACTACACTTTACTTGAAAACGCCACTAGGCCTGGCCACATTTCTTGAGTTGGACAAACTGAAAGCCACACGGTGACGTTACCAAATAATTCCTGCATCTGCCTCTGCCTGTGGTAGGTAGATGTACCCAGAAACGCGCTGGACGCCCTCCAACTATACAGAAGCACAGACACTCGGGAAAACAGTTTGTCAGTTTGTAGTATAAAAGCAGCGCAAGACGAGTCTGGTCTGGATCAAACATTACTTCATTTATACTTTACTGACCGATAATTCATTCTGACAGGGTTGATTGCAATCGGTTACCCAACAAGACCCTCACTGCCACTAGAAACTGTCATACACAATGATTTAATAGTGGACCGGTCACTCCAAAAATATAACTGCTTTGCCATCTATAAACAAGAAATACTTACCCAGCCAGAATGCAAAGCGCCAATCAAATGGTGTGCAAGCGCTGGAGCCGCAAGTCGGCTGAGGTAAAAGCGATTCAGGGGTAGATGTATGAAACGGTGATAAGGGAGGAGAAGTGGCCCATGGCAACCAATCAGCTGCTCTGTATAATGTTATATTATGCAAATTATTGATGTTACGTCAGTGCTGATTGGTTGCCATGGGCCACTTCTCCTGTGGCTCACTGCTCCCTTATCACTGCTTCATACACCTACCCCTCAGTGACATCAGTAGTGGTGGCATCACTTAGCACTGGTGTACTGATAATGTATGTGTGGTATAAACTGCACATGGGTGCCAGAGTCAGAGAGAGCCCTGTGCCACCCACCCTGCTGCTACTGCCTGGCACACAAACAGTATAAAAACACAGCACAGAAAACAAAGTTGAACTCTGCAATATTCAGGATCTGCCCAGCTCGCAGGCTTCACCCCCCCTCCCCCTGGAATATCTCTTACCTACATTAGCCAGGTGAGGACACAGGCCGCCGCTGTGATATGTGGCTGGGTCCTCCACTTGTGGGAACCGGGAGAACAACGAAGGCGCAACCAGGGGCTGGCTGGCAACTTTTAGCCTGGGGGGCCAGTCCAGAGCACTGGCCCATAAGTAACAGCGCATCGTTAAATTTAGGTTTTGCAGTTTAAAAATATGTATTAATAAAAAATAAAAAAAACAATAATAGGACACCACAGGCTGCTCCCCTGTATAACATCAGGACACCACAGGCTGCTCCCCTGTATAATATCAGGACACCACAGGCTACTCCCCGTCTTATAATAATAACAGGACAACAGAGGCTGCTCCCCCTGTATAATATCAGTACACCACAGGCTACTCCCCATCTTATAATAATAACAGGACAACAGAGGCTGCTCCCCCTGTATAATATCAGGACACCACAGGCTACTCCCCATCTTATAATAACAGGACAACAGAGGCTGCTCCCCTGTATAATAATGGGACCCCCACAGGCTGCTACTCCTGTATAATAAAAGTACACCACAGGCTGCTACCCCTGTATAATAGGACACAACAGGCTGCACCCCCTGTCTTATAATCATAACAGGACCCCACAGGCTTCTACCCCTGTATAATAATAATGGGACCCCCACAGGCTGCTCCCCCTGTATAATAACGGGACCCCCACAGGCTGCTCCCGCTGTATAATAACTGGACCCCCACAGGCTGCTCCCCCTTAAAATAATAACTGGACCCCCACAGGCTGCTCCCCCTGTATAATAACGGGTCCCCCACAGGCTGCTCCCGCTGTATAATAACTGGACCCCCACAGGCTGCTCCCCCTTAAAATAATAACTGGACCCCCACAGGCTGCTCCCCCCTGTATAATAACTGAACCTTACAGGCTGCCCAGCCTGTAGAGTCCCACTCCCTCTTAAGGTGGCCATACATTAGAAAGATATTGTACCCAATCATACAATCTCAATTGATTGTAAAATGGATTGTATGCAGATTGTGTGCACATTGTGTGTCCAAAAACCACCAAGGACTGCCGAAGAATTGAAGGAAAATTGGACACAATCATGAGCGCAATCGATCTTAAGATCAATCTTTCTGATGTATGGCCAGCATTACCTTGATGCCAGACAGTGAGGCAGGCTGCAGCATAGGGAAGAAAGTGTAACGCACAGGCAGGAAGTAGGTGGAACATACAGAGTCTCTGTAGTGGCCTCCTGCACTAGACATGTCCTCAGTGCAGGAGGCCGGCGGCCATGTTTATGGAAACTGGTCAGTCTGGCTGCAGCAGCAGCCTCAGAACAATGGCGGCCCGCATGCAAAACGATTCAGCGGCCCGGGGGGACACATGGCACCCTGCCCCCCAGGACAGCCCGCCCCTGGACGCAACCCAGTAAAATCATGGCACCTCTCCCTTCCTGCTCATTAAGGAGCCACCTCAGCGCTTTCCCCTATGTCCTGGGTCTTGTGCAGCTCTGTACCTACTAACTGCCCCCACTCCCAACTGTCACTGTCATGTGACCTGCTCCTGTCTGCTGCTGCTGCGGAGATTTATCCACCAGCGTAATAATGTACACTATACCTACATAAGGGCAGATGTAGTAAGCAGTGATCAGGCTGAGTGAAAAATAAACAATGTGTGGGTCCCAGGGACCCCACATCTTAGTAAATTGGTGCTCTCCTCTCGAGGGTACCTCCCATGTGTTTCAGCCTGAGGCACCCTCGAGAGGAGAGGGACCCCTTTATTTTGGGGATTCCCCACCTCCACAAGAATCTCCGTCCGGGGGTGACCATTTATTGTGGATTAATGTGGGTGCAGGGTTTATAGCTTGTGTAAAATGATATATTGCCAACCAGAGGGGACTGGCCAATGACGAAGCGAGCCTCGAATGGCTTGGGTCGGAGCGGCCGTTTATTCCCCGCCCCAGCCGCAGATGGGACCCCTGACCTCCATCGCTGCAGTTGGGACCCCAGACCACCACTGAGACCATAGGACCTACTATAGTGCATTTAGTGTAAAAATGCACTATATGTCCACCAATTCCATGTCATTGGTGGAAAACTGGTTGGCTCTTACAGTGGATTGCCTACTCTCCATCTTGTTTGGTGCAGAAGATAGCAACCATGAACTTCCATCAGGGGTCCTGGGAGATTAGCAGGAGGGCTGCCTGCCAATCTCGCTGTTTAAAATACGAAGCCCTCAGATATAAAATAAACACGGTGGATCTGATTATGTATCATGGAAGGATAGATTTCCTTCAAAGGATTACCAGATGATCCTCCTCATAAGCGCTGCTTATAAACACTTTATGTAAAGCGAGCACCGCATTCACGCACCACAGTCAAACCCTCCATTTGTTCATGCAGTCTGATTCTATACAAAGATCGGTCACATTTCATTGGCTGTTTCACGATCCGGCCCTACCCGAACGCCATCATGGCCTAGCGATGCCACACACGTCCTTTGTCACAACTTCTCGAGGTGTGATAATATTCTCACAATATAATAAGTATGATAGCACAGATATTCAAACTACTGAGTAGAGAAGTCAAACAATGGAAACTCTACACACTGCTCTGCAAGCAAATAAACTAGCGCCAACACTGAACGAAGGAAAGATCTATAAGAATGGCAGGGTGCAAAATCACCATCAATGCCAACCATCGATGGCGTCTGCACCAATGGCCATCCCTACTCTGCAACAGGCAAAAACCTTTACTACCCCTCATTCCCACACACTTCTATCACTGCCCTGCCTCCTGTTCTCCTGCCCCGTAACATCTGCCAGTGGGGACCCGCTCCACCAGTAGGAGGAGACACTGACTCAGGGGCACCGTCCTGTGCTCCTGTGCTGCCACGCTGGACCCTCACCCACTGGCAGAAGTTGCACAGTGTCCCCCACCTCCTCTTTAGTCCCCCATATGCCCACACACCCCAATCACTACCCAGCTTCCTGCTCTCTTGAACCGTAACTTCCACCACTGGGGAGTCGCTGACGCTGTGTTGCCCACATACCCCTATCATGCCTCATAGCCCAGCCTAGTGCTCTCATGCACCCTAACTCCCACCCAGTAGGAAGAAACACTGACTCAGGGCCACCATCCTGTACTGCCACGCTGGACCCTCACCCACTGGCAGAAGCTGCACAGTGTCCCACACCCACCTCTTTAGTCCCCCGTATGCCCACACACCCCTATCACTACCCAGCCTCCTGTTTTCCTGTATAGTGATCTCCGCCAGTGGGGAGACGTTGATTGGAAAACACCCTACTATACTATTGCACACATAATGTACATCTTACTCTGTAACCGCTTTTTGATTAAAAAGATAAACTTGTCAAAAGCTGCCTTGACGTGTGCAAGCGCTGGAGCCGCAAGTCGGCTGAGGTAAAAGCGATTCAGGGGTAGATGTATGAAACGGTGATAAGGGAGGAGGAGTGGCCCATGGCAACCAATCAGCTGCTCTGTATAATGTTATATTATGCAAATTATAGATGTTACGTCAGTGCTGATTGGTTGCCATGGGCCACTTCTCCTGTGGCTCACTGCTCCCTTATCACTGCTTCATACACCTACCCCTCAGTGACATCAGTAGTGGTGGCATCACTTAGCACTGGTGTACTGATAATGTATGTGTGGTATACACTGCACATGGGTGCCAGAGTCAGAGAGAGCCCTGTGCCACCCACCCTGCTGCTACTGCCTGGCACACAAACAGTATAAAAACACAGCACAGAAAACAAAGTTGAACTCTGCAATATTCAGGATCTGCCCAGCTCGCAGGCTTCACCCCCCCCCCCCCCTCCCCCTGGAATATCTCTTACCTACATTAGCCAGGTGAGGACACAGGCCGCCGCTGTGATATGTGGCTGGGTCCTCCACTTGTGGGAACCGGGAGAACAACGAAGGCGCAACCAGGGGCTGGCTGGCAACTTTTAGCCTGGGGGGCCAGTCCAGAGCACTGGCCCATAAGTAACAGCGCATCGTTAAATTTAGGTTTTGCAGTTTAAAAATATGTATTAATAAAAAATAAAAAAAACAATAATAGGACACCACAGGCTGCTCCCCTGTATAACATCAGGACACCACAGGCTGCTCCCCTGTATAATATCAGGACACCACAGGCTACTCCCCGTCTTATAATAATAACAGGACAACAGAGGCTGCTCCCCCTGTATAATATCAGTACACCACAGGCTACTCCCCGTCTTATAATAATAACAGGACAACAGAGGCTGCTCCCCCTGTATAATATCAGGACACCACAGGCTACTCCCCATCTTATAATAACAGGACAACAGAGGCTGCTCCCATGTATAATAATGGGACCCCCACAGGCTGCTACTCCTGTATAATAAAAGTACACCACAGGCTGCTACCCCTGTATAATAGGACACAACAGGCTGCACCCCCTGTCTTATAATCATAACAGGACCCCACAGGCTTCTACCCCTGTATAATAATAATGGGACCCCCACAGGCTGCTCCCCCTGTATAATAACGGGACCCCCACAGGCTGCTCCCGCTGTATAATAACTGGACCCCCACAGGCTGCTCCCCCTTAAAATAATAACTGGACCCCCACAGGCTGCTCCCCCTGTATAATAACGGGTCCCCCACAGGCTGCTCCCGCTGTATAATAACTGGACCCCCACAGGCTGCTCCCCCTTAAAATAATAACTGGACCCCCACAGGCTGCTCCCCCCTGTATAATAACTGAACCTTACAGGCTGCTCAGCCTGTAGAGTCCCACTCCCTCTTAAGGTGGCCATACATTAGAAAGATATTGTACCCAATCATACAATCTCAATTGATTGTAAAATGGATTGTATGCAGATTGTGTGCACATTGTGTGTCCAAAAACCACCAAGGACTGCCGAAGAATTGAAGGGAAATTGGACACAATCATGAGCGCAATCGATCTCTTTCTGATGTATGTCCAGCATTACCTTGATGCCAGACAGTGAGGCAGGCTGCAGCATAGGGAAGAAAGTGTAACGCACAGGCAGGAAGTAGGTGGAACATACAGAGTCTCTGTAGTGGCCTCCTGCACTAGACATGTCCTCAGTGCAGGAGGCCGGCGGCCATGTTTATGGAAACTGGTCAGTCTGGCTGCAGCAGCAGCCTCAGAACAATGGCGGCCCGCACGCAAAACGATTCAGCGGCCCGGGGGGGCACATGGCACCCTGCCCCCCAGGACAGCCCGCCCCTGGACGCAACCCAGTAAAATCATGGCACCTCTCCCTTCCTGCTCATTAAGGAGCCACCTCAGCGCTTTCCCCTATGTCCTGGGTCTTGTGCAGCTCTGTACCTACTAACTGCCCCCACTCCCAACTGTCACTGTCATGTGACCTGCTCCTGTCTGCTGCTGCTGCTGCGGAGATTTATCCACCAGCGTAATAATGTACACTATACCTACATAAGGGCAGATGTAGTAAGCAGTGATCAGGCTGAGTGAAAAATAAACAATGTGTGGGTCCCAGGGACCCCACATCTTAGTAAATTGGTGCTCTCCTCTCGAGGGTACCTCCCATGTGTTTCAGCCTGAGGCACCCTCGAGAGGAGAGGGACCCCTTTATTTTGGGGATTCCCCACCTCCACAAGAATCTCCGTCCGGGGGTGACCATTTATTGTGGATTAATGTGGGTGCAGGGTTTATAGCTTGTGTAAAATGATATATTGCCAACCAGAGGGGACTGGACAATGACGAAGCGAGCCTCGAATGGCTTGGGTCGGAGCGGCTGTTTATTCCCCGCCCCAGCCGCAGATGGGACCCCTGACCTCCATCGCTGCAGTTGGGACCCCAGACCACCACTGAGACCATAGGACCTACTATAGTGCATTTAGTGTAAAAATGCACTATATGTCCACCAATTCCATGTCATTGGTGGAAAACTGGTTGGCTCTTACAGTGGATTGCCTACTCTCCATCTTGTTTGGTGCAGAAGATAGCAACCATGAACTTCCATCAGGGGTCCTGGGAGATTAGCAGGAGGGCTGCCTGCCAATCTCGCTGTTTAAAATACGAAGCCCTCAGATATAAAATAAACACGGTGGATCTGATTATGTATCATGGAAGGATAGATTTCCTTCAAAGGATTACCAGATGATCCTCCTCATAAGCGCTGCTTATAAACACTTTATGTAAAGCGAGCACCGCATTCACGCACCACAGTCAAACCCTCCATTTGTTCATGCAGTCTGATTCTATACAAAGATCGGTCACATTTCATTGGCTGTTTCACGATCCGGCCCTACCCGAACGCCATCATGGCCTAGCGATGCCACACACGTCCTTTGTCACAACTTCTCGAGGTGTGATAATATTCTCACAATATAATAAGTATGACAGCACAGATATTCAAACTACTGAGTAGAGAAGTCAAACAATGGAAACTCTACACACTGCTCTGCAAGCAAATAAACTAGCGCCAACACTGAACGAAGGAAAGATCTATAAGAATGGCAGGGTGCAAAATCACCATCAATGCCAACCATCGATGGCGTCTGCACCAATGGCCATCCCTACTCTGCAACAGGCAAAAACCTTTACTACCCCTCATTCCCACACACTTCTATCACTGCCCTGCCTCCTGTTCTCCTGCCCCGTAACATCTGCCAGTGGGGACCCGCTACACCAGTAGGAGGAGACACTGACTCAGGGGCACCGTCCTGTGCTCCTGTGCTGCCACGCTGGACCCTCACCCACTGGCAGAAGTTGCACAGTGTCCCCCACCTCCTCTTTAGTCCCCCATATGCCCACACACCCCAATCACTACCCAGCTTCCTGCTCTCTTGAACCGTAACTTCCACCACTGGGGAGTCGCTGACGCTGTGTTGCCCACATACCCCTATCATGCCTCATAGCCCAGCCTAGTGCTCTCATGCACCCTAACTCCCACCCAGTAGGAAGAAACACTGACTCAGGGCCACCATCCTGTACTGCCACGCTGGACCCTCACCCACTGGCAGAAGCTGCACAGTGTCCCACACCCACCTCTTTAGTCCCCCGTATGCCCACACACCCCTATCACTACCCAGCCTCCTGTTTTCCTGTATAGTGATCTCTGCCAGTGGGGAGACGTTGATTGGAAAACACCCTACTATACTATTGCACACATAATGTACATCTTACTCTGTAACCGCTTTTTGATTAAAAAGATAAACTTGTCAAAAGCTGCCTTGACGTGATGCCCCGAACTAGTGACCGCACGAAGGGGTTCCACCGTTGTGGAATGTGCCTGATGTGTAGAACAGCTAAGGGCATAAGCAAAACCAAAGAATTCACTTTTAATGGCACCAGTTTTAAAATCAATGATTTTATCACATGTAATTCCAAAAATGTGATTTATTTTTTACAATGTGACTGTGGCTTATTTTATGTGGGCAAGACCACCAGGAACCTGAAGACACGCTTAGCGGAACATGTATATAATATAAGAAAAGGTTTGGAAACCCATACAGTTCCAGTTCATTTTAAAAAGGTCCACAACTGTAAAGAATGTTGTATTAAAACTTTTGGTGGTCTTGAAGTTATCACACCCACGTGGCGAAATAAAAATATAGAAACTTGTTTAGCCCAGTCAGAAATGAGATGGATTTTTAAGCTTAATACCCTGGTGCTAAAATGGTCTTAATAGTGACTTTGAAATTAAATGTTTTTTATAATTTTTGCCCTTTTAGCTGTTCTTAAATTATATTCTGTTTTTATCTGCTGTTATATTTTATAAGTGTATGTTTTTTAATGTGTTATGAAAATGTACGGATTTCTGAAAAATGATTAACTGCCCTTTATTCTCCTCCATCTCCCTCTTGTTTCTTGGATATGGACTGATAAAAAATACGGACCTATGTAGGGTACTATTAGGTGGAGCACAAGGAATGTGCACTCCACTGAATGGGCAGTGTGCAATATATCAATCCTTCCGTACCGGAAGTGACCTTCTGGTATTTTGGAACGCATGAGAAGCACCCGGTGGAACGCAAATGACGGCGTTCCACTTCCGGTTGCGGCTCAAATCACTTCCGCATCCTGTATAGCGTCAGGGCAGCGTAATGCTGTTTTGGCGCCCTTTTCTGCTATTTATATCCCACCAGCCACGGGAAACATTATGCTTCTGAAGAAGGACCCCAATGGTCCGAAATGCATTAAGCAGGTGTTCCCGTGGCTGGTAGAACCGATGCTTGTTTTTTACTTGTGCTGTTTGGAGTGGAGGACCCCTGGAGTCTCCATCCCGAGGAGAAAGGTGTCCGGAACCTGGAAACATCGGTGAAGGGATTCCTGGGTGTAACCTCCCACATGTTATCACCGGCTGGTGATTATATGCTGTTTTTAAATCTGGAAATTGTGAGTGCAAAATAAATTGTTTTCCCTTTGAAAAAAGGTGTTGCAATATTTTTCTGTTTCCGTTTTAGAGCATTTGGACATCCAACAGTTATTGAAGATTTTGGTGACCTTCCCCTCTTGTGAATAACTTTAGGAGTGACCCAAGTTTAAAAGAACTTGTCCCACCTACAATAAGGACACTTACCTACCATTAGTGTAAGTCAGACCTGGAAAGCGCTTTATGCACTGGTACTTCCAATTTCTGTATCCTATGTTTTGAGAAAGTTGGTGAACTTTCTTTTACCAGTACTAGCTGCTTCCTAGGCATCAGCGCAAAGGAATTGCACATTTTCTGTTCTTGTATTCGCTTTTTGATTAAACAAAACAATACACACCCCTTCCAAATCATATGCTCTCTATTTAACACATTTCACCTATAACTCAAGTTGCAATAGAGGCATCTTTCATACAATTCTAACCACACTGTATTTCTCACAATACAAACGTTAACAAATTAAGGGGGCGCAGCCCCTTACGACGGTGTGAAGAGCGCCCGTAGGGCGCGATGAAACACATAGTCTCTTATATATTTGGCTATATGTGTCAATCATCCTCAGAGTGTGTCTATAACGCTGGGCGGGGTCACACATGAAACTCCACCCCCCACCCAACCTTATACACGCACACCAAATATAAAATGTTGCCAAATGTAGCCACATATATAGGAGATATTGCCCCTGCACTACACCACCCCCCCCCCCCACAATAACGTACACCTATAATACACACACACACACACCCCCCCCGCAATAACGTACACCTATAATACACACACACACACACCCCCCCCGCAATAAATACACACATAAAACACAGACACGATCACTCTGCCCTGGCACCTGAGCTCTGTGAAGTCTCGCGGGATCTTGCGCTGCGCACACACACTTTAAAGGCAGCACAATCCAAGTCTCGCAGGAACTCCCTGTGCCACCCCAGCACACGCTCCGCACAGACAGTGCAGACCCATGCGCCCGCTGCCTCCTACTTCCTCCTGCCGCCATCCCGAAGCGCTTATACCGGCACAGGCTCCTTTACCCTGCACCCGCTGCCTGGCACCCCCTCCGGCCACAATAGTACTGTGCCCAATGCCTGCCACCCAGCACACACTCTGCACAGACAGTGCAGACCCGTGCACCCGCTGCCTCCTACTTCCTCCTGCTGCCATCCCGAAGCGCTCATCCTGGCACAGGCTCCTTTACCCTGCGACCGCTGCTGGCACTCCCTCCGGCCGCAATAGTACTGTGCCCGATACCTGCCACCACCGGCCGCCGCTGACACTAAGCTCCCACTCCCCTCGAACCTGCCTGTCCATCGACACCAGTCCAGCACCCAAGGACAGAACACTGCCCACTATACCACCAACGGATAACAGGTACCTTTTGGCTATATTGTAACTAAGCCTTCACTGTTCACATATGCTACCTAGCCTGCAGCACAACAACTAACACCCCTGCATGGTCCCACAATCCACCCTCCATACAAAACTAATACCCCACACCCACTCTCTTTCCACGGGAAACGGTCATCTGTCAGAACACACTTCGGTCGACCCCGGAAGGTCGACTGGCCCCAAAGACGACAGGGTTAAAGGTTGACATGGGTCAAGGTCGACATGGTTCTAGGTCTACAGTCATTAGGTTGACATGAGTTTTCACTGTTTTTTGAGCCGACATGTGCCGACGGGCGGTATTTCATGCCCGAAGCATTGCGAGCGAAGCAAGGGGCTGCGGTTCAACTCCAACTGTGTCCATGTCGACTGTGTCGACATTCGGGACAAAAAAACAGTGAAAAACTCATGTTGACCTAATGACTGTCGACCTAGAACCATGTCGACCTTGGCCCATGTCGACCTTGGGGCCAGTCGACCTTCCGGGGTCGACCTAATGACTGTGGATCTAAGTCTGTTCTGACAGATGTACAGATTCCCTTTCCACCACTATAGCACCAACCCATGCACTTTACACCTACCTAAACTTACAGCACAGCAACAAAACCCTTAACCCAACATACCCCTACACCACAACACCACACCACCGCCACACACAATTCAACCACACACACTATCTTTGCATCACTATAGCAACAACGCTTCCAATCTACACACAGCCAAAGGCCCACATTTCTCAATATCGCATTTACAATGCAATCTGCCCAGAACATTCACGCTCACGATTGTGCAGCACAGACTTTTTGTACTTTGCGATGAGATGCCGCGGGAGCACGCATCTCATTGCACCGGGAAAATCGGTGCGTGTATGGGCACCTTTACAATTTTATATTCTCTGCCACCCTAGTAATTGCTTCAGTGTCCCCTAAAGCAGCTGTGTATATTTACCATGTAATTGTCCTAATACTGCAATTAGTTATTTTCTTGTGCTTTGCTCATTTATGTATTGTTAGGCGTGTGGAACCTCTGAAGCTCCATATATAACTAAACGATCATAATAAACTGGACGATATTCTGATTTTATTGTTCCAACCCGTCATAATCGCCAATATTGTTTAGAACGTTGTTCAGTGCGTACGCACCTTATAAAACAGCACTAGTTTGCTTCGCTGAAACCTAGGAAAACCTCTTCCAACATACAAACAAATGATACAAGTACACGTAGAATTTCCCCCTGGCCAGCATCAATATTCACCATGATTTATTAGTCTTTCCATCAACCATAGCCGAGGAAATGTCATTAACATTAATAGTGTTACGTTATTATACCAACCAAGGGGTCTATGCACTAAGTCTTGGTGAGAGAATTCAGACTTGGTGGTAGGACAAATTTGTTCTCAAAATGGGCAAAATCATGCTGCACTGCAGCTGGGGCAGATGTAACATGTGCAGAGAGGCTTTGGATAGGATATGTTTGGATAAATTGTTTCTGTGCAGGGTAAATACTGGCTGCTTTATTTTTACACTGCAGTTTAGATTTCACTTTGAACGCACCCCACTTAAATCTCTCTACACATATTACATCTGCCCCACCAGCAGTGCAGCATGGGTGTGTCCATTCTGAGAACAAATCTGTCCTGCGATCAAGCCTGAAATAGGACGGTAGTACCAGCCAGTCAGCTTCTAGCTGCCATGTTACATTATAAACGTCCAGACCTATGAACGTCTGTCATTTATCTAGCTAATTGAAATGACAGAAGCGGACTGGTTAATTTGGGCAACAACGCAACTTTACCTCTTTCCAAGGTTTGATACATATCCCTCATTGGTATAAAATGAATTAATGCTGAATCCATTCGCTCTTTGGAGTGTTTAGGATAAAACGGATATTCCTTCCTTTCAATGTTTTAACCTGTACCTGTTCCCATGTGGCAAACAACTTACCGAGCGCCAGAGGGGCTACCCTGCCGAATACCACCCCTCCCCCCCACCGCCGTCATTTCTGCGAGGGGTATGTGTAATGAAGACACATCCCCTTTGCATGCCGATTCAGGAGAAAATATTCGATGGTCGCCGACCATTAAATCATTTCTCCTACCTAAAACTCAGTCTCAACCGACTTATTTGTGGGCGCCGGGACACAGACAGGGCTGGCGAATGATATCATGCGATGTCAGCCGCCAACCCCCAACAGGCCTTGGCCGGCCTGCGTATTTATGGTGATGCCCCAGCAACGCCACCGCCCCGGCGAGTGGGTAACCCCCCCACCATCGGGGCGGGGCCTAATTTGGGTCACTGCATGTGATCCAGAATCGGCCTCAAAGTTCCTTATGATACATGATCAGAGAAAATATTGCTTAGTAAAATAAGTGAATCTTAAAGTAAATGGTCTGCAAACAAGACAAGGAAATTCTAAGGGGTGTGGGATAACACAGAGAAAGTCGGGATTCCGACAGTCATTAGCCCGACTGCACAGCGGGGGGGCGCAATGAAGCTCCTTGCGGGCTCACTGTGCTCGCCACGCTGCGGGCACGGTGGCGAGCTGCGCTCGGCACCTATTTTATTCTTCCTCTATGGGGGTCGTGGACACCCACAAGGGAGCAGTCGGGATTCTGACGTCGGGGTAATGACTGTCGGTGAGTCGTCCGGCACCAATTCTAAGAGATATTGGTCAAAACCAGTGCTAGAAATTATACTAAAAGTGTAATACCCGTTTCACACCACTGCACAGTTTTTTTTGGCACTTTGACGAGGGTCAGCGGTGGTGTAAATGGGGTAGCTAAAAATAAAAAAAAACAAGTCCATTTTCCCGTGAATCCTACCCAGGCGGGGGGTATATATGTCATTAGAACCCCTGTGACAAAATACTTAGTATGCGGTAAACTGTGGCTTACAATATAACTAAACAACCAACGGGATGTAGTCAAAATCCCGACAAGGACAAAATCCCGACAAGGACAAAATCCCGACATATAGAATGTACAGGTGAAAGAGTCAACATGACTTTCGGTTGACATGGGTTTTTACACTGTTTCTTGACCCGACATGTGCCGACAGGCGGTATTTCATGCCCTACCATCCACTAGAGGGTGCTAAATACATAAGAAGTAGCTTCTGATTGGTTGCCCATAGCAACATCACATGTGAAGTAGAATACACATCTTAGTAAATTTCCCCCAATAAGTATATGTATGTCATAAGTCTGTACATCTCCATAGACAAGTACTCACTGATAGTTCTTATATTATAACATTCAGAGAAGGAAACAACAAGAATTAAAGGCATAATCCTGTACAAACATATACATAATTACTAAGAGTGTAACTATATTAAGCACACATTATACAAAGTGAATCCCTGGGCTGTTGGCTGCTGTCTTGTGGAATCAGATAAGCGTTTATTTACTTTTTATACTGTACTCTTATATACAGTAGCAGTTTTTACCTATGGGCTGCAGGGCTGCTACCCCAGGGTTGCCTACTCTCCCGGAATGGCCGGGAGGTTCACGAAAATCGGGCCCCCCTCCTGGCCCCCCGGAAAGGTGGGCAACAATCCCGTATTTCAGGGTTCCCGGCTCCCATCTGCAATCAACGATGATGACTGCACCGATGGCCATCCCTAGTCTTCACCACCAGGGACTCATAAGCACTGAAGAAGAAGCAATGTAACTCAGCGTCACACCGTCACCACCCCCCCCCCTACTGTGACTGATGTGGAAGCACCCGAGCACACTGCTGCAGCCGGGACCCCGCAGGACTAGCTGCATATTTGACTTTCCCTCAGCTGATCTGACATCTGCATGATCTGTCTGAGGATAAGATCCCGGTAGACTGCGCTGTGTACACATTGATCAGCCACCAGGGGGCATGGCGTATTAATCACATGCCACTCTGTACTATATGACTGTCTTTTACACAGGTGAGTAACCCGCCTCAGTGCTGTAGATCTTTGCACACAGCATAAAGTTTGTCCATAATTACTGCATGTGATGACACGCCCTGTATCGGGTACTTTCCTAGCCAGTGGCGTAGCTACATACAGTATGTGGCAGATCCCACGGCAGCTTGGGGGAGCGGCGACAGCGGGGTCTGTGGTGGGCGCAGCTGGCTGAGCTGACAGGTGACCCAGGCAGCAGCGAGCGCTGAGCTGGTCCTGCCCTGGACATATCTAATGAGCGGGGACTCAGTGCAGTGCATATTGAATGAGATGTCAATCATTAGCATAAGTAGTAAACTGTTTTGGGGTGGAGCTACAGGTAATCTGATCCTGTACACTCCACTGTATACAAAACCCCAGACCAAGCTTGGCTCCCCCTCCCGGGCCCCCTGGGAAGATGGGCAATTCTCCCGCATCAGCCATGCAGCCCCCCCCCCCCCCCCAAACCACTCTTCTCCCCTGCAGTACACCCCATCTTTCGAGGGTCCATGGACCTGCAAATTACCTTGTCTGACTGCTATGGGGGCGGGGCTTGGTGACATCTGCCTTGTCCTGCCCCCCCTGACATGCTACTGTCTGGTCTCCTCTCCAACCCATCAGTAGTGGTGGCATCACTTAGCACTGGTGTACTGATAATGTATGTGTGGTATACACTGCACATGGGTGCCAGAGTCAGAGAGAGCCCTGTGCCACCCACCCTGCTGCTACTGCCTGGCACACAAACAGTATAAAAACACAGCACAGAAAACAAAGTTGAACTCTGCAATATTCAGGATCTCCCTCCCCCTGGAATATCTCTTACCTACATTAGCCAGGTGAGGACACAGGCCGCCGCTGTGATATGTGGCTGGGTCCTCCACTTGTGGGAACCGGGAGAACAACGAAGGCGCAACCAGGGGCTGGCTGGCAACTTTTAGCCTGGGGGACCAGTCCAGAGCACTGGCCCATAAGTAACAGCGCATCGTTAAATTTTGGTTTTGCAGTTTAAAAATATGTATTAATAAAAAATAAAAAATAAACAATAATAGGACACCACAGGCTGCTCCCCTGTATAACATCAGGACACCACAGGCTGCTCCCCTGTATAATATCAGGACACCACAGGCTGCTCCCCGTCTTATAATAATAACAGGACAACAGAGGCTGCTCCCCCTGTATAATATCAGTACACCACAGGCTACTCCCCGTCCTATAATAATAACAGGACAACAGAGGCTGCTCCCCCTGTATAATATCAGGACACCACAGGCTACTCTTCATCTTATAATAACAGGACAACAGAGGCTGCTCCCCTGTATAATAATGGGACCCCACAGGCTGCTACTCCTGTATAATAAAAGTACACCACAGGCTGCTACCCCTGTATAATAGGACACAACAGGCTGCACCCCCTGTCTTATAATCATAACAGGACCCCACATGCTTCTACCCCTGTATAATAATAATGGGACCCCCACAGGCTGCTCCCCCTGTATAATAACGGGACCCCCACAGGCTGCTCCCGCTGTATAATAACTGGACCCCGACAGGCTGCTCCCCCTTAAAATAATAACTGGACCCCCACAGGCTGCTCCCCCTGTATAATAACGGGTCCCCCACAGGCTGCTCCCGCTGTATAATAACTGGACCCCCACAGGCTGCTCCCCCTTAAAATAATAACTGGACCCCCACAGGCTGCTCCCCCCTGTATAATAACTAAACCTTACAGGCTGCTCAGCCTGTAGAGTCCCACTCCCTCTTAAGGTGGCCATACATTAGAAAGATATTGTACCCAATCATACAATCTCAATTGATTGTAAAATGGATTGTATGCAGATTGTGTGCACATTGTGTGTCCAAAAACCACCAAGGACTGCCGAAGAATTGAAGGGAAATTGGACACAATCATGAGCGCAATCGATCTTAAGATCAATCTTTCTGATGTATGTCCAGCATTACCTTGATGCCAGACAGCGAGGCAGGCTGCAGCATAGGGAAGAAAGTGTAACGCACAGGCAGGAAGTAGGTGGAACATACGGAGTCTCTGTAGTGGCCTCCTGCACTAGACATGTCCTCAGTGCAGGAGGCCGGCGGCCATGTTTATGGAAACTGGTCAGTCTGGCTGCAGCAGCAGCCTCAGAACAATGGCGGCCCGCACGCAAAACGATTCACATGGCACCCTGCCCCCCAGGACAGCCCGCCCCTGGATGCAACCCAGTAAAATCATGGCACCTCTCCCTTCCTGCTCATTAAGGAGCCACCTCAGCGCTTTCCCCTATGTCCTGGGTCTTGTGCAGCTCTGTACCTACTAACTGCCCCCACTCCCAACTGTCACTGTCATGTGACCTGCTCCTGTCTGCTGCTGCTGCGGAGATTTATCCACCAGCGTAATAATGTACACTATACCTACATAAGGGCAGATGTAGTAAGCAGTGATCAGGCTGAGTGAAAAATAAACAATGTGTGGGTCCCAGGGACCCCACATCTTAGTAAATTGGTGCTCTCCTCTCGAGGGTACCTCCCATGTGTTTCAGCCTGAGGCACCCTCGAGAGGAGAGGGACCCCTTTATTTTGGGGATTCCCCACCTCCACAAGAATCTCCGTCCGGGGGTGACCATTTATTGTGGATTAATGTGGGTGCAGGGTTTATAGCTTGTGTAAAATGATATATTGCCAACCAGAGGGGACTGGCCAATGACGAAGCGAGCCTCGAATGGCTTGGGTCGGAGCGGCCGTTTATTCCCCGCCCCAGCCGCAGATGGGACCCCTGACCTCCATCGCTGCAGTTGGGACCCCAGACCACCACTGAGACCATAGGACCTACTATAGTGCATTTAGTGTAAAAATGCACTATATGTCCACCAATTCCATGTCATTGGTGGAAAACTGGTTGGCTCTTACAGTGGATTGCCTACTCTCCATCTTGTTTGGTGCAGAAGATAGCAACCATAAACTTCCATCAGGGGTCCTGGGAGATTAGCAGGAGGGCTGCCTGCCAATCTCGCTGTTTAAAATACGAAGCCCTCAGATATAAAATAAACACGGTGGATCTGATTATGTATCATGGAAGGATAGATTTCCTTCAAAGGATTACCAGATGATCCTCCTCATAAGCGCTGCTTATAAACACTTTATGTAAAGCGAGCACCGCATTCACGCACCACAGTCAAACCCTCCATTTGTTCATGCAGTCTGATTCTATACAAAGATCGGTCACATTTCATTGGCTGATCCGGCCCTACCCGAACGCCATCATGGCCTAGCGATGCCACACACGTCCTTTGTCACAACTTCTCGAGGTGTGATAATATTCTCACAATATAATAAGTATGACAGCACAGATATTCAAACTACTGAGTAGAGAAGTCAAACAATGGAAACTCTACACACTGCTCTGCAAGCAAATAAACTAGCGCCAACACTGAACGAAGGAAAGATCTATAAGAATGGCAGGGTGCAAAATCACCATCAATGCCAACCATCGATGGCGTCTGCACCAATGGCCATCCCTACTCTGCAACAGGCAAAAACCTTTACTACCCCTCATTCCCACACACTTCTATCACTGCCCTGCCTCCTGTTCTCCTGCTCCGTAACATCTGCCAGTGGGGACCCGCTCCACCAGTAGGAGGAGACACTGACTCAGGGGCACCGTCCTGTGCTCCTGTGCTGCCACACTGGACCCTCACCCACTGGCAGAAGTTGCACAGTGTCCCCCACCTCCTCTTTAGTCCCCCATATGCCCACACACCCCAATCACTACCCAGCTTCCTGCTCTCTTGAACCGTAACTTCCACCACTGGGGAGTCGCTGACGCTGTGTTGCCCACATACCCCTATCATGCCTCATAGCCCAGCCTAGTGCTCTCATGCACCCTAACTCCCACCCAGTAGGAAGAAACACTGACTCAGGGCCACCATCCTGTACTGCCACGCTGGACCCTCACCCACTGGCAGAAGCTGCACAGTGTCCCACACCCACCTCTTTAGTCCCCCGTATGCCCACACACCAATATCACTACCCAGCCTCCTGTTTTCCTGTATAGTGATCTCCGCCAGTGGGGAGACGTTGATTGGAAAACACCCTACTATACTATTGCACACATAATGTACATCTTACTCTGTAACCGCTTTTTGATTAAAAAGATAAACTTGTCAAAAGCTGCCTTGACGTGATGCCCCGAACTAGTGACCGCACAAAGGGGTTCCACCGTTGTGGAATGTGCCTGATGTGTAGAACAGCTAAGGGCATAAGCAAAACCAAAGAATTCACTTTTAATGGCACCAGTTTTAAAATCAATGATTTTATCACATGTAATTCCAAAAATGTGATTTATTTTTTACAATGTGACTGTGGCTTATTTTATGTGGGCAAGACCACCAGGAACCTGAAGACACGCTTAGCGGAACATGTATATAATATAAGAAAAGGTTTGGAAACCCATACAGTTCCAGCTCATTTTAAAAAGGTCCACAACTGTAAAGAATGTTGTATTAAAGCTTTTGGTGGTCTTGAAGTTATCACACCCACGTGGCGAAATAAAAATATAGAAACTTGTTTAGCCCAGTCAGAAATTAGATGGATTTTTAAGCTTAATACCCTGGTGCTAAAATGGTCTTAATAGTGACTTTGAAATTAAATGGTTTTTATAATTTTTGCCCTTTTAGCTGTTCTTAAATTATATTCTGTTTTTATCTGCTGTTATATTTTATAAGTGTATGTTTTTTAATGTGTTATGAAAATGTACGGATTTCTGAAAAATGATTAACTGCCCTTTATTCTCCTCCATCTCCCTCTTGTTTCTTGTATATGGACTGATAAAAAATACGGACCTATGTAGGGTACTATTAGGTGGAGCACAAGGAATGTGCACTCCACTGAATGGGCAGTGTGCAATACATCAATCCTTCCATACCGGAAGTGACCTTCTGGTATTTTGGAACGCATGAGAAGCACCCGGTGGAACGCAAATGACGGCGTTCCACTTCCGGTTGCGGCTCAAATCACTTCCGCATCCTGTATAGCGTCAGGGTAGCGTAATGCTGTTTTGGCGCCCTTTTCTGCTATTTATATCCCACCAGCCACGGGAAACATTATGCTTCTGAAGAAGGACCCCAATGGTCCAAAATGCATTAAGCAGGTGTTCCCGTGGCTGGTAGAACCGATGCTTGTTTTTTACTTGTGCTGTTTGGAGTGGAGGACCCCTGGAGTCTCCATCCCGAGGAGAAAGGTGTCCGGAACCTGGAAACATCGGTGAAGGGATTCCTGGGTGTAACCTCCCACATGTTATCACCGGCTGGTGATTATATGCTGTTTTTAAATCTGGAAATTGTGAGTGCAAAATAAATTGTTTTCCCTTTGAAAAAAGGTGTTGCAATATTTTTCTGTTTCCGTTTTAGAGCATTTGGACATCCAACAGTTATTGAAGATTTTGGTGACCTTCCCCTCTTGTGAATAACTTTAGGAGTGACCCAAGTTTAAAAGAACTTGACCCACCTACAATAAGGACACTTACCTACCATTAGTGTAAGTCAGACCTGGAAAGCGCTTTATGCACTGGTACTTCCAATTTCTGTATCCTATGTTTTGAGAAAGTTGGTGAACTTTCTTTTACCAGTACTAGCTGCTTCCTAGGCATCAGCGCAAAGGAATTGCACATTTTCTGTTCTTGTATTCGCTTTTTGATTAAACAAAACAATACACACCCCTTCCAAATCATATGCTCTCTATTTAACACATTTCACCTATAACTCAAGTTGCAATAGAGGCATCTTTCATACAATTCTAACCACACTGTATTTCTCACAATACAAACATTAACAAATTAAGGGGGCGCTGCCCCTTACGACAGTGTGAAGAGCGCCCGTAGGGCGCGATGAAACACATAGTCTCTTATATATTTGGCTATATGTGTCAATCATCTTCAGAGTGTGTCTATAACGCTGGGCGGGGTCACACATGAAACTCCACCCCCACCCAACCTTATACACGCACACCAAATATAAAATGTTGCCAAATGTAGCCACATATATAGGAGATATTGCCCCTGCACTACACCCCCCCCCCCCCCCCCGCAATAAATACACACATAAAACACAGACACGATCACTCTGCCCCGGCACCTGAGCTCTGTAAAGTCTCGCGGGATCTTGCGCTGCGCACACACACGTTAAAGGCAGCACAATCCAAGTCTCGCGGGAACTCCCTGTGCCACCCCAGCACACGCTCCGCACAGACAGTGCAGACCCATGCGCCCGCTGCCTCCTACTTCCTCCTGCCGCCATCCCGAAGCGCTCATCCCGGCACAGGCTCCTTTACCCTGCACCCGCTGCCTGGCACCCCCTCCGGCCACAATAGTACTGTGCCCAATGCCTGCCACCCAGCACACACTCCGCACAGACAGTGCAGACCCGTGCACCCGCTGCCTCCTACTTCCTCCTGCCGCCATCCCGAAGCGCTCATCCTGGCACAGGCTCCTTTACCCTGCGACCGCTGCTGGCACTCCCTCCGGCCGCAATAGTACTGTGCCCGATACCTGCCACCACCGGCCGCCGCTGACACTAAGCTCCCACTCCCCTCGAACCTGCCTGTCCACCGACACCAGTCCAGCACCCAAGGACAGAACACTGCCCACTATACCACCAACGGATAACAGGTACCTTTTGGCTATATTGTAACTAAGCCTTCACTGTTCACATATGCTACCTAGCCTGCAGCACAACAACTAACACCCCTGCATGGTCCCACAATCCACCCTCCATACAAAACTAATACCCCACACCCACTCTCTTTCCACGGGAAACGGTCATCTGTCAGAACACACTTCGGTCGACCCCGGAACGTCGACTGGCCCCAAAGACGACAGGGTTAAAGGTTGACATGGGTCAAGGTCGACATGGTTCTAGGTCTACAGTCATTAGGTTGACATGAGTTTTCACTGTTTTTTGAGCCGAGATGTGCCGACGGGCGGTATTTCATGCCCGAAGCATTGCGAGCGAAGCGAGGGGCTGCGGTTCAACTCCAACTGTGTCCATGTCGACTGTGTCGACATTCGGGACAAAAAAAACTGTGAAAAACTCATGTTGACCTAATGACTGTCGACCTAGAACCATGTCGACCTTGGCCCATGTCGACCTTGGGGCCAGTCGACCTTCCGGGGTCGACCTAATGACTGTAGATCTAAGTCTGTTCTGACAGATGTACAGATTCCCTTTTCACCACTATAGCACCAACCCATGCACTTTACACCTACCTAAACTTACAGCACAGCAACAAAACCCTTAACCCAACATACCCCTACACCACAACACCACACCACCCCCACACACAATTCAACCACACACACTATCTTTGCATCACTATAGCAACAACGCTTCCACTCTACACACAGCCAAAGGCCCACATTTCTCAATATCGCATTTACAATGCAATCTGCCCAGAACATTCACGCTCACGATTGTGCAGCACAGACTTTTTGTACTTTGCGATGAGATGCCGCGGGAGCACGCATCTCATTGCACCGGGAAAATCGGTGCGTGTATGGGCACCTTTACAATTTTATATTCTCTGCCACCCTAGTAATTGCTTCAGTGTCCCCTAAAGCAGCTGTGTATATTTACCATGTAATTGTCCTAATACTGCAATTAGTTATTTTCTTGTGCTTTGCTCATTTATGTATTGTTAGGCGTGTGGAACCTCTGAAGCTCCATATATAACTAAACGATCATAATAAACTGGACGATATTCTGATTTTATTGTTCCAACCCGTCATAATCGCCAATATTGTTTAGAACGTTGTCCAGTGCGTACGCACCTTATAAAACAGCACTAGTTTGCTTCGCTGAAACCTAGGAAAACCTCTTCCAACATACAAACAAATGATACAAGTACACGTAGAATTTCCCCCTGGCCAGCATCAATATTCACCATGATTTATTAGTCTTTCCATCAACCATAGCCGAGGAAATGTCATTAACATTAATAGTGTTACGTTATTATACCAACCAAGGGGTCTATGCACTAAGTCTTGGTGAGAGAATTCAGACTTGGTGGTAGGACAAATTTGTTCTCAAAATGGGCAAAATCATGCTGCACTGCAGCTGGGGCAGATGTAACATGTGCAGAGAGGCTTTGGATAGGATATGTTTGGATACATTGTTTCTGTGCAGGGTAAATACTGGCTGCTTTATTTTTACACTGCAGTTTAGATTTCACTTTGAACGCACCCCACTTAAATCTCTCTGCACATGTTACATCTGCCCCACCAGCAGTGCAGCATGGGTGGGTCCATTCTGAGAACAAATCTGTCCTGCGATCAAGCCTGAAATAGGACGGTAGTACCAGCCAGTCAGCTTCTAGCTGCCATGTTACATTATAAACGTCCAGACCTATGAACGTCTGTCATTTATCTAGCAAATTGAAATGACAGAAGCGGACTGGTTAATTTGGGCAACAACGCAACTTTACCTCTCTCCAAGGTTTGATACATATCCCTCATTGGTATAAAATGAATTAATGCTGAATCCATTCGCTCTTTGGAGTGTTTAGGATAAAACGGATATTCCTTCCTTTCAATGTTTTAACCTGTACCTGTTCCCATGTGGCAAACAACTTACCGAGCACCAGAGGGGCTGCCCTGCCGAATACCACCCCTCCCCCCCACCGCCGTCATTTCTGCGAGGGGTATGTGTAATGAAGACACATCCCCTTTGCATGCCGATTCAGGAGAAAATACCATTGAATCATTTCTCCTGCCTAAAACTCAGTCTCAACCGACTTATTTGCGGGCGCCAGGACACAGACAGGGCTGGCGAATGATATCATGCGATGTCAGCCGCCAACCCCCAACAGGCATTGGCTGGCCTGCGTATTTATGGTGATGCCCCAGCAACGCCACCGCCCCGGCGAGTGGGTAACCCCCCCACCATCGGGGTGGGGCCTAATTTGGGTCACTGCATGTGATCCAGAATCGGCCTCAAAGTTCCTTATGATACATGATCAGAGAAAATATTGCTTAGTAAAATAAGTGAATCTTAAAGTAAATGGTCTGCAAACAACACAAGGAAATTCTAAGGGGTGTGGGATTACACAGAGAAAGTCGGGATTCCGACAGTCATTAGCCCGACTGCACAGCGGGGGGGCGCAATGAAGCTCCTTGCGGGCTCACTGTGCTCGCCACGCTGCGGGCACGGTGGCGAGCTGCGCTCGGCACCTATTTTATTCTTCCTCTATGGGGGTCGTGGACACCCACAAGGGAGCAGTCGGGATTCTGACGTCGGGGTAATGACTGTCGGTGAGTCGTCCGGCACCAATTCTAAGAGATATTGGTCAAAACCAGTGCTAGAAATTATACTAAAAGTGTAATACCCGTTTCACACCACTGCACAGTTTTTTTTGGCACTTTGACGAGGGTCAGCGGTGGTGTAAATGGGGTAGCTAAAAATAAAAAAAAAACAAGTCCATTTTCCCGTGAATCCTACCCAGGCGGGGGGTATATATGTCACTAGAACCCCTGTGACAAAATACTTAGTATGTGGTAAACTGTGGCTTACAATTTAACTAAACAACCAACGGGATGTAGTCAAAATCCCGACAAGGACAAAATCCCGACAAGGACAAAATCCCGACATATAGAATGTACAGGTGAAAGAGTCAACATGACTTTCGGTTGACATGGGTTTTTACACTGTTTCTTGACCCGACATGTGCCGACAGGCGGTATTTCATGCCCTACCATCCACTAGAGCAGAGGTGGGCAACAGGCGGCCCGCGGGCCGGGTGCGGCCCGCGAGACGCTTATGTCTGGCCCGCTGCACAGACCCTTATTTCTATGACAAGCGGCCCGACTAGCATAAGCCGCTTGTCATTTTACCAGAGATTTTCAGCCGCGCCGCGCACGGCAATACTGGGAGCGTGGGAGGGGACGCAGTGACGCGGCAGCTGCCTCCCCGCCATTGGTTGGTGTGGCTGCCACGTCACCGCGTCCTCTCCCACAGCCCAGTAATGCTGTGCAGGGCGGGAGCTCTCGGGTTTTGGCAGACGCAAGCAGCTACACTGGGTTATGGCAGACGCAAGCAGCTACACTGGGTTATGGCAGACGCAAGAAGCTAGTTCTCCTCTCTCCTGGCTTCCCCCCTCTCTCAGGCACCGGAAAATTTAACAGTAAATAAAAGTAAGGAGCAATTATTTTATGTGCATTGTGTGTGTGTATATATATATATATATATATATATATATATATATATATATATATATATATATATATATAATCTCCACACACACATTTATAATGTACAGATGTATGTATATATATATATATATATAGATATATATATCTATATATATATATATATATATATATATATAGAATGTTATTCTTGCAGCCTGGCATTCTCCCTGCCCATATACTGTATGACCTGTTGAAAAATCCTTCATTCACTACTATATATATATATATATATATATATATATATATATATATATATATATATATATATATATATATATATATATATATATATATACATACATACATACACAAGATATTTTGTGTGCGGCCCTCTAATATTTTCTGGAAGTGTTAAGCGGCCCCCCAGCCAAAATAGTTGCCCACCCCTGCACTAGAGGGTGCTAAATACATAAGAAGTAGCTTCTGATTGGTTGCCCATAGCAACATCACATGTGAAGTAGAATACACATCTTAGTAAATTTCCCCCAATAAGTATATGTATGTAATAAGTCTGTACATCTCCATAGACAAGTACTCACTGATAGTTCTTATATTATAACATTCAGAGAAGGAAACAACAAGAATTAAAGGCATAATCCTGTACAAACATATACATAATTACTAAGAGTGTAACTATATTAAGCACACATTATACAAAGTGAATCCCTGGGCTGTTGGCTGCTGTCTTGTGGAATCAGATAAGCGTTTATTTACTTTTTATACTGTACTCTTATATACAGTAGCAGTTTTTACCTATGGGCTGCAGGGCTGCTACCCCAGGGTTGCCTACTCTCCCGGAATGGCCGGGAGGTTCACGAAAATCGGGCCCCCCTCCTGGCCCCCCGGAAAGGTGGGCAACAATCCCGTATTTCAGGGTTCCCGGCTCCCATCGGCAATCATCGATGATGACTGCACCGATGGCCATCCCTAGTCTTCACCACCAGGGACTCATAAGCACTGAAGAAGAAGCAATGTAACTCAGCGTCACACCGTCACCCCCCCCCCCCCTACTGTGACTGATGTGGAAGCACCCGAGCACACTGCTGCAGCCGGGACCCCGCAGGACTAGCTGCATATTTGACTTTCCCTCAGCTGATCTGACATCTGCATGATCTGTCTGAGGATAAGATCCCGGTAGACTGCGCTGTGTACACATTGATCAGCCACCAGGGGGCATGGCGTATTAATCACATGCCACTCTGTACTATATGACTGTCTTTTACACAGGTGAGTAACCCGCCTCAGTGCTGTAGATCTTTGCACACAGCATAAAGTTTGTCCATAATTACTGCATGTGATGACACGCCCTGTATCGGGTACTTTCCTAGCCAGTGGCGTAGCTACATACAGTATGTGGCAGATCCAACGGCAGCTTGGGGGAGCGGCGACAGCGGGGTCTGTGGTGGGCGCAGCTGGCTGAGCTGACAGGTGACCCAAGCAGCAGCGAGCGCTGAGCTGGTCCTGCCCTGGACATATCTAATGAGCGGGGACTCAGTGCAGTGCATATTGAATGAGATGTCAATCATTAGCATAAGTAGTAAACTGTTTTGGGGTGGAGCTACAGGTAATCTGATCCTGTACACTCCACTGTATACAAAACCCCAGACCAAGCTTGGCTCCCCCTCCCGGGCCCCCTGGGAAGATGGGCAATTCTCCCGCATCAGCCACGCAGCCCTCCCCCCCCCCCCCCCCCCAAACCACTCTTCTCCCCTGCAGTACACCCCATCTTTCGAGGGTCCGTGGACCTGCAAATTACCTTGTCTGACTGCTATGGGGGCGGGGCTTGGTGACATCTGCCTTGTCCTGCCCCCCCTGACATGCTACTGTCTGGTCTCCTCTCCGGACTTCTCCTGAGAGGAGGAAAAAAAAGTCAGCAAGTATGCCCCAGACAGCTTGTCTCTAGATTTCATCAAACCCTCTAATATTGTGATGGGACTGGCTATGTTATGAATAGACAGGGCAGGGCATAGGCAGTGAGCGCTACTGCTGGAGGGGAGTTTGGCACAAAAGGGTCAGAGAGAGGAGCTGCACTTGTGATATGGAGGGGCTGACTAGGCATCGCGGTGCCGTCAATGGCGAGGGTTTTGAGGCAAAGGGCGCTGGGCCAGGGGCCCCCATCACACAGGTGTGTGCCTAAAAAGCAGCTGATGGATTCGATCCGACAGATTGAACCTGCAGAAGGTTCAATCTGTAGGGTCTAACCCGATGCGTACGGGTGGGATGTCAAACACATCTGATTTGGCCCGATTTGACATTTATTGCAAAAAAAAGATTACTTTCTATGGACCGCATTTATCAATCAATATTTGCGGCTAAATCCCAAAAAACACCTGTTTTCAGGGGTTAACAGCATATATTAATTATCCCCCCGAATTTAACACGAGAGACCGCAGCAGGGATCGGAAATTCTGTACCACCGCCAGCTGCCTCCCCCATAGGGTGTATTCAATCACAATGCCTGGGACAGTACTCAAGTCTCTGTCTACATGTATTACTACTACCAGTTGCCAGTCTGTCAAGATTACAGAACAACATAACAGTAATATCAGGGCTGTGCGCTCTTAAGGTGCCCTCTAGTGGCCGCAGGTGCATAAAACATGTGGATTTCACAGATTTGTCAGCAGTGTTAGGGCAGAATTTACTAAGAATACTACGACAATTTCTCAGTCATATTCGTACTTTGTATACAACTGAATATGACTGTTATCGGTGGAGTATTTCATTTACAATTGAGATTCATGTCATATGAAGTCGTATTTTTTGGGAGTATACGCCTAGTATACTGTACATTCGTATTTTGAAATACGACTTGATAGTAAATTTCTAAATTGCATTAGAGTAATGTAAAATTCAAGGCGCATTCTTTCGATGGCGTATTGATTCGTATTTTTGTAACAATACGAATACGAAAGGTTGTCACGGTCATAATATACAAAATATTGGGATGCAGTTACAATACCGGCGGTCGGGATCCCGGCCGCCGAAATGCCGACACATTCTCCCTCCGTGGGTGTCCACGACACCCCTGGAGGGAGAATAAATTAGTGTGCCGAGCGTAGCGAGCAGGGCCGGCGCTACCCACTCAGCAGAGGATGCAAAGCAGGTAGGCGCCGTGCAGGAGAGGCGCCACTGTCCCTGCTGTGCATCCTCTGCTGTCCTCCGTGCCTGCCGGCTGCTGCTGCTGCGCCTGTCACACTTCATCACAGGCAGCAGCGCCGGAGGCACAGAGATCCCTCCTGGCTCTATCAGCTGGTCATCGGGAGGGTCCGAAAGGGGGCGGAGCTACACGGATGGAGGGGCGTGGCTACACGGACCAGAAGGGGCGGGGCTACAAGGGAGCAAGGCTGACTGAACTGAAGACACCAGGAAACAGGAGAGGATGAGCTGCCAGTGCCACCATTGTAAAGTGTGAGTGTACTAATGTCGGCAACTGATGTGGGCACGTGTGTAGGCAGCACTACTAATGTCAGCAACTGGTGTGGGCACATATGTAGGCAGCGCTACTAATGTCGGCAACTGATGTGGGCACGTGTGTAGGCAGCACTACTAATGTCGGCAACTGATGTGGGCACGTGTGTAGGCAGCACTACTAATGTCGGCAACTGGTGTGGGCACATGTGTAGGCAGTGCTACTAATGTCGGCAACTGGTGTGGGCACGTATATAGGCAGCACTGCTAATGTCGGCAACTGGTGTGGGCACATGTGTATGCAGCGCCACTAATGTCAGCAACTGGTGTGGGCACGTTTGTAGGCAGCACTACTAATGTCGGCAACTGGTGTGGGCACATGTGTAGGCAGCGCTACTAATGTCGGCAACTGGTGTGGGCACGTATATATAGGCAGCGCTACTAATGTCGGCAGCTGATGTGGGCGCGTGTATAGGCAGCGATACTAACGTCGGCAACTGGTGTGGGCATGTGTATAGGCAGCGCTGTTAATGTCAGCAACTGGTGTGGGCACATGTGTAGGCAGCGCTACTAATGTCGGCAACTGATGTGGGCACGTGTGTAGGCAGCACTACTAATGTCGGCAACTGATGTGGGCACGTGTGTAGGCAGCACTACTAATGTCGGCAACTGGTGTGGGCACATGTGTAGGCAGTGCTACTAATGTCGGCAACTGGTGTGGGCACGTATATAGGCAGCACTGCTAATGTCGGCAACTGGTGTGGGCACATGTGTATGCAGCGCCACTAATGTCAGCAACTGGTGTGGGCACGTTTGTAGGCAGCACTACTAATGTTGGCAACTGGTGTGGGCACGTGTGTAGGCAGCGGTACTACTGTCGGCAACTGGTCTGGGCACATGTAGAGGCAGCACTACTAATGTCGGCAACTGGTGTGGGCACGTGTAGAGGCAGCACTATTAATGTCGGCAACTGGTGTGGGCACGTGTAGAGGCAGCACTACTAATGTCGGCAACTGGTGTAGGCATGTGTACAGGCAGCGCTACTAATGTCGGCAACTGGTGTGGGCATATGGTTACACAGTGCTACTACTGTCGTAACTGGTGTGGGCACTATGTATAAGCAGTGGTACTACTTTTAGGCAACTGGTGTGGGCATGTGTATAAGCAGAGCAACTACTTTTGGCAACTGGTGTGGGTGTTATGTATAAGCAGAGGTACTACTGTCAGCATCTGGAGTGGGCATATGGTTACGCAGCGCTACTACTGACGGCAACTGGTGTGGGCACTACTTGTAAGTAGAGCAACTACTTTTCGCAACTGGTGTGGGTGTTATGAATAAGCAACGCTACAAATGTGGGCATATGCAGGAGTACTCGGGGCATTATGTGTAGCATAATGTGTGTCAATGTCATATGGGCATTATAGAGCATGGCATATTATGTAAGGGGAATTACAGTGTGTGGCATAATGTGTAATGGGCATTATGGTGTTCTGCATATTGTGCAAGGGGCATCATGATGTGTGGCATAACGAATAATGTGCATTACTGTGTGTGGTTACTATAATGTGCTTTGGGTTTTGAGGTGTGAAGCATAATGTGTTATGGGGATTATGGTGTTATTGGTACTTTTATGTGACCACGCCAATTCCCCATGAAGCCACGCTTCTACAATTTTGCACGCGCCTTCGGCGCGCACTGTCCCTGTTTTTTTCGCACATGGCAACAGAATGGCTAGTTACGGCACTGGTGAATAAGATTGTGCTACAGTGTGGTGTAATTTGGAGTGGGAGCATTATTGTGTGGCCACACCCCTCCCTTTGTAAAGTTTGGGTGGGCGCAAATTTATAGTTTGCAGGAGGGCGCCGAACCCACTAGCACCGGCCCTGGTAGCGAGGCACCGGGCCCGCTGCGTGGCGAGCGCAGCCGGAATCCCGACCGCCAAATGCCGACACATTCTCCCTCCGTGGGTGTCCACGACACTCCTGGAGGGAGAATAAATTAGTGTGCTGAGCGTAGCGAGGCACTGGGCCCGCTGCGTGGCGAGCGCAGCGAGCGCGCAAGGGGGGGGGGGCGATCCACGTCCCCCCCTTGTCAGCATTTCGGCGGTCGGGATTCCGGTGTCGGGATTCTGAATGCCGGGATCCCGACCGCCGGGATTCAATACTGAATCCAAAATATTAACGTTATTTCACATTAGTAAATGACAAAAATACGAATACGTGCCCGAATACGAATACGACTGAACAGTGGCGTAACTACAAATTTTGCTCCCCCCCAGCCAAAAAAAAACCTGGCGCCCCCCTCCCATTTTTTGGAACCTATAGCATTCCATAAAGGGTGTGTGGCAATGCTTATTAGACAATATGCCACACACTGTAATGTCTATTACATATTATACTACACACCATAATGACCCTTACACATTATTCCCCTTACCATAAAGCCCATTACACATTATGCCACATATTGTAATGTCCATAACACATTATGCCACACAAAGTTATGCCACATTATGCCACAACGTAATGCCTATTGCACATTATACCACACACCTTAAAGTCAATTACACATTATGCCACACACCGTAATGCCCATTACAGAATATAACACATTATGCACACATGGTGAAACCCGATATATATTGAATGAGGTCAGCTTCCAGGCAATCAGGTTGCTGGTGTTCAGTACAGTATATCGACACTGGCATCCCAACTGCCATTAGAACACTGAAACTGGAACATTTAAACACATCAGGATGCCAACACTGGGATGTCAACAGCCAACAATTAGCCGTAAGTATGCTGGAACGGGTTAGGGAGAGGCCAAGGTGGATTAGGGATAGGCAGTACTGGGGGTAGGGAGGGGTATGGTTAAATATCAGCTGGAGCAGGGGCAAGAAGGAGGATAGGGGCAGGCAGTGCAGAGGCTAGGGAAGGGGTATAGCAGCTACTAGGTTTAGAAGTGTACATACATTGCACTTTAAGCTGCCATATTGAAAGTTATTTCCAGTGCTGCTGCAGGCACCATTGACACCACGTCTATACCCCATGCACGGCCAGCAGCAGGAACCAGGGCAGCCTCTGGGAAGGGAGCACCATCCTGGCACACAAACATATGAGGGTGCCCTAAATGAGCGCCAATTACCCCATCTCCTGACCCGAAACCAAGCAAAACACATCTTACCAGATGCTAGAACTGCAGTCAGGAGAGGACACTGAAGCGCGGGGATGGCAGTGGGTCACAAACATTATCTTGAAGGTCACGACGGGTGCTTTGTGATGGTCGCTCCTCCTTGGGTCTGCGCGTGTGAAAGCTTGGTTGGTCTCTAGGACAGGCAGGGTGGAGTCTGCACTGCAGCAGCAAGTTCTGCTGCCCAGGAGCCACGCTGCTGCTGTGGGAGATGAAAAAGGATGATCATAGGTCAGGGTACTCTGGTGCTGCTGCCAGCAACTCAGGGCAAACAATTGGGGTGCAGGAGCATAACTAGAACCTTGTGGGTCCCATTGCAAAATATATAAAGGGTCTGATTCTCTCTCTCTCTCTCTGACACTTTCTTTTTCTTTCCGTCACTGGGCGGTATTCAATGAGCCTGATTCGCCATGTTTTTATGGCAAATTTGTGCTGTTTGGCGAATTTTTGACTAAAACGGTGAATCACCCTATTCAATGACCACATGGCGAATACATTTGAAGGTTTTTTTCGCCATGATTCACCGAGTAGCAATCGCTATCTTTTTATGGTGAAGTGGAATGTGAACTTTTAAAATAAAGTGTTTTGTTTTTTACATTTGGTATAAAAAAATCAGGAATTTTATTCTGAGGAGGGGCATGCTATTTTTATTCATGTGCTGTAAGCACATGAATATATATTTAATTTTAAAATATATATATATATATTTTTTTTTACACAGCAGCCAGCAGGGGCCGTCGGAGCCGAGCCGCTCATTAGATATTCATATATTCACTGCACCCGATCGTTACGATCGGGTGTAGTGAATATACGGTCTCCTGCTGGCACCCCCGGGGGGCAGCCTGTGCTGCCTGGCACCCGGGGAGCCCACCTCCCCCCCACATACGCTCTGGGGCAGGCAGATAGACTTCCATCTCCCTGCCTGCCACCGTCCTCAGGCTCCCAGCGGTGTTCGCTGCAGGAGCTCATATTCGCCGGTCAGGGGCAGCGAGCCCCTGACTCGTTGAATACCGGAGCCGGCGAGGCTCCGGAACGTGGCGAATGTGCAGCGAATCCTAAAAAGGATTCGCTGCACCTCGCAGGTATTCACATTGAATACCGCCCACTGTCTCTCTATTTCTCTCTCCCTCACACCCCCACTCTCTCCATAGCATTTCGCTGTCTCGCTCCGCTCTTTCCTTCATACTCACCAATCGGGATTCTAGCTGTCAGTATTGCGGCGTTGGCATCCTGACTCATTTGAAGTTCAGCGGCTGGTCTTCTAAAGGCATTAGGGATGCTAGCGTCGCTATACTGAACGCAGGCATCCAGGGACCATGGGCTAATAGATACCAGACACACAGGACATACATGCACTCATACCATATATACAGACACACATCACATACATGCACATACCATACATATATATACAAACAGGACATACATGCACACATACCATATATACAGACACACATCACATACATGCAGGGCCGGATTTGTGCCTAGGCCCGTGAGGCACGGGCCTCAGGGCGGCACCATTTATGGGCGGCATGGCAGGCTGATATTCTGCTAAATTAATAGCGGCATGGCAGAGCAGGTGGGCAGCGTGAGTGACGAGCGGCGGCGCCGTCGACATGATTTATCATATGTCGGCGGCAGCGCCGCTTGTCACCCGCCGCTACCCACCCGCTCTGCCATGCATCGCTTCGTTTCCGGGACAGCTCCGCTTGCTGGGTGAGTTGAATGGCTGCGCGCCGCTGAGGGCTTAGGCTCACTGCCGCTGGCTCCCATTGGCTACTTTATACACATAGCCTATTGGCTGCTATGTGTATCCAGTGGGCGGGTACAGCAGCTGAGCCGACTCAGCCGAATGGCGCGCCCGTCCCTGGCCTGCACTACTCAGTCGGTCACGGTCAGTCAGTCAGTGTGAGAGACCTGTCACTGAGACTGCTAATAAAGTTAATCCTCCAACTCCCGGCCTCCCTCCCTCTGGGTCCTCCGTACAGTGTGCATACTGCTTGAAAAAATATTGAGGAGGGCTACAGGTAAATTTGAATGATTATATATATATATATATATATATATATATATATATATACATACAGGACCGGCACCTACTATGGGGTGGCAGCTGCAGGACTCACACACCCCAATGGGGGGGGGGGGGGGGGGGGGCGGCCAAAAATGTCGTGCCAAGGGGTGACCTGACCCCTAAATCCGCCCCTGCATACATGCACATATACCATACAGACACACATCGTATACACGCACATACCATACATATATACAAACAGGACATACATGCACACTACAGTAATCACACGCATGCCATACATACACACAGGACATGCCATACAGACACGCACACACACGCGCACATATCATTCACACACACTACATAAAAGCACACATACCTTAGACACAAAGGACATACACGGACACAAACATGGCATACTGGTACAGATACCATACATGCACACACACAGCATATTTACATACACACACACACATACAGCACACACACATGGCATACAACCACAGATACCATACAACATGCACACATACAGCATATTTACATACACACACACACACATACAGCATACACACATGGCATACAACCACAGATACCATACAACATGCACACATACAGCATATTTAGAAACATACACAAGCTATAGTTACACAGAGCATACACAAAGGACATATATACACACACACACACACACACACACACACACACACACAGAGCATACACAAAAAGTATACATACATACATACATACACACATACAGCATATTTACAAACACCAATACTAAAGCAAATAACCCCCACAAGCAATGGAGGGCAACCAGTTTCCATATACCCAGTCCTCCCCCTTCCCACTGCAGCTACCAAGACATCGTGCTCACTGGGCCACCAGCATACATTAATGGTGCCCACACTTTTCTCCCCTGTCCATGCCCCTGCAACTGGCACCCACAACAAGGGACACAAACCTGTAGAATCAGCATGTCACCTCTTCATAGCTCCATCTTTCAGGCAACCCCATGTCCTGGAGACAGAGAGAGGAGCTTCTTCCTGACAGCCGAGGAGCTCAGCTCAGTGTGCGCTGCAGCGCCATCTACAGGCGGCTCAATAGTATATACCCAGCTTCCTCCCAGCAGAGCACTGAGCACTGCAGAGCTTGCACGGCTTTGAGAGTGCCGTGACCAGGGGCGGATTGGCCATTGTATCTACCGGGAACTTTCCCGGGAGGCCGACACTACAGAGAGGCCGCCGCTGCTGAAAGGTGCGCATGCGCACACTCACAGTCACGAATTTAGAGTGACAGCCTGGGACTGAGGGGCAGATTTATTAAGCTTGGAGAAGAGATAAACTGGAGATAAAGCGGAGAAAAGGTAAAAGGAGATAAAGCACCAGCCAATCAGCTGTGTTTGAAAAAGACAGTTGGGAGTTGATTGGCTGGTGCTTTATCTCCTTTTACCTTTTCTCCACTTTATCTCCAGTTTATCTCTTCTCCAAGCTTAATAAATCTGCCCCTGAGACCGGGGCTGCTCAGCCGCTCTGCGGCAGGAGGCTTCGCCCACGGTGTGGGCCGACATCCTCATTGGTGGGTGGCTGCCGTCCGTCATAGATAGTGGCCCGCCTCCCCCCCCCCCCCCCCGCCCGATATATCGAATGCTGTTTCCGATGGCCGCGAGTAACAGAGCAGTAAGCTGCTGCAGCTGCATTGAGCTGCAGATACAGCCACTGACAGGCAGGGGGAGCACCTCTTAGACTGAGGACGGAGAGGGCGGGGAGAGAGACGAAGAGCAGCAGCGCTGTGGCCGGGCTGCAGCATTCGGAAAGAATAATGTAAGTCACACTGTGGGCTTTGGGGATGCCAACACTGGTTGGCAACCCTGTTAGGGAATGATGAAAGTACACTGGTGGTGGGGGCCGCCGGGGGTGGGGGCAGGGAGGGAGGGGAGAGAGATTCTGTGTATATGTGCCATGCCTGCATATGGGAGGAAGGGGGGTCTGTGACTGCCTGCTGTCAGCATTAGGGCAGACAGACTCACTGTGACAACTCAGATCCCCCTCCAGCTCAGCCCCCCCATAGGCAGACATGTGACATATTCAGGACCCCCCCCCCCCATAGGCATATCAGACATAAAATGTCTGCCTATGGGGTGGGGGGAGAATGAGCTGTGCTGTGCTGTGCTGTTGGGATGTGACATGTCTGTCTATAGGGGCTGTGCTGGAGGGGTATGTGACATGTCTGCCTATGGGGTGGGGGCTGTGCTGGAGGGCCTGTGGCATGTGAATATGTGAGTCTGCATATTTGTGGGGGGCTGTGCTGGAGGGGGATCTGATTATGTGACATGTCTGCCTATGGGGGTGGGGATGTACTCAGGCCCGGCAACAGGCACGGTCCAAGGGTACAGCTGACCCAGGCCCCTGCGTCCTCAGGGGCCCCAAAGCATGGCTGCGGCGATGATGCACTCAGCCGCCTACACAGCACCCTACTCAGCCGACCGCCCACTCAACCCTCCTGCCGTGCAAGTTCCTTCACCCACAACCCAGCCACACTGTGTGCATTACATGTATAGGCGTCATTACTACTGCGGGCATTATGTGTATAAGTAGTGTTACTACTGCGGGCGTTATGTGTATAAGTATCGTTACTACTGTGGGCATTATGTGTATAAGTATCATTACTACTGCGGGCGTTATGTGTATAAGTATCGTTACTAATGCGGGCGTTATGTGTATAAATATTGTTACTACTGCTGGCGTTATGTGTATAAGTATCGTTACTACTGTGGGCGTTATGTTTACAAGCGTCGTTACTACTGTGGGCATTATGTGTATAAGTATCGTTACTACTGTGGGCATTATGTGTATAAGTATCGTTACTACTGTGGGCATTACGTGTATAAGTATTGTTACTACTGTGGGCGTTATGTGTATAAGTATCGTTACTACTGCGGGTGTAATGTGTATAAGCGTGGTTACTACTGTGGGCATTATGTGTACAAGTATCGTTACTATTGCGGGCATTATGTGTATAAGTATCGTTACTACTGCGGGTGTTATGTGTATAAGTATCGTTACTACTGTGGGCGCTATGTGTATAAGTATCGTTACTACTGCTGGCTTTATGTGTATAAGCATTGTTACTACTGCTGGCGTTATGTGTATAAGCGTAGTTTCTACTGTGGGCATTATGTGTATAAGTATCGTTACTACTGCGGGTGTTATGTGTATAAGCGTTGTTACTACTGTGTGCGTTACGTGTATAAGTATATGCCCAAATGTTATTTCATATTATTTATTGTTACACAATAAATTGTATATTGGACATTTATTCTGCTCAATATTTTTTTTCATTGGTCTGTAACCCCTTTTAAAATCCTGTTTGCCACTGCCTATACCTTGTTAGTAAGCAGAGCTGCAGCAGTACACAGCATCAGTGTCTGCTCTGATGCACTGCAGAACTAAATTAATGATAATAAATAAGTGTGCTGTACGTCCCAATATTTTTATTTCATTTATTTACCATTTTTTAAATACGTTCTTGGAAGTGGCATATTCAATAATATGGGACGAGGAACTTTTGGCACTCAAGCTGTTGTTGAAATACACTTAACAACATGTCAGTTTTGCTATTAAAACTGTTGCAAGGCATGCTGGAATGTGTAGTTCAACAACAGCTGGAGTGCCAAAGGGTTCCTCACTCATACTGTATATTCCAAAATGTTTTCCTTTGATAGGGCCTGGGCCAATTATCATTACTGTGGGTGTTAGAGTCAGAGGAGAGTGCAAAATACCTATATGCCCTATATATCCTGTCTCTGCAGATGGGGGCCCCTTCAAAACCTTGCTATGGGGCCCGAAAAAAGTTCTGGTTACGGCCTTGAGCTGCCCCTTTCAAAAATGTCTGCTGGTCATAGAGGAGGGCTGCAGCGTATGGCGAGCCGCAGCAACTTCTACTCCCATGTGCCTTTGTGGAGTCAGTCTGTCTTCAGGCACTGAGCAACAGCCACCACCCTCCTATATCCAGTCTCCACCGCAGAACACCAAGCTCAGACCCCAGAGCTGTAATCCCCCTGGGCAACAAGCATGTAACACCCCCCCCCCCCCCCCCCATGGCAAGGAGTATAAATCCCCTGACATCTATCATGTAATCCCCTGGGAATGAGGATGTATATCCTGGCAACAAGCATGCAACCCCTGACATTGCATATGTAGCCCCTAATATTGGGCATGTAGGTAAGTGGCCCTTATGTGGCATAATATGTGATGAGCATTACAGTGTATGGTATAATGTGTAATGGGCATTATGGCATGTTGTATCGTATGTAAGGGGCATTTTTGTGTGTGGTATAATGTGTAATAGCATTACAGTGTGCGGTGTAATGTGTAATGGGAATCATGGTGTGTGAATGTGTAATGAGCATTACAGTGTGTGAATGTATAATGGGCACTAGTGTGTAATGGGCTTTAAATTTGAAGTAAACAAAACAAGCCACAATGTGTTTTTTTTTGTGTGTGTTTGGGGGCCCAAACCATATTTTTGAACCTGGGCCCACAACTCGCTTGTTCCACCTCTGTTTGGACCAGTGCAGTGGATAGCGCTGCTGCATGCGGCGTGGACGGCTGCTGATCGCAATGGCCGGGGACTCATTTTTATTTTATTTTATATAACATACATGGCCTGGAGAGGAGGCAGGACAGTAGCCGCTTGGAGAGAGGCCGCATCCAGTAGCAGGCAGGGCACTGTTCGCCGGGGAGTGCACTGGGAGGAGGCAGGGCAGCGGACTCTGGAGTGACAGTCTCACTCTGAGTCTGTGATTGTATGTGTGTTGGGACGTCATGACGTCACCGCGCACATTACAAGAGGCGCAAACTGTGCTGGGGCAGGGTGGGAGGATCAGAACGGAAGAAGCCTGTGTTGGAGTCCTCAGTTGTGGCTCCTGCTCCCCTGAGTCCGCTCACAGCAGCAGAAGACTGCTCTCAGCAGTCCAATGGCTGTGGCGTCAACTAACTGTGCACTAGCATGAGGGAGGGATGGGATCAATAGGAACAGTGTATGCATGCATGTATGTATGTATGAGAGTTGCGGTGTTGTATGTAAGACAGCGGTTTATGTATGAGATTGGTGTGTGTATGTATTAGAACGGTGTATGTATGTATGAGAGTAGCGGTGTTGTATGTAAGACAGAGGTTTATGTATGAGATTGGTGTGTGTATGAGAGTGGCGGTGTATGTATGTATGTATGTATGAGAGTGGTGGTGTATGTATGTATGTATGAGAGTGGCGGTGTATGTATGTATGAGAGTGGCGGTGTATGTATGTATGGTCAAGAGTGGCGGAGTATGTATGAGAGCGATGTATGTTTTAATACAGGATTACGGTTGAAAAAAAGTCTGCAGTAAGTTGCTTTGTGGACTAGCATGAAAATCATCGGTAACACTAACAACGGTTCTTGTACGGCACTAGCCATAGTGCCGTAGTGTAGTTGTTAGTTGGGGGGGTCTGGGGGCCTGGCACCAGCAAGCCTGGCAGGCCATTGTTGCATGTGGTATGCTATGTAATGGGCATGTGACGTGTCATAGGCATTATGGTGTGATTTTTTTGGGGAGCTCCTGCGGCGCGCACTATCCCAGTTGTCCCTGCTTTACAAAAATGAGTAAAGTCCTGACATGATGTGTAATGTGCATTACGGGGTGTGGCATTCGTTTTGCCTGTCAACAATTTATCTAAGTATAGTGATGTAATAATCCCGCCTGATGTAATGTTGGCTCCACCCCTTATTGATTTGTTGCCGCCCACATGAGGCCACTTTCAGAAATTTTCCAGGGCCACTTTTAGTTCCCAATCCGCCCCTGGCCGTGACCCTGCTGCGCCCCAGTGGCACCGGCTCCCCCCCGCGACGGCTGGGGCTGCCTAGCCATAGCTACGCCACTGGCTACAATATACAGTCTAGTAAGCCGGCTCGAAGCAAAAGCTTTGAAAGCTAGTCTGCTACCTTCTGTATTTGTGCACTCTCTGCCAGAGCCGGCCCTAGCCTAACTGATGCCCTAGGCAAGATTTTGGCTGGTGCCCCCTAGCACCGCCACTAGTTCCACCTCTGACCCTGCTCCCCTTTCCCAGCACCATCAATCCTCATCATAGCAGTCATCATTTTGGTGCTCCTACCCACAATATTTTAAATAGAAACAGTGCACACATTCGGTGCGCAGCCCAAACAGGGGTGTGTTCTTGCTGGGAAGGGGCATGGCCACACAATAGTACCCCCAATTAAAATTATGCCACACAGTAGTGCAACTTTATTCACATTATATCATGCGATGGTGTCCCTTATTCACGTTACATCACACAGTAGTACCACTTTACCTTATATACATTACTCGTCACATTATTCACATTATACCCTTAGGGGAGGAGGCCCGAGGCCCCCACTGGGCCCTTCCATCAGACTTTGGCCTGGGTAATTTGTACCCCCTACCCCTTTCTCTTGGCACCCCTGATAATACCACACAGTAATGCCCCTTACACATGACACACATTATTAATGTCCATATAAAAATAATGCCCTTACACATTATGCCAAACTTTATTAATGCCCTTCATACACATAATGACACACATAATGCCCCTTACACATATGCTGCACATTATTAATGCCCTTATACACATGACACACATAATGCCTGTTACAAATGTCGCACATTATTAACGCATTTATACATGACACACATAATGCCCCTTACACATATGCCGAACACTATTGCATAACCAACCCACCCGCAGACAGCACTCGCACAGCCGCTAACACTGTGACCTCTGCTTGGATACAGATGTTTCCTCATACATCTTGCCTCAATAGGCCATGCAGCTCCTGGCCAGTTCTGCTAACGTTGGGTGCCTTTTTTGCTGAAAATTTGTCTTATTTGCATTATTATGACCAGCACACACAAGGAGCTTCCAATGATTAAAATAATATGTGGCATGCCTATATTCTGTGAGCGACTGTGGCTGTACCTGCATACAGAATGCTATGTTACAGTGATTTCCATGAATACACTATTTCATATGCAGATACAGCCTCACTCACACACAGAATATAGGCATGCTGCATATCATTTTAATCAGCAGAAACTGCTGCTGCCCCCAGGCATTCCAAATGCCCTAGGCAATTGCCTAGTTGGCCTATGCCTAAGGCCGGCTCTGCTCTCTGCCATCAGATGGCAGTGTTTTGGAGACTCACGGACACTAGACATATATAGATGATAAAAAGAATTTCTGTGCGGGACAGGAGTCATTATTTTTCTCTGTAATCTGCACGTATTCTGCAAAAAAAAAAAAGGTACTTGTTTCCTACTACGGCACCCCCGATTTTGATTGTATTACATCTTATACAATTGCATCGCATGCAATATAGCAGCATGCGATGCATGTGATGCGATCCAATTTTTAATTGTAAAAGCACCCTGATGGGTGCTTCTAATGTTAAATGGCCCCCCATTGGTAACGCCACCTCCACTATCAACGGCAACCCGAAGCGTGGCGAGCACAGCGAGCCCGCGAGGGGCGGCGGTACGCGTCCTCCGACCTTTTCATACCACCACTATCCACGTCAGCGTGGAGTTGATTTTAGACAGTGTGGCGAGTGCAGCGAGCCACCGAGCCCAAAGCGTGGTGAGCACAGCGAGCCCAGCGAGGGGACACGGATTACTTTACATGTATTGCGCGTCCCCTCACCACGCTTCGGGCTCATATTCCACGGCCGCTCACCACGCTTCGGGCTCGGTGGCTCACCACACTATCTAAAATCAACTCCACGCCGACGTGGATAAGGGGGTATGAAAAGGTCGGAGGACGCGTACCGCCACCCCTTGCGGGCTCACTGCGCTCACCACACTTCGGGTTGGCGTTGATCCTGGGGGTGGCATTGACTATTGGGGGCCATTTAACATTGTAAGGGTGCTTGTACAATCAAAAATCATATACAATGGCATACGATGCGATATTATATATATAATATCACGTTGCATCCCATCGTATACCTTATTTAGTGTAATGGTATACGATGCAATGGGCGCCGTGCCAGGAAACAAGTACAAAAAAAAAAAGTACTGACATGAACAGGAAGTATAATGCATCCCCAAAATATGTGTGTCCCCCCCCCCCCCCCTTTCTTTTCATATGTTTTTACTGGTGTTATACAAAAATCGGCAGTATGGCAAGAATTTTTACCATTCCAATGGTGGTCACACATACACGCATGAATGTTTCTCGTAGTTCTTACATAAAACAAAACTTTATGGTGTGTGGTCCTGTAAACATGTTACGTTTAACCCACAAGTTCATTGTTGCTGCTACGACAATATCCAGTAACTTTGCGTTAATATAGATTGAATGAAAGTCTAGATTTTTTTTCCAAGCATTTGCTTTATTTATTTTTGTAGAAAAGTTCTGAAACTATATGTACTCTTTCCTTTTATTGTGCTCTGCGATGACTGACATACGCAGCTCAGTGCTGGTGGTAGACTCAGATCGAGGCTGGCAGCAATGGATCAAAGATCTGGCATCGGCTCTGCCAGTCTCGCTGACAAAGCAGTAAAGAAGAGGGTCAGCAAGACAGTTAAAACTTGACAACGCCAAGGTCAGTTTGTATGGGGTAAATATCTCATGTGCAAAGGTGCAGTTCCCCGGTTCCTTTATGCTCCGTATTAACAGCACGATGTGGTAGGGAGTGAAGCTCAGTATGAAAGTCACCACGATGGTCAGGAGTAAGTGTGCAATCTTGTGCTTGTCTCTGTCCTCGGTGGCCTGGTTACCCTGCACCGCAACGTAGATCTTGTAGTAGCAGTACACCATGATGGCCAATGGCAGGAAATGGCCAATGAAGACATTGAAAATGCTGAACTCAGATTTCCACTGCTCCATCGGAAAGGTGTCATAACATAACAAATCAATCGTATCATTAAAGGTCTGCTTTTCTACCAAGATGACGATGTTTGATGCACCTTGTATGACCCACACTGCCAGGCTGACCAGCACAGCCATTTTTCTTGTCCTTAGATAATGGAATTTTAATGGATACACCACCGCCAGGTACCTGTCCAATGAGATGCACGTTAGGAAGCCAGCGCTGCTATATAAATTTGTGTGCATACAGAAGACGCTCAGCGAACAGAGCCAACTGGGAAACCTCCAGCTGTCGTGGTGCAGACTAAAATCGACCCAAAGAGGTAAAATGAGGACATAGAGGAGGTCAGAGAAAGACAGATTAAAGAGGTAGATACCTAATTCGTTCCTCTTCATCACCTGCAAGTAGGAAACATACAGGGATATGATGTTGGCTGGGATTCCCAGCACTATTACAGTTATATAGATGGTAGGAAATATATATTGATCTACGTCGTGTTCTGGTGTGCAGTAATTGCTGGCAGTTCCATTAGGTAGATGCTCAATGTTCATTATAATCGCGATCAAATAATTCTAATGTTTCGTGCCTTGACCTTGGGTCATATCAATCCACTAAGGCGTGTGCCGGTTTATTGATGACATTTTCTGCTCCCGGTAGCATTCTCTCCCTTTGCTTATCAGCAGCCTGGTGAAAATGTGGCAACAGCGTTCTTGTCGTGGGTTCTCTCTGGAGTGCCTAAAAAAATTAAATAAAACACAGTCACTCAGAGACCAATAAAAACAACACAATGTTTTGGTATCAGAAAAGAAAAACACTCAATGAACAAGGATAAAAGTGATTCTATTATTCTATAGCCAGCGCTATTGATGAGAAGGTAACTGTTGCCTTCCTGTATGTGAATACTGCATTGTGGCTGATTGTATTTATATCTGTTGTTTTCCTCTGTTAGTTTAGAACCTATTTTGTATTGTATAGCAGTCTGTATATCTTGTTATATATAATCTTTATACACGGACAAGGTTCGCTACGCTTTGTTCGCATTTAGCTAGGAATAAAAAGGTTATAGGTTTACAGACACAGTACGTAAACAGCGCACTTCACTTATTATCTATCAGTTTAATTTTATATGGACATTGATAATAACCATACACACCCCACACCTTGTAACCTAACCACATACACCCCACAGCCTATATCCCTAACCATACACACACACACCCCCCGCAGCCTATAACTCTAACCATACACACACATGCACCCCACACAGCCTATAACCCTAACCACACCCCCTCCACAGCCTTTAACCTAATCACATACGCCCAACAGCCTATATCCATAACCACACAAACACCACGCAGCCTGTAACCCTAACCATACACACACACACACACCGTATCCTATAACCCTTTTCCATACACACACACACCCCGTAGCCTGAAACCCTAACCATGCACCCCCAAAGCCTGTAACCAGGGGTTAAAGTGAGGGGGAATGGGGTGAAACTGAGTTACACCACCTCTAATGTGAGGTGGAACATTTAAACCTCCACATTGGCCCTGAACAGTAATTCTCACAGAAAAGCATTCTAGTTTGCATAGGGGTACAAAAAACCCTACCATTGGCCCTGTCTCTGCCTAATGTGGGGAGGGGAGGGGGGGGGGTGTAACCCTAACCACACACACATCCCGCAGCCTATAATGCTAACTATACACCCCCCGCAGCTTATTACCCTAATCACACACACACACCGCAGCCTAAAACCCTAACCATACACACACACCCTGCAGCCTATAACCCTAACCATACACCCACACCTGCAGCCTATAACCCTATCCATACACACACACACACGCACACACCCAGCCTATAACCCTAACCATACACACAAACACACACACACGCACACAAACACACACACACACACCCTATAACCCTATAACCATTCACATACCCCCTGCGGCCTATAACCCTAACCATACACCCACACCTGCAGCCTATAACTCTAACCACACACACACACCCCCCGCAGCCTAGAACCACACACACACACACACAGACACCCTGCAGCCTATAACCCTATCCATACACACACCCAGCCCGCAGCCTATAACCCTAACCATACACACACACACCCTGCAGCCTATAACCCTAATCATACACCCACACCTGCAGCCTATAACCCTAACATGCACCCCCCCCACAGCCTATGACCCTATAACCATTCACATACCCCTGCAGCCTATAACCCTATCCATACACCATGCCCGCAGCCTATAACTCTAACCATACACACGCCCCGCAGCCTATAACCGTAACCATACACACGCCCGCAGCCTATAACCATAACAAATACACAAACCCCGCAGCCTATAACCCTAACCACACACACACCCTGCAGCCTATGACCATAACAATACACACACACACACACCCTGCAGCCTATAACCATAAAAATACACACACACACACCCTGCAGCCTATAACCCTAATCTTACACACACACACACTGCAGCCCGTCTTTGGTGGACACTGTTCCCATTTTGAGGGGGGCAAAGCATATTTTTGCACCTGGGCCCACTACTCGCTAGTTCCACCTCTGCTGTCCTGGGATAAATACTTTACACCTGTACAGCACTGTAAGCTCCAATAACACATTGAAAGGCTTGGGCATATACAGACCCTTGTATAGAGCAAAATAAACAACATGCACCTGCAGTCTAATCATCCTGACCTTAAAGTCTGGTGACTCACACATGTGATGTTATTGAGGCTGATGAGTCATGCACAATAACACTCAATAGACAGCTTGTAGAATTTAATAATTATTTTAAATACATGTCAACAACTATACTCTATGGTTACAGCATAATTGTTTCTGTCTGCTAGATCTCACTTGCATCTTCAGCTGTCATATAAATGGTAATTATAATGTGAGACAGGTTCAGGACTCTTTTGCTGGTGGTTTGATACACAGAAGCACAACATCATAGAAACATGGAATGTGAGGGCAAATAAGAACCACTTGGCCCACCGAGTCTGCCCCTGTACATTTGCAAACTAGAGTGACACTGGTCTCATCGCACAGCTACTCGTGACTATGGACACAGCGTAACTATATTCACAAATGCGCACGTCTCAGAATCTGTCCATATTTAACTAAGCCGTGTTTTTACCTTTACTCTAAAGCCACCTAACAAAATTTACAACTTCAAGTATGCATCCATTACATACGTAGATATGACCCAAAGCGGAAAGTGGTACATTCAGCAGATAATAATATACACTACAGATATCAGACGGTTACTGGGAATCATTAAAGGGGGAACAGGGCATATAGTACATCTATTTTTTTGTATTTGCAAACTTTTTATAAGAGTAATATGTATGTTGTGCGCGGCGTGCTGTGTGTAGTGTAATGTGTGTGATATGATGTGTGTGGAGTGATATGGGATGTGTGCAGTGTGGTGTGATGTTTGTGGCGTGATGTGCGCGGTGTGATGTGTGCAGTGTGATGTGTGTTAGGGGTCAGAATTGAATACGTCAGACTTCAGGTGGATTTCTATTAATGACACTAATAAAACTACTACATTGTAGGTTTTGGATAATAGAAGTTGGGGAAGGTGGCATAAGCACTTACTGTCGGGTTCCGTCTTCTTCTCATCACAGAACTTCTCTGTTTCGATTTTTTTAAATTGTGCAAATGTTTGTGACAGGCAGGAAATGCCGACAAGAGGAACTCCAACCAGCAACTGTCACCACAAATCTTACATTATCTGCAGCTACCGTCAGGGCTCTTTCTGGTCAATAATGGGTGCGGAGAAACAGTGTCTGAGGTCAGCAGCTGTGCAGGATACAGGAATTATGTTTTTTAAAGGGAAAATCATTTATAAGAAATAATTGCCCCTTAAATAAAGTCTGAGTTTGCTCGGCATCCTGCGCAGCTGCTAAAATCAGACATTACATCCTGCCCAGCGGCGAATCAGGTGTGGAAGCCGCAGTGATAGCGATGTATGGTGACACAGCAGGAGGCATCTATTACACGCAGATGCCTCCTGCTACGGTAGTGATCCGATCTGTATCCTAGGACGTAGCGTTGGATCAAAGCACTGACCATCGGACAGCTTCAATGGTATCCATCTCAGAGCCCAGGAAATCGCTGTCCTACAACGTAGATCCCTGACCTCTTCCCATCCCTGAAATGGCAGCGACTCACCTCCATTTTTTTCAAACAATGACCATCACCACCCCCAAAACGGCATTAGACTGTTGTTGATCTATGCCACAGGACCCGTTCACGCACGGGTGTGGTACAGGGGTCCGACAGTCAGTAGCACGACGTCGGGATCCCGACTGGCCAGAGCCAGACAGCATGGCCCCTTGTGGGCTCGCTGCGCTTGCCACGCTGCGCTCGCCACGCTGCGGGCACTGTGGCTCGCTGCACGAGCCACCTATTCTATTCTCCCTCTATGGGGGTCGTGGACCCCCACAAGGGAAAATAGCCGACAGCCATCGGGAACCCGGCTGTCGGGGTTTTGACAGTCGGGATCCAGATGTCGGGTAAATGCCTGTCGGGAGCCCGTCCGGCACCCTTCACGCTTACGCAGAACGTGAGCTTTTCAATAACAGGTGCTGGTGCAACCCCACCTGAATGACCCCCTTCCCCCAGTGCAAACAGAAAGAAATGCAGGTACACAGGAAGCCAGGATGGTGGGAGGGCGTACCGCTGAAATAGGAGTCCAGAAGCATTGGGCAGAGTGACGGTACCACAGCCAGAAGGGATCGGAGGGTGGCGGGCTTCCAGTGCGATTACATGGCTCGCCCACCTCTGGAAATGGCCCTGGACACAGTTAATCTGAACTATATATATAACACACAGCATTCTGTATTATATATTAATGACACTTCTTTATTAAAGATGAGCCACATATTGACATAGGGCCTCATTTAGATCTGATCGCAGTACAAATTTGTTCTCAAAATGGACAAAACCATGTGCGCTGCATTTCTGCATGACGAAGCATTATGACAACAGGTGGAATCTATTATTACTGTATATCAATTCAAACACTATTACGGGTATTCAATGCTGTGGGCGAGTGGTGACAGCGAGCAGAGCTTCCTGCTCGCTGTCACCACTCACCCTGACAGTATTTAACGCAGCCCCCTCATACGCCAATTCCCCCTCGCTCCATTTTTTGAGCGAGGGGGAATTGGCGTATGCGGCTCCTGAACCAGCGAGACTCGCGGATAAATACAGCGAGTTTCCTGCATTAGCCGCGGGTCTCGCTGTTTGGGGAATTCTCGCCGTCCTGTGACGGTGAGGATTTCCCCAGAACATTGAATAGAGCGAGCGGCCGGCGCGGGGGTTAAACAGTGAGGATCGCTGGTTTTCTGCAATCCTCGCTGTTTAACCCCCTCGCTGGCCACTCGTCGCGGCATTGAATACACCCCTATAAATGCACAGTTGTACTGAAATCATACAACAAATGTATACAATATCTGCCTGCACCAGGTGTATTAAGAAATATCTTAGCAAAGTGTAGTACTATGGACCTTATTATGGTCCACACGCAGCACTGTGTAATTCGCAGCTTTGAGTGTGGAGTAAACGCCGCCCGCCAACCGCAGTGCTGCCCCCACCCCCTCGCACCCGCGATCCCCCACACCGCTGCGAATGGATGATTAGCATAATCATCCATTTGCAGCCTTGGGTGCGGGGGAGAAATCATTCGATGGTCGGCGACCATTGAACATTTCTCCAGCACTCGCAGATCAGTGACATCTCTATGGTGTCTCTGATCTGCGAGCTTCCTGTGCGGGAAGCAGGAGGGCAGCTGACATCCACTGACGTCAGCTTCCTGCCCTCAGCACCCAGGGTGATTTTCATAGGAATGCCGCCGCCCACCCACACTGCTAGGCGCGAGCGGGACGGCACACATGTAGTTCGCCGTGCCTGCTTGCACCCTGCGCCTGCACAGAAATGCGCTTGTGCATACGCAGATGCAAAACATCGGGGACCGAAGAAATTTGAATAACCCCCTATGGTTAATCAATTATTGTCTGTTTTTATGCATAATGAATTAATTAAAAAGCGCGTTCTAGTAATATGGTTTTACATTACAGAATGCTGTTTTTTGAGCACTTCTAAAAATTCCAATCTAAATTAATTTTGACACCATGATCAGGGGCGTCCTAACTGCACTGAAGGCCCAGGGTAAGGCAATGTGTTGGGGTCCTACATAACCATGGGAATAAATAAACTAAAGCTCATCCCTTACCCCTCCTGTGGTGCTGTGCCGACTCTCCACATAATGCATCCATACTGCTGATGGCTGGATAGCTGCTGCCGTCCTGCAGCCTGGGAGGCGCTTAGAGAATGCAGCCTCACAGCTCCAATTGTGTGTAATTAACAATGAGAGCGGCCGGGCAACATTCTCTACCTCCCTCCCAGGAAGCTCTGGAGGCACCTGCCCTCTGGCCCAGCCTCCCCCTGTTCAAAGGCCCCTACAATCGTGGGGCCCAGTGCAGCTGCCCAGTGTGCCTCTGGTCTATTACAATAAATGCAGCTCCTTTGATTCCTATTCTAATTCTTATGCTGAATGACAATGCTGCATGTACTGAGTCACATAATGGACAGGGGCTGTGGACTCTATGTCGACAGTCAATAGATCGACATCAAAAGGTCGACATTCATTAGGTTAACACTGCAAAACGGCCGACGTGTGCTAGGTCAGCATTGACAAACTGTCGACAAAGCACAATGCTGTATTGGAGTATTTCATGTTTTTGTTATTACTGTTATTACTTTGTTATTACTGTCGACATTTGTCGACATGGATCCCCAATGAGTGTATCGCGTATTCTCATATGGCTTGCTTTGGGCATGATGCGTTGCTTCACTACCGCGGCACACCACCGTTCCCAATCGGAGTCCATGTAGATGTTAAAGTATGAAAAAGTCCCCAAATTTTTGAAAAGCTAATGTCGACTTTTCATGTGTTGACCTTTTACTTGCGTCAACCTTTTGTTAAAGTTGACCTAGTGTATGTCAACCCCTTGTCCTTGTTGACTTAGTGCATGTCGACCTTTTTGGTATTGACCTATCGACACCAGTATACCGGCATGGTGAAAGAGGGGGAATATAACAGGCACTTCTCTCCCACAAGCTGACGCTACGTTCTGGTGTGATATATCTGAGTTACACAATCACAAAATGTAATACGTAGTTACGACAGCCCAGTGCCTTACGTCCTCCGCTGCATATGCAATACTAAATATATATGGGAACTGGAATATATCTCGCATAGGAGCTGACACTCACCTGGATCCTGTACGTCTTGTGGTATGAGCAGAAATGTCAGTTTCCTCTTTACAACCTTATTCCAAGGTTACAGGACATTTCTACACCCAGATCCTCTGCTGTTCCCCATCCTGACAGCTCCCAGGTCCCCATCAATCATCTGCTCCGATAGTACAATGTCCAGTCAATAATTCCAACCTCATCACAGGTGCAGAGAACCCTGATCTTGCAGCATCATTCACTAAGCTCATCTCCAGTGCAGTGTAACCCTCACCGTGTCCTGCTGGGCTACATTACAGGGCGGATATACAAACCACAAGGTGTTCTCAGAGCACTAACTGTACTATCTCCTCCAGGGAACCGCATGGAGCAGAGCCAAATCTAGTGCAACCTCACAGAATGTCATGCAGATAGGAGACGGACTGCCAGGAGCAGGCATGAAACCACTATCGAGGCTCCATAACCCAAGATGCTGGAAGTGACCCTATATACAGAGCATATAATAATATAATAAGAATATGTATACATTAGATTGGATGGAGAGAGAGTAGCAGCACTGCATGCATATAGAACAGTGGCGGTAGTTGTGGGCAGGGCCACCGATAGGGGGGTGCTGTGGGTACATATGTCCTGGGCCCGGGCAGCTCATTTTGCCCACTGCACCCCGCCACCCCACACCTGCCTGTGCTGTTCTTGGTGCACTGAACGAAGCACAGGCTTCCTCAAAACAAGGCGCTGGCACTGGCTTTTGAACCATTCAGAGCTTGTGTACCATTAGCCAATCAGAGCGGTTGCCAGTACACAAGCTCTGATTGGCTCACCAGCCGGTGCTGCATTTCAATTGGCCACAGGCATTCTGGATTGAAGAAGCCTGTGCTTTGGGACCTGCTGGAAATCAGTCCAGGGCCACAAAATTCCTAGTGGCAGCCATGGTTGTGGGTGGTGAGCCGAGGTGCAAAAATATAAACTGGGCCCCCCCATCTCCACCCAAACCCAAGTTTGCAATATGTAACATGACAGTGGGTGATAGGGAGAGGCAGGGGGTGGCAGGGGGAGGCTCAGTGTGACAGGGAGAGGCAGAGAGTGACATGGAGAGGCAGAGTGTGACAGGGAGAAGCAAGAGAGTGACACAGGGAGAAGCAAAGAGTGACAGGGAGAGGAAGGGGGAGTCGGAGTGTGACAGGGAAAGGCAGAGTGTGACAGGGAGAGGCAAAAGGTGACAGGGAGACGCAAAGGGTGACAGGGAGAGGCAGAGAGTGACAGGGAGAGGCAGGGGGATCCAGAGTGTGACAGGGAGAGGCAGTGTGTGATAAAGAGAGGCAGGGGGCAGGGGGGGGGGAGTATGACAGGGAGAGGCAGGAAAGGGTGACAAGGGCAGCATTGAGTTCTTTAATCCTCAGGAGCCCTGATGCACTGCACTGGCTGCACCAATGGTAGTTCCACCATAATGTGTAGGATACAAGAAGAAGAACCTATCTGACCGACGTATAATACAAAATATATACAGAACATTCAAAAATATAAATAATGTCAAAAACGTAACGGCAAATATTATCCGCTTAATATATCATGGAAGAGCCACAGCACATCGCATCACACCCCCATTGAATCTATAGGGGCTGTGGCTGCCTGTCACATTTCCAACCATGGCCCTGCTGTGCCCTATGGGCTACATTTGAGGTCCCCAGCAATGGCCGCCATGGAGTCCGACTGCGACACTGATTGCACCACAGGGGTGGGCTACTCTCGGAGCTCCGGTTCCTGCGATCGCTCGGTGATACATCTGCATGGTATAATCACCTACTGTGCTGAGTTCTGGGTGCCAATATTACACTCGTTAAGTATTAGAGAAAAACTGACCTCATACAGCGGGATGAGCCCCACAGTACCGCGTCAGATGCGCCATATCAGAAAGTCTTAGGCAGAGCCTAGAATGAGAGCACCTGGCAATATACAGTAACACCTCAACATGTCCATCCATCCTCAGCTCTCAAGGGCAGCCAGCCCCAAGGTCACCGCTGGTTTCATTGTCATTTCTTAATTATCCTTTTATCCCAGCTCAGATTACCTCAGGAAAATGTCTCTGCAGCATGATAGAATCCTGAGAGAAGCGTGCAAGTTATTACCTCCGCCGCTGCAGATCCCGGTCATGAGGCAAAGTCAGATGAGAGAGATTATAACAGCCATGTTACCTGCAGGGGCGAGGGGTAGGACAGGAATGTCTGAGGGCAAGGTGGTGGACTCCTTTCAACATCGCACCTAGCTACAAGACGTATACAGATATGAGTGTAACCCTTTGTGTGCCAGCGTTGCTGTAAGCGATCCTCAAAATGTCTGCTAAAAATGCCAGCGCCGCTCACAGCATATACAGCCGAGACAAATCATTGAAGTTTAGTTAAATATTACACCCAAAAAACAGGACAGTCGCTGTGAGTATCGCCTACCATTAATATCACAATGCAATATGTGGGACTTTCAAATGTATCCAAATCCATGCACACATACCGTACTGTATACACCTTTGCCGAAACACACGCAGTATGGGTTATTTTGATGTAAGTCCACATGGATGCCATTTAAGTGTACTGCGTCCCCTCTCCAGGCTCTAGTGGAAGGTAGGGTATGAAATACTGCCTGTAGGCACAATAAAAGTGAGCAACTCATGTCGACCTTTTGACTGTTGACCATACTTGTCTACTTTTGAAAACTAGTTTCAGGGAGATTATAGTTGGTAGCAGAATTTTGCACAGTGCCCCATTGAGGGGGCGTGTCACGCTCCACCCAAAGGGCGTGTCTAGTTCCATATATGGAGAGATTGTCAAAAGAGATTGTGAACATGGCACCTAGAAGCGTGGGTGTGTGAGATTCCTACATCTGAGAGGAATCTTATAAAATGACTTATATCCAAATGTAGATGAGCCCCAAAGCAGTTAGTAAGAGCTACTATAGTTGGTAAAGTGCTGGGAAATGGTGCTGATGATTTAATGTAACTGTGTATATCTCGCATTCCTTTTTTACTCAAAAATGTAACAGTGTAATGTGGGCTGGAAGAAATGAGGGAGATTGTTAGACTAATGGGGGAGAGAGGGAGATTGCTGCTATTTCAGGGAGTCTCCTGCAGAATGCAGGAGGGTAAGCAACTATGCTGTTGACATAATGATTGTGTCGACCTTAGCTATGTCGACACAAGCATTTTAGGTATTTTAGGTTACAACCTAAGCCCTGTCAACCTTTAGTGGTCGACCTAATGAATGTCGCCTTCATACAGTCAACCCTATGACCCATTGGGGGAAATTTACTAAGAATATGAATACAAAAATTCGTATTAGTATTCTTAATACGAATGCATATGACTGGCATCGATGTCGTATTGCATTTACGAATTCGAAATTTACAATTCAGTCGTACTTGACTGATTCGTATTTTCCGATGGTGTATGGATTTGCCAATATGAATTCGTACTTTAAATACAAATTCGTATTGTCAGCTTCCACGGATCAGTCATATCCGTGCAGGTTTTAAAAACCAGGGAACAAACCGAGTAGGGGTTACCTGCATTTTTTAAAACCAGCACCAGGCCCAAGGGGCGGTCCCGGTTCCCAAAATACGGGGGACAAAACGAGTAGGGGTACCCCTTATTTTAAGAACCAGCACCAGGCTCAACCAGCCAGCAGGGTAATGCCACAGCCGGGGACACTTATTATATAAATCCCACGACCAAAGCCTTACCCCCTGCCTGGTCAGGGGTCCTGGGGGAGTGGGGACCCGCCCAATGAAAGCTCAGTACCTGAGATGGGTCTCCGCAATACTATTGTGGCAGTGGAGTAACTATAATGCAGTGCACAGGAGCCCCTAGTCCCTGGGGGGGCCCTCACTGCACCCATTTTGGAAATACTCTCTGGAGTCACGCAACAGTGGCAGAAGCGCTCCAGAAGCAATGGCGAAAAATGGCGCATTGACCATTTTCTGGTGATCTGTGGATGCGGTGTCTGATCACTGGCCGGGTCCATCGGACACACACAGCTGATCACACTGATTTTTTTGTCCTGAATGTTGACAGTCGCTGTGGACATTGTATGAGTGCACCACATCCCCTTGCATAGCTCTCTATGCTTTGCACACGTTTATATTCTCCCGCCATACCGTACTGGATGGTAGGACATGAAATATCACCTGTTGGGTAAAAAATAACATGGAAAACTAATGTCATCCTTTTGACGGTTGACCTTCCCATTGTTGGCTTAAAGCTTGTGTTGACCTTCCGACCCTGTCAATCTTAGCCATGTTGACATAATTCAGGTGTCATCAACCCAAACCCGGTCGGCCTTCAGTGGTCGACTTAATGTATGTCGACCTTCATAGGGCCGACCTAGTGACCGTATCCCCGTCATCAGTAGGGAAGACGCAGCAAGCAGACAGTATTGTGACTTTCCCCCAATATGTTGTGGAGGACATTCTGATGCAGCCTGCCATATGGTGTGGCAGCAGAGGCCGGCCCTAGGGTAATAGCTCTGATGGGTACAGACAATGAACTGGCAGATGGGTCGGGAATATAGTGACCAATGCCGCCTGGGGCATGACCAAGCGGTGCCAGGGTACACTACACGTCTGTTGTAACTGTGTCATATAACACGAAACGTATAAAAGTACACAAAAAACTAAAAAACACACATCCCATCTCATCATCAATGGTGGATGGCCAACGACGAATCCAGGATCACGTGAACAGGACATGTGACGCGGAAGCGCTTCACGGGCACACACACAATTCACATGACTGATGGTGATGAAGGCGCTGCTGCGGGAGCTGAGCGGTGCTTGTGCCGCCGTCATGTTGAGGCTGCTGCTGGTCGGGCTCTGTCTGCATGTGGTCCGGGCTTACTATGCGCTGAGTGACCGGGGAGGATTGGGCCGGGAGTTCGATGGTATCGGAGCTGTGAGCGGAGGAGGGGTGAGAGCGCCTGTGCCCGTGGAGCGGTCACCGGGGGAGGGGGACTCGGGGTGGGGTGGTGCGGTGCTGGGGCTGCAGGTGAAGTATAGGGGGGGGGTGCTGGGGCTGCAGGTGGAGTATGGGGGGGGGGGGTGCTGGGGCTGCAGGTGGAGTATGGGGGGGGGGGGTGCTGGGGCTGCAGGTTGAAGTATAGGGGGTGGTGCTGGGGCTGCAGGTGGAGTATGGGGGGGGGGGTGCTGGGGCTGCAGGTGGAGTATGGGGGGGTGGTGCTGGGGCTGCAGGTGGAGTATGGGGAGGGGTGCTGGGGCTGCAGGTGAAGTATAGGGGGTGGTGCTGGAGCTGCAGGTGGAGTATGGGGGGGGTGCTGGGGCTGCAGGTGGAGTATGGGGGGGGGGGTGCTGGGGCTGCAGGTGGAGTATGGGGGGGGTGCTGAGGTTGCAGGTGGAGTATGGGGGGGGGTGCTGAGGTTGCAGGTGGAGTATGGGGGGGTGCTGGGGTTGCAGGTGGAGTATGGGAGGGTGCTGTGGCTGCAGGTGGAGTTAATGGGGGGGTTGCTGGGGCTGCAGGAGGAGTATGGGGGGGTGCTGGGGCTGCAGGTGGAGTATGGGGGGGTGCTGGGGCTGCAGGTGGAGTATGGGGGGGTGCTGGGGCTGCTGGTGGAGTATGGGGGGCTGCTGGGGCTGCAGGTGGAGTATGGGGGGGTGCTGGGGCTGCAGGTGGAGTATGGGGGGGTGCTGGGGCTGCAGGTGGAGTATGGGGGGGGGTGCTGGGGCTGCAGGTGGAGTATGGGGGGGTGGTGCTGGGGCTGCAGGTTGAGTATGGGGAGGGGTGCTGGGGCTGCAGGTGAAGTATGGTGGGGTGCTGGGGCTGCAGGTGAAGTATGGGGGGTGCTGGGGCTGCAGGTGAAGTATGGGGGGGTGCTGGGGCTGCAGGTGAAGTATGGGGGGGTGCTGGGGCTGCAGGTGGAGTATGGGGGGGGTGCTGGGGCTGCAGGTGGAGTATGGGGGGGGTGCTGGGGCTGCAGGTGGAGTATGGGGGGGGGGTGCTGGGGCTGCAGGTGGAGTATGGGGGGGGTGCTGGGGCTGCAGGTGGAGTATGGGGGGGGGGTGCTGGGGCTGCAGGTGGAGTATGGGGGGGGGTGCTGGGGCTGCAGGTGGAGTATGGGGGGGTGCTGGGGCTGCAGGTGGAGTATGGGGGGGTGCTGGGGCTGCAGGTGGAGTATGGGGGGGGGGTGCTGGGGCTGCAGGTGGATTATGGGGGGGTTGTGCCGCATTTGGAGTATGGAAGGGTGCTGAGTCTGCAGGGAGAGCACAAGGGTAATTTTTGGGCTGCAGCCGGTGCATAGGGGGATTGCTGGGGCTTTAGGTGGAGAATGAGGGGAGTGACTGGGCAGTTGGTAGACAATCAGGGTTAAAATGGGGGGAGGGGGTGTGTGTGTGCAGAAGATGACTGTATTGTACGGCACAGGCTGGTGTGGAGAAATGCACGGTCACACTGCCAGCTCCACCTGCTAAATATAGTGTATGCACCTGAGGTTTTCTGATATAATATTGCTCACATGTAACTCTTTGTGTATTGTCCTTTATTACCTGTGCGTCCTCCCTATCCCTAGAACTTTCTGTCCCTGCGCTAACTCATTGTTCCTCAATACCAGCTGATATGTTTGTCTTCTAGGCCACCTCCCGCCTGCTTGTAAATTACCCCGAGCCGTACAGAACCCAGATCCTGGATTATCTGTTTAAGGTAAAGACAATTCCTTGTTCAGAGATGAAAGAAAATCTCTATGTTGTTGCAAATCACCCAAAGCTGCTATACCTCCTGCTAACCTTGTGATGGTGCAAATACGCCCAGTCGGGAATCATAGCAAAGCCATTGTCAGGCTACACGGTCAAAACTGTTGTAGAATAACTGATATGGAGGAGTACAGGAGAGAACGTACCAATCACAGGATGCAGTGTCTGCACCACTGGTCGGTACTCCTGCTACGTGTTCCTACAGGAGAGTAAGGCAGTGCTGTCTGTGTCTGATCAGAACACGTTATGTTTCATCTATTAGCCTTAAGGGGGGCTATTTATCAAAGCATGGAGAGTTATAAAGCCCTAACTGAAATGTCTCCGGGGATAACTCGGTTTATTGCGTAAGAAGTGCAAAACTTATTTACGTGTTTTACTGTTATATCAACTACTGTTCCAAAGGTGCTCTCTATGCCCTATGGGGCAAAAATTGCTGGTCTCATCCTTTACATGGGTAATGTGTTCTCAAGACTGCTACGTTGTTTTATTTATGGGCGATGCATCGGGAAATCTGGAGTGTAACGGTCAAGGACATATTAACATCGATGGTTCTCTTTTTCAGCCGAACTTCGGGGCTTCGTTACAGATCTTTAAAGTGGAGATTGGAGGTGATGCCCAGACCACAGGTACATGATACAGTATTACACATGCAGGCGCTCCCAGTGTGAGCAGCAGCCACTTCTGGTTCTAACTTGGCTGGTCCACTTGAATGTGCAGAAGATGAAAGGCCGCGTCACTGTCCATCACACCAACGCTCCAGGATCATTCCTTTAATCTAGTCAGTTCTCTAACTACAATTCCGCTCCGTTGGCGTTACTCACCTCCTGAATTAATCATGAGTGTTCGCTTACGCCAGCGTGGTTTGTACACGTGTCAGCATGGTCTGTTGGGTAACACAGATTACATTCCGTGATGTGCCTCTAGCGTGAGAAAATTAAAACGGGAAGTTGCAAAATTCTTTCCTTTGAAGGCGCCTTCATTGTAATCCACCCTCCTTCAACATAAATAAGTCTTCTCACTTTTATTTTCTTTAAATATAATCTCCCCCTGCAATGCAAAGTTGAAATTTTCCCCACGAGCCTAGACCGGGTCATCCGTGCATGTATTGCGCTGTCAGCAAGCATGCCCATTATCCGCCTGATTATCAGACTGTACATGCTTTTGCCCTAGCCCAGGCACTGCTATCTTGACGCGCTGACATGTGTAACTGTACTGCTGTGACTTTAGGAAATATGGCATTTGCTACATTCCCGAGACAGAATTATGTTGATAGCGGTCACCAATTCTAGCTATAATTTCCTAGCATTTGCCAGATCAGTGATCCACAATAAAACATCTCATCTGAACTTTTGCACAGACTTCTAACATATATTGTGTGGAAACTGTTGTTGGAACAATGTGTCATACGCAATAAACCCCCCCCCCCCTCACCCTGGAGGATGGGTGCAGACATATCCAGGAAATCAACAACTGTATTGCAGACATTCTGGTGGCATAAGCAGGGATGGGCCATAATACGTCGTCCCATTTGTTTCTCATTACAACTCCTGCCTTTCCAAAGTCATATTTATTATATTGGTTGGAAATAGAGGTTGAATACCCCCATAAGGTGCGTACACACGGGCTATAATCGCTGGCAAGATGGTCGCTGAGCGACCATCTTGCCAGAGATTGGAGTGTGCACCGGCGATAAATCGCCAGGTGCACGCTCCCGTTTTTAGCCCCTTTATGATCGCCGACCAGCTGATTACGGCTCCCCCGACAGAGGTTCCCTTTTATCAGCGACCATCTCTGGTCACCAATGAAAAGAAGACACTGAGCAATATATTGCCCCCGTGTGTACACAGCTTAAGTTCTATACGTAAAGATCCATAGCCCGCTGTATATTGCTCCACATAAAGGGCTGAGTTTAGGACCCTGGCTTATCCTGCTGAATACTGGAACTGCCACTCTCAGTCCCACTCATTGTGGGGCGGCAGGAGGTGCATTGTAGATAGTAAGCTCTCCTCACTCCTGTACATATAGTATTAGACAGGTGGGCTCTTCACAAGTATCGTTTTTTTTTATTGCAATAATAAAAAAATACATTTCTGTCTGATGTAGAAGTAGTCTCACAGGAAATACTGTTCTTCTGATGTTCTGAGAGACAAACTTCATGTTTTCAGGAAATTGCCGTTAAACAGTCAGTGTTGGCATTATCGCCCAGGCTCGTGACCGCTGCACGGAGATTATCTGATATGAAGCCACTAAATGGCAGCTGGCCTTAAAGGGAAAATAACATCTGCTCTGAATATTAGTTTGAAGGAGGGACAAAGCTTTATGATGTGAAACACTTGTCACTCATTAGCTTAATTGCATTTCTCACCTGTGTGTAGTATTTCTGAGGACATACCCAGTATATGGCAGCATTCTAGTATATTGTAACACCTGTAATAAACATTTGTCTGGTGTAGGGTGTGATAATGGGCCAGTGATCAAATGGAGACTGATAAAGTACCAAATAGATCCCAACTGTCATTTTTCAAATACAGCCTGTAACATGGCCGTTTTGAGCTGATTGGCTGGTACTTTATCTCTCTCCACTGTATAACTTTTTTTTCCAAGGCTTAGTACATCTGTCCTTATGACACATGTGGAAATGAATGCCATCGGTCCTCTTTATGCCTCATATGTGGACCCAGAAATTGCTGGTAGTAACGTACCTGTCTCGTGTCTCTCCTGCATGTCTTGTGCTCTCTCTCTGCTATTTGGAGATGACTTGGGGTCTTGTATGTCCGCAGATGGCACCGAGCCCTCCCACATGCATTACCCCGATGACCAGAACTACTTCCGAGGGTATGAGTGGTGGCTGATGAAGGAGGCCAAGAAGAGGAACCCAAATATTAAACTTGTCGGTAAGAAACTATCTGTTGCCCAGGGACCGTTTGCAACAATGGCAAATATGAAAGCGATTGCTTGCATTGCTTCTTGGAATAAGGTGTATTTTATACACCAACAAGGAGATTGTCTGCCACCCTTACCAAGCTTGGTGGACATGACCGATTCTCGGTATAAATCTGCTAATGACCGAGCTGGACAGGTGAGATGATGATCTGGCCTTATATATATCAGTAATGTTCTGTCTGTATATAATAGGCCTGCCGTGGGCATTCCCTGGTTGGATTGGAAACGGCTACAACTGGCCTTATTACTATCCTGATGTGACTGCCTACTATGTCGTCTCCTGGATCATCGGTGCCAAGCAGTACCACGATTTGGACATAGACTATGTCGGGGTGAGTTAGCATTTGTGTCATTACATCTGCCTCAACCTTAAACTAGTGGAGGTAAAGTCTGAGACCCCCGTCATTGAGGAAGTAATGGACTAGATCCGCTTATGAGATGTAGCAGCCGCATACAGGCTCTGCCACACACATATACAAGAAATACATATCCCATTACTGAGTGCAGTCTCCACGTGCTTACTAGCCACATTGCGTATGGCTAAAGGCCACCATACACTTGTGGGAAGAGAAGTCGCATGCAATCCTTATTGATCCACATATATATTCCACAGTGCTGTACAGAGAATATTTGAACACTCACATCAGTTCCTGCCCCAGTGGGGCAGATGTATTAAGTGTGGAGAAGAGATAAAGTGGAGATAAAGTGAAAAGAGATAAAGCACTAGCCATTGACATTCTCGGGTTAATTTGTTAGGAGCCAATTGACCTACCAGTATATTTTTGGACTGTGGGAGGAAACCGGAGTACCCGGGAGAATAGAAAAATCCACACAGTTAGGGCTGTTGTGTGTATCTAACCCATGACCTCAGTGCTGTGTTTTTCAACCACTGTGAGCTGTTCTCACGTGTGCCCCCAGATCTAGAGATGCACAAACCAGTTTACAGCTACCACCGGTTCAACTTATTTACCGGTCTCTTCTTTGCATGTAAATGGCCAATGTATTTTATTTTTTGTTACCTGTAGGGACCAGTGTGCTTGTTTTTTTTTTTTTTTTTTTATATGGGTGCCAATAGGTTTGTTTTTTTTACTGTGGGGGACAGTTTTTTTTGCCCTGAGGGGATCTCATGGTGTGCCTTGGCAATTTTAAAATCTTAGTGTGCCGCAAGGTAAAAAAGTTGAAAATCACTACATTACACCGTCCGTGCTGCCCCAATGCATTACGGATCTGACAAATCCTTACTGCAGCACTTGCTATTTCTGACTCCGGTTTGATGCGCACAGGACCACGGAACGGAATCTGAGATGAAACGCATATGATTTGACACTTTTCACCCGATTTCTTGCCCGGATCTGTCAATTGGGTGAAAAGGGCCCAAATCGTACTAGTGTACGATTACATTTTTGTCAAAATAGTCCCGCTGACGTTAGTGAAGCTGCACATTACCTGGCGGATCACTCAGGCTGTGCATCTCGCGCTGTGTGGTGTATTGGCCCCTGGTGTATTGGCCCTGAGGAAGCTAATATCTGCGAAGCGCGTGCCGGCTAGCGGTGCGCAGGCAGATACTTGCAATTTTATTATTTTTCATATATATGCATTTTGATTCTGTGTGTGAACTAGTGACCAGCTGCGATACCCCCAGACCCACGGTCACGGTCCTAACAGTCGGAGGCGGCTCCACTGGGACAAGTGCAGTCAGTCATCCCGTTAGTGTGCTAACATCTGGAGTGATTGTAGAGCGTTTTCACGCTAAGATCCGATACACACTGGGCAATCAGCACTGTCGCACTTTACCGATATAGAGGGCGCTACAGACTCCATTGAATATTGACACGTTGAGACGGCTCATAACACGGAGCATATTGCCCAGCACGTCCAGTCATTTGGAGGCGGCTCCATCTGGACACTCGCAGCCGGATACCCTATTGGTGCATCGACACCCGTGCGATTTGGAGATACTCCCTAATTGCACTTGTAGGGTTATCTGTCCTTTTTCTCACTGCGTTCATATTTTTCTAAGGGTGTGCATTTTTAGAGGGATTCTCCTGCAAGAGTTAGAAAATGATTTTCACTCATACACCTGATGAGACATATCACAGTGTGTGGAGATCCCCTATTGCCTCTCAAGTAACTATACAGAAATAACCACCGTGATACGCAGTGTTAAATCTTGTCACTAAGAGCTAATTTAAGAGTTTTTTTTTCTATAAAACCCGCTCGTACATATGTAATTCTGGTCCAGCAGAATAATTTTCTGACTCGACCAGACACACGAATCCAGTATTACACCAAACACCTTTTTGCAATATCTGCCTGCCACCTTGGTTTTAAATTGTGTGAACCCCATCCTTGTTTGTTATTATATGTCTTTATTTTATCTCGCAGTTCTTAAATAAAATAATAAAAGTTAAATTTTAATTGTTTGAGGTGCACCGTCATAGGACACTCTTTTTCTCTTTTGCTCCTGAGATGTAGAAGGACGCAGCTGTTGCTCCAGCAGTTGTATGTTTGAGGAAACGATTAAAAAAAAGAATTCTACTATATAATCCTTTGTAGTTGAGTAAATCTAGGACAATCCATTGTAAAGAAGAACGCGCAGTCATGTGTTTGTATCTAGAATTCTCTGTGAAGGTATCTGTGACATTCTCAAGTCTCATCTATAATGTTGTCTTTGTACTGTAGATATGGAATGAGAGAGCCTATGATGCCAAATACATAAAGGTAAGGGTCTGATAACACGCGTGTAACGTGAGCTCATGTTTTCACACCTGTATGCGCTGATATTGCTTTATTGTGTGTGTAGCATTTTTCATTGATAATATCTGCTAATTGCATTTCTATTAAACTGCATGTGCATGCAATCGCCCCTGCCTGAAGAGCTTACAATCAGACAGTAACCCATTAAGGTAGCCCAGATCATCCATCCAGGTTATAGCTACTTTCAGTCTGGTGAAAGTGAAATGCCAGATTGCGCCACAGTGTTTAAGGGATGGGAGACACGCTCTGTAACGCACTGCATCTTTCTGCACCCCAATACATTTCTATGACCCCCCCCCCCCTTCCTGATGAGGGTGAGGGCAGCAATCCTGGGTTGTAGCAGGAGCGCTAACGGCTGATATATGGACTCTGTGTTCTTGAGGTTCTCCGGCACACCCTGGACAGGCTGGGGCTACAGAACGTTGGCATCATCGCCGCTGACGGAGATTGGAATATTGCAAAAGATATGGTAGTTGATCCCTATCTTAAGGATGCTGTGCAGGTCGTGGGGTAAGTGATCTTATATAGACGGACGATAGACTTCACTGCGCATCCCACGATGTCACCCAGCATCCTTGTCTTTACCGGACTGTCCACGCTCTGGCTGTAGAATTTATTTTAATCAACGTTCAGAAAAGACAAATACATTATTCTCCTCCCTGCTTTTCGATACTGTCTCCATTTGCCAACAAGTTTTCGTATTCCCTTATTAAAAAATGTTTTAGGCTGGGCTGCGAGCCACGAGTCTATCCAACAGAATTGGTTCACGTGCACCCTTAATGTTCTCACCAGTCGTCAGCCGGTGTCCGGCTCCTTCTTCATGGCTGACACTATTGCGATTTTCTTTGAACTTCTCTATGCATTCATACACTCTTCTTTGCATCAAAACACTTTCTCCATATTGTGCATAGAGTTGTCTCTGTAGATCTTGGCACCAGACACCCCCTCAGACCACAGAAAACCAATCTCATTGCGCTGCTCTTCTTTCCTGCAAATTACAAGTGGGCACCCATTCTTCATACACTACAGTCACAAAAGAACTGACCTAATATGTTCTAACCTGCACAGCAGTGACCAGGGAGATGGTGACCTAGTATGGAGAGTGGATCATTTCTCATTCACTATTGAGCTGTGTCTCCTAAACCTTAATCTAGCAGAAATACTGATATTTCACCAAGGCCATGTTCTGGGTGTTGGACGGACTGACAGAGGAAACCTCAATCTCAGGGGGTTGATAGTAACATGAGGGTATTAGACAGGTGGAGGTCAATGAGTGAGCAAGATAATGATGTAAGGCAGGCATGTCCAACGTTGGCCCTCCAGATGTTGTGAAACTACACACCCCAGCATGCTTTGCCACAGATTTGCTATTAGAGAATGCTAAAACTTTTGCAAAGCATGCTGGGATGTGTAGTTTCACAACATCTGGAGGGCCAACATTGGACATGCCTGATGTAAGGTAATAGATGGGGGTAGTTTATTTATGCTGTAACGTTTGGCTCTTGTGCGGAAATGTACAGCACCATCTCACCAGGTGGTTGTATACTCGCGAAAAAAAGGGGAGGGACAAGCTGCGCTATACCAATATAAAAAAAACTGATGGTAGAAATTGGATGGTCTTTACACAATTTAATAATAAGATTTAATTAAACATAACTTATAACATTATTGAAAACAAACCACGGTAATGGTAAAATGTAGATAAAATATGGTATCCACCCACGCTCACAATATTGTAGCTTTATGAAAGGTAGACCTACCTTTCATAAAGCTACCAGGCGTAGCGAAACGCGTCGGATTGCTGCTACACCAACCCTGCATTTTTTTAACCTTTGGATTACAGTCCGTACCAACCTTACAGGATTTCCCCTCTACACCAACTTCACAGGAACTAGCAATTGGGCAACAAGTGACTAATTGTTACCGCTCTCAAGGCTATCCATTCCAGATATGGAATTTAAGGATACAACATCTCACTTTCCCTCAACATAATTCCGGTGGATATCGGTGATTATTTCCAGCATGGGCCAATCGCGCGGACACATGCTTCTTGCCAGTGTATACCGGGGTGGTAACTATTCTATATCTAAATACCTGTCTTCCTAAAATTGGGTACAAATGGGAACGGACTTTCCAATATTGTCTTTTTTGCGAGCATGGGTGGATATCTTATTTTATCTATATTTGACTGTTACCATGGTTTTTTAATTCTGTTTTCATTTGTCATATGTTATGTTTTATTAAATCTTATTATTAAATTGTGTAAAGACCATCCAATTGCTACTATCAGTTTATTCATGTTGGTATAGCGCTGCTTGTCCCTCCCCCTTTTCTCGCTTTGCTGATACAGTATGTACATGCAGGAGTGACTCCCCTGTTTTATATAGCAGCAGCTGAGAATCAGCACACATTAAACCTCCACCAGAGGGCTGGTCCCCAACTTTCTCCTTTTTCTTGGGTTAAACACTCCAGTATTCAATGCCTCAGATTCGCCGTTTTTTTTCAGTGAATCTGGCAATTCGCTGGGTTTACGGCGGATTTTCTGTTAGAAAAAAACAATTCGCCATATTCAATGGAGGCAATTCGCCACAAATGAACAGCGAATGTCTGCCGATTCGCCGTAAATGATTCTCCACAATTCGCCTGTGATTTTGAATGGGGTTTTTAGTGGAATTCGCCACAGTGTATTCAATGCTCAAATGGAGAACTGCTTTCTCCATTGATTTTCGCCATGATTCTCCGTTTAGCATACGTCATCTTTTTTAGGTGAACTGTAATGTGATCTTTTAAATTAAAGCGTTTTAAATTTTTTTTTTTTTTTTTGGTGTAAAAAAATCAGAATATTTTTCCTATGAAAGGGCATGCTATTTTTATTCATATACTTGCAACACATGAATATATTTTTAATATATATATATTTTTTTAAACAATATAATATTTTTTTTTTTTTATTTTTTTTTTACACATTCGCCAGCAGGGGGCCGGGAGCCGGAGCCGCTCATTAATATTCATATATTCACTGCACACTGATCCCGATCATTACATAGGCACAATCGGGACCAGTGAGTGCAGCGGCTCCGACCCCAGCAGCACCCTGCAAGCCCTTCTGCTGGGGGTGAGGTGAGGGGAGGGAGGTGAGGGGACAGGAGGGGGGAGAGATATGCGGGGGACAAGCTGACAGGGACGGCTCCAGCAGTAGCAGACCTCTGGCTCCGGCAGCCACAGCACGGTGATGTCAGCGCTGGGACTGCTTGAGCCGGAGGCTCTGCTGCTGCTGGACCTGTCCCCAGGCTGTGCGGAGGCTCCCGCCTGCATCCGCGCGCTCCTCCGCCGCGACACCAGTCCCTCCCATCCCCCTGCAGACTCCAGACAGGCATGGAGCATCTGCGCAGGGGGATTCGTCACTCATGACACTATTCGCCGTCAGGGGCAGCGAGCCCCTGACGCATTGAATAGTCAGGGCTGGCGGCGAATTTAATGGGAGAGAAAAATCATGGTGAGCGCACTGCGAATCCAAAACAGGATTCGCTGCCATGCGCTCGCCATTGCATTGAATACTCCCTGACTTGGTGGTTTTCTGCTCCCTTCAACTTTATCTGAAATCAGTGATCCCTAAGATTTGACCGGAGTCTGTAGTGGGTGTGGTATAGATTATCATGTTGGCACATGAAAAGGTTGAAATATTTTTTTTAACATTTTCTTCAGTGTGGGTCCCAATTAGTTTTGCACATCTGTTCGTCATGCTTCGGACCAGTTTCCTCATTCTAGTACCGCTGTGTTCTGATACTTTACCGTTCCCAGTCAGTGTCCATGAGGATGGATAATTTATTACAATAACCCCTCTTGTCCCCACAGCCCTCCTCAAATCATGTGTGATTGGTAATATAACCGAAACCAGTCACTGATATTATCCTGCCGCTCTCCCATTGTGAGGTCCCCCGAGTCCTCTTATTGCCCCCTGCAAGATGTTCTCTCCGATGTCTGGGGAATCTTTTGTAATGATGAGACTGGTTCGCACGCCCTGTGCAAGGAAGCTTATATTCGGCACCGTGGACATTCACCCAAACATCATATTTAATGGGTGATTCTGTTTAATGAATTAAGGATAATGACAAATATGTCATTTAAACATTTGAAATTTGGTTCATTAGATTGTCAGCTCTCCAGGCCACTTGTTGCTACCTGTAGTCTGTTATTGCTTGTCGTCTTTGTATCTAATAAGCGCTTCAGTATTTGCGGCTTTGCATTCACTTAATTTTCGTGACAACACTAAATTTCTACTTCGTCCTCGCTCATACATCACTGTGAACTCGCACACGCACACGCACGTCCTTGTTTCATGTTATTCTTATTATCTGTCTACAGGAGATATTTAGACATGAGTTAATTCTAGTGATGTTTTCTGGTTTCTGTGATGGTGATACAGTCGTTGTTCAGCAGACGGCCATTCTTCTTGTCTCTCATAGGATTACCTATATCCAGAACCCAATCAATCTGCTTTGATTGATTATCTCCTTACAAATAGCAGTAGGTGCGGCCCTAGGAGATTGTTTTTGTGCTATATATTTGGGATTATATGATTGCACCCCCATCTATTCACTAGGAGCCTGTGCCTCACAATTATCGATCCCAAAGTGCCTTCTGCCTCAGAGGTACTGCTTACTTCTAGTGGATTAAGACCAGTCTCTGCCACTGCGCCACTCCGCTCCAAGTTGGTGTCTTGTCAGAGGAGACTGGATCATTATGGGACATGCAACATAAACTATGGTTCTGTTGGCAACGAGAACTCTTAGTAGCACCATTATGGTAACTGGGACTAGTCCTGCAGCATGGATATTGTTACACCATCCTATATAATCACAGAATGGAACTGCACAGGGTCAATAAAGCACAAGGTAATGTCCTGATCTGCCTCTTCTCTTCTCCTCTGCGCTCTTCCCTGCCCAGTTATTGCGCTACACCCTGGATAAGAGTGGATTGGAGCGAGTGAGAATCATTGCTAGTGATAACCTTTGGCAGCCGATCGCTCACCGGATGCTGCAGGACGCCGAGCTCCTCCAGGTGGTCGATGTGATAGGGTATGAGAAGCGCAATTCCTTACTTGCTCTCTGGTACTGACGTTTGGATGAACTGAGTACTTCGCACATAGGTGCATTCATTTATCTGTCCAATCTACAGCCACATGCAGACTGTCAGCCAACGTCCACCCCAGGATTGGCTATCATACTAGAGATGTGTAGGTTACAGGACCATGAAGATACAAATACAGATGTGTCCTCATACAACCAGCCTCAGTACACCATGCAGCGTGAGATGCCTCATACCTCCAGCCTCAGCACACCATGCAGCGTGAGATGCCTCATACATCCAGCCTCAGTATACCATGCAGCGTGAGATGCCTCATACGTCCAGCCTCAGTACACCATGCAGCGTGAGACGCCTCATACATCCAGCCTCAGTACACCATGCAGCGTGAGACGCCTCATACATCCAGTCTCAGTACACCATGCAGCGTGATATACCTCATACATCCAGCCTCAGTACACCATGCAGCCTGAGATGCCTCATACATCCAGCCTCAGTACACCATGCAGCGTGAGACGCCTCATACATCCAGCCTCAGTACACCATGCAGCGTGAGACGCCTCATACATCCAGTCTCAGTACACCATGCAGCGTGAGATGCCTCATACATCCAGCCTCAGTACACCATGCAGCGTGAGACGCCTTATACATCCAGCCTCAGTACACCATGCAGCGTGAGACGCCTCATACATCCAGCCTCAGTACACCATGCAGCGTGAGACGCCTCATACATCCAGCCTCAGTACACCATGCAGCGTGAGACGCCTCATACATCCAGCCTCAGTACACCATGCAGCGTGAGACGCCTCATACATCCAGCCTCAGTACACCATGCAGCGTGAGACGCCTCATACATCCAGCCTCAGTACACCATGCAGCGTGAGACGCCTCATACATCCAGCCTCAGTACACCATGCAGTGAGAGATGCCTCATACATCCAGTCTCAGTACACCATGCAGCGTGAGACGCCTTATACATCCAGCCTCAGTACACCATGCAGCGTGAGACGCCTCATACATCCAGTCTCAGTACACCATGCAGCGTGAGATGCCTCATACATCCAGCCTCAGTACACCATGCAGCGTGAGACGCCTTATACATCCAGCCTCAGTACACCATGCAGCGTGAGACGCCTCATACATCCAGCCTCAGTACACCATGCAGTGAGAGATGCCTCATACATCCAGCCTCAGTACACCATGCAGCGTGAGATGCCTCATACATCCAGCCTCAGTACACCATGCAGCGTGAGACGCCTCATACATCTAGTCTGGGGACGGGACACACTCTGATGTGACTGCAACAATGATGTATGAGGACACACCTGTAGCCACACATGTAACAATCTTATAATATATGGAATGTCAACCTTTCCATACGTTATGAAATAAAGATATTGAATACGCACTCATTGTATAAGTATAGTTTAATAGTACACAAGTGTGTATTTTTCCTTACTTGTCTCCCACAGATGTCCTTGTAATGTAATAGAGCTTTGTGCTCTAGGTTTTTGCTGAAGTCCAGCATAACTCGCTCTTGTATTTATGGTGATTTGCAAAGAAACACAAAGCTGAGCGATAATTAATCTCCAATAACTGAATTCAAACTTGAGTGGCCTTTATGTTCTCTCACTGTGCCCCTTATATACAACATAGCATCACATGCTGGTTCCTGTGTGTGTCATTACCCCAACCTGTGATATTACATACCTTTTCCTACCCCACCTACAGTGACATCATATATCTGTTCCTGCATTACTACCCCCCTGTGACATCACATGCCTGTTCCTGTGTCATTACCCCACCCACAGTGACAACACATACCTGTTCTTGCATTTTACTACCCCCCCCGTGACATCACATGACTGTTCCTGCATGTCAGTACCCCATCTTCAGTCTCACCAGTAATGACATTCGGGATGCTGGGTGACATGTCTGTGAGCCCGTATATATGGGCTTGAAATTACTGCAGTCATTAGTAAAGGTTGTTGCCTGCTTTTCAGTTAATGCTGTTGGCAGCTAGCCGATTGTCCCTTTTTTTGATTTTTATATTCTGTCATCTCCACTTCATAACTGTTAACATTGTGGGGCAGATTTAGATACTTGTGTAGTTTCACAGCGCCGCCGCACGCACAGTCTAAGAAATTTGGCAGCTTGCCAGACGCTGCGCGTGCCACTCTAGCTATAATGTAATGTAGCATAGCGCGTGGCGAGCGCAGCGGTACACATCCTACGACCTTTTCATACCCCCACTATCCACATCGGCGTGGAGTTGATTTTATATAGTGTGGCGAGCCACCGAGCCCGTAGCGTGACGAGCGGACGCGGATTACCTGTGAAGTAATCCGCGTCCCCTCGTGGGGCTCGCCACGCTTCTGGCTCTGTGGCTCGCTGCGCTCGCCACACTATATGGAATCAACTCCACGCCGACGTGGATAGTGGGGGTATGAAAAGGTCGTAGGACGCGTACCGCCGCCCCTCGCGGGGCTCGCCACGCTTCGGGTTGGCGTGGTTAGTGGAATTTACAAGGTCGACAGCTGTTACGTCGACTAGTGTCATTGTGAACAGGTTTACAACTAAACTAAATTTAGATGCTTTAGCGTCTAAATTTAGATGTACCCCTACACCCAACTAAATTCAGACGCTTTAGCGTCTAAATTTTGGATGTCCCCCTTCTTAGCGGATTGCAGGGAGTCTAGATTCAGACACTTTAGCGTCTAAAATTTAGTGGGACACCTCCTTTGATAGCGGTGTGCCGGGGTGTCTAGTTTGTAAGCCCCGTACGTTAGCGGAGTGCAGGGGTGTCAAGTTTTACATGCCCTCGTTGTCAGCGGTGCGCAGGACTGCCTATTTCACTGTGGAACTACAAGTACCGCAGTGACCTGTAAACGCTGGGCAGCGCGCGCTGCTGCTGCCCGGCGCTAAACTGATAACGTAGCTTACATAGAACAACTAGAGCGGCACGCGCACAGTTAAACAGAGCGTCTGGCAAGCTGCCAAGTTTCTTAGACAGACTGTGCGCGCGGCGGCGCCGTGAAACTACACAAGTACCCAGATTTATTAAGCTTGGAGAAGAGATAAACTGGCTGTGCTTTATCTCCTTTTACCTTTTCTCCGCTTTATCTCCAATCAGCTGTGTTTGAAAAAGACAGTTGGGAGTTGATTGGCTGGTGCTTTATCTCCTTTTACCTTTTCTACGCTTTATCTCCAGTTTATCTCTTCTCCAAGCTTAATAAATCTGCCCCTGTGTGTCTAATGCAGCAGAGGCAGCCATTTTGTGTGAGTCTGTGTCACTGGGACACTACACAATAAGCAGAGTGCAGCTCTTCCATTTACTTAAGCTGGTAACACAATAATGTGCGAGGGCGGAGTGGAAAGGGGGCCATGGCTGTCGCTGCTGATATCCTCCATTGTCCTGCATGTACAGACAATGGAGGACATCGCTAACGAGCTGTGGGAGCGCATTGTTACCAATATAGTGTACATACACTGACAATGTGCACAATTAATGTCACTAACGATGGTCGATTATCGTCTAGTGTGTGCGCACCTTAATTTGTGTCCTATATGACACGTCCCTAACATGCCACTGGTGATTGGATAGGCTGCACGCGTAGGCATTGTGAGTCTGCCTAGAACTGGGGTAGCCAACCCTAGTCCTCGAGAGCTACCAACAGTGCATGTTTTGCAGGTCTCCTCACAGAATCACAAGTGAGCTAATTAGCTCCATCTGTGTATCTTTTAAAATGTGTCAGTGATTAATGAGTGCAGCTGTGCAGCAGCTAGGTTGTCTGGAAAATGTGCACTGTTGGTAGCTTTGGAGGGCTAGGGTTGGCTACCACTGGCCTAGAACATGGCTGCCGGTGATCGCTAGAGGCAGATACTGGAGAATATTCTTTGGTTCATAGAAATGTATTTACACCTTGTGTTATGCTGTTGGTGACAGTCGCAGAAGTTCCCTAACATTGTCCATCCTCTGTAACCTAGAGCCCATTACCCCGGCACGTACACTGTCAAGGACGCAGTGACCACGGGCAAGAAGCTGTGGGCCTCCGAGGATTACAGCACTTACAACGATGAGGTTGGGGGAGGCTGCTGGGCACGGCTCTTGAACCAGAATTACGTTAACGGCAACATGACATCGTGAGTTCTCGCTACGCAGCATGTGTCTCCTCTTTATGCTCCTGGTGCTCTATGCTTGCAGGCGCACTTTGAGCAGCAGTGTTGTAATGCGTGGGCTCACTGTAAGAGCTTACAATCTAGCCTAGAGGACCATTTCCTTACTGGGTGGTATTGGTAATTACAGTGTAATAACACTTCTCCTATATGTCACATGACACAAAGCCAATTCCGTTATTGCCGCCAGAGATAACCTCACTGACTTCCTGCGTTTCATAGTATTGTGTTCGGCTGCTGTAAACATTTTCTGTATTTGGTGGGAAATCCTATATAAGCAATGCTAAGAAAATGGCCTCTATTTTAGTACAGTGGTGTCAAACTCATGGCCCTCCAGCTGTTGTGGAACTACACATCCCAGCATGCCCTGCCACAGATATTATATAGGGGATTGCCAAAACTGTGGCAGGGCATGCTGGGACGCGTAGTTCCACAACAGCTGGAGGGCCACGAGTTTGACAGCACTGTCAACGCTGATCTTTGGCTTTATATGTGTCATCCCCAGAACCATCTCCTGGAATCTTGTGGCCAGTTACTATGAGCAGCTGCCGTTCGGCCTGGAAGGACTGATGACAGCCAAGGAACCATGGAGCGGTAACTACGTGGTGTCACCACCTATATGGGTTACAGGTGAGTCCGGCACCCCGAAGCTGTGGGGTCACTGTCACATTGAGCAGCAGCATTTCCGACTTCTGTTCCATGTTCTGTCTGTTCCGGATACTGATACATAGAAGTCTGTGGTTCTAGTGTAACAGATAATGTCTTCAGTGTTATCGGTCGTGGTCCTAGAGGCTGGCTCTCAGTCAGTGTTATCGGTCGTGGTCCTAGAGGCTGGCTCTCAGTTATCTGTGTCTCTTGTTCCAGCTCACACCACTCAGTTCACACAGCCGGGCTGGTACTACCTCAGGACAGTCGGTCACTTTGACAAAGGTGGGAGCTATGTGGCCCTCACGGACAGACTGGGGAACCTTACCATTATCATTGAGACCATGGTAAGTAGCTTCCATCCTCATATTATGCAGAGAGCATGTACTACATGGGGCTTATACAGAAAGTGCCCGAATATCACCCCTATGCTACCTTATGTAACAAGACCGTTATAAAATGTATTATCTTTAATACATTTCCACAAAAGTATTGTAGCTCCATGCAAGGGAAGTAGAGGGGTGCCTTTGTTTACATTAGTCACAGGACTAAGGGCAAGCTATTGTTCCCTGTTGTCAGCCATTTCAGGCTGGGAGGAGGTTGTTTACAATGTACTTTAATAGGTATACTGACAGGAAGTGTGCTGGGATATATCTTCCCTATAAGCACAGCTTCATCTCAAGCATCTTCAGTTCTGATATTATTTCAATCTATAGGGTCTATGTAAAGAAAGAGAGGAAGTAGCAGCCAGCTCCTGACTGTCATTTTGCAATACCGGTAGTTGGTATGGTAACATGATAGTTGGGAGCGGGTTGGCTGATACTTTATCTCCGTCCACAGGGTTCTTAAGCTGACCATACAGTTGTCCAATTTGGTCACTTTTTAGCCGATTCCGATGGATTGGCCTGAGAAATCAGGTAAAAAGTGACCAAATCGTGTGTGTTTGACTCTGATCTGGTGTGTGGTCCCAGGCTGCATGTCTGTACTCTGACTTGGGCAGCTTCCCTGCAGTGTGGAATGGGACTGCATGCAATATATCGCATATGATACTGCGTCTGGGGTGCTCCTGGGCGGCTCAAGGGGGATCGGCTGCGACCTCTCCAGGGGAGCAGTCTCCCAGTATAAGTGGGGGCTTTACACACTGACAGTCACCGAGTCTCACCCACCTCTCATTATCTCTGCAGTCTCATGACCATTCCATCTGTATCCGACCTCCGCTGCCAAAATACAACGTCTCCCCGCAGAACGTCACCTTCCAACTTGACGGCTCTTTCGTAAGTATCCAAACTACTATAATGTGTCTGGCACAAAGCTACTTCCACCATCATCATTTCCCGTGTGTGTTATCGTAACTCCCATGGCTGGGCGAGCCGCCTCTAGTGATATGTACAGTAATGGCTAAGAGTCTGGAACACTACAAGCCCCATCATCCACCCACAGCCATAGGCAGAGCTGCCGTGCTGGGACTTCTAGTTTGACAGGAGACAAAGAGATGCCGGTTCCTGAGGAACATGTACAATAAACAACTCCATTGATATTGGGTCAATCAGTCTATTTAATAGACAATATATATTTTAGCTTTTGCCCCTATATAAAGTCACCTTCACTTTAAGTATGTTTTAGAACTAATTGAATACGTTCCATATCAATTATTTTACTCTATCATTACACTGTGTCGCCTTGTTACGGTGTCGCCTTGTTTCTGTTGTTGTAGAACAATGTGAAGACGCTGCAGGTTTGGTACTCCAAGCTGTGTGTGCAGGCCACCGCACCGGTCTTATTTAAGAAGGCTCCCACGATAAAGGTAACGGTTACAGTCAATTGCGCTGGGATTATCAGAAAATTAGCTAAAATGTAGGGAAAGCAGTCAGACTGGATTAATTAGTCAGAAACCCATAATGGTACTTGTGTATTTTGGCGGCGCGCATCGCATACCATAAGGCATACGATGGTATGCGATGCGACGCAATATCGCGCGATATTGTACAATGCCATACAATTTTAAAATTGTATGACATTGTATATGGCATACAATGCGATGCGATTAAACATTGTATAAGCACCCTAATGGGTGCTTACAATGTAAAATGCACCCCTCCACTATAAACGTGAACCCGAAGCGTGGCGAGCGCAGCGAGCCCGCGTCCTCCGACCTTTTCATACCCCCACTATCCACATCGGCGTGGAGTTGAGAATAGAAAGTGTGGCGAGCCACCGAGCCCGAAGCGTGGCGAGCGGACGCGGATACCTGTGAAGGCCGCGAGGGGACTCCGATACCTGTGAAGGTATCCGCGTCCCCTCGCGGGGCTCGCTGCGTTCGCCACACTTCGGGCTCGGTGGCTCGCTGCGCTCGCCACACTTTCTATTCTCAACTCCACGCCGACGTGGATAGTGGGGGTATGAAAAGGTCGGAGGATGCGTACCGCCGCCCCTCGCGGGCTCGCCACGCTTCGGGTTCACGTTTATAGTGGGGGGGGGGCGTGGGGGTGCATTTAACATTGTAAGCACCCATTACGGTGCTTAAAAGCACCCTTTGGGGTGCTTATACAATCTTTCATCGTATAGGGGCCAAAAATCGCATCGCATTGCATGCCATCGGGTGCATGGCATGCGATTCGATTAAAACATCGCGCGATGGAAATCAGGGGGCGCCGCTATAATACACAAGTACCCCCATAATTGGTTGCGTTGCCATCAGCCCCGATCTGTAGGATGGGTGTCATCGCTGCACTCAGAATGTCCACTGAACGATCTGTAGGGAACCCTGGGAAGGTCCGTGTACCTGCATCTGACATTATCCCTATAAAGAGTTGCTAGGTGCATCCTGTGAGGATTCTATTCCTTGTGTTGTGGAGGATATTGTAGTGCCCAGTATTTTATGATTTATTCCTGGGGAACTTGAATGTAACTAGATAAGGTTTCTGCAGCAATCTCTGGGTGTAGGAGAAAGGGATCCCTGGAAAAGTGATCTAAATCGCTGAGTTATCATTGTAGTAGCTGGGGATCCATGTTACAGACAGACGTTCCCTGCAGGACGCTAATGGTGTCACTGATCCCCTGTCATCATTTTCAGGTTAACAATGGATCCTTCAGCATGGAGCTTGGAGTGGATGAAGTTTACACTCTGACAACCATCACGTCCGGCCAGAAAGGCTCCTTCCCAGACCCCCCAAAGTCTCAGCCTTTCCCGGTGAAATACAAGGATGACTTCAATGTCCGTAAGTCAGTGGAGGTGCAGCAACTATCAGACATAGGGCCAGATGCACTAAGCTTCAAAAGTGATAACATGGAGAGTGATAAACAACCAACCAATCAGCTCCTGCATGACATTTTTCAAACTCAATCTGTGACATGGCAGGTAGGAGCTGATTGGCTGGCTGTTTATCACTCTCCATTGTATCACTTTTGAAGCTTAGTGCATCTGAACCATAGAGAGTGGCACCCAGTATGTGTTACTGTCACGCCCAACACAGGCTACTTTTCTACCCAGTGATGGGGTAAATTTACTAAGATGGGAATTCTAATGAAGATAGGATGTTGCCCATAGCAACCTATTAGATTCTGTGTATTATCTTCTAGAAGGTGCGAAGTAAATGAGAAGTATAATCTGGTTGCTATGGGCAACATCTCTTAATAAAGTGACTCCAATGTGTCACTGTTCACGAAACCGTAGACTATGTAGTTTTGCCATTATATAGCGCCTGTTGCTATGAGCACATACTATACAGATGTGCAGAGAGCTAGCATTGTCTGGGAGGTAGAATCTGATTGGGTGTTATGAGAACATGCAGAGAGCTAGCTTTGCCTGGGAGGTAGAATCTGATTGGTTGCTATGAGAACATACTATATAGATGTGCAGAGAGCTAGCATTGTCTGGGAGGTAGAATCTGATTGGTTGCTATGAGCACATACTATACAGATGGGCAGAGAGCTAACTTTGTCTGGGAGGTATAAATACCCAATGTCTTCTAAGTCTGGTATCTTTGTTCCCTCTGCGCCCAGGTAACCCACCGTTCAGCGAGGCTCCTTATTTTGCAGACCAGTCAGGTGTCTTCGAGTATTTCACCAACACCTCTGACCCCGGAGACCACGTGTTCACATTCCGCCAGGTGCTGACTCAGCGCCCAATCACCTGGGTTTCAGATTCAGATCAGGCAATAAGTGTGATTGGTAACTTCACATGGTGAGTGCTGTAATATTCACTAATCCGTTCTCTTCCTGTGATGCGCATTGTGAGGATATTACACGTGAACATTTTAGTGCCTCTTTGTGGCCATTTGATAAACATTGTTGGGGGTACATTAGGTCAATGATCCCTGAACTCAAACACCCCTACTGTTGGGTACTGTTGTGGGCCTTATGTGTATGCAGCGCTACTACATTTGGTAACTGGTGTGGGTGTTACATATAGGCAGCGCTACTGCTGTCGGCTACTAATGTGGGCATTATGTATAAGCAGCGCTACTACTGTTGGTAACTGGTGTGGGAGTTATGTATAAACAGCGCTACTACTGTTGGTAACTGGTGTGGGTGTTACATATAGGCAGCGCTACTGCTGTCGGCTACTAATGTGGGCATTATGTATAAGCAGCGCTACTACTGTCGGCTACTGGTGTGGGGGTTATGTATAAGCAGTGCTACTACTGTTGGTAACTGGTGTGGGAGTTATGTATAAGCAGCGCTACTACTGTCGGTAACTGGTGTGGGAGTTATGTATAAGCATTGCTACTACTGTCGGTAACTGGTGTGGGAGTTATGTATAAGCAGCGCTAATACTGTCGGCTACCGGTGTGGGGCTTATGTATAAGCAGCGCTACTACTGTCGGTAACTGGTGTGGGAATTATGTATAAGCAGTGCTACTACTGTCGGTAACTGGTGTGGGGGTTATGTATAAGCAGCGCTACTACTGTCGGTAACTGGTGTGGGAATTATGTATAAGCAGCACTACTACTGTCGGTAACTGGTGTGGGAGTTATGTATAAGCAGTGCTAATACTGTCGGCTACCGGTGTGGGGCTTATGTATAAGCAGTGCTACTACTGTCGGTAACTGGTGTGGGGGTTATGTATAAGCAGCGCTACTACTGTCGGTAACTGGTGTGGGAATTATGTATAAGCAGTGCTACTACTGTCGGTAACTGGTGTGGGAGTTATGTATAAGCAGTGTTACTACTGTCGGTAACTGGTGTGGGAATTATGTATAAGCAGCGCTACTACTGTCGGTAACTGGTGTGGGAATTATGTATAAGCAGTGCTACTACTGTCGGTAACTGGTGTGGGAATTATGTATAAGCAGTGCTACTACTGTCGGTAACTGGTGTGGGGGTTATGTATAAGCAGCGCTACTACTGTCGGTAACTGGTGTGGGAATTATGTATAAGCAGTGCTACTACTGTCGGTAACTGGTGTGGGAGTTATGTATAAGCAGTGCTACTACTGTCGGTAACTGGTGTGGGGGTTATGTATAAGCAGCGCTACTACTGTCGGTAACTGGTGTGGGAGTTATGTATAAGCAGTGCTAATACTGTCGGTAACTGGTGTGGGAGTTATGTATAAGCAGTGCTAATACTGTCGGCTACCGGTGTGGGGCTTATGTATAAGCAGCGCTACTACTGTCGGTAACTGGTGTGGGAATTATGTATAAGCAGTGCTACTACTGTCGGTAACTGGTGTGGGGGTTATGTATAAGCAGCGCTACTACTGTCGGTAACTGGTGTGGGAATTATGTATAAGCAGTGCTACTACTGTCGGTAACTGGTGTGGGAATTATGTATAAGCAGTGCTACTACTGTCGGTAACTGGTGTGGGGGTTATGTATAAGCAGCGCTACTACTGTCGGTAACTGGTGTGGGAATTATGTATAAGCAGTGCTACTACTGTCGGTAACTGGTGTGGGAGTTATGTATAAGCAGTGCTAATACTGTCGGCTACCGGTGTGGGGCTTATGTATAAGCAGCGCTACTACTGTCGGTAACTGGTGTGGGAATTATGTATAAGCAGTGCTACTACTGTCGGTAACTGGTGTGGGAATTATGTATAAGCAGTGCTACTACTGTCGGTAACTGGTGTGGGGGTTATGTATAAGCAGCGCTACTACTGTCGGTAACTGGTGTGGGTGTTATGTATAAGCAGCGCTACTACTGTCGGCTACTGGTGTGGGGGTTATGTATAAGTAGTGCTACTACTGTCGGTAACTGGTGTGGGGGTTATGTATAAGCATCGCTACTACTGTTGGCTAATGGTGTGGGGGTTATGTATAAGCAGTGCTACTACTGTCGTTAACTGGTGTGGGGGTTATGTATAAGCAGCGCTACTACTGTCGGCTACTAGTGTGGGGGTTACGGATAAGCAGCGCTACTACTGTCGGGAACTGGTGTGGGCGTTACATGTATGCAGTGCAAGGATTTTCCCACCTTCCCTGTAAGGTCAGCCCATTATTTAAATTAACAATCACTGAAGTGTCCCAGATGATTTTAGCCTCTATCTTTTTCTTTGATATTGTTTATGAAATCGTTCAGTGTGTATGCTTAATATCTTCCATGATCAGCTCCTGTTAAATTGTTCCCCAATGTCTTTAGTCTTTCATATCTTCTAGTATGGGCCTTAACTCTGTCTCTTGTCCCTTCTTGGCAAAGGTCTAATGTCACTGTAACCTGTGACATCTACATTGAGACTAAAGACACCGGTGGGGTGTTTATTGCTGCCAGAGTGGATCAGGGTGGGTCTCCCACTCACTTGGCCAGAGGGATCTATTTCTGGGTGTTTGCAGATGGCACTTACAGAGTCACCGGGGATCTGCGTAAGTAGTCAGTCTGCAAAATAAGATCTGTAGCGTCAGATGTTTGAGGCCATCACAAAATTATTTCTGTCCGTTTGTGTTATAGTGTCAGCACCAAAATAACATATAAATATTAAAATGTCAGCATTCATTCCCTAGATAGTAATAACCTCACTGAGGCAGGCTTCTGTAGCCTACGTAACCGGCACCTCACTGAGGCAGGCATCTGTAGCCTGCGTAACCGGCACCTCACTGAGGCAGGCATCTGTAGCCTAGGTAACCGGCACCTTACTGAGGCAGGCTTCTGTAGCCTACGTAACCGGCACCTCACTGAGGCAGGCTTCTGTAGCCTACGTAACCGGCACCTCACTGAGGCAGGCTTCTGTAGCCTACGTAACTGGCATCTTTTGCAGGGAGGGAGGAAGCAGGATCTGGTTGTCGGCAGCCCGACCACCCATCTCCCCCCTCCTGTCAGGCCAGCGGCAGCGCGGTCCTCTCATCCTTTACGGGATTTCAGCGGCGGCAGCAGAACACATTTTTAAAATACGCTTGGTCCTGAGTCTGACTCCTGCAGCAGCCAATAGAAGTCCCCAGCGACGCCGCTGCCCCTTCCAATCACTGCAGGGCGGCCTGAGGCTGAGACCTCTGACCTTCCTAGCCTGCCGTGCGTCATCCTGACAGACGCTGGGCACCGAGTCCCCACAGAGCCGCTGCGCCTCCTGACTCTCCCGCTATGTGGATCAGAGAGGGAGACAGCGGCTACTACCCACTATATAATAATGTAATTACAGGACCTGAATCACTTACCAAAATACAATGCATTATGATTAACCAAATTTAAAATTGGATAAATGGAATTAACCTCCCGCCCTAATTTAAATAAACCGCATCAAATCAAACAATCTGATTAAAACTCATAAAAGCAACTCAAGCACGGCACCATAACTATCATACCTAACATTATCCCCTAAATACTATATTCCGTTTCCCATGATAAACACAACCGACTAAATCCTGTCCAAAACGTAGCGCAGGAGACGGAGTATCCATGACAACCGCCACTCTATAGTAGAAGGAGCTTAAAACACAACAGGAGACACTCCTACTAATTAATGAGGTCAGACACACCCCCATGCCCTATATAAGATTGTCCACACTCCAAGACATTATCCTTGACAAAGGCTTTTGTAGCCGAAACGCGTTGGACACAGCAAAACTGCAGCACCCACAAGGCATTGCAGACCTTCACTAGTCTCCTCCAAGTGAGTCGAGCGCGCTGACATCACTAGCGGTGCGCTGAGACACGCTGGGTCCGACAGACCGGCAGCTCGGAGCACACGCTGTCAGCAGGGAATCGCCATCACCCACAGCAGACGCCACACCGATCCCGACACAGACACTCTGGACTCCAAGAGAGCCTTTGGATGGCACAACATATCCACCAGGAACAGGGTAAGAAGCAAGGTGCGGGACGCCGCCACTTTCTTATCTTTCTCCCCTCCAGGACTTCCACATCACGCATGTACTAACAGCATACAAAGCACTTCAGGAGACTCCAGGAGACATAAGTCCACTTAGATTTATGGTTTAAAGGTACCTGTTGGTTTCCTGATCGTCACGAGGCTCCTGATCAGTACAGCCAGACGCTATCCGCAGAGATTATCACAGAACACAAAGGCATCTTATTATCCACACCTAAACTGTACCCCTATTAGGAGACATAGGTCCTATTAGGACGTGTGGTATAAGGGAACCCGTTGGCATTCCAGTCCCTACAAGGGCTCCAAATAGGGACAGTTAGGTGATTCCCCCCCCCCCCAATACCCACTGAACTGAATCATTGACATTGTCACCACCAGCTCCAGTGGAGCACAAGTCTTACATATTGTTTCCTTATTGAATAAATCATGAGTTTTATCATAAACCACTCTCTGACCATCATTTAAATACCCAGATAACCCTGTCAACCACCTCACCCCCTCCCCACCATTTTTCCACCCCCCCCCCCCCCCGTTCCCCTTCCTTCCCTACAACTGGCCTCCCTCCCCCCCCTCAACTGACCAACACTGCAAACAATCACAGAGTGCGCTATCCGTCATCCTGTTAAAACTATTACCAGAGGGGTTCCGGACAACCCCTAGGACAAGCAGCACCACGCACATATATCAAGTAGAGCACAATATAAAAGGGGCAAGTTACCCCTGGGAAAAAGGGGCAAGTTACCCCTGGGCATGTAGGTAAGTGGCCGATAAGTGACATAATATGTACTAAGCGTTACAGCGTGTGGTATTATATGTAATGCTCATGCCAGTGGTTTGTAGAATGTGTATTGGGCATTATGGCATGCGGAATAACATGTAATGGGTGTGTGACGTGTACTACGCATTGCATTGTAAAAAAAAATCCACACCTTCGGCGCGCACTGCCCCTATTCCTAGATTAAAAATAAATAAATTGTCAAGCCCTGGCCTACGGATCACTAGAAGTTGACAACCTCACTGAGGCATCTGTAGCTTACAGTGCTGCTAGAAGACAGCGACCTCACTGAGGCATCTGTAGCTTACAGTGCCGCTAGAAGACAGCGACCTCACTGAGGCTTCGGTAGCTTACAGAGCCGCTAGAAGACAGCGACCTCACTGAGGCATCTGTAGCTTACAGTGCTGCTAGAAGACAGCGACCTCACTGAGGCATCTGTAGCTTACAGTGCCGCTAGAAGACAGCGACCTCACTGAGGCACCTGTAGCTTACAGTGCCGCTAGAAGACAGCGACCTCACTGAGGCAACCGTAGCTTACAGAGCCGCTAGAAGACAGCGACCTCACTGACGCATCCGTAGTTTACAGAGCCGCTAGAAGACAGCGACCTCACTGAGGCATCCGTAGCTTACAGAGCCGCTAGAAGACAGCGACCTCACTGAGGCTTCCGTAGCTTACAGAGCCGCTAGAAGACAGCGACCTCACTGACGCATCCGTAGTTTACAGAGCCGCTAGAAGACAGCGACCTCACTGAGGCATCCATAGCTTACAGAGCGGCTAGAAGACAGCGACCTCACTGAGGCTTCCGTAGCTTACAGAGCCGCTAGAAGACAGCGACCTCACTGACGCATCCGTAGTTTACAGAGCCGCTAGAAGACAGCGACCTCACTGAGGCATCCGTAGCTTACAGAGCCGCTAGAAGACAGCGACCTCACTGAGGCTTCTGTAGCTTACAGAGCCGCTAGAAGACAGCGACCTCACTGAGGCTTCTGTAGCTTAACAGAGCCGCTAGAAGACAGCGACCTCACTAAGGCATTCGTAGCTTAGTACCGCTAGAAGACAGCGACCTCACTGAGGCTTCTGTAGCTTAACAGAGCCGCTAGAAGACAGCGACCTCACTGAGGCATCCGTAGCTTAGTACCGCTAGAAGACAGCGACCTCACTGAGGCACTGCGTCTCTTCTCACTCAGCATATTGCAATGTTACATGTTAATAATTTTGTTCTCCTTTAACAGTGGGGAAGATCGTGCTGCATAAGGGTGAGTCTGGGGTCCGTGCCAGGAGCTGGCACACGCTCACCCTCCATGTTGAGGTAAGATGCGTGCGGAGAGCTTCCCATTGCACACATCCGTTCTTAACACTCTCTTTCTGTGCTCTCCTCCGCCCACATCTCTTTCCTATTGTATGTAAATATTATCCTGATGTAAGGGTCTCATACAAAAAAAAACTGCTCATGCCAGATACAGACAGTAATAGCCGTATCCTGCCATCTTCTGCCCACTGTATATAGATTTCAGGTTGTCAAGGTATTGAAATGTGTACATCAATTCTTCTGAGTGCTGTTAGCAGATCCTTTCTATAAATCGAAGTGTCCCTGTAAATATCAGAGGATCCCCCCCCCCATTACCATACACGTGGTTGCTGTTCTGCATCCTAGTGGTACAGATACTAGGGGCAGTTTGTGGTGTGTACTGTGGTACAGATAATGGGGGCAGTTTGTGGTGTGGTCTGTGTACTGTGATACAGATACTGGAGGCAGTTTATCTTTTGGTCTGTGCACTGTGATACAGATACTGGAGGCAGTTTATCTTTTGGTCTGTGCACTGTGGTAAAGATACTGGAGGCAGTTGATGTTGCAGTCTCTATACTGTGCCCTGTTCTTCCCTGGAAACTCATGTATTATATTAATATCCAAATTTTATCATTCAGGGTTTTACGGCTTATGGACTACTGAATGGAAATCCCTTGTGGAAAGACGTCCTCACCCTTGGGCCTGTACGGGGCTGGGCCGCCATAGGAACCAAGTCTTTTGAATTGGCGCAGTTCGATAACTTTATGATTGAAGCTAAGGTGACCGAGAAATAACTGTGGCCCTGGTGGAGTTCTCCAGTGTTGGGGGTTTGGCTGGAAGCGGACAGGCGTGGACCATCGGATGTATACTGTATGTACTGTCTTGTATAGTACTCTACTTGTGCAAACCCAGGGTGGAGAGAGGACAGCGTGCATGGGGTGCACCCCAAAATGTAGGTTTAATGGGACACTGCAGATTGGATGAGTAGAAGGGACTCTTAATCCCCTCTCGTCTACACAAGGGGTCTCCCTAATATCCAGCTTACATAAAGATGCTCTCCGGAATCGGTCTGTAAGCTCTCTTATTACCTATGCAAATCATTGGGACTGTATGAAACCAGGGCGTTCCTTTTTATGAATCTATTCTGGACCTAATTTATTAATCCCGAGACGTTGATAACGATATGCGGAATAATAACTTGTGCTGGGACTACTGTACTCACATTTACTTGAACTAATAATTGCACTTTTGTTGGTAATGGATTGGGGGGAGAATGCACAAATTTGGGACATTACGGAGACGCAATACTAGTAGTTACTGCTGAGGACTCACTTGGTGCTGAAATAGCATTTTGTTTGTCCATAAATCTCCCAGAATCTGTTATCAAGTTATAGCAATAAATCCCATCTCATCCCAATCCATACTGTACCCTAATTCTTGTCTGGTACGTGGAGGGATTAGGAGTGCTGGCAGCGGCGTTCTGTGCCCAGGTGCATTCAGCTGCTGCGTGGTCTCTACAGGAAGGAGCTTTATTCACCTGCATGACCCAGTATATCCTGTTAGTGTTGGGAGAGGGCAGCGGGATCGAACTGCCGACCCTTGGGCAGTGAATTTACCTGCAGGCTATGTGTCTCCTGAATTATGTTCCCGCGCACTGGTCTATATTGGTGTCTACTTCTTCTCCGGAGCTCACTGTGCCAAATAAATCACTATGGCTGCCTACTGGGGTCTGTGACCCTATACCGGGGCTAAACTTTGTTTATTTCATTTCATTTTTGTATTTTGAAATCAAATCACATTTTGCCTTTTGCAGCTGATTGGTGCAATGATTCTCTTAAATGAAGGTAATATTAAAATGAATTAAATAACTAGCACGCTGTGTGGGTGAGTTATTCTACCTCCAGTATGGGAAGTCTGTGGAATTCTTGACAGTTAAAGACTCTGATCAGCTGAGATGTTCTGAGTCACCTTCATTGCAGCAGTATAGATGGGGAAGGTTCCACCTGTGGAGTAATTGGCTTTTGATAGACACTGAACCAGCATACACATATGAGCCTGCCTTACATTATACACAGTATATTACTAGACAATAGTGTAATGATCTGTCAAACACCAGATTATGTCCTAGGCCAGATCCCCAAATACAGTCCTCCAAAGCACCTTAACAGTTCAGGTCTCAAGGATATCCACGCTTCAGCACAGACAGTTAAATCAAATAGACTGAGGTACTAATACACCTGTGGTCACGCATGGACATACTTGAAACCTGGACTGTTAAGGTGCGTGGAGGTCTACATCGGACTTCTGTCCTATGCGCATTAATAATTTCTGTCTCTAAGAATGGAGAGCAGCTGGATATCACATACTCACAATAAATGGTCTGTGGACATAAAGGGTGTATGTAATCCCCCCCATACACACTAAGCGATATTTGAAATGATATTGCTAATTTTGGCCCTTCTGAACGATATGCTTGGTGTGTACCTTGTGGACCATCGGCTCGGTGATGGTAGAACCTCACAAAGATGTAAACCTTTACTCGCTTTTTGCTTACTCTGTGTTCTACATTTCCAAAGCAACTTCAGAAATCTAAGCGGATCCCTGTAAATAAGGCTTCTGTGTGCGCAGTAAATAGCTTTTTATTTTATGTGAAAGGTGAGATATCTAAAGGACTCCGCTCGGCAGCTTATAATGACATTTTATATGAATAGGATTGTTGTTGGCGGGGGCGGCTTTTAGTGGGCATTAGGAAATGTTTTGTGTGCGCTGAAGATCTGCAAAGTATTTATCATTGCAACGACAATGTATCAGTAAGGAGAATGCATGTACCGCGCACTATAGAGTACATGGCAGTGTCTTTCTTCAAGGTCAGCCTTGCAAGTTGAGAGCCCCGCATTGCAGGATCCATGAAGACGTCTCTGTTTATAGAGTTACCGTCTGTTGTTGCAGCGTTGCGATCATAGAACATAATAGAGGAATAGGACCTTTGTCTGGCGCTCTGTCATATTAAAGAGGCTCCCATTTATCTCAATACAAAGGCGAGTTAAAAGACTGTCTATATGTGAGCTGAGAGCGAGCAGGATTTAGGGAGAAGATGGACCATTGGCTGAGAGGAGACAAATGTATAACCCGATCATTTACTGTCAGCATGTCCTGTGCAGAGCCCGCTGCTCCCCCCACAGAATCCACCACTATGTGTAGGCAGCAGGCCCAATGACATGTTACACGGTGATGGCGTACGTTCCACGCCCACTGCACCCGTGGTTGTCATTGTTTTTTCAGATGGCCTGATGTGTGCTCAAGAAATCCATAGAGGTATTGCCGAGATTGGTTTCCAGATGAATAATTGAAGTGTGCAACAATCATTACTTTATAACACTGCTGACAAGTTCCTGCTGCAGAAAGGATAACAGGGCATTTCCAGCGCAGCACCACTAGAGGGCAGCATTGCCACGCCATTCCCTGTCCATCGTCCTCTGTCTGATGCCATCTATTGTATGTGCTGAGGGAGGTGAGAATAGAACAGAGCGGCTGAAATAAATGGAGGTCACCCACTCAGAAGGTTCAATTCACACACAGCCGCTTGTGCTAAAAGAAACATCTCCATTTACTATCTGTGCTAAACAGATTGGCGGCAACAATGGACAGCTTCAGAATTTGTCCCCTTTTCATATATTTGTCTCGTTCGGACACCGCTTTCTATCTGCCTGACTGTGGCCTAGGGCAGTGCCACCGGGGAGGAAACGAGACGGAAAAACATGTTACAAACAGATACTTTGTATATTACTTCCCCCACTTTTTTATTGTAACGACCAACGTAATAGAGCTACAGGCTTGTCCTGTATCGACATCCCCCACTGTCTCCAGTCATTTTCCTGCGGCAGTGATGCTTCAGAACACGACAGATTCTCTCTGGGCAGCTCCTGTCGTTCTGCACAATGAACCTGAGAAACCAGAATAAATTGAGAGCTCTTCTCTCTGGTTCTCCAGGACCCAAGAAACTGGGCCGAGCACCGAGGGACAGGAGATACGGACCACAATCAATTCTCATTGTTCTTTTTTCTTTTTTTTTTACATCAAAAAAGTCTGTATAAAACTTTCTCTGAATAATAGTGGGGTGCAATAAACTCTGGTCGCACAGGTCACCCTTGCAGGTAGACGCAGCGTCCTGGATCTGCGCAGAGCTACTGGGAATAACTTCATGGCATTGGCTGAAACGTTTACATAATATTATGGGACTGCCCTGCAGGCTAGGACTGTAGACTAGGGGAGTGGCGTGGAGTGACACCCCAAGTACTGCTAAACAAGGCCAGTGAGGACTCATGGGCAATGGGTGAGGTTCCCCTATTTGTATTCTGGACTGTGATGCAGCAAAACCTCTGCAACCTCCACTTCACATTCAGGAAAATGCAACCAAGTTCAAGGTGGCATTGCGTGGGCATGATCCGGATCACTGAGGTGTGCCTGGACTGTTTTCGGGGCAGTTTGCAGTGGCTGCATGACTACTTACCTAGTGTCTGCCATCACAGCCAGGCTGTGCAGACAGCGGACTACCATAGTTATCGGAGCACACGGGAATGACACGGCATGTTGGGAAAGCCGGGATTTTTGCAAAACTGAAGCTGTATTATGCCCCAACTACGGTTCCTGATGAAAGGGTTGATTGTGTCTAGATAGACTGTGCATGTTGATCTTTTGGTGCCGCCCTATTGACAGTCACAGGCTTACAGGCTGTGTTTGAAAAGTGATAGACCACAAAATAGCAGCCAATCAGCTCCTAACTATCACTCTTCAAACTGTAACATGGTAGTTAGAAGCTGATTGGATGGTACTTTCTCTCCAAGACTTGGTACATCTGCACCTTATCCTGTAGAAACCACAATGGCTCTGGCGCTGGATTAATGTCTGTGGGACCCTTGGAGCAGCTTAATGTTACTGGCAATGCATATAAAAAGTATATGTATAATACTCCCAGCACCACAAATGTCGTAGTGCCCCCAGTTCACATTATACCACACAGACAGCCCAGATCACATATGTCACACTTCCCTATGCTGGCGATGTAGTGTTGTACGGGTGCCCCATTGTAAATCCAGCACTGTCCGTGCCCCCAGGTATGGGTAAAAACCGGACCCGGGCAAGACCCTGGACATTAATATCTGCATTCTGGAGCCTGTAGTGTCCGTGACGAGGATGTCCCGTCCTGGGGGGCTTCACATGACAGCTGTCACCAGGGAGAGGAGGAGGGGGAGAATAAAGCCTCCCTGTATGGTCTGGGCATATATCAAAAATTGGACCGGTCCGGATCAGACAATGTCCCTGGGGAAAGCTGTCACAGGCATCCCTCCAGACGGGACACTCCCAGGACTGGACACTACAAGCTCCGGAATGCAGATTTTGATGTCCGGTCCGGTTTTTACATAGTCCCAGTGCCTCCTCATTTCTGCTGCGGGTCAGAAACCGTTTCCGGGCCGCGCCCAAAGCCTTCAGGATGAGGAGACTGTATCAATGTGGAATTCATATTAGATGGGAATCCTGGAGCATCTGATGGCTGGCGCTCGGCTCAGCCGCTCTGCACATCCCATGAATTATAGAGGAGAGAGGGCCAGATAACAGCCGGATCTCATTTCAGATTACAGCAGGATTTTGTGTGGTCAGCGCACTGGGAAAGTTTAACTTCAGCTTTCTCAGAACCAGACAGTTTAGTTCTTAACCCATCACCCGCATCTTCCCAGCAGTGTTACTTCGTGTGTAATGTGCGACAAAGTGACGCAGCCCCCGGGTTTTGTTTGGAGATGTCCACGGGAGGCGCCTGAGATCTTCTGTAGCAAGACGCAGACAACGGGCGCACACTGGTCTAGAAATGATCTTCTGTGTAACCCTATGGAGCATGGCTGTCTGAAGATGCTGTAGACATTGTTACGGTGTACGGGATCACAGAAGCAAGCTGTAACACGCCATCAAAATAGCCGACACATGTCTGCGCTGCCTGTGTGACTTCTACGCATAACCACTGGCAAAAATCACTCCACTGCATCCAACATCCTCTCTAGGCCATTCTTGGCATCGGGCATCCTGTGCAAAGGGCAAAATGGACGGCGCTCATTGCAAAATCTTTCTTGTTGCCATGCATCCGAATCTGCAGCAGTGCACTTACATTGTAGACATACAGGTGTGCCCTCACTCACCTGTCCTGGCTGGACACAACTAAGCAGTGACAAGCTACTGGGTTATCCTGTACCCCCTGTACTGTGCAGCCTGTTGGGCAACCATGTGATAAGGCGACATGAGAAAACCTATTACATCAGGCCAGGAGGACATACTTTACATAAGGTGCTCACATTGAGATGTATCAAACTGAAAATGCGGTAAAACCCCACGATGCCATCCGCATATGTTAGTACATATGCGGTAGCATCGGGGCGGGCGGCGATGTATTTTAATACATCCCGCCCTTAGGGAGGTGGGGTCAGAATGATGTTGTGGTGGCAGGGCTGTGATAGTGGGCAATCCTCCCACACAAAAAATTGCGCCATCACAGATTCAGAATCGATGGTCTATGACCAGTGGCGTAACTAGAAATTTTGCGCCTCCCTGCCAAAAAAGTTTCTCCCCGACCCCCCCCCCCCCCTCAATATATTCGGGGGAAGAATTAGGCTGTGGGGACAAGATTCCCTCCTTTGGGATGCTGGTGTCGGTATTCTAACTGCCGGCATCCCAACTGCCGGCCATCTGTATGTATCCTGAATTCCGGACATAGGGCCTTATTTTGGTTCATTCTTTCTGACAAAATCCTTCTTAGATGGGCAAAACCATGTGCACTGCAGGTGGGGCAGGTGTTACTTGTGCAGAGAGAATTAGATTTGGGTGGGGTTTTACTTCAACGTGAGATCTATATTGCAGTGTAAAAATAAAGCAGTCAGTATTTTCCCTGCACAGAAACAAAATTACTCACCCAAATCTAATTCTCTCTGCACATGTTACATCTGCCCCCCCTGCAGTGGACATGGTTTTGTCCATCTAAGAAGGATTTTGTCAGAAAGAATGAACCAAAATAAGGCCCATAGTCTACACATATTCTAAGCAAAATGATACCCCACACCAGCAAAGCTTTCATATGTCACAATTGGGCAGATGTACTAACCCCCCCCCCCCCCCCTTTGCGCTTGTGAAATAACGTCCCGCTTCTCCTGCATAACGAGGAGAAGCTGGCACTCGTTACTGGGGAGATGTATTAACATCCCCCATGCCGATAAGGAGAGCCGTTATCCCCAGCGTTAACGGCTCTCCTTATCGGCTCCCTCGCCGCCCCGCACAAGCGCACTCGCCGTCGCGCCCCCCCTGCCCGGCTTACTGGGCATGCGCGAGATCTCGCAAAAAACGCGAGATCTCCAGCGCAGCCCGAGCCAGAAGCAGGGCTAGCGTTGTCCCCACAGTGGGGGATAGGACAACGCTAGCCCTGAGCTGGCGAAGCGGCTGGGGCGAATTAACGCCTTGAAGGCTGTTAATACATCGCCCCGGCCGCTAATCCCTGGGGGGGATTGCAGGGACAGGCACGTTAGGTGCGCTAGTAATACATTAGGGATAGATGTAATCCCCCACAGTTAACCAGCGTTAAGTGCATTTTTGCACTTAACGCTGGTTGATACATCTGCCCCAATGACACATATATTGTGTGATAGATAGATAGATAGATAGATAGATGGATGCTGTAGATAGATAGATAAGCTCTACCCTCCCCCAAGACATTTACCTGATTAATGAAAAGGTGGAGTAGGCATGCAGCAGGGTCTTCTGCTCTCTGGAGTATCTTCACCCCTGACCTCTGTGTCTCAGGCTCCTGGAGTTCATCAAAACTTCCTCCTTCAGCTCCTCTGGCCAGCACAGAGCACTCCTCCGTTAGGCCCTGCCCCTTTTCCTCTCTCTACCCAGCTCTAGTGTTTCTATGAAATGAAACTAGCTGCTCATTGGAGGACGACAGCCATCTTTTTGTAGCCCTATGGAGGCAGCCATTTTTGTTAGCTCCGGCTACAGCAGCTACAGGAGCAGCTGGACCAGGGAGGCAGGCAGCAGTCACGATTGTGAGTGGGGAGGAAGGTTTTTTTTTTTGACTGACATACACACTGTCACACTCACTCAGTGTGCCGGCGCCCACGCAGCCCCTGCTCCTCCAAGCAGCAGCGGGGGCTGCCTTACATTATCTACGCCACTGTCTATGACCAATGTTGAATATTTTTGCCATTGATGGTGGAGAACCAGCCTGAGAGGACTACCACCAAATCAAATTCTATTAGTGGCCAACTATGTGCATCAGCCAATAGGAGTTGAGTAGACTGATGACATTCCTTAGCAAGTATGACGGCCAGCGTCCTGGCATGCCAGGTTTAGCAGAGCACTCCTGTACATAATATACAGGTTCCCGGCCTGTTAGTGGGGTGTGACAGGACAGTTCTAGTGCTGCCTCCGTAAATCCTGCCAGAGATATGACTGAAATGGATGCACCTGCAAATTTACCTTGGACTTTACGACTCTGCGCGGTGACTTCGGTAATGGTGCGCGCTGGCGGCTCTCATTGTGCAGTTGTCACCGGCTGAAGAAGTGCTGGGCTCATACACATGTGTAATCAATTGGGAAAGACATTTATGAGTCTGAGTCGGCTCTGCCCCCTCCGGTAAATTTATGAGCTGTGCAGTGATGGCAGAGTAAAACGTGCGGCGCGCCCAGGCCAGGAGCCTGCACTATCAGGTTACCTCATAATACAGCCCCGGGCCATTAATTCTATGCAAAACCCTTCCAGGAAGTGGGGTGCAGCGCTCTGTGAAATTGGAAAAAGTTGCTAATATCTCAGGCTCATTGCGCTTCCAGGGAGACACACCAGCAAATTCTCCCTCAGGGATGTACTAATCCTCATCACATACAAAGACTGCTGGCTGCCCCCAGTATTCATCCTAAAAAGGGATTAGAACCATCGCACAGCGGGCCGGCCTGGGTAACCTTTCTACTGCCAGATGCCCCAGCAGGGTGCTGCAACACAGTGTACAGGGCCGTTCTGAAAGGGTTAATAATATTGTAAATAATCCCTCATTATCCGAATGGTTAGATATGAGATATACTATACATTTTGCCTGAAAAGAAATCAACAGCCCCGAAAAGCCTCTAATTGGCAAATACTGGGATTATTCCTTTTGTTTCTGAACCCTGGTAAGAGGAGTGTGGTGCCCGCTGCTGTGCAGGTGCCATCAGGTAACTCACCTGGCCTCGCACTCTCTCACCTTTATGTCTCAGCTCAGGCCTGCTTGTTTATACTAACCCCCGGATCACTTATATGGGGCTCGGACACAGTGCCCTCCCAGTGGTCACACCAGAGATCCAGGCCTAACCCCCAGGGTCATTATATGGGGCTCAGGCACAGTGCCCTCCCAGTGATCACACCAGAGAGCCGGGCCTGACCCCCTGGGTCACTTATATGGGACACATTCACAGTGGTCACACCAGGGATCCTGGCCTAACCCCCTGGGTCACTTATATATGGCTCAGGCACAGTGTTCACCGAGTGGTCACACCAGAGATCCGGGCCTATTCCCCTGGGTCACATATAGGGCTCAGGCACAGTGCCCTCCCAGTGGTCACACCAGAGATCCGGGCCTAACATCCTGGGTCACTTATGGGCTCAGACACAGTGCCCTCCCATTGGTCATCACAAAGATGCAGACCTAACCCCCAGGGTCACTTATATGGGGCTCAGACACAGTGCCCTCCCAGTGGTCACACCAGAGATCCGGGCCTAACACCCAGGGTCACTTATATGGAGCTCAGGCCGGATGTGGGCGGGCAGTTTGGGCAGATTGCAGAGAGCAGTTCTCAGACATTGGTACATGCAGACGCCAGTTCCTTGTTGCCAGCTTGTGACATATGTTATTAGGATAAATAATGTTTCATTAGCCTCCCATTTCTGCTTCAGCTCATTACCCCAGCAAGCTGTAATTAGTACTGATGATTAGTGCGTTGTATTCACTTGTCCCCGGGGAGCGAGATCGGTATCATATCAGTATAGGTATCATGAGATAAGTGTGTGGCCCCTGTCTCAGAGCTGGTACGGTACGAGGTATGAACAAACAGGGAAAGCCAGCAATACCCGGCTATGGGGCTTATTCATAAGGGACCTCAAAAGCAAAATCTTTCTCTAATTAACAAAACCATGCTGCACTGCAGGTGGGGCAAATGTAACAGGTGCAGATAGAGTTAGATTTGGGTGGAGTGTGTTCAAACTGAAATCTTAATTGCAGTGTAAGAATAAATCAGCCAGAAGTTACCCTGCACAGAAACAAAATAACTCCCCAAATCTAACTCTCTCTGCACATGTTACACCAGCCCCATCTGCAATGCAGCGTGGTTTTGTCACGGAAGCTGGTCTAATTTAGGGTGCGGACTGTTGTGGCCTTTGCCAGAAAGCACCCTCTACCAGAAAGCAAACAATTATATATTACATTACATTATTTTTCTGCAACTTGCAACACATCCTAATAGTAGCACTGGATGTTACATGGCATTAGAACAAACCAGTGGAGCTTACAATCTATATTTCCTACCAAATACAGTATTTATATGTACACAAGGGTTAATTGTTCTCAGAAGCTAATCAACCTACTGTAGCAGGATTTGTATTGTGGGAGACATAGGGACTGTGATACAATGTAACAGAGCAGCGGTTAGTACGTATAATTGTGTCCTCTAGGCAGAGATAACCGCTACAAACATATCACACAGACATAAACGCTGCAGAGACAATCTCACCTCTAACCTGACATCCCCCACCGGCTGTTTGTTATATGGGCCCTGAGGTGTCTGGGGGTGACCCTTCCAGGGTCCGCTCTATGTAAATCGTCGGAGTAGTAGCCCAGTGCGCTGACCTCTACTTTTATTCTGAAGATAATTTATACATGGGAGATTCTGACGACATGTTTCATTAAAGTTTCATCCTACCGGGGTGTGCGAGAAAACGGCAAACAACAAAAAGGAGAGACCGCCACAGCTGGTTTCGCCTCCATTTATGTTATTCAATACAATGCTTGCACAAGGTGAGGGGAGAATTTGTGCATTTCCACCCTGCGTTCCTGTGTACCAGCTCCAGTGTCCGATCTCTCACACAGCGCTATAGGGAGAAGCCCATATGCTTGAAACCACCACCTGTAGATGGCGCTACCACATAGAAGCCTATGGCCTTATACCCGGATGTGGCCCCATTCCAAGTCTCCTCCTTTACAGAGCACTGAACCACGAGCAGGGGTCTCAGAGCCTAGAACAGTCCTGGACATGTTTGCACCTTCGTCTCCGTATACAGTCTATGGGGTATGTACTATAGTATTCATAATTACCATTATAGATCATCCATAGAAGTGATTACCAAGCATGGTCTTCAGGGACCCATCGGTGCACATTATAAAAGATCCACAGATGGTACTAAATTTTGCAATTTTGAGGACATCTGGAAAACATGCCCCAACTGGAAACTGCCTATGTGTGTGCCTATGGCTTTGTGGTCCCAACCATTTGCTGACATGACCCCAGAGTTATCTGAAAGCCTCACTGCAGAGTGATAACTAAGATGAGGAGAACTGAACAGAGGGGAGGAAGAAGCAGACTCCTTGCTCTGGTGGACTTCCTAACCACGGTATAACCCGTCATTACACCACCTTAGTATTTTGCCACTGAAATGGTGGCAAACGTTATCTAGTTATCTCACATGCCACCTGCCACAGGGAAGCCTATAGCCTTCTGATAACCTTTATCGTGTTTTGGAAGGTTGGTGGCATCTCCCAGGCTTGTGAAACGTGTCAGCATCTCATGGCGGATTCAGGGCACCAGGGAAATTGTGAAGGAAGTTGGTTCTGGTTTCTTATTATTAACTCTCCGTCATAGGAAAATGCTTATGCAGCTGCCGGCGGAGGAGATAATAAGCAGAGGAAGAAATAAAAGTGTGCTGGGTACAGGTGCAGGTTTTATGGGCTCTCGCGTCTCCCTCGACCGTGTTATCTGCGCAGTGTTTTACAGCCCAATTAGTAATTCATGAAATTCCAAGAGCGTATTTCTTAGCAGTAAAAGTGCAGCTGATGACACCGGCACTGGGGGAGGCGAGAACGTCCCCACCAGACAATATCATAGGATGCCATTCTCTATACCTGCATCATAATTTACTGCGCCCCCTCGCTTGTCTGCAAGACCTGGCACCCATTACATCTACACCTGCACCGAGGTATCGGGGTGGCTCACAGACAATGTCTTGGGCAGGAGTTAATAGGTCGACACCAAAAGGTCAACATGAACTAGATCGACATGGACACAAGCAAAATGTCGACATGGCAATGAACATGACAACATGTGAAAATGTCGACATGAGTTTTTCACACTTCATGCTTTGTCTCCCGCGTGGACTTGGATAGGGAACAGTAAACTGTGCAGAGCATGGCAACAGTGGAGCAGGGCACCAGGCCCGAAGCAAAGTAAGGGTAGGTGGCCCACATGCTCAGGTGTGGGGCAAAATATGGTGCATGGGGTATTAATGTGTGGGGCATAATATGGTGCCAGGGGCACTATATTGTTTCCATACAGTCATGGCCAGGTGACGCCCATTGCAGCAAGGCCACACCCCTTTTGGCACGTGCAAAAGTTTTATTCCTAAAATAGGGGGGACGTGCATTTTTTTTTTGATCGCACTGGAAACCAAACTGTCTAGAAACATCCCTGGCGCAAGGGTACAGAGACCAGATGAACTCGTGTCCCCTTTACACCACTTGCTGAAACATCGTTTCCAATCCCTGCAAAGTTGCCGACTCTCCTAATGCTGCTCAGATCCCTCGCACAGCGCTGCAGCTTATAACGGCATAGGGGTTGTCTTGGCAGAATCTGCACTCCTCTGCTGTTGCTTTCGCATATGGTAACCAGCCGGATCCATCAGACAGGTGCAATCCATCACACAGGCCCCGATATCACCTAACCATTGCACACTCCAGTCTATGGCCCTTATTGAGATCTGATTGCACTAAGAATTTGTTCTCAAAATGGGCAAAACCATGTGCACTTCAGGTGGTGCAGATGTAACATGTGCAGAGAGAGTTAGATTTGGGTGAGTTATTGTGTTTTTGTGCAGGGTAAATACTGGCTGTATTATGTTTACACTGCAATATAGATTTCAGTTTCAACACACCCCACCCAAATTTAACTCTCTGCACATGTTACATCTGCCCCACCTGCAATGCACATGGTTTTGCCCATTTTGAGAACAAACTTGTACTGCGATCAGATCTGAATAAGGGCCTATGTCACAACATACCAAGGGGGAGACATTGCAGATTGTTTAATCATCAAAATATTTTTTAATACGTTTCAAACTCCCTTTGGAAATGCAACAAAAATGTCTGTGGATCCCAGGATGCTGAGAGATCTGAGCCTTACAAGTCCGCCAGTTTATAATTATCATTTACCATGCAAGAACCACTGGTGCACTTTATAAGCAACTGCAAGAACCACTGTCTGCGTAGGAACTTGTGGCCGATATCGCTTTGGATTTCTTTATTGAAAGTTTATCTTGGTTTAAAAAAGTTTTTGAAGTCTGTTTACGAAGCCGTGGAGAGAGATAAAGTACCAACCACTATATCTCTCTCCAAATAGACCCATTAGCAGGAGTAGGGCATCTGTGTGCAAACTCTGGATGACCCCCCTCCTCTTCACTGCGCAGTAGACTATGGTATTTTGCTCATGAGTGGGAGACTTGGGCTGGTGCATGGGGTCCGGGGGGGATGCGGAGACTTGACCACCTTTCCACCTGTTTGCTCCACCCTGCAGTGTGCCAACAATAAGAACTGTACCTCTTTATCAAGCTCTGGTGATTGTAAGCCTTTGGGCCTAGTCCCCCTCAATTTACCTAAGCTATCATGCTTATTGCAGAGCCGGCCCTAGCCTAAATGATGCCCTAGGCAAGATTTTGGCTGGTGCCCCCTAGCACCGCCACTAGTTCCGCCTCTGACCCTGCTCCCCTTTCCCAGCACCATCAACCCTCATCATAGCAGTCATCATTTTGGTGCTCCTACCCGCAATATTTTAAATAGAAACAGTGCACACATTCGGTGTGCGGACCAAACAGGGGTGTGTTCTTGTTAGGAAGGGGCATGGCCACCCAATAGTACCCCCAATTCAAATTATGCCACACAGTAGTGCAACTTTATTCATATTATATCATGCGATGGTGTCCCTTATTCACGTTACATCACACAGTAGTACCACTTTACCTTATATACATTACTCCTCATATTATTGACATTATACCCTTAGAAAAAAATCCTGAGAAAATATTGTATTTTAAGCACCTCCATGGCCACACTGCAACCCAGCACAAAGCAGTGTGTGCTGGGCAGAGGAGAAGAGCTGCAGCTGCTGCTGTCACTTAAGGGGAAGGGGCCCGGGGCCCTTCCATCAGACTTTGTCCTGGATAATTTGTACCCCCTACCCCTTTCTCTCGGCACCCATGATAATACCACACAGTAATGCCCCTTACACATGACACACATTATTAATGTCCTTATAACCATAATGCCCCTTACACATTATGCCAACCTTTATTAATGCCCTTCATCCACATAATGGCACACATAATGCCCCTTACACATATGTTGCACATATTTAATGCCCTTATACACATGACACACATAATGCCCATTACACATATGTTGCACATTATTAATGCCCTTATACACATGACACACATAATGCCCCTTACACATATGCCGAACACTATTGCACAACCAACCCACCCGCAGACAGCACTCGCACAGCCACTAACACTGTGACCTCTGCCTCTGCTTGGATACAGATGTTTCCTCATACATCTTGCCTCAATAGGCCATGCAGCTCCTGGCCAGTTCTGCTAACATTGGGTGCCTTTTTTGCTGAAAATTCATCTTATTTGCATTATGACCAGCAATGGAGCTTCCAATAATTAAAATGATATGTGGCATGCCTATATTCTGTGTGCGACTGTGGCTGTACCTGCTTACGGAATGCTATGTCAGTGATTTCCATGAATACACTATTTCATACGCAGATACATGCTGAATCTTAATCTCATTTTAATCAGCAGAAGCTGCCGATGCCCCTAGGCATTCCAAATGCCCTAGGCAATTGCCTAGTTTGCCTATGCCTAAGGCCGGCTCTGGCTTATCGGATGCTGCAGAAGTATCAGTTGTGTGTTTCACCATGGCACTGGTGGCGGTGGGCCCTGGTGGAGCACTATGCTCCATATATCGCAGGTATAATATGAGACATTGGAGGAGCGGACTGCACCAGTTTGATGTGAATGACCCCGGCAGCCGTAAACCACCCAAACAACATAAACTCCAAAAAGGAAAGCAATCACTTCTGCCTTTTATTTCCAGGATTTATGGCGCGTTCCACCGCCAGTTGGGACACAAATTGTAGTGTTAATTGTCTTATTTTCATTGCCTGTGAGAACCCCGTAAATCTCTCCCAGGCGCGGGTGAGCGATGCTCCTGCAAGAGGTGCCGGGATCTTATTCACTGTGGAATCACAGATATGAACTTTTATTATTATTACTACATTGGCAGAAAAAAATAATGAACAGGTGTAATGTGCGCCGCCGCATAATTCACAGATGAAGGGGGGATGGGGGGGGGGGGGGTGTCAGCTGCTACAGGCTCTTGACAGAATCCTGGTCAGACAGATTTGTTGGTATTTCTTAGACAATATAATGAAAGAAATGGGATTGTAGAGCTTTTTCAAGTTAATTGATTTCCTCCATTTGTATCACGTCCTCAATCTTCGAATCCGTCGCTCAGCCTGTTTAAACTGGGAGATGTGGTGCCTGTGCTGTTTGGTATCATCATATGCACCACACCGAATATGGACCTGAGAAAGAAAGGGAAACGGTGGAGGGAGGAGATCAGAAAATGATAGAGAAGCATGGTACAGGTGAAGGCTATACGAGTCCTAGCAGCTTGATATTCCTGTGACTACAGTTGCAAATATTATAAAGTAGTGGGTACTTGTGGAGTATCACGGCTCCCACGACCTGCATCGTATGCAGATCGTATGCAGATCGTATGCTAAAAATCGCATCGCATCACATCGCATGTGGCATACGATGGCATACGATGCGATGCGATGTTTTACCGATTTTTGACTATTTTTGCTCAAAAATCGTATGCCATCGCATAACATCGTATGCCATATGTAGTGGCATACAATGTCATTCGATGCGATACGATGTTTTACCGATTTTTGAGCATTTTAGCTCAAAAATCGTATGCGATCGCATCGGATGCCATACGATGGCATGCGATGCGATGGCACCCGATTTTGGACTGAAATGCATCAGAATGCATTGAAATGTGTATTAAAGTAGTGAAATGCCCCCAAATGCCATTTTTCATAGTGCACCACCCCCACTATCAACGTCAACCCGAAGCGTGGCGAGCAGCGGCGGTACGTGTCCTACGACCTTTTCATACCCCCACTATCCACGTCGGCGTGGAGTTGAGAATAGAATAGTGTGGCGAGCGCAGCGAGCCACCGAGCCCGAAGCGTGGCGAGCGGACGCGGATACCTTCACAGCTATACGCGTCTCCTCGCGGGCTTTACAGGTATCCGCGTCCCCTCGCGGGGCTCGCTGCGCTCGCCACGCTTCGGGCTCGGTGGCTCGCTGCGCTCGCCACACTATTCTATTCTCAACTCCACGCCGACGTGGATAGTGGGGGTATGAAAAGGTCGTAGGACGCGTACCGCCGCCCCTCGCGGGCTCGCTGCGCTCGCCACGCTTCGGGTTGACGTTGATAGTGGGGGTGGTGCACTATGAAAAATGGCATTTGGGGCCATTTCACTACTTTAATACACATTTCAATGCATTCTGATGCATTTCAGTGCAAAATCGGGTGCCATCGCATCGGATGCCATCGTATGGCATCCGATGCGATCGCATACGATTTTTGAGCTAAAATGCTCAAAAATCGGTAAAACATCGTATCGCATCGATGGTATACGATGCCATGCGATGTTTTACCGATTTTTCACCATTTTTGCTCAAAAATCGGTAAAACATCGTATCGCATCGTATGACATCGTATGCCACCACCAAATTGACGGAGACTACGGAGACAGGTGAGCTGTACATCCCAATTGTCAGGGACACAATATACTAATTATTATTTGTTTTTTATTAACAGTCAGTTTCTTATATAGCGCACACATACTGTATTACGCAGAGCTTTACAGAGAATATTTGAACATTCCCTGCCCCAGTGGAGCTTACAATCTATATTCCCTACCACATGTACACGCACACAGACATTCTAGGGTTAATTTTGTTGGGAGCCAATTAACCTACCAGTATATTTTTGGATTGTGGAAGTAAACCAGAGTAAACCCAAGTAAGGGGAAAATATACAAACTCCGCACAGTTAGGGCCATGGTGGGTATCGAACCCATGACCTCAGCACTGTGAGGCAGTAATGCTAACCATTACACCATCCGTATCTACCTGATCTGAATGCTGTAACATTACTTGTATGCTGTACCTCCTAGGGACCTAGGTGAGGGCTCTTTTAAGAGCTTCTACTTTGAGCAAATAAACCATCTAATTGCCCAAGACGACTGCTTTCATCTTGCGACCAACAGAATTACTGCAATAATTCCATTCTCCCGCTGTTCTGGGTACCAGTATCCATACAGCGGACAATAGATTCCGCCCAGCAGATCAGGATTTATATCTTATACTGATAATATCAGTGCCAACTCAATCTAATTCTTTTAATGAAACAAAATTATTTAATCTTGTTTAGATGGGCTGACCAAATTATACCTAGTCCAACCCTACCCGCAGAATGTTTAAAATAACTATTGCCTATACCCACCTTTAGTTTTATTTTATTATATTGCTCATATATATGCATATTATATTAAACATATTGAAATTATAATTTGCACTGTAATGAACTCTATGATCGACAAGCCTAGGGCACACAATTATACTTGCTGGGGTGTTTGCTCAATAGGCCGTGGGAAGGGGTCGGAAGCAAGGTCGGTCGCATGCAAGTTAGGGGAGAAGGGTGGCGGATGTGTCAGTGAGTGCATCTGCTCACATGCAAGTGAGTGGCGGATGTGTCAGTGAGTGTATCCGCTTGCAAGCAAGTGAGGGGAGAAGGGTGGCGGATGTGTCAGTGAGTGTATCCGCTTGCATGCAAGTGAGGGGAGAAGGGTGGTGGATGTGTCAGTGAGTGTATCTGCTCGCATGCAAGTGAGGCGGAGGGAAGTATGCAACCTCATGAGCAATTTATGCAGAGGAAAACAGTACCATTTGCGCCAAAGATTTAATAGGATGAGAGATTCAGAAAGTGAGAGATTTGGTAAGAAATCTCCAGTTTTTTTAAAGCGGCAATCATTTACACTGCTAAACCAGTTTGATTTTGAAGTGTAAATGATTGCCACTTTAAAAAAACTGTCTCACATCAAGAAAGTTCAGATAATTCCCAGATGAAATAATGTCCATATGTATCATTTTCACTTCAGCCTCCATGCGATGTATATGGGAAAGAGGGGTATTAGTGAAAAGCCTGATTATTTTAATCACTCAGGGATAGGAGTTCCCGATACCATTTGGAAAGGAACGCTTACATAAGCTATAGTGACTGTACCCCTATAAGGTATAAGTTTCCACCACTTGATCTTCTACAATGTAAATACCTGCAAATGTTTAAAGGATCCCTTTTTTTCTGTACAACCTCATGAGCAACTCTGAATCAGGCCCTTAGATGACTTAGATGACTGATTTGCGCACGCCAGTGCACATCCTATATTGCCCCCGCTCTGGCCAGGCGCGTCGCTATAATGATTCCTATATATATGTATATATATTGTAGGGGCTCTGCACTCTCTTAATTAACTGATATTAATAAATAGTGGAGATTTAGTTCATGAATTGATCAATGCATTTAAGCCTGCAGCCCCCTTCACGGGACCCCACTTTTCTGAAGGTCCTATTTTGAGCGATAGTGTTAGGACCTGCAGAAAAGTGGGGTCCCGTGAAGGGGGCCTGCTGGCTTAAATGCATTGATCAATTTATGAACTAAATCTCCACTATTTATTAATATCAGTTAATTAAGAGAGTGCAGAGCCCCTACAATGTCTGTTTAAACAATGTGGTCACAAACCATAGGGCACCCCAAATTTAGGAAAGGTGAGTGCCGATGTTTAGTGTGTGTGTATGTATGTATGTATATATATAATATATATATATATATATCAGACAGGCAGATCGGAGGAGTGCTAGTCCTTCTCTTCACAGAATAAAATCTGATGTAATTCTCTAGATTTTGGCCCCTGCAAACCACGGGGTTATGCACTAGACCTCAGTTCTTTCCAGGCCGCTGCTCTCCAATCGAAGAGAATCCCGGGAACCCACGGGATTAAAATTGATCTGGATAGAAAGATGAAGAAGAGCGCTTCATAGTGCAAATATTTTCAAAAGACATTCTGTCACTTTAAAATTCAATAAAAACAAGACACTGCGTACCTGCTTTTCAGCAGCATGGGCTGAAATACCACATGGTTTAAATGTATCAGTGTTACCGCGTCCACAGTCAGTATCTCCTTGGAGCGATTGCTGGAACGGCTGCCGCGTCTGGCATCTGGCTGGTAACCAAGGCTTGCTGGCGCACTTTCTCCTCACCGCTCTCCTGACCTGTGCCGGGTACAATGGTATGCGTCTGGTAGGACACGCCGAGATGCGTTTCGTCGATGACAGCCCACTGACGAAGTCATCGACGAAACGCGTCTGGGCGTGTCCTACCAGACGCATACCATTGTACCCGGCACAGGTCAGGAGAGCGGTGAGGAGAAAGTGCGCCAGCAAGCCTTGGTTATCAGCCAGATGCCAGACGCGGCAGCCGTTCCAGCAATCGCTCCAAGGAGATACTGACTGTGGACGCGGTAACACTGATAATTCAGCCCACGCTGCTGAAAAGCAGGGTACGCAGTGTCTTGTTCTTATTGAATTTGAAAGTGACCGAATGTCTTTTGAAAATAAAAGCAATATTTGCACTATGAAGCGCTCTCCTTCATCTTTCTATCCAGATATACATACATATATACATATGTGTGTGTGTGTGTGTGTGTGTGTGTGTGTGTGTGTGTGTGTGTGTGTGTGTGTGTGTGTGTATGTATGTATGTGTATATATATATATATATATGTATATATATATATGTGTATATATATATATATATATATATATATATATATATATATATATATATATATGTATATATATGTATGTATGTATGTGACAGATACCATCAACTTTAATGATGTTTATTCCCCAGATTCTAAATGCCGCTTATAAGAAAGATGCTATTGGATACAATGTTGCAGTAGATGCTACAATAAGAATCCACATTTGCATAATGATCCTTTGATGTTGACTTCAAAAGTAAATTTGGGTTTTTTGTTTTGATGACTCCTCTGCACACATCCGTGCCTTCGCCTAATTGATATCTACTGTAAATGCAGATAGAGCAGTGTCCAGGCTGCGAAGCTGAATGTCCGCAGCGCTGAAGCCCCGACTAACATACGCTTTAATTTCTAAATAATCATTAGGAGATGAACTTATATCTGTCACATGAAAGAGGAAGCGGGCGCTGCACTGTGTATTATCGGCGGACGCCGCACAGCACTCACAGCAGAATACTCGTGATTAGACCAGACAGCAGGACAATGGCAGACGTAGCTCAGGGCACTTTTATCTAAAGGGTCCCTATGGGCCGACTATAGTATAATACAATGCTGAAACATCATTGTCACAAATATTTCCCCACTTTGGCTTAAGTAATGTTCTGTACATGAAGGGCGTTCCGAGCGGCGGCGTAAGTGGGGGGCTGTCATCGCTGCAGGAGAAAGCTTTCACCGTTTCACCCCACTTGTGATTTGTGTCATTCTTCTGCTACAGCTGCAGGAAATTTTCTGCGGTTCATTTTGAATACATTGAGGGCCTGATTCATGACTGAGCGCTGATATGCATAGTTGCACATGACTGCGAGTAGATAGCCGCTGCCCACACATAAAGGTAACCTGCCCTGTGCATCCATATGCAAATCACTCACTGTGGAATGATTGGGTAACTCTGACCCTTCCACGACACTGTGACCGAGGACAATGCTGACGTCACACACCCTCCCTGATAACGCCTGGGCACGTCTGCGTTTTTTTCTGACAGTCGCGGGAAAATGTCCGGTTACCACCCACAAATGATCACTTCAGGCCTCCATACACTAGGGCAAGTCAGCCCCGATCTCCCCTGAGCTTCCCCGGCAGCTCCCCGGGGGAGCTTGATAAGATTTGGCATTTGATGTGCCATTTTTTACATGTGATAAACCGGCTCGATTTATCACATGCAAACCCGGGGAGGGGGGGCTGCAGGAGAGGGTCCGTGGCAGGGGGCACCGCGGGGGCCGGAGAGTCAGCAGCGGCGAACGGCAGGAGCATAGAAAAAATAATCCTATTCAAAATCTGGGCGGCCGCCGATTAGCTGAGCTCTCAGCCAATCAGTGGCCGCCCAGTATTTTGAATAGGATTTTTTCTATTCTCCCGCTCGCCGCAGGGTCCGGTGTAGTGGCGAGCAGCGGGAGAAAATCCTATTTAAAAATTTGAGCTGCGGGGACACTGCTGGGCTGCTGGTGGGGTGCACTGCTAGAATTGCAGAGGCAGCGTGCAGGGGACGCTGCGGGGGACAGTGACAGAGAGCCGGGCAGGGGGAGGCAGGAGCTGTCAGTGCTGAGAAAAAAGAAGCCCATAAAATGAATGGGCAGCCTGTGATTGGCTGAGCGCTCTCTCAGCCAATTGCTGACTGGCTCAGCCAATCACAGGCTGCCCATTTGTTGTATGGGCTTTTTCCCCCAGCACTGACAGCTCCCGGCTCCCCCTGCCCTGCTCTCCGTTACTGCCGCCTCTGTTACTGTCCCCCGCAGTGTCCTCTGCCTCTGCCCTACTAGCAGCGTCCCCCGACATCCGCCCCGCAGCGTCCCAGCCACCCTGCTTCCTCCACCTACCCGGAGCACAGCTCCCTGCTCTGGCGTCCCCTGCCCGGCTGCACATTAGATTTAGCAAATCTTATGTGCAGCCGGTCCGGACCGGTCATCGGGTCGGACCGGGTGTCTGGACATGCGATTTGGCACGATTTCACTGCCCGATCCATCTGAATCGGGTGAAATCGGGACCAAATCGCATAGTGTATGGGGGCCTTTCCTGTCAGTCAAATTGTGAGGGGATATTTGTCGCTATTTTGGCTCGCACACCCTCGCTGGGAACTGTATGCATGCGCAATCATTCGATAATCGTATTGATTAACTCTGAATAAACCCCTTAATTCCAAAAAGGACAAACTTCAGAAAGCAGAAAAGCAAGGCGTGTCTTTACTTTAATGCTTGTTGATACTGCATACTGTCCCTTTAAACCGGGACACTCATGGATTACACAAGTTCTGGGGTTGACTACACCAGGTGACATGCAGGTCTAAAGGCAGCCAACCCCAGAACCTGTGTAATTCATCAGTGTCCCTGTTTAAAGGGACCTGGCGAGAAACCTATTCGTAGGTCGCCTATAAATGTTACCAAGCGGCAGAGATCCATTAATTGCCCCCGCACACAATCGGTGCCCACCTGGAGCCTGACATACAATTGTCTCTCAGAGATAACATGACACCCTGCAGAAGCATCAGGCGGAGCGATGACAGTGACGCATCGCCCCCGTGTTTGGGGATATTAATGGGAGTTCTTGCTGCTGAATGCCGGATGGGTTTCTTCTGCTGTTGTGTTTTCTTTCTATTGTGCAAACATTTGTCAAGCAGCGTGATCAGTGTCTGTGACACACACATTACATTGTGTTACCTGCCCACACTTCCAATTACTCCTGATGCTGCCATCTGCGCAGACAGAATTATCCTCTTCTTATAAACTGCCATCGGTGCCATCACTGCAGGGCTGGGCAGACAGATCAGGCGGCTCGCTTAACGACGTGTGAGATGGGGACTAGGGGGTTAATTTAGTTCTGTGGCAAATATATACAATATAAAGATGACAGTGGGATATACAGATAGGCCAAAGACAATACAGTACAAGTTGACGCCATATGAACGGATATTGCGGCTCTCCCCCACCTGCACATACAAATGTATGATTGCTGCTGGAGTTGACACAGGTGTAGTGGCAGGTGCTGGAACAAGGAATGCCAGCCCTTCCCACATTGAAATCGCTTAATGGTCCCCATACACTACTACGACTCCTCCGAGGGAAGAAGTCACATAAGATCCCCCTTGAACCGCCCAGCAGCTTCTGTGGCGGCAGGATCACTTATGAGACATTGTATGCAGGCCTATTGTATACGATCCTAGCAAGGCCTGCAGGATCTGATAAATCTATAGTAAAGGCAAATTCCCAGCTCCGATCCAATGAGTATGGGAGCGCACAAGAAGGAGCTGTATAACATTTGATTTGATACTTTTCATCCAATATGTCGGACCGATCCAGCAGAATCAGAAGGAATAATATTGCACTAGTGTACGGGGCCTTTTTTTTGCGATATACTGTATTTGACGGTGATTTACAAGAATGTCCCAGAGCTGACACTCATGTGCTTTACGGTATACAGTCATTAGGTCAAGAGGGTCTAGGTTGACAGTCAATAGGTCGACTACTATTATTCGACAGGCAGAAGGTCAACATGGACAAAAGATTGCCACAAGCAAAAGGTCATCTTGATTTTTTTCTTTGAACGTGTTGTTCATACTTTATCATTTATCATACATGTGTGCAGGGCAGAGTGGGGCACCATGCCCGAAGCGCTCGGTCCATGTTGACATATTTCGACAGATACCAAAAACCCCTTAATAAAACCTCACGTCGACCTTGTCCCATGTTGACTTTTTGCTTGTGTTGACCTTTTGATCAAATCGATGCTGTTGCTTCCCCCAGTCACATCATCGATATTCCAACCCAGGCCATGCCCCTTTATCTTTGGCCACACCTCCTTTTCAGCAGTGAGCACTGGAGGCAAGTGAGGTTGACACAGAGTTGGCATCGGATGTCACTACAAACAGTGATGCTGGCGGTGGGCGACAGTCCTTGCACAGATGTCCACAAGGAGAAGAGTATGTTGCACCACTTACAGAAAGTGGCACTCGGGCAATGGCCAATAGAGGCTGATGTGCGACCTTCTGTGGCGACTTAGGACCAGGCCCGGAATCTAATCTGATAGTTTTTATTTTAAATAGGAAACACCGCAGTCCTCAAATATATGTAGTCCTGGATAGAAGTACAGTACGTGGGGTAGAGGGGATTTTGATACAAAGGGATGCTAAGAGAATCGAAGACAGAATCATTTCTTTAGAAAAAAAATTCATGTTCGTTTGTTCTATGCTCTGTTCTGGAAGAATATATTTGAATATCTTCTTTACTATGTATGTAACCATTTATCTGCTTACAACAGACATCCCACGCTGTCCACCAGGGCGGATCTGAAGCCCCCAATGTATCGCATTGTCTGAGCTCATCCCAATTCGCATGGCAGATCCTCCCTGAAAGGGCTGCATTCTCTGGCGCTGAGCTTTTATGAAGTCATTGAAGAGTTGGCTGCAGTGAGCTGATGTTTCCTATCTCGAAGATGTCAGAGCGAGGACATCGCTGAGATGGGGAGCTGATCGCATGCAGTGTCTCGGGGTGCCCCCCCCCCCACGCTCCAGGCTTTATTGTGATACTGCACAGAGACATCTCTGGCACATTACTCTGGGTTTCATGTCTGTAGATAAGACAATAACGCAGTGTCTGAGAAATACATCAATTCATACATCTCTTAATAAGAATCCACGCCGGGAACAATAGCCAGGATAACCGCACAAAGCTGGCGGCGGCTGGAGAGAGAGTCGCTGCTGTTTCATAGACAGAGGTCGCTTACATTTTTTGTGTGGATTTAATTAAAGTAGATCTTCAGAGGAGAGGTGTTCTTTCTCTTACATTAATTAACCACTGATGAAGATCCTCTACCCAAATAGTATCAAAAACTGAGAACAAGGGGTTGGAAGCTGCAAATAACAGTCAGTGCCAGGGAAAGTATTGGGCAAACTTAGGAGGCTGCATTGGGTACGAATGGTCTGAAGCGAAGGAAGGGGCGAATGCTTGCATGTGGGGTTACATCTACCCCCCTGCAGCGCAGCACAGTGCTACCCGGGTGCTCAGTTACCGGATGCGTCTGCATGTAGCCCACACATGCTGGGCAGCTTTATTCTCACACTGCAATACAGCTATGAGTTAGGACACGCCCCTCCCACACCTAATCTCTGCACGTTACATCCGCCCCTGCAGTACAGAATGGTGTTACCCAGGTGCTCAGTTACCGGCTGCTTCTGCATGTAGCCCACACATGCTGGGCAGCTTTATTCTCACACTGCATTACAGCTATGAGTTAGGACACGCCCCTCCCACACCTAATCTCTGCACGTTACATCCGCCCCTGCAGTACAGCATGGTGTTACCCAGGTGCTCAGTTACCGGCTGCTTCTGTATGTAGCCCACACATGCTGGGCAGCTTTATTCTCACACTGCATTACAGCTATGAGTTAGGACACGCCCCTCCCACACCTAATCTCTGCACGTTACATCCGCCCCTGCAGTACAGCATGGTGTTACCCAGGTGCTCAGTTACCGGCTGCTTCTGCATGTAGCCCACACATGCTGGGCAGCTTTATTCTCACACTGCATTACAGCTATGAGTTAGGACACGCCCCTCCCACACCTAATCTCTGCACGTTACATCCGCCCCTGCAGTACAGCATGGTGTTACCCAGGTGCTCAGTTACCGGCTGCTACTGCATGTAGCCCACACATGCTGGGCAGCTTTATTCTCACACTGCATTACAGCTATGAGTTAGGACACACCCCTCCCACACCTAATCTCCGCATGTTACATCCGCCCCTGCAGTACAGCATGGTGTTACCCAGTTGCTCAGTTACTGGCTGCTTCTGCGTGTACCCCACAAGCCAGGGACAGATGGGCTGTGACAATATGGCCCCCTTTCCCTTGTGACAATACTGGACACCACTTAGTGCGGGTAACCACTTGGTGTCAGCAAACACCAGGAGAAGAAGCGGAGTACACACACAGTACTTTTTGCATTTGTGGAGCATATTGCGCATGTTCTCATTCTGCGCATGCACTGGAACTCAGCTGATCCCAAGTCGCCCATATTTCAGTTCTGTCCCCACATGTGTTTTCAGACATATATTTGCAGCCAGTACAGGGCTGGTGAGCGTGAGCTCTGATGCCAAGCATCCATGTGGGAGAATAAAGCGCCCCGATTTGGCTTCCTTCAATTCCACACAGAGGTGGGCCTAGGGCCGGTACATACTGTTTTGGTGCCCTAGGCAAAACTCAGCTTCCTTCCTCCCACCCCCTGCACACCCAAATACCCCCATTCCAGACCGTTGGGTGAAGATGTGGAGGTGACGTCTTCAGCACCTGCCGTTTCATCATAAATGATGTGATAGTCAGACTCAGGCACACCCCCAGATTCTGGTGCCTCTAGGCATCTCCCTAATAGAAGAGCTGGCCCTGGGTGGACCCAATACACTGAGGGGTAGATTTATTAAGCTTGGTGAAGTGATAAACTGTTTTTATCACCGGCCAATCAGCTCCTACCTCTTATTTTTCAAACCAAGCCTGTAACTTCACAGGTAGGAGCTGATTGGCCGGTGATAAAAACCAGACAGTTTATCACTTCACCAAGCTTAATAAATCAACCCCTCAATATATTGTCGAGTTGTGCCCGCCCACAAGTTGCTGTCTCATGCCATCTGTCATCTATGGCATCCCATAGCCCTGAAGAAGCGGGCATGACCCATGTAATACTCAGCAGCAATGTGAGTACATGGACGATACAACTGAATATAAATGTATTATTCTCTCAGCGTATAGCAGAGGATGTTACGTGTACTGTACCTATTGCCTATGTACGGAGCTCTCTATAGATTCTGCGCCATCTTATCTATTAGTAATTCCCTCTTCTTCCCGTTTGTGTAAAGAAATCCATTACAGCTCAGCAGGTATTCTCCAACATTCACATGGAAATGAACAGAACATTAGGGGTCACGTTTAATAATCAATTTACTTGCTAACTCATTTACTGTAGCTTTTACAGACATGAAGATTTATGACCTTATTTAGATTATGCTGCTCGTTAGTTTCTCTTTATCTGCATAGAAAAAGCTTCCCAGATACTGTATATGTGCAGTCGGGATGCGGTCATTTGGTCTACTGCATTATGGTCGACAGTCATTAGGTCGAATCCATTAGGTCGACATGCTAAAAGGTCGACATGACTCTAGGTCGACATGATTCTAGTTCGAAAGGTCATTAGTTCGACAGGTCATTAGTTCGACAAGGTCATTAGTTTGACATTGTCTATGTCGACATTCACAAGGTCGACATGGAGTTTTTCACTGTTTTTTGAGCCAACATGTGCCGACAGGCGGTATTTCATGCCCTACCATCCACTAGGGCGTGGTGGGAGAATAAAATAGTGTGCCGAGCGTAGCGAGGCACCGTGCCCGACACATTGCGAGCGCAGCGAGCGTTGCGAGGGGATGCAGTGCACTTTAAACTGTGTCCATGTCGACTGTGTTGACATTCAGGTAAAAAAACAGTGAAAAACCCCATGTCGACCTTGTGAATGTCGACATAGACAATGTCGAACTAATGACCTTGTCGAACTAATGACCTGTCGAACTAATGACCTTTCGACCTAGAATCATGTCGACCTAGAGTCATGTCGACCTTTTAGCATGTCGACCTAATGGATTCGACCTAATGACTTTCGACCATAATGCAATAGACCAAATGATCCCAACCCGTGCAGTCCTATCACATACAGTCCATACAACACATGGGACCTTATTCTGATTGATTCGGTCCTCCGTGCGTTCGCAGCCTTGCGAGTCAATCAGAATATGGTCCATAGAGTACATACATGTGCAGTACATACAGCACACAGCATCTTATATTTCTAAATGTCAACACAAATATTTACTTCCTTTGAAGGCAAGGTTTCCCCGGCAACTGATTGTTCTTCAGTCACCGCTGGATAAATAAGTCACATTTTTATCTGAAGCCCTTTAATGTTTCCTGTGACCCATTGGTTATATCTCGTGGCTGGGAAACCATATTCTGACTTGTAACTGGGGTGTAGGGAAAGGCAATACAACAAATGCACCATCAAAGACTACAATAAACTATCTATGAGCACAACTGAGGGACTGCAAAGGACATGTTTATATATTTGCAGATGTAACGTATTGTATTTGATGCTTATGGCAGCATTTGGCTCAATTCTACACACCTCGATGGGAGGGAGGGCCATAACTAGGGTGGTGGGAGGGGGCCGCTGCATACAGTGTTGCAGGGTAGGGGGTACATACTTGTCAATTATATGTTTTAATTAGTTTCACTTGTAAGCTTCCCTCCTTATTGAGGTCCAGCATCTCCTGACTAGTTTAATGAGTAAGGTGTTTGATTGGAATGCAACAGGTATTGGGTTTAACTCCTGGGTATGGCAGTATATAGAAATGTCTTATTTACTAAAGGGTACTGTAACTCAACGAATGTGGTATAACAGGCATTCCAAACCACGGTCCTCAAGGCACACCAACAGTGTAGGTTTTAGTGATATCCGAGCTTGAGCACAGGTGATTTAATTAGTACCTGAGTTATTTTGGGAATGACTGTGATAAAAAGAGGATTTGTATCCTATTCCATTTCCTTGCAATGTTCTAGAAATGTGTCTGGATGAATCATATCACAGGCTTTCTCGGGGAGCAGTTTTGTCATGATCCTTCTCCACAATGACATGCATTTTAAAATGGGGGGGGGGGCACCAATTCTCTTTCTGGTAGTTAGTTATGGCTCGGGGGAGTGGGGGCTGTCCTAGGTTATACATACAAGATAGGTTCCCCTTTTTGCGCCCCATGTTGTATTCACAAATAAAAATTCTAAAGGTGGGGGCCACAATGTGGTGCTTGAGGCCCACTTTTAAATGCTGTAAATGCTGAAGGAGGCCATACCATTTTGGAGTTCGGCCAGTGCTGCAGCCACGGAGTAGATGAATTCCACTGTATATACCAGACACAAGCCAACCTAATACCAGCAACTAGTAATGGGAGCCACTGGCGCGTTTCGCCCACCTACAAATGGACTTTTCCCTAGGGGAAATGGAAACTGCTCATCATTTGATGTGGCGGTAAAAAAGTGTGGAAGGGATGGTATCTCCACAATATAGGCCCAAAGCCAGGGATTCCGAGAAGGGTGTGGTACTAATTATCCTTGTGGGTGGGTCTGGTGGGGGACCGGGCTAGCTAATGTGGGGAGGGATTACATTTATTGTGTTTTATATTGTTTATTCAGAGGAGGTGTAGCCACGCCTTCCAGATTTGGTCACGCCCCCTTCAGTACCCTGCCCAGAGTCTGGGGCATCTGAAAGAGCTGCATTAGAGATGTGTTGGCCCAGTTACTCTATTCCTTCCAGGTGATCCTGGAGTTTGTCAGTTTGAACATGACCTTTTAATACCTTAGAAGACGACTGCAGAAATATCTTATGAGCCCTCCGATCTCCAGGCCCATGGAGCAAGACAAAGAGAAAAATTCTGTAGTTTATCCGACACAGACGCGTCATCTGATTTACGCTTAGCCAAGCATTGTATTCTTCCCTCTTATTTTATTTATAACGCCTTTTGTTTAGTGCCACGGTGTGCTGGCACAGCAATATTTGCGGCTAACAATTATAAATTGCCGTAATAAATGCGGCCTCTTTGTTCAGGGCTGTTTATTTCTGTGTTCCTCTAAACTGTAACATGATAGATTCAGTAATGAGATGAGACAACCACTACAGTATGTCACCTTTACCCGGGTCCCGCTGTAAATAACACAGAGGCCGGGAGTGTCACCGCACTGCGAACCTCATTCCTGCAGTCTGCAGTAGAGTGCTGGGGATAATCAGCCCAATTATTGATTAGATGAAGTCATCGTTAAATGATAGTTTGTTAACCCTGTTACTTTCATTAGGGTATTAAAGGAATAATTGATCATTTAGACATTTAAAAAATAATACAGTCTGTAATATTACAAAAAAAGAGCATTAAAATGTAAAGTCCAAGACACATCCTACAATTTCAATGGGTAGTGTACGATTGGTCGACGGTGTCAATAGAAATCCGGGAAAACTAAATTGTTGGGCTCCAAAACAGCGGGATAGGTGCTGGTCAGAATGATCCCAATGTAGTGGTTTCCCAATGACTATAAATGGGGTCTGGACGGAGATTGGCAATGAAGGAAGATGTCTATATTATTCTGCATCATAACATCTGTATTCTGCAACTGCTGGTTTGTGTCACATGGAATTCCTCCGTCACTGAGTTTCCACCCATTGTTTAACACCAACCACCCAAACATTTCATGTTTTCCAGGTCACCTTTAAAATGTGACAGTTTGTCATACACCTGTGCCCAGCTAGGTGGCCTGGAAAACATGACATGTTTGTGGTCCTAAGGACCGAGTTGGAGAACCTGTGCTTTAATGATTCACACTCACCATACTAAAGTATTAAGGCAGTCAGTGCGGATTCCCATGCAGATCCCTGCATACTAGCGCTTGGGATGCCGGAATCCTGATACTGGTCAGAAGACCGACACTGAAACTTTGGCACTGCTCACAATGCCGGAGCTGGAGACCTGTCTGTCAACATCCCACACATAAGTATGCTGGGGCTTGTTAGGGTCAGGCTGCGGTGGGGGCAGTAGATTTAGACTGCAGAAGGGATTGTTAGGCTGCGTGGGGAGGGGGTTTGGCATAAGGGGTGTGGTTGAGGATTGTCTGCTGGTGGGGGGATGTAGGTTTAGGCAGTATAAGAAGTTAGGGTTAGTATGTAGAAGGGAGGGTTAGGCACTAAGGGGTGTGATTAGGAATAGTCTGCTGGTATGGGGGGGGCATAGGATTAGGCATTAAGGGGTGTGGTTAGGCTGTGGCAGGTTAGGCACTAAGGAGCGTGGTTATGGTTAGGCACTAACGGGTGTGGTTAGGGTTAGGCTGAGGCAGGTTAGAGTTAGGCACTAACGGGTGTGGTTAGGGTTAGGCACTAAGGGGTGTGGTTAGGGTTAGGCTGAGGCAGGTTAGAGTTAGGCACTAACGGGTGTGGTTAGGGTTAGGCACTAAGGAGTGTGGTTAGGGTTAGGCACTAAGGAGTGTGGTTAGGGTTAGGCACTAAGGAGTGTGGTTAGGGTTAGGCACTAAGGAGTGTGGTTAGGGTTAGGCACTAAGGAGTGTGGTTAGGCACTTAGGGGTGTGGTTAGGGTTAGGCACTTAGGGTGTGGTTAGGCTTAGTCACTAAGGGGTGTGGTTGGGGTTAAGCTGCGGGTGGGGCAGGTTAGGCACTTAGGGGTGTGGTTAGGGTTAGGCACTTAGGGGTGTGGTTAGGGTTAGGCACTTAGGGTGTGGTTAGGGTTAGGCACTTAGGGTGTGGTTAGGGTTAGGCACTAAGGGGTGTGGTTAGGCACTAAGGGGTGTGGTTAGGGTTAGGCTGCAGGTGGGACAGATTAGGGTTAGGCTGCAGATGCAGAGTGTTAGAGTAGTAGTGGGAGAGGGTTAGAATACTTACCTAGCAGGTGTGTGGCATCCATTCCACAGATTATAAAGCAGAATCTGGCCCTGAAATTAACTTGTCATTGGCTGTTCCACTGTGAAATCTGACCGCTCAGAAATTCCACCACAACTTATCTCTCTCTCTCTCTAGACATATAGTTGAGATATATATACACATATATACTGTATATTACTGTGGTCCCTGTACCTTATAATACTATTATTTTACCATGTAGCGGCACAATTAGAGCGTCTCCATGCTGAACGTTCATCTCTCTGTCATTAGCTGTTGCTGATGTCAATAGATAGTGATGTATTTTAAATAATTATGCAAATTTTAGCTTAGCTCCTATTTAAATTCACATTTTCTTGGCTATTAACAAAGCCTGGCTTGCTGAGGAAGCAGTACCTCGCCGTTTACATTAAACTTAACACAATATGCAATAAAAAGCTAATTTTGCATCCAAGCTGTCTTTGCATCAATGTTAAATGAACTTTCATACACATTCTGTAAATCGCACGCTTATAAATGACTTATTTACAGCAGCTGGAGAATGACAGATACAATGAATGCTGAGCTCCGCTCCGGCTGCACCAAAAAAGGCTTTGGAGGGTTTTTTTGTTTCCTGGATTTTTCGTAAGAACTAAATGACCCCAATCAGACAGATTCCACTAAACTTCCAATTCTGCATTTCAGCATTTATCTGAGATTCACCCTCATTTCCTGCTTACTACAATGTAAGTCATATCACTGTACATTGTCTTCTAACAGATATTTCATACATAGCCTTAAGCTGTGTACACATGGGGGCGATAGGGGCTGAAATCGCTGGAAATATGGTCGCTGGCGACCATATTGCCAGTGATTGGAGTGCTCACCAGCGATAAATCGCCGGGGGCGCCCGTTTTTAGCCCCCTTATGATCGCTGGTCGCAGGAGCTTGCTGATTACCTTTGCTGCTCCCCCGGCAGAGGTTCCCTTTCATCAGTGGCCATCTCTGGTCGCTGATGAAAAGGAGAAAGTGAGCAATGTATTGCTAGCAATATATGGCTGAGCAATATATCTCCCCGTGTGTACGGGGCTTAAGTGTTGGGGAAGTCTTGCAGGGGCAATGCAGGAATTATAGGAAGGAAGCATTTGACAGGCAAAAGGTTGACATGAGTTTTTCATGTTTTTTTATCTATGTCGACGTAAGTAGACATGAACACCGTATAAGTGTACCTCGTTAAGCTTGGCACACTATTATATTCTCACTCTGTGCCCACATGGATAATAAAGTATAAAATACTTTTTTTTTAAAAAAAGGTCTAAAAACGAATGTCGACCTAATGCTTGTGTCGACCTTTTGACCATGTCGACCTATTTCATGTGTCAACCCAGTGCTGCCATTAGGGGGGTGCTGTGGGTACAGCTGTCCCCGGCACGGCCTCTCTGTGAGAGAGAGAGAGAGAAAGGCGCTCATTTCCTTATGGCAGCCCTGTGTCAACCTATTGTGGTCGACCTAATGCTTGTCGACTGGGACCATATTCCACTGTAACTCTCCCCTCTCATATCTTAATGCACCCAGAAAAGGGCCGGTCACCACCCCCAAACGCTGACTTCCTGTCAATCAACTTGCATACAGGCAGCAATAAAAAAAGATGCTGGATTTTATCGCAGGATGGGTTCGCGCATGTGCGCTACAATCCGTACACATGCGCAGTAGATCAATAACTGACTGGGCTGCGAATTCGCTCTGGATAACCCCCTATGTCCCCCGCTATGACATGCATGTGGTAATTGGGACCATTGTCTTAGCTGATGCTGCGATTTATCGTCTCACGTGGCGCTGGGCGGCTCCCGGTATAGCATTGTAAATCTCAATTTGAACAGAGGGAAACATTTTATGTGTAATATAATTTCCCATTGAGGGTTTCAAATAAAACAAAATTGTTCGCCAAAGGGGGATTTCTTGCTACAACAATGAAACCTATAAATTCAGCAGGATAATATATATATATATATATATATATATATATATATATATATATATATATATATATATATATATATATATATATATATATATATATATATACCAGCACAAATGTCTATGTTAGGGTTTTCTCCCGTTTCCCTGTAGCAGGAATGATTTGTGGCTTCTCAGACCTTATGTCCAATTCTGAGCCAGTAATCCCCAGTAATCCTGCGGCTGAAAGTGGTTAATCTTTCAGCCCGGCAGGCGTACACACATGGCGATGATGGATGAAAAACCATCCATCATCGCCTCATCTGCTGGTAAAACCAGCAGATGAACCACTTTCCTAGCGATGATGCGGGAGCGCGCATCATCGCTAGTCGGCAATCTCTGGGCCATACACACTAGGCGATTTTGAGCCGAAAATCGCTCAAAACGGCTGTTTTAAGCGATTTTCGGCTGAAAATCGTCAAGTGTGTATGGGCCTTTATTAGTCATCAAACTAGCTTAAAGAGTGTTCTATAGATAAGAGCAGCTACTGTACGTGTTAGGAGATGGGAGCATATACTGTGGGTGTTAGGAGATTTGAGCATATACTGTGCGTGTTAGGAGATGGGAGCATATACTGTGGGTGTTAGGAGATTTGAGCATATACTGTGCGTGTTAGGAGATGGGAGCATATACTGTACGTGTTAGGAGATGGGAGCATATACTGTGGGTGTTAGGAGATTTGAGCATATACTGTGCGTGTTAGGAGATGGGAGCATATACTGTACTTGTTAGGAGATGGGAGCATATACTGTGGGTGTTAGGAGATTTGAGCATATACTGTGCGTGTTGGGAGATGGGAGCATATACTGTGCGTGTTAGGAGATTGGAGCATATACTGTACGTGTTAGGAGATGGGAGCATATACTGTGCGTGTTAGGAGATTTGAGCATATACTGTACGTGTTAGGAGATGGGAGCATATACTGTGGGTGTTAGGAGATTTGAGCATATACTGTCCGTGTTAGGAGATTGGAGCATATACTGTATGTGTTAGGAGATGGGAGCATATACTGTACGTGTTAGGAGATGGGAGCATATACTGTGGGTGTTAGGAGATTTGAGCATATACTGTCCGTGTTAGGAGATTGGAGCATATACTGTATGTGTTAGGAGATGGGAGCATATACTGTGGGTGTTAGGAGATTTGAGCATATACTGTGCGTGTTAGGAGATGGGAGCATATACTGTACGTGTTAGGAGATGGGAGCATATACTGTGCATGTTAGGAGATGGGAGCATATACTGTACGTGTTAGGAGATGGGAGCATATACTGTACGTGTTAGGAGATGGGAGCATATACTGTGCATGTTAGGAGATGGGAGCATATACTGTACGTGTTAGGAGATGGGAGCATATACTGTGCATGTTAGGAGATGGGAGCATATACTGTACGTGTTAGGAGATGGGAGCATATACTGTACGTGTTAGGAGATGGGAGCATATACTGTGCATGTTAGGAGATGGGAGCATATACTGTACGTGTTAGGAGATGGGAGCATATACTGTGGGTGTTAGGAGATTTGAGCATATACTGTGCGTGTTAGGAGATGGGAGCATATACTGTATGTGTTAGGAGATGGGAGCATATACTGTACGTGTTAGGAGATGGGAGCATATACTGTGCATGTTAGGAGATGGGAGCATATACTGTACGTGTTAGGAGATTTGAGCATATACTGTGGGTGTTAGGAGATTTGAGCATATACTGTGCGTGTTAGGAGATGGGAGCATATACTGTATGTGTTAGGAGATGGGAGCATATACTGTGGGTGTTAGGAGATGGGAGCATATACTGTACGTGTTAGGAGATGGGAGCATATACTGTGGGTGTTAGGAGATTTGAGCATATACTGTGCGTGTTAGGAGATGGGAGCATATACTGTATGTGTTAGGAGATGGGAGCATATACTGTACGTGTTAGGAGATGGGAGCATATACTGTGCATGTTAGGAGATGGGAGCATATACTGTACGTGTTAGGAGATGGGAGCATATACTGTACGTGTTAGGAGATGGGAGCATATACTGTACGTGTTAGGAGATGGGAGCATATACTGTACGTGTTAGGAGATGGGAGCATATACTGTACGTGTTAGGAGATGGGAGCATATACTGTGGGTGTTAGGAGATTTGAGCATATACTGTGCGTGTTAGGAGATGGGAGCATATACTGTATGTGTTAGGAGATGGGAGCATATACTGTACGTGTTAGGAGATGGGAGCATATACTGTACGTGTTAGGAGATGGGAGCATATACTGTACGTGTTAGGAGATGGGAGCATATACTGTGCGTGTTAGGAGATGGGAGCATATACTGTACGTGTTAGGAGATTTGAGCATATACTGTGGGTGTTAGGAGATTTGAGCATATACTGTGCGTGTTAGGAGATGGGAGCATATACTGTATGTGTTAGGAGATGGGAGCATATACTGTACGTGTTAGGAGATGGGAGCATATACTGTACGTGTTAGGAGATGGGAGCATATACTGTACGTGTTAGGAGATGGGAGCATATACTGTACGTGTTAGGAGATGGGAGCATATACTGTACGTGTTAGGAGATGGGAGCATATACTGTGCATGTTAGGAGTTTTATAGCATCACACAAACGCACCTACTTTATGTCCAACTCTGTATCAGTCCCATAGGGTATAAACAGCAACACCATGCATTATCTTTTTGGTAGGAATGAGATATGTCCTAAAATGGGCAGTGTAGGGGAAGATGTTGGTCACAAGTATCCATAGTTCTCTGCTACCTGCAGACCACCTTATGGAGACGCCTATTCCACTGTAATAAGGCACACATGGAATGCGTGATAAATGCACAGACAGAACTTCCCTTAATGTACACAAGACTAAAAGGCACAATAGCAAAATGACATAAAAGAAGCAGAACATAAAAGTCTATAGAAGGATTAAATCATCTGTGAGTAATGTGGGCTCTGTGCAGGCACAATCTATACTATAGTATATTATTAATCAGGTTATTACATTGAACGAAATACAATGAGATGAGCGCATGCAAGGTGCAGAATAACAGACGGCCATATGTACTATACCATTTGTGCTATTACAGGGTAACGCCAAGCTAATTGCTTAGACGCCGCTACTATAATTTAATGGATCTTTTTAAAATTCCACATCATGTCCTGATATTGGGTAAATAAGGAGAAAGGTAAAAGCCATTACTGTTAATGGCTGCTAGTGTTTCACTCGTAGGGATGACATTTTTATTAAGGGCTGCACGTCCCCCTGTATGTTTTTGCATACCTTTGGCAATCTGGTCATGCTGTTCTCTTTTAATTGCTTTTATTAGCCCAATAAATACTCCTTAAATTGCACATTTCTCCATCCAATCTCCACTGTGATGGTTCTACGTGATGTATTGATTTCCAAAGGTCACATTAAGCGCTCTAGAACATGCCGGTCGTGCACCGCGCTGGGTGAAGGGGGACCTTCTAAAATGTTAAGCGGCCCAAGTCGTGCAATGGCCATCAAAGCAGGCGCTATGGGAAGGACGTGAGCTGATGTATTCGGTGGGTGGGGGAATGAGTGATGATTATGATAATTAGGAGGATGAGGACCTTTATGCTTGGTGCTATTTCAAAGCTCAACAAGAATTTGCACTGGGACTCACCTGAGAATAAAGGGTCAGCAGGGCTGGTGCAAGGTTTTTTGGAACCCTGGGCAAATCTTCAGCCTTCTGCCCCACCATCTGTACCCAGATACCTAACTCCTCAGGAAGGCAGAATCTTAAAAAAATTCCCAGCCGCCACCTGTAATGAGAACAACTATGATTCAGCAGTGCCCCCCACCTCCCGACTCAGCGCCCTCAGCAGCAGTCTAATGGGGGAGAGGCCTCTGAAAGTGTGACTTCATTTAGCCCAGCATAAAATGGATTTAATCTTCACCTCTGATGGGTTGCCCATAGCCACATCTCTTCTTCAATAGCACTCCCATTTCAATAAATAAAAGTGTGTACACGCTACACTAATTGGGGGTCCACATGCTCAGGTGCTGATATTGACATAAAAAAGTGAAACGCTCATCTAGACCATTTCCATGTCAACACTTTGATTGTGTCAACCTTTTTCACTGTCGACCTAGAAAATGTTGACCTTTGGTGTCGACCTATTGACTGTCTACCTAGATACTCTAGACCATGTAAGAAGAACATATAGACATCAATATAGACAGATTTCTTCACAGTGGGTGGCATCAGTCAGCTTACTGGTCTATCACGTGTGTCTAACATGTGTCTGTCTGTGTCTCCTGACTTACTGTGCGTGTCTCATATCACACATGTACAGATGGAGCATCCCTTGCCCTGCGCCCACCAGAAAGCCCTCTGTGGCGAGCGCTGGTGGACAGGGACTCCATTAAACTGGGACGCACGTGCATCTCAAGCGCACCCATGTCCCAGTCTCTCGGCGGCTGGGCGCCGGGACCCTGCCCATCTCTGCTTCAGGGAGACAGGCAGGGCTAGGGGTAAGCGTCAGAGGCAGTGAGGAGGTGGGTACCCTGGGGGAGCTCCGTCGCCACAGGGCATGCGAGCGTCCCGTTGGTGGGAGCTGGCGGCTGCCGATAGTTTCGCCAGCCCCTGCCTTAATGAGGGGCGCTACATCTGTAGGGATAAATTTACTAAGCTGGAAGTTCTATGGAAGATGAGCTGTTGCCCATAGCAATCCAGTTGGTAAGATTGTACTTCTTGTTTATTTGGCACCTTTAAGAATATAATAGATTGTATGTGATTGGTTGCCCATAGCAACATCTCATCTTCAATAGAACTTTCATAATGTATACATTGATCTAAACTCCTGCAACAAGTGACATATGTTCTACAAGACTACATTAAGTGACCGTTACATAATTACACATGGCATAGATATACAGACTTCTTGTGAAACTAACGGTGTGTACACACGGTAGATCAGATCGTATCGGGACTCGCATAGCACGGCATGCATGCAGTGCCACAATTTTGACTATATAGTGCAGATCTGCACTATATAGTCAATGCAGCCAAGACTATCTGTCTTGGGATACGTGAACGCGCATCGGGGTCGCAAGCAGATCGTAAGGGTTAAAACCCTTGCGATCTGCTTGCGATCTGCATGCGATGCCGACACAATGTTGACTATATTGTCAACATCGGAAGGCATATCTTACCATGTGTACACACTATTAGAGCTACCATAGGCCTCATTACTGCTAATTAAAAGAATTATATGCATCTTTAAATATTGTATTTGAGTAAGACTTCTGGAAACTGTATCTAGAATTCTTCCATCTGTAATTTATTTCAGAAAGTCGCAACCCCAGATTTATTCATTACAATAACTTGGTTAAACTGATTGATTCACCGTTTTACCAGGTAAATCATTCTTGGGACAAATAACTCTTTCTAAGCCGTATTAACCAACATCCAAGTTCCGGGTTCCATGGTAGTGCGCTAATAACACAATATCATTTAGCTGCGTTTTGCTGGAAGATTAACTCGAGTTGGAAGAAGAGTTATAGTGACGTATTTAATGAAATAATTCATGGCATTCATAAATGCAAGATGAGCTGTTAAATTCGGGGAGTAACCACCTGACAGGGGAAATATATGAACAAATGGCTCACTTTAGCTCCCAGTAATAATGAACCACAAAAGGGTCTGTTAATCTGATCATGTAGAGGCTTAATGCACAGTGCGTGGAGGAAGCCAGGGTTATACGTCTTGCAGGTTCCCCAGCTAAAGGGACAGTTAAGGATCATTTGAATTATTAATGAGGCCAGAACTCTGATTGGTACATTAGATACAACTAGTGCTGTGTGCACGGACTTGGCCAAGTTCCTGCTTTTCAGTAATTTTGAGCTAAAAAAGACAAATATATTTTTTTAAATGTTAATAAATAGCACTTAATGGTTGTGAAATATTTTTTTTTATATACAAAAATAATACACTGAAAACAATATTATTATTATTAATGACTGTTTAGTCCATTTAAGCAGCCTAAAACGATTTTATGAAATGACGGCCATTTTTCATAGTCACAATAAATTAGCCCGCTATGTATTTTTATGGAGAATTTTTATTGCTGGTGAGAAATCAATATGCCAGGTCCCATTAAATATATAATGATCTTGGCTTAGAACAATCCACACAGCACAAATATTCTAATCAGTACGATGTCATTCATGCATCTATATGCTCATAGGTGCCGATTTTTTTTTTTTTGGTGGTGGGTGCTCAAGCCAAACATATAGGGGAGTGGCTTCCTGTGACAGGGGCACGGCCACAAAATAATACTGATTTATATTACGCAGTAAGTTGTCTCCAATATTCAAATTATGGCAACAGTGCAAAATACATAAAGGGGAGTGCAGTGGGACATGGGCGGGTGTGCCGCTGCTGGGCGGGTGGATGCTCATCAATTTCCATGGGTGCTTGGGCCCTCAAGCACCCACAGAATCGGCACCTATGTATATACTCTCTGATGGATCTCATCATTACTCATACAGGGGCTGAATCTGAATTGCTAGCAAACACCGATGTTGGTGAAGTTCAGCAAATGTTCTGCTACTGTGCGTGCATCTAAGTCGCATCACACTTTTGTCCCATGTGTGTTTGTACACAGTCACAGATGAGCGGAGATGGTCTGTTGGTACTTATATGTTAGTTGGGCGTCCACTAAGCTATTTGCTTAGTTTTATGCATCCACGTGCGGGGCTCGCTGCGCTCGCCACGCTTCGGGCTCGGTGGCTCGCTGCGCTCGCCACACTGCATAAAATCAACTCCATGCCGACAGGGATAGTGGGGGTATGAGCGTACTAACTATAGTGGGTGCCCAACTAACATATAAGTACCGGTCGGTCTTATGAGCGTGTTATGGGAGTGTTGTGGGCATGTCATTAAATTGTTTGCTTACTCGGGTAATTCATCATTGTAAGTTTCAATGGTGCAAGTTATAGTGACTAGGACACAACAGGTGGTATTACAGTGTGTACAGATGCTGACAGTGGGGTGAACCCAGTCCTTGCACATTCATATGCACGGATTTGCACCAGGGAAGTGATTGAACCTAATTTTACATAAAGTCAGTGGTTGAAAGTCCTCATCTTATGCTTGCTCAGAGTCCTTTCAATTGTGTTTAATCGGTTCCGTATTACCTCATGCATTTACAGTACAGGCTGTTCCCTGGGGGTTATTCAGACCCGATTGCTGCTGTGCGAAATTGCAGAACCCTGCAATAAGATAGTCACCGCCTAGACAGAGTGAATACCCGCTGTGCAAGTCTGCGAATGTCCTGCAACAATATCACACTCACTCACCATCAAATGATTTTTGCAGTGTATGCGGTCTCTGCGGAAATCTGACACTTCCACAAGTGTACGATAGAAACAGGCTGATTGAGCCAAGAGCGTTTCCCCTGACACTCCCAGAAAACGTCTGGTTACTACCCCCAAACACCGGCTTCCTGTCAGTCCAGTTGCAATGGGGATTGTGAATAAAAAGAAATGCTGATTTGTATCGCTGTTTGGCCTCGATCATGACCCATACGCATGCACACTTATTTGATAATTGATCGCCGTGCGAATCCACACAGCAGCGATCAGCTCTAAATAAGCCCTGATGTGGCTACAACAGTATTTCCCCAGCACAGCTTTGACACACGCTCCGTCAATGGTGCTGAATGTCCCCAGTGCAGCTCTGACATATGCTCCATCCATGGTGCTGAATGTCTCTAGCACAGCTCTGACACAGGCTCTGTCCATGGTGCTGAATGTCTCCAGCACAGCTCTGACACAGGCTCTGTCCATGGTTCTGAATCTCCCCAGCTCAGCTATAACCCTTGAGCTGTACATAGTGCTGAATGTGGCTGTAGAATTTCTATTGGGCACATTTAACACCCGTTTTTGGGGGTTAGCCGCAAATATTAAATATCATTAGAATGGATGCAGGAGAGACCGCAGGCAAGAATCTCTGATCCCTGCAGTGATTCCCCCTGCCCCGTTAGCAGCAGCATCCCCCAAAGGTTACTGTATCAACATCGGGCAGCATCGCAGTGGGACCCAGGGTACTGCCATTCTGAGATGGTGGTAGCCAACATAGCCTGTGGGCTACAGACTGCACTGGCACGGTAGTGTGGTCAGCGGGTTCGGCCGGGCAACAGTGCTTATCACTCTTTCAGAATCCCTGTTCCAGCATCTGCAGGTTGATAAATTCAATCGAAATGATCTTGAATGCAATCCTGGGTGGTAAGTTCCACCCAGATTGCATTGCATATGCAGTCCAACAATTAATGGGCCCCTATATTATTTATTTATTTACAGTTTCTCATATAGCGCAAACATATTCTGCAGAGTATAGCTGAACATTCACATCAGTCCAGTCCTGTCTTGATTTACAAGTGATCTTCCATATCCAGTGGCATTACATTATACATGCATGTATGCTTGGGCACAATTTTCCTACATACCTACAAGATTTAATCTTATTTACAGGATACTGTAGGTTAAATGAATCATGAGACTGTGGGGACATCTGCATCTTAGTTGTGTCACTTCTGTGTTTGTTAAACTTCCTTTGACATTGCTCAGCTAAATCTAAAAATACACATCTAGTAAGCAATGCAAAAAGAATCACATTACAAAGGATGGGATGGAACCCAGTGATCACCAGCTGGTGCAGAATTCGAGATAGTAAATGTCTCTAAACCCTTGAAATTCAGCTTTTACCCCTTATCTTACTCTGCATTTGGGAATGAAAGCCTTCAGGTATCTGCATGTCTGCACTTGTCACTATATAACTCATGTATTCCATATACTATGATAGAATCTAAAGGTGCCCATACACGTTACAATTATTGTATACAATATTGTATACAATATCGCATCTCGGTTTTGCGATAAGATGAGATCTAGTACAAAAAGTATATGCAGCACATACTTTTTGTACTAGATCTCATCGCAAAACCGTTATGTCATGAGATGCGATATTGTATACAATATTGTATACAATAATTGTAACGTGTATGGGCACCTTAAGACTTATTAGCACAATACATGTAATATGGTGCCACCATAGCTGATTCTGTATGTGTAGATAGCGACCTTGTATGTGGCTATTATCCCACGAATAGTTCTGTCACCATCTCTTATAGGAAGGTTTCTTCTCTACACAGTCCCCTGAGACAGCTGTGGAAGTAGAGCAGTTTCCGGCCGTAAGTACTGCTCTCGGCACTCATCTTCCTCTTGTGTGTCTTTGAGGCTCCAGGAAGTGGGTGCTGGTTTGGGCAACAGGTACATAAAACACTGGGTATGGGGCAGGCATGTAGGTGCCAGGCATTGCTGCTGGGGCTGGGAAAGGTGGGCGGACGGAGGCAGAACTGGTTCCGCCTGCAATTAATACTGATGGAATTCAGTTCTGCCCCGTTCCTGCCCACTTTAACCCTTGTAGGACATAAAATTGGGGTATACTGCGCTAAAACTTTGAAAAAAAGCTGCTCAATAAAATAAGGACAATAAAAATAGGAAAAATTAGTGCTAATGAAGAGTTTAAAAGAAAAGAATAGGTAAAAGTGGGAAAAAACACCTGAAAAATAAAACGTTAGCAAGAAAATGTTTATAGCTCCTTAGAGCTTGTGTGTATGTTTGTCCGTAATTTGTAATATCAGAAACCGTTTCTGCTGTAATTCTTCTTTTATATACAATACTTAAATACTATTGGACAAATGTAATAGCCTCCGAGTTTGGCAGCCATGTGGGATACCGACTGAACTTGATGGTTTTTTAAAGGGGCAAAACCAGGCCTTGTAAATGATTGCCTCTTTAAAAAAAAGTCTGCATTTCCCCAGAACACAGAGGCAATTACATTGGGTCCCCAATGTATCCTCAGGGGCAAGTTGAAGTCCCTTTGGATCAGTTACATAGAGCCTCAAAAGGTTTTTAATATACAGTGAATTTGTAGTGTGGGTCTATTGTTCTGTCTGCATTTAAGATATCTGCTTTGAAGGACTTCTGGCATGGTCTACATACCATGCTGAAACTAGTAGTTCATCTTTAATGAACAGCCATCTCCTCCGTCTGTTTTTGGGTCATTGTTCTGCGGGAAAAGAAATCTTCCAACTTCTCAATTTGTACAATCTCTAATCTTCATTGGTTGGATTTCTCAGCCTCATTCCCCAAGTGGCGACAGATAATCTCTTCATTTATAATATTATCATAAACCTGTGGCTGCATATGGGAGCTGTAGCTGCTTATGTGCTTGCATTGTCTCTTGTTAGCTGTATGTCGCTAATGACGATGGCTGGTGATGCTATGAAATGTACACCTGAGTTCAGCCGGAATTTGTAGGAATTCCTCCACTTATTTTCCAACTGTTCTCTCTCTCTCTCTCTCTCTTACGCTCTGGTGTTAGTTTCAGAGGCATTTTAAATGTCAGCATTTGGAAAAAGGATAGCCATCGATGCAGTCACCATCGATAGTTTTCATCATTGGCAATACTGCAACCACCTATCGATTGTAACAAACTATGCGATGGGTGACCATCGATGGTCATCCATTTTCTTTGACTTACTCTCCCATGAGCCAATCAAAATGTTGGGGCAGGGCTTAAGGGTTATCAGGGGCGGAGCTATGCTCCATGTCCCAGAATCTTGAAAAAAAAAAACTTTGGTTTTGCTGTGTTGATCGAGGGAAACCATCTGGTTCTACCCTATCGATGGCAAAAGTGTGAGACATCGGCCATAAACTATCAATGATTTTGAATCATCGTTGGTAAGTGGTCATCCTTAGTTTGGGAACCTTCTATGTCATATCAGCATAAGGTGGAGAAGATTTTCCCATTAGACTTTGATGCACTAAAGGAACATTTTATTTAACTGTAGATCTTACCATAATATTAGCTTCATGTATTAGTGTAAATGACTGAAATGTTCTCTGTAAAGTGCTGCAGATTATATGTGCTCTATACAAATTTAAATATGCATAGAACTACTTGTACAGATATTTGAACAGATTAACTGAAATACAATATTTAATAGTAAGTACATTTTAAATTGTAACATATTTGAATGTTTCTGAGTTAATGGTAAAATAAATTGTTACATATAATGGCAGATGCCTACGAGTTGGTAGGTGTGTAGCGGTTGTGAGCAATGTTAGTTTACACATAGATTCAAAACCAGAGTAGGTTCTTTTGGATGTTACAGGATTCACGTGAAAGAAGATAAACAGCAGTCAACATGATAAGGTGTAAATCTCCTTGGGCTATGTACCGTACAGCCATACAACACTTTGGCGCTTCAGTAACACAGTGACAGACTCGTGTGGATGCAGATAGTTTAGAGGCATATAAACAAGACTTACACCTGGAGTCTTGGCAATCTGAGCTTTAAGTTTGGTGAATAATATTTACTCAGACATGATTTAGACAGATGATTAACCATTTAAATTACATGTCATGACCCCCTTGCTTAAATATGTCTCTTAAACTTTCTCTAAAGCTCCCTGTAATAAAATATAGTAAAAATTATAACAAACATCATTAATCATTATAATGCTGCCTCCTCTAATCTTCTTGACCTTTCCAACTCCTTTGGACTTTGTCAATGGACCCTTCACCCCAACTCATATTCTCGGACGCTCCCTTGACCTAGTCTTCACCCACCATTGTAATCTCTCTGATTTCTCTAATTCTTCCTTTCCACTCTCTGACAACAATCTTCTCTCTTTCACCCTCTAATCCTGCCCTCTCCCTTCATTTCCCAGACCCACAGTCACCAGACGTGACCTCGGGTCTCTTGACCCTACTGTCCTGTCCTCCCTGGATACTTTGCTCTCTCCTCTTTCCACCATGACCTGCCACAACCAGGCTGCCTCTTTATATTACTGTTCTCTCTCCTCTGCTCTCGACTCTGTAGCCCCTCTCCACACTGTCCCCCTCAGACGCTCTAAACCCCAACCCTGGCACATCAAAATAACATGATTCTTGCAAAAATGTGCACGCTCTGCTGAACACCTCTGGAGGAAATCTCACTCTCTGGCAGACTTCCTCCATTTCAAGTTTATTCTCTCCTCATACAGCGCTGCTCTCTCCTCTGCCAAACAATCTTTTTTCTAATTTCTCATCTCTTTTCATTCCTCCAATCCCTGCTGTCTCTTTGAAACTTTCAACACTCTACTTCGCCCTGCACCACCCCTCCTCCCTTCATCCCTCACTGCCACTGACTTTGCCTCCTTCTTCCTCTCTACAATTGAGATAATCTGATATTATATCTCCTCCCATACCCCCTCTGCTGCCCACCCACATCACCCCCCCCCCAACTACCCAACTCTGTCATCCTTCTGCCCTACTACAGCTGAGGAAGTCCGCTCCCTCATCTCATCCTCTCCCCCCTCTACCTGTCCCTTGGACCCTCTCCCCTCCCATCTCCTCAGTTCCCTCTCCCCCACTGGCTGCTCCCACCTTGCTCACCTCTTTAACCTATCCCTTTCTACTGGCATCTTTCCCTCACCCTTCAAACATGCTCTGGTCTCACCTGTTCTTAAAAAACCAAACCTGGACCCTTTATCTCCCACAAGCTACCGCCCTATCTCTCTTCTCCCATTTGCCTCTAAAATACTAGAATGGCTGGTTTACAGGCATCCCACCTTCTACCTGTCTGACCACTCCATCCTTGATCCCCTTTAATCTGTCTTTCACCCACTTCACTCCACTGAGACTGCCCTAGTGAAAGTCACCAATGACCTGCTTTCAGCCAAATCCAAGGGTCACTACTCCCTGATTATCCATTTGGACCTATCTGCTGCCTTTGACACTGTGGATCACCCACTCCTCCTCCACACACTCCAAAACATTGGCCTCTCTGGCACGGTGTTCAACTTGTTTTCCTCTTACCTCTCCAACTGGTCCTTCTCAGTCTCTGGCTCCACCTCAACACCTTCCATCCTTCCTGTCGGAGTCCCTCAGGGTTCAGTCCTTGGCCCCCTTCTCTTCTCCCTGTACACCTCTTCTCTCGGTGCACTCATTAACTCCTTTGGCCACCAATATCACCTCTATGCTGATGACATCCAAATCTACCTCTCCTCTCCTGATCTGTCCCCCACTGTTTTCTCTCAAGTTTCCAACTGCCTCTCTGCCATCTCCTCCTGGATGTCTGAGCGATTTCTAAAGCTGAATATGGACAAAACCGAACTTATTATCTTTCCCCCACCCAGAGCTATGCCCCCTACTAATATCTCTATCACTGTTAACAACACCATCATCTCCCCCATTCCCCAACTCCGCTGCCTGGGTGTCACTCTCGACTCCTCCCTCTCCTTTGCACCCAACATCCAAGCCCTGGCCCATTCTTGCCGGTTCCAGTTACGCAACATTGGTCGCATCAGGCCTTTTCTCTCATAGAGTGCAACTAAGTTTATCATCCACTCACTGGTCATCTCACGGCTCGACTACTGCAATGCTCTCCTCACTGGCCTTGCTCGATCCCAACTGGCTCCTATCCAATCTGTCCTCAACTCTGCAGCCAGGCTTATCTTCCTCTCCTGCCGCTCTAATTCTGCCACTCTCCTTCAACAAAATCTGCACTGGCTCCCATTCCCCTACAGAATCCTTTTCAAACACCTCTCACTCACATACAGGGCCATCTCTAATTCCATTGCTCCATATATCTCTAACCTCATCTCCATTCATACACCCTCCCGCCCTCTACGGTCGGCCGACAACAGTTGTCTCTCCTCCACCCTGATCACTGCTTCCCACGCTAGAGTACAGGACTATGCACGTGCTGCACCCCTTCAGTGTAACGCACTCCCTCGCTCCATTAGACTCTCCCTGACCTTGCAACGCTTCAAAAGGGCACTGAAAACTCACCTATTCATCAAAGCGTACCCTTCCACTGCATAAAGTAGCTGGATCTCCGACTCCTTGCCTGTTTACATCCTGCTATCTAGCCACCACCCACTTGCTTGCACCTCTTGTAATCTGTCTGTCTCCCCTTCCTACTAGATTGTAAGCTCCTCCGAGCAGGGCCCTCTTCCCTCCTGTTGTCAAAGCCCTCTTCTCTTCACATTTCACTCACAGCTCTCCTATACTCAAACACTCAGTGACCATCTTCGTCCGCATACCCATCTCCATCATTGGCCTCAAACCTCTTATAGTATGTTGATTGAGTCCTCACTACGTGTATTCAAGCTGTAATGTGTATTGAACTGTGGCACTCTTTATTTCTACTCTATTTTTGATATTTATTCTATGTTATGCCAAGTTTTGCCAAGTTCCTTTGTACGGCGCTGCGAAACACTTGTAGCGCCTTATAAATAAAATTATAATAATAATAATAATAATAATAATAACATTTCAGCCCACATTTTTCATGGAATGCACTAAGTTCACAGTAATTAACTTTTTCTTGCAGTTTCTCTTTTGCTATTTCAGTTAAAGACAAAGATTCTGCTTCATTTGAATAATTTGCACCTGCTGGCTGTTTCTTGCTTTGACCAGCTCATCGCTGCACCTGCTACATCTGCTCCCCAATCTGTATAGAAAGTTAAAAGTTTTAGTTCTTACAAACATAGAGGCACATGTAGCAGCGTCTGAAATCATCGAAGGTGTGGGTGCTAGACTTGGATGTTTTTTTTTAAAGTGTCAATCATTCCCAGGCAAGCTGCACCGCTGGCGAACTCAGACGCATTTGTATATGTCCCAAAATATTTAAAGAAACAGTACCTTTTAGATAACTCAAGATCCTCTTCAACGCTAAATCGGATTTGTTGCGATTACCAACACTTGCATATATCACACTTCCAATTGCAGTATGGTATACTGTAGCTCTCATCTCCTCTATTATAGATACTGTGACTTGCTTCTAGTTAGTTGAGTACTTATCTTGACAGCCTACACTGGTTTCGCATCTGCCGTACCATATTTCAGTAGTACAGTTTCAATATAGTTTTGCTGATTTTGTCATATAGAAAGTCATCTGTTTCTGATATTTCAAAGTCAATTTCTAGCAACTTCGCGTGTACTTTGATGTACCAACATCTGCCACCTGGTTTTAAGCTGTATAATGATTTCTTACGAGCTGTTTTTCCTTCTGGGAACAAATCATACGGCTCTGGTGGCTCCATAAAGATTTCTTCATCTTCTGTAGTTCACCATTAAGAAATTATGAATTAAAATTCAGCTGATGTAAAAGCCAGTCATATAGTGCAGATATTGCAATTATGAAATGTAGGGTACTTTAAATGGGAGAACACTTCACCGTAATCAATTCCTGGTCTTTGAATAAATCCCTTTGCAACAAGTGGAGCCTTGTAATGGCCAATTGATTTGTCTGTATTTAGCTTTCTACAGGAAATCTTTTTTTATTTTTTATTGTTTTGCGGTGGGTCGGTCGGTTTACAGCAGTCCAAATCCCATTTTAAATCTAAAGTTGCCATTAGGTGCCTATTCTCCATATCACTTTGATTTTTATGTCTACATTCATCAGTTTATGGGTTGTCTCTTGGATCAGCTGTGACATTCTACAGTGTATTATGCTTTTTCTGCATTTTTATAGCAAATATCCAGGTAAAGTATATCTCCAAGCCTATCAGTTTTATGAGCTTCATACTTGTGTTTGGAGTATGAACACAAAATTGTAGTAATGTTGAATGTTTTCTTTACAGCAAAGAACTTAGCCAACAACTAATTGGCAGATGTCTACAAGTTAGTAGGTGCATAATTGCTATACGTAAGAAGGATATTCTATACTTTGCCAATAATAAAATATTTTATTGAATATAATAGGATACAAGTGATAAAGGACATTACTGTAAGAGTCTCGGAGGGCAACCTTCATGCTGTTGGAGTGAGGTTATTGGGGCTTCCCCTGCTAATCCATGATAGTGATGTCATAATGGATTTCCATGAGACCACACTTACTTTACAGGAAGCCACGCCCATTTTCAGGCAAACGCCTTTAGTGGGCATTAGGTGTCACTGACACTGGTGCTGCCACTGGAAACACTATGTCCCAGCATCACCCTCACACAACACTGGGACACTGCTCAGTACAGTGATGTAGGAAGAAACGCATTTCGCCACATCCCTTACTGACCAATCACAGTGCGCATCATCCTGCTATACAACCTACATGTCAGAGTATGTAAATAAGGGAGAGGAAATGATAATAGTGTAGATCCAGCTGCTGTGAAACTACACATCCCAGCATGCCCTGCCACAGTTTTCCTCTTACAGCATCCTAAAACTGTGGCAGAGCATGCTGGGATGTGTAGTTCCACATCAGCTGGAGGGGAACATGTTGAATTACCCTGGTGTAGATCCTAGAGAGCCAGCTTCGGAGATGTGGGGTCATCACTGCAGCAGATAAATTATATCTATTACAGCATCATTCTTACATGAGTTTGGAGTCACTTCTTACATTTTACCCAATTAGAATGATCCGTTAAGTGAAACAATACACAAGAAGGTAATAATATATCGCACTGGCAAAATGGAACAGCAATTACACTTTTATAGTCCTGCGCTGTTAACGTGAGTGATTTGTCCCCAGCATGGACGGCACCTGCTTAAATCTGGGATATTCTTAAGCGAGCTGGGTTATTACATCAGGTAATTCTGTCTCCCTGATACATCACAGAACAATTCCCTGTTTTATGGCTGGTGATCAACTCTACATTTGTAACACACAATTATGGAGATTAGAAACTGCTTAGCGCAAAGGGGAACACTGCATTTCCCTTCTAACTAATAAAAATAGATTTTTACATTTCATTAATGATTTCAGTGCCACGCTTGGGAGCCGAGTGTGGTCAGCTGGTACCGTCGGCCTGTGTGGTGCGCAGTGTGATCTATGTCCAGCTATGTGTAGATAAATACACCAATATAATAACTGTCAGATAAATCTGCATCTGACAGAGACATGTAGGATCTTCTGGTGGAAAAGATATAGTTCCTTTCCAACCAGAAGAATATATGAGGGCCCACATCTTGGACCCCAGTGGTCCAGCTAACACTCAGCTAACATTCTATGATACTACCACATGGCTGAAGAGGGTTATTGTTGCATAGTGGATTGGAGAAACTGAGCCAATGTATGGGAGTTTACTCTCAGACTCCAGGGTAGGCCCCTGTGGGATCATGATTGTGTAACTGTTATGATATCCGGGAGTCCTCGCCAACCCTAGCTCCGTTGTCATCGAATGGGATTGATGGCTGCGTGCTAGTGCTAGGCTTCGCCTATAATAGCCGCGTTCGACAGAGCCCGTTAGTCAGGCTCCGCCCCTGATGCCACCAGGTCTTGAGAGTTGACAACGCTGCCACCAATGTCAAAGATGAACAAGGGGATGACTAACTACCCCAAGAAGGCGAGGTCACCCTTGCTCTGTAGCAAACTGGGTAAACGTAACAATACGTAGAGATGTAACACAAACCTATACCCAAACAGGTGTAACAATACACAGAGGTGTTTCATAAGAATCAAAATACGAGTAAGGGCAGTCTGGGGATAAACCCCACTTATCTGTGCTCCGAGGAGACAACGGCAGCGGGAACCAGGGTACGGACAGCTTGGACAACGCACGGACACCAGGAGGACAAGAGACAGAACGGAGGACACGGCTGGGAATGAACGACAGGACACAGGACGACTGGGCACAGGAACCAGGAGCAGCGGGTAAGCGGGAACCAGGAACACTTGAGACCCTGAGGTGCAAAAGCTATAACCGGCGTCTGTCCTGGGCAGACGCCGGCTCTTTATTCAAAATCCCCGCTGACGCTGACGTGCGCCGCACTGCCGGGCGCATGACCTCAGCGCGCCGGCACGCTGACGGAGACGCTCGGGGACGTTGCCCGGCAACGCCCCGATGCCTGCTGACGATGCCGTGGGGACGGAAGCCAGGGGCGTTGCTGTGCGACGCCACTAACGTCTCCCCCGGCACTCGTCTACACTGTCTGTCCCGGCGGGTCCGGGACAGAAGTGTAACAGTACCCCCCCCTTGAGGAGGGGTCACCGAACCCTTAGAACCCGGTTTCCAGGGAAATTTTCTAAAAAACTCCGCTCTTAGCCGGGGCGCATGCAAAAACTTTTCTGGGACCCAAGATCTTTCCTCATCTCCAAACCCCTTCCAGTGGACAAGAAACTTGAGCTGACCCCTGACTACCTTGGAATCCAAGATATGTTCCACCACATACTCCTTATGCCCTCGAACCAAGACAGGTCTTTGAGTACGTGTAGAGCTGGATGGAAGGGTTCCGATGACAGGTTTGAGCAGGGAACAATGAAAGACATTATTGATGCGCAGAGACCTGGGAAGCTGAAGTCTGAATGCCACAGGGTTAATTTGTCCGATAATCGGAAATGGACCGATAAACCTGGGACCCAACTTGGGACATTGCTGTCGAAGTCTAATATGGCGTGTGGATAACCATACTCTCTGACCCACTTTAAAGAGACACGGTCTCCTGTGCCTATCAAAGAAAATCTTAGACCGGGCTGAGGATTGTCTAAGGGCTATGTGTACATTCTTCCAGGCTTTCCTAAAAAACGAGACAGTGGACGAGGATCTTGACGGATCAACCGGGGGCATGAATGAACTACATTTGGGGTGCAAACCTGAGTTGCAGAAAAAAGGAGAGCTCTTGATGGCTGAATGATAAGAGTTATTGTATGCAAACTCTGCTAATGGAATAAGCTCAGCCCAATTGTCCTGGCACTTTGAAACGAAACAGCGGAGGTATTGTTCCAAAGCCTGGTTGACCCTCTCGGTCTGTCCATTCGACTGCGGGTGATAGCCAGAGGAGAGACTGACCTGAATCCCTAAGGCTGCACAAAACTGTCTCCAAAACCTGGCCACGAACTGGGAACCTCTATCCGAGACAATATCGACCGGGAGTCCGTGAAGCCTAAAGATGTTGGTGATGAATAAATTTGCTAGGATTTTTGCAGTAGGAAGCCCATGTAATGGAGTAAAGTGAGCCATTTTGGAAAATCTATCCACAGTAACCCAGATGGTGGTGAACTTGCTAGACGGAGGCAGGTCAACTATAAAGTCCATAGAAATATGGGACCATGGTTTCTTGGGAATGGACAAGGGGAACAGCGGCCCAATAGGAGACTGTCGAGACGATTTGTGTCGCGCACAGACCAGACATGAGGCCACAAATTTGTCGACATCTTGCCTCATAGAGGGCCACCAAACAGTCCTGGCTAACTGTTCAAAAGTTTTGGCAATACCTGGATGCCCGGAGCTTTTTGCCGAGTGAAAGTCCCTGAGAACCGCCTGCCGTAATTTCTGGGGAATAAATAAACGGTCCTGTGGGGTCTGTTGAGGAGCCGACGCTTGGGCAGCAATGACTAAGGTGGCTAAATCTTGGGTCAGGCCCGCCATGATTACTGAGCAAGGGACAATGGGGGATGCTTTCACCTCAGACCCCTGGAAAGTCTGAAAACTGCGGGAAAGGGCATCCGCCTTCACGTTCTTAGATCCCGGCCTAAAGGTGATGATAAACCGGAATCTGGTGAAGAACAGTGCCCACCGAGCCTGTCGTGGGTTGAGGCGTTTGGCGGACTCAATATAAGAGAGATTCTTGTGATCGGTGATCACGGTGATGGTATGCTGAGCTCCCTCAAGCCAGTGACGCCACTCCTCAAACGCCCATTTGATGGCCAATAACTCACGATTGCCTACATCATAATTTCTCTCGGCTGGAGAGAATTTGCGGGAGAAGTAAGCGCATGGATGAATCTTTAGATCCAGTGGACCCTTCTGAGACAGGACTGCTCCAGCACCCACATCAGAGGCGTCGACTTCGATTAAAAAGGGAAGCCTGGGATCTGGGTGGTGCAGAATTGGAGCTGAGCAAAACGCTTTCTTTAATTTTATGAAAGAATCCATCGCCCGTTGAGACCATTGTCCTGGGTCAGCCCCTTTCCGAGTCAAGTCCACTATGGGTGCCACGATGTCCGAAAAGGAGCGGATAAATTTGCGATAGTAGTTAGAAAAACCAAGAAATCGCTGAATGGCCTTGAGCGTGGTTGGGCGAGCCCAGGATTGAATGGCCTGAACCTTCGATGGATCCATGGAGAAACCTTGAGGGGAAATAATATACCCTAAAAAAGTCACTTGTGACACTTCGAATTCACATTTTTCCAACTTGGCATATAGATGATTCTCCCGTAGCTTCTGCAACACCAGGCGGACGTGCTGCCGATGCTCAGGAAGAGATTTGGAAAAAATGAGAATGTCGTCCAAGTAAACTACGGCAAAATCCCCTAAAAACGGTCGAAGGACTTCGTTGATAAAGTCTTGGAAGACTGCCGGGGCGTTAGCTAGACCAAAAGGCATCACAAGATACTCAAAATGCCCCGAGTGGGTATTAAACGCGGTCTTCCATTCATCACCACTTTTAATTCTGATTAAGTTGTAGGCCCCCTGAGGTCTATTTTGGAAAAAATCACTGCCTCCCGAATCTGGTCAAATAATACGGAGATGAGGGGTAATGGGTAGGAATTTTTTACCGTAATTTTGTTAAGGGCTCTGTAATCAATACAGGGCCGTAAAGACCCATCTTTCTTCTCAACAAAGAAAAACCCCGCCCCCACCGGTGATTTAGAGGGCCGAATGAACCCCTTTTCAAGGCTTTCTTTAATGTAGAGGTCCACGGCTTGGGACTCAGGTGCGGATAACGCATATAAACGACCCTTAGGAAGTCTGGCATTAGACACTAAATCAATGGCACAATCAAAGGGGCGATGAGGAGGCAAGGTGTTGGCTTCTTTTTTAGAAAAAACATCTGAAAAATCACGGTACTGAGAAGGGAGAGCTTGAAAATCGGGGTGCATCACACGGAGAGGGAGAGTGAGACAAACATCCGAACAGGACCCTCCCCACCGAGTGATCTTACCAGTTTCCCAATTAAATTCAGGGTTGTGTTTTTTCAACCAGGGCAGCCCCAGGACTATAGGAGTGAGAGGACAGTGAAAAATAAGAAAGGTGATATCTTCGGAGTGAAGAGCCCCCACCGACAGCCGAAGGGAGGGAGTCCTAAAAGATATACCGCCTTTAGACAGTGGACGGCCATCCAACCCACAAACAGAAACGGGATTTTCCAGGGGTATGGGCATAAGGCCCAATTGTTGCACCAGGCCTTCATCTATAAAGTTACCGGCCGCCCCACAATCCACAAAGGCAGATCCGTTCCAAGAACGGTCGGTAACAGAGACTGATACCTGAATTAATACAGAATCTGAGGGAGAAAAGCTCGACAGGCCCAAGTGAACCCCCCAAGTATCACTTAGGCCCTGTCTTTTCCCGCCTTCAGCGGACAAGCAACAGCAAGATGACCGGGACCCCCACAATACAAACAGAGGCCCTTGAGACGTCGGCGGTTTTTTTCGGATGAAGATAGTCGAGTGGCCCCCAACTGCATAGGCTCGTCTCCGGGTACCTCGGTAGACTCGTCTACAGATGAGGAAGGCAACACTCCAGACCGTCTTTCTCTCTGCCGCTCCCGAAATCTCCTATCCACTTTAATGGCTAACTGCATGATCCCATCAATGTCTTTGGGAGTGGGGTACTGTACTAATGCATCCTTAAGGGATTCGGATAACCCAATCCGAAACTGACTACGAAGCGCTGGGTCGTTCCAGCCAGAATCAATAGCCCAACGTCTGAACTTAGTACAGTATGCCTCAGCTGTGTCCTGCCCCTGACGCAGGGCCCTAAGATTTGACTCGGCCGAGGCCGCCCGGTCCGGGTCATCATATAATAACCCCATTGCTGAGAAAAATGCATCCACAGAAGAGAGAGCCTCAGCACCATCTGGAAGGCCGAAGGCCCAAGACTGAGGATCTCCCTGCAGGAGTGATATAACCATTCCAACCCGTTGAGCCTCAGAACCAGAAGATCCTGGGCGCAATTTGAAATAAAGCCTGCATGACTGTTTAAAATTAAAAAACAAAGACCGGTCACCTGAAAAACGGTCAGGGAGATTTAACCTGGGCTCCAGACTCCCACCGGAGGAGGAGCTAGACTGAGACCGTTGCTCGTGTGAGTTTACCCGTAGGGTGAGCTCTTGCAATTTCTGCGTCAGTGTGTGCATCTGTCCTGCAAGAGAGTGGGCAGCAGCCTGCTGTGACGGATCCATGATTGGGTTTCCCCACGACTACCGAACCTCTGAGCTGTAGGGCAACAACAGTCTCAGAGTATGGTCTGGCCGGTTATAATGTTATGATATCCGGGAGTCCTCGCCAACCCATGCTCCGTTGTCATCGAATGGGATTGATGGCTGCGTGCTAGTGCTAGGCTTCGCCTATAATAGCCGCGTTCGACAGAGCCCGTTAGTCAGGCTCCGCCCCCGATGCCACCAGGTCTTGAGAGTTGACAACGCTGCCACCAATGTCAAAGATGAACAAGGGGATGACTAACTACCCCAAGAAGGCGAGGTCACCCTTGCTCTGTAGCAAACTGGGTAAACGTAACAATACGTAGAGATGTAACACAAACCTATACCCAAACAGGTGTAACAATACACAGAGGTGTTTCATAAGAATCAAAATACGAGTAAGGGCAGTCTGGGGATAAACCCCACTTATCTGTGCTCCGAGGAGACAACGGCAGCGGGAACCAGGGTACGGACAGCTTGGACAACGCACGGACACCAGGAGGACAAGAGACAGAACGGAGGACACGGCTGGGAATGAACGACAGGACACAGGACGACTGGGCACAGGAACCAGGAGCAGCGGGTAAGCGGGAACCAGGAACACTTGAGACCCTGAGGTGCAAAAGCTATAACCGGCGTCTGTCCTGGGCAGACGCCGGCTCTTTATTCAAAATCCCCGCTGACGCTGACGTGCGCCGCACTGCCGGGCGCATGACCTCAGCGCGCCGGCACGCTGACGGAGAGGCTCGGGGACGTTGCCCGGCAACGCCCCGATGCCTGCTGACGATGCCGTGGGGACGGAAGCCAGGGGCGTTGCTGTGCGACGCCACTAACGTCTCCCCCGGCACTCGTCTACACTGTCTGTCCCGGCGGGTCCGGGACAGAAGTGTAACAGTAACCACCAGGTTTATGATCCACACCCAACAAAAAAAACATAATAATCTCTTAGTTAAACATCCTTTGACACATTATTGACTTACATGGTTCCTTCTCATAGAAAAGGAGCGGGAAATCCCAACCCTAAGACATGTACTCATGCATCTCGACTCTAGTGATCAGAAAGTGACCTCATACCCTTTTGCCTCCAACCGTTTTGCTATAAATATGTTTTCTTTTGTTGATAGAATATTTTGCTACCATATACAGGCGATGTGTCGGTTCAGTCAAAAGGGGGTAAAGGATGCCCCCAGTGTCACCATCCAATGGGGTGACACCAAGATGCTGGCTTCTCCAAAGTAACAGGAGCCTGGTGCTGCAATTTAACATTCTCCTGCAGCACTCAGCACAAGTCATAGAGGACTACAGCTGGCACTAGTCTCCATGGAGATACTGTGCAAAATTGCAGCATCCTGCGATCAGATAGCCACTGCCCAGACAGAGTGTAATCCTGCCTTGTGCAAGTCTGCAAATGTTTGTGAAAATATCGCACAGCTGCAAATCCATACACAACTCACCATCAATTTATTTTTCCACTGCATGAAGTCCTTCTACAACTCTGTGACAGAGACATTCTGGGTTAAGGCTGAAGCTGACATCACAGACCCTCCCTGAAAATATCTGGGAATACCTGCGTTTTCCCTGAAACGCCACGAATATGGACTGGACGGTTACCACCCACAAGCGGCGACTTCTAGTCAAACTGTGGCCAGATTACAAATAAAAATTTTGTTGACATTTGTCACTGTGTGCCACCGTGCATGTGTGTTGCAGCCCACACACATGCAGAGTCATTCGATAATCGGTCATCATGCAAACAGCAGCAATCAGGTCTGAATACATAGTGTTGTAAAATAACATTCATTAGGTGCCAGTGTGCAACAATTACTGTGAATTGTTGCACGAATGAAGTTAACAGATGAGCAGGTGCAGCAATCTAGAACTAGCACTGTGGCTTATTCCAGTGTAATGTAATATCTACTAAAGTTGGTCCAGGTAACACAAAGTTTAAGTAAGGGCACCTGAAATTTAAACAATATTACACAATGATAAATAAAACATCACCTACAATTAAGTGAACATTTTCTGCATAAACATAGGAAATTGGCAACATGCCATACAATTGAAAAACAACATCAACACTGAAGGTGTCAGCACTTCTCTACATTGACAAAAAATCTACACAAGCAAAAGGCTGACATGGAAAAGGTTGACACATGAAAAGGTCAACACGAGATTTGTTTTTTGAGGGGATGTGTCATTTTACTGCATTGTACAAATGGTATCCAGATAATACATCGATAGTGTCTAGGCCAACAGTCAATAGCTTGACCATGAATGGTTGACAGGCACAATGTCAACATTGAAAAAAGGACATGTACTAGGCTGACGTTGACACAAGCAAAAGGTTGACATGATAACAGTCAACACATAAAAGGTCGATATGATATAAAAAAAAAAAAAGAAAATGACTGTGCTAATGGTGAAAACAATAAGTAAATATTGCTAGTACCAATAATGGATAATTTAATAATAATATTTGAAAAATAAATAAAACCAAATGACAACAAAAAAGAAAAACAAAACACATAAAAACTCCACAGTAATGAAACCAATATTATGACTAAAAAGTAAAAAAAATATTTAAAAAAGGAGGGGTGGTGACTAATCTTATAAGTCCATGCGGTACCGTATATAGTAAACCAGCTGCTTTTGATTTATTGAAAGGGTGATCCATTTCTTATTTGTCCTCACTGGTATGACGCTGTGTAAATATATGCAAAGTACCCCGTGGCAGCGGGATGTGAACCTCCTGCAATTCTGTAGCCAGATATGTAGTAAGGGGTACCTCTGGGTAGGTGGCAGTCCCAGGAATAAAGTCCAGCACAGGAAATCTTCAGTCACTCAGCCAGTGGCGTAGCTACATATGTGGCAGACCCCGTGGCGGCTTAGGGGAGCAGCACCAGCGGGGTCTATGGTGGGCGCTGCTGGCTGAACTGACAGGTGACCCAGGCAGCAGTGAGTGCTGAGTTGGTCCCCCCTGTACATATCTAATGAGCGGGGACCCAGTGCAGTGCATATTGAATGCCTGGGTCGTCTGTCAGCTCAGCCAGCAGCGCCCGTAGTCCATCGCCTCACCCCTTCTTGGGGGGGGGGGGGGGGGAACGCAGGAATATTTTATGGCAAGGGGGAGAAAAATTTCTATCTATGCCACTTGACTCAGCGTTGAAAAGGGTAGCCCAAATGAAATAAAGACAGTCAGCCACAAGTGATCCACCAACAAGTTTCACTTCACTTGGGAGCTTTTTCAAGGATCACCATTTCAATAAATCCAAACCAGCTGGTTTACGATATATGGTACCGTATGGACTTATAAGATCAGTCACCACCCCTCCTTTTTTACACCTTTCTGGCATTTACCTTTTTTCTTTAATGACCTATTACATGTCAACCTTTTTCCATATTGACATTGTGCCTGTCGGCCATTCATAGTCAACCGACTGAATGTCGACCTAGACACTGTCTACGCTATGATCCGCCCCCGTAAACACTATCTAACGGCTGTTTCCTGTGGGTTATTCAGTGCATATTATCGCAGTGCAGAAAATGGATATCTGTAATGTTGGGTTAGAATGAGCCGTATTTCAGTACGATATGCACATATTGCACTAAATCCGTAAAATTCAGGTGGCTGTGATAATTGGCGCGACTGCAATGGATCTGCGCTCTCACATCCCCTGTTTTGAAATCATTCTGATCATTAACCTGGCGTGGAATATTTTCATACCCCGTCTTCCCAGACGCCGCGAGCAATATTACATTATTAGCCTCATGCAATCCCCAATTCACTGACGCTGTAAACATGACCTGCTTATACATTTTAAAATGATTTCCTGCGTGTTTGCCAGAGCTCTCTGCAATGTTAATGGAGCGTCCCCTCCCCTCTCCGCTGATCAGGATGTGCCATTAGGACCTGAAATCGTTATTTGTGCCCCATCACTTATATGAAATGAACTTCTGTCTCTCCTGTCCTTCCATAATGGCGGCTAAATATTCCGTTCACTAATGTGTCATCCATCAGTGCGTTATATAATTATTGGAGGGGAGCTTATAATGTAGGATCTGTTGTACTGTAGCAACCGGTGCATCATTCAATCACACAAGTGCATCTCGGCGTCGCCATCCGTGCCTCTGTGACTCTCGGATTTGCAAAGAGCTGGAGGTTAATCACAGCTCAAGGGGGAAATTGCTGCTGAGATGTTACCAGTCACATTCACAGAGAGGACGCAGGAAAGATATGAACTAACATGTATTACCAGGCACAGGAGAACGCCACCAGGGAGATGATAAGGCTGCATATTAATTGTTGTAGTGATTAGTCATGAAACCCTTGAGTGTCTGCACTTACACATAAAGGGGCTGATTCTGATTTGGGAGCAGTGCAAAAACAAAACGCAAACACTCCTGGATTAAACATGCCGCAATCATGGGGCAGTTATTATATTTGCATGCATCATAAATACTGGCGACTTTTGCATGTAGCCCACACCACTGTAGCGGTAAGCTTACACTGCCATTAGTTTGTACCTGCTTATTCTCACTGAAGTTGTGGGAGACTCCAGATTTTTCAGGTTGTCTTCCGCACCCCTGGAAGAGCAAGCAGATCTCCAGCATCCCTGTGAAGCGGGTAGGATGGAGAGATAATTATCATGGGTCTGCTGGAGGGGGTGGAGCTAAAATGATGCACATCGATTAATTTTAGCTCCACCCCATCCCATGGCTTGATGATGTCAGGGATCCGCCTCCAAATTGCACAGCAAGTTCTCCTATCCGGGGTTCTCCTGTAGTGGAGAAAAACGAGTAGGCAAGTGTCTAGGACACGCCCATTATAAATCTAAATATCATAGCACATTGTATATTTGCCCCTATAGTAAGGTGACCTTCATTTCTACAATGAAAAGGAGGATACAAAAAAGCAGTGGCGGAACTAGCGACTCGTAGGTCCAGGTGCAAGCAAATGCTTTGGGCCCCCAGCAACCCATACCTCCCAACTTCTAATCCATGGCAGGAGGGACATCAAGGCATGCCTGTAATTTGGGGGTATGACATGGCAACAATGGGGCGCAGCTTATAAACCCAGTCAGTGAAATATAAAAACCAAGCCCATTTTGTACGGGATACGTTCACTAGGTCTACAGCAGGATGGTCCACAAGCATTAGGTCGACAGTATTAGGCCAACATGCACAGTCTATAAAAGCTCACCATCCCGAGAATTTGGCGCCATTTCACAGTCACGCTTCCAGTTGCGCACAGCTCTACTTGTGGTGGGTCTGGGCGTTGTGCAGGAGGGGTGTTGAACTTGTCAGACTTGCCATTAGTGTGCAGAGGGGTGTTGTACAGAGGGGCGCAGTGCAGTCAGTGCAGAGGGGTGCTGTGCAGTGCAGATGGGTTTGTGCTGTGCAGACTAGAGGGGTGTTGTGCAGTGCAGAGGGGTTTGTGGCAGTGCAGAGGGGTTTGTGCTGTGCAGACTGCAGAGGGGTTTGTGTGCTGGGTTATATATTATATACTTAATTATATTGTAGTAATTGTACTCGTCATGTGTTAGCCAGGCTGTGTTAGTGTGCTGCACTGCAATCAAATACACCATATACTACTGTCAGAAGCAGAACAAGTTTTGTGTGTGATTGTTCTGCCTCCACGGTCCACGCAGTGTTATCCAAGCCCAGTCCATAAAAAAGAAATACAATATAAAAATACATTTTGCTGCTCTTTATTTTTTTGCTGTATACTGCACCCCAACAGTATACACCACAAGTTCCGTGTGTGACTGTTCTGTGTCCACGCAGCGTTATACAAGCTGCGCATTAAAAATAATTAAAGTAAAAAAAATCCAAATCAATTTTTCTCTTCTTTATTCATTATTTGTGTGTACTGCACCCATAGTATACTGTCAGAAGGTCCGTGTGTGATTGTTCGGCCTTCACGCAGTATTATACAAGCTGTGCAACAAAAACAAATTAAATTAATTAAAATAAAAAAATCCAATTCCATTTTTCTTTTTTTTATTAATTGTTTGTGTGTACTGCACCCCAATACACCATATTGATACTGTCAGAAGTTCCGTGTATTAATAACCAACCAGCTTGCTGCAGACCTTTGCCTAAATTGAATGAAGACAACATTGTGAGCTTTAAAGTGTTCAAAATTGTCTGAAAAGGGCTGAAAATGAATGTTATTGAGGTCAATATTACTCTAGGGACAAACAAACAAACAAAAATTATGCGATTTGGTTTTTTTTGACCATTTTTGAAAAAAAATCCAAATCCAAAGCCTTTCACCGCTGTTTGACAAACCCAAATCCAAATCCCGGCAACAAAACCAAATCCAAATCTTCAGCCCCGGCTCTCATTTCTAATTAAAACCCAGAACCGGAAGTACTATTCAGTGACAGTATAAATATGCATGATGCCAGTAACACCTCCCACCTTGACAAAGGAACCTACTTAGTGTAGGACATAGGGACCTACTACTTTGATAAGATTAAGGTAAGACCTGGGGCAAAATGTTATAGGGTGCAATTTTTTAGACATTTGTGACTTTTCGTCAAAAACGCACATTAAATAGGATGCAAATTGTGGTAAAAAAAATATTTTTGCCGCAAGATTCTCACATTCTGACCTGGCATTTTTTGGTCACACTTCAATTTGCACCCAGATGTTTTCCCATTATAAAGTATACAAAACCATATTATATTTGTATGTTGGTGTTCAAACTGAAATCTAGATTGCAGTGTAATAATAAAGTAGTCAGTATTTACCCTGCAGAAAAACAAAATAATTTACCCAAATGCAACTCTCTCTGTACATGAATTTGTCCATTAAAGAAGGTCTTTGCTTTTGCAAACCAACTTGAATCACCCCCTTATTGTCAGTGCTGTCCAGATAAAGGGGGAGATTCTCTAAGCTAAAAATGCGGTAAAACCCCCGTTATCGGGGCTTCTACCGCAACCCTCCGCCGCCCTGCACCGACCCACCGCTGCCCCGCACGGACCCCCGCATCGCCCCCCCCCCCCTCTCACCCGTGTCCGGGCAGCACAGCTCTGTGCTGTGACCTCCTCCTCCCTGCACTGCCACTGATCCTCTTCCGGGTGCAGGGAGGAGGAGAGCCCAGCGCAGCAGCGCCGGGTAAGGGAGGGAGGGGAGAGCCGCTGGGTCCCCATGGTACCCGCTGACTCTATCGGAAAGGACAGATCTTAACGCAAGAGCTGTCCTTTGCCATAATTATAACATATGTTAGTGCATATGCGATAATTGTGAATGCGAAGTGCGGCGATAGGGGGCGGAGCCCAAACCCTATTCCAGTTTTTTATATCTGTATTTGAATCACCATTATGTGTTTCATTTGGAAATAAATACTTTTTTTATCATGAAAATTTGAATATACGTGAATTAACACACACAGGAGAGAAAGATACCTTCACAGGATTTAATCAGCAGTTTGCACCGTGAGTACGGGTACGTCCACCATATGCAGATGTAAAGAAACCTTTATATGTGTTGTTTACATATTTATTATTTGAGTTAGGTACACCTTTATCATTTAAACGTACCTGGCCGAACGAACCTAGATGAGCGTTTGGCAGATATACACATTCCCAACAGTGATCGATGTTTCTTAACTGCGCATGCACATTTGTGCCAGTGCGGACGGGGTAGTTGCAGCCGTGGGAACACCCAGTGACGCAGGTGCTGTATGTCAGCTGCCCGCCATGTTCCCCTCCGGAACACACGCAAAGCTAAGACACCTGAGAGTGTCTTAGTTTTGCATGTACCTTCCACATCATTCGATGGTCGGCGACCATCGAATGATGTGGGTTTGGATCCGTAGGCTGCGAATGGATGTTTATGCAAAACATCCATTCGCAGACGTGTGGGCGAATTCGCCATGTGAAGGGGGCGGTGGCCTGTGCCTCCATTGTGTTCTCTTTTTATCCCTTATCCATATCTACGCTTGGAAAACCAAATTCTGAGTGACTAACAGGATATCGACTAAGAAAAGTGGATCCTCCAGCTTCAGGGGCAGATTTATTAAGCTCGGTGAAGTGATAAAGTGTCTGTTTTTTATCACCGCCCAATCAGCTCTTTACTGTGTAATTACAGGCTTGGTTTGAAAAATGACAGGTAGGAGCTGATTGGCCGGTGATGAAAACCAGACACTTTATCACTTCACTGAGCGTAATAAATCTACCCCTGTGTCCATAAGCAGATGCAAAAAAGGAAGTATTTTTACATATTCTATTCATATGTCCCCTTTTAGATATACTCTTGTCCCTTAGCTTGATCTTGGTTTCATATACAAGGAAAGAAATGCCTACTTTGGGCTGTCTAACTAACCAGGCCTGGTTCAAAGTTGGGTGAAAATGGCGATGGTTTGCACACCTCTGGCTATGTCCGCCATATTCTCAGTCATGGGCAACTTAGCTGAATCGATCTTTCCGTGAAATTGGTATCTGGGAAGTGATGAAATGATAATGGTCATGCATACAGGGAATTGTTGCCTGTTTCTGATGATTCTCTTGTACCTAGCAGGGCGCTGGTGTAAGCGATGACACTAACGGTGACATTTGTGACATTGAGGTTTTGGTAGTGTCTCGCGCTCCCGACATGGGGTAAGTATACGTGCTGGTAACAGAGGTGAGTTCTGTGTTGGGGGCCCGGGGCGGTGCAGCTGCAGAGATCCACGTGATACCTTTGTGATACCTGTCCCCGACCAGTGTACAGCATTTCTGCAGCGCTGCGTGTGCGGTTCAGAATCAGGCCCTTTATATGTAATTATTTATCTGGCCTCAGCCAGTTTCAGATACCATTACTATTTCATATTTTGCCGCAAGCTGTCCGGTTGATTAAAGGGTAGCGAAAAAAATATGCTGATAACATCTCTTATTAGTGCAATCTTTTTGCTGGTAATGAAAACCACCTGATCCAAACCAAAGCACCGCTCCCCCCCGTTCCAGAATGTGGCCGCGCTGTAATGACCCTCAGGCTCGGATACATCCTGCTGATTATCCAGGCGATAGGCACTGGTGTCTGTGGATTTTCCTTCTCTGGCTCCCACGTCGTGCCAGAAGATGGCAGCAGAGATTGCAGAGCGCACGGATTTGGATTTATTCAAAGGGAGAAATGAACTAAACAAAAACAAAGCAAAAAAAGAAAAATAAACAAACAAATCCTCCTAACGATCATATGATGAAAGCAGCTGGGCCGAATGCTTCCTCCGCACGACATATTGATCTCATCATTCTGGCGCATTAATAAATAGTGAGATTATATTCACAAATTGATTTGTAGAAGGACAGTCCAGATCTTACTGAGGCAGAAGATACGTAGAGGAATCTGGATATTAACGTTTCCAAAAGTCCAGGCAGGTGGCCAAATGTATGAACCTCATTTATATCTGATGCATTATAAAAAGCCACATTATTGTTAGATAATTACAACCATACAGAGTTCTGGAGGACTAAGACCTGAACAATAAGTTCCCAAGTAAACTTTGTTTATCATCTAAGGTCGCTGGTATTAGCCAACCAATAAAACTGCTTCAGGCTAGCTGAGTCTCTGAGCAGTCGGTGGGAACGGAATGAGCTGTCACCCCCCATCGGCATTGGAAATACTTTGTTCTGGCAGAATCAAGGTTTGCAGTTTGCTACAACATATATTAAAGACTTTTTGTGTAACAGTAGACTTACGAGGGTGGATCAATAAGTACCCGTGTTAAGAATGAAGACGAAAATTTTTCACAAATTTTTTTATTTATTTTTCAACATAATGTCCTCTCACGGTAATACACTTTTCCCAACGTCCCTGCCATTTCTTTAAAACCTTTTTAAAAATACAATTTGTAAAACTCATGCAGGCTTCTGTCTCGGTGATGACCTACTCATTGGAGCTGATTTTTTTCCCCGCGAGCCACGTTTTCAGGTTAGGGAACAGAAAGAAGTCGCAGGGATGTGGCAACAATTCATAGTGTAATTTATGCAATTTGGCCGCAACAATTCTCCGAGTCCCAGGAGAAGGTCCCAGGATCTTCTCGGAGCACTCAATGGACAGTGCAGCCTGCAGAGCACCAAGCCCCTATGTATTCTAGGCTCTGCAGGCTGCACTGTGTATTGTGCGATCCTGGCCGCCGGTGCCGGGTGGGGGCATTTGTGCGGGGGTGGGGGCATTTGTGCGGGGGGGGGTGGGGGGGTGGGGGGGTGCCGTGCCACTGTGGGCAGCTGCCCGGGCCCCTCCAGAGGCTGGGGGCCCAGGACAGTTGTACCCCTGGCACCCCCCTGTCGGCGGCCCTGTATTCCAGTCCAGGTTTAAGGATATCCAGATGGTTAATTCAAATAGACTAAGATACTATTTAAGTCACCTATGCTTAAGAATGGATATTTTAAAACCTGGACTGTAATAGGGGAGTTTGGGATACAATGCTTAAGGCTCTTCACATCTTAATAAATAGATCACTTAGGTATGGGAATGGATCATTGGGTTGACCAATATTAGGACCACATGCATTGGGTCAACCACTGATTGTCGACAAGCTTTAGGTCCGCACCTGAAATAGGTCAACAGGGTTGAAAGGTCAACACAAGCATTAGGTCGACAGTGGGTAGGTTGACAGTCAAAAGGTCCATGTGAGTTTTTATTTTTTTTGCCATGAATGTCGACATGGACACTGTCAAAGTATACCTCATCCCCTTGCATGTCTCGCTGCACTCGGCACACTATCCTACTCTCCCTCCTGTCGTCTCCAAAAAATAACGTGAAAAACTCATGTCAACCTTTTACCTCTCCTAGCCATTGTCTACCTAAGCCATGTAGACCTTAAGTGGTTACCCCAATGCATGTCAACCTAATATGTGTCGACCTAACAACCTTATACCCTTAGGCATCACCTAACATTTCCTGTACGCAAAAGGGTCACACGCGGCTGCGACTAGTAGCAATTGGGGTCCGGCCCCTGTGCAGGATGGATGAAGGTGGCGTTAGCAAATTATATGTACATAAATGACCCTTGAAGTTGATCCAAATGATGTGCATTGCATCATGGTATTTGCGTCCTGCCTTACTGAGTGTGTAATACGTCTTCTGTCCACACTTTGCCTACACTGTACTGCATAGGTGTAAAACAGCGAATAAGCTTTAGTAGCGACACCTTCTGGTCGGCAGACGTAACCGCTCTTTCGTTCCACTATACCAGGGATGGGGATCCATCGGCCCTCCAGATGTTGAACTACATATCCTAGCATGCCCTGCAACAGTTTTAGCATGACCATTTGCAAATCTGTAGAAGGGCATGCTGGGATGTGTAGTTCAACAACAGATGGAGGGCCGAAGGCTCCCCATCCCTGCACTATACAGTATTACTGAATAAAGTACAGGTTGAGTATCCCGTATCCGAGTATCCGTTATCCGAATTATTCCGAAAACCATACATTCCAGAAAGTGAAAAAAAAAATTTTTTTTTGCTAAAAACTCGCTGGGGACATTTATAACAGCACTACTGGTGACATGATATGTAACTGGCACTATATATGTGCAAGACAATGATTGCTTGGCATTCAAATTCAATATCTGAGATAGTACACAAATTTTGTTTCATGTTTTGAAACCTTGTTTTTTGAACAAATAAAATATATTTGTGTGTATTTTATGTGGTAATAAAATATATTTGTGTGTATTTTATGTGTTTATACAGCAAACATGCAAGATACTTCAAAATACATAATTGAAATATTAAAATATTCCGAAATACGGAATAATCCGTTATCCAAAATTCTCCTGGTCCCGAGCATTTTGGATACGGGATACTCAACCTGTATTGCCATGAATCCAGAATGGCTGATGAGTTTGTAATGAAGGATTAAATTGTTTTTTATATTATGTTTCCCAGGGGCATTAAGCTGCTATTGGCACTGGATCAGAGGCGTAGCTACCGTAAGGCAGCCACCGCGGCTGCTTGGGGGAGCAAGCGCCAGCGGGGCGCCCCCGGTGCCCGGGCACTCTGGTCAGACCCCCCCTTACCCCTCCCCATGCCGCCGCCACCGCATTCAGTCCGGCACCGCAGATAGCCTCCGGGCTCCGTCTCCTGCAGTAATGAAAAATGACACGACAAAATGGCTGCCCCCTAATAGCAGACAGTTTTTAAGGATGCTAGAGGAGGCCGCCGCCTCCTCTAACATCCCTAAAAAAACTGTCTGCTGTACGGGGGCAGCCATTTTGTTGTGTCATTTTTCATTACTGCAGGAGACGGAGCCTGGAGGCTATCTGCGGTGCCGGACTGAATGCGGGGCCGCCGCATGCTGCATGCGGAGGGGCAAGGTAATTTTTTGGCGGGGGGGCGCCACAATATTAGTTACGCCTCTGCACTGGATTGTACATGGGATGTGGCATCATTGCTACAGTAACATACAATAGCGGGTTAGAGTCCATTGCAGCTCGTCCGTTCAACATTCGCCACCCAGTGGTATAACTGTGTATTGCATTCTGTCCATTAAAGTACTCATTATCATTAAGTTCAATTAAATACAACCATCTGCTGTCATCCCCATTAAGAAATCACATGGGAGGCTCACATGCGGCTGCTTTCCTGCCGCAAATATCAAATAAATGCAGCAAAGAGCTTGCAGCCATCAGAATGATGACTAGTAGTGTGCATAGCATAGCATATGAGATTTGTGTGAACACGCCCCTCTTCTACTAAGCCACACCCACAATCCTTCCCACCATACAAATAGAGCTATAGCTTGAGGAAAAACTGAACACTTGTTATAATCAGTGTGCGTCATAGGGTCAACAGGACAACCCCAAAATGTCAACATGGAAAATGGTCGACACAAGCAAAAGGTGGACACATGAAAATGTTGGCATGAGTTTTTCATGATTTTTTTCAGGCTTAATTTGCAAATTACAGCACTAAAAATGTAATCTAATGAAAAGCGAAGATATAAAAGTTTTGCTGCCCCAGGGGCCACTTTGTGCCAGTGTTTGGCCCCAATAATCTGAGGTTTACTGTCTGTATTATGTATGTGGAGTGCAGTGAGGGTTTGCGATAACTTTGATCTTTGTCTTAAACTGTGTCACCAGCTAATCTTACTGTGATCGTACCCTCAGCGCTCGCTCTCTGTTACCAGGGAAACGGTTCTCAGTGTGATGGAGGATAAGGAGGACGCTGCACCTAATATCTGGCTTGTTGTGTTATGGAGGCCTCATATACATAACATACAGCCTCCTGTCATTGGTGGGGTGCTCTGCGGTGGTGTTATCCTGGGCCCCATATACATAACACACAGCCTCCTGTCATTGGCACGGTGCTCTGCGGTGGTGTTATACCGGGCCCCATATACATAACACGCAGCCTCCTGTCATTGGCGGGGTGCTCTGCAGTGATGGTATACCGGGCCCCATATACATAACACGCAGCCTCCTGTCATTGGCGGGGTGCTCTGCAGTGATGGTATACCGGGCCCCATATACATAACACGCAGCCTCCTGTCATTGGCACGGTGCTCTGCGGTGGTGTTATACCAGGCCCCATATACATAACACGCAGCCTCCTGTCATTGGCGGGGTGCTCTGCAGTGGTGGTATACCGGGCCCCATATACATAACATGCAGCCTCCTGTCATTGGCGGGGTGCTCTGCAGTGATGGTATACCGGGCCCCATATACATAACACGTAGCCTCCTGTCATTGGCGGGGTGCTCTGCAGTAATGGTATACTGGGCCCCATATACATAACACACAGCCTCCTGTCATTGGCAGGGTGCTCTGCAGTGGTGGTATACCGGGCCCCATATACATAACATGCAGCCTCCTGGCATTGAGGTGGTGCTCTGCAGTGGTGGTATACCAGGCCCCATATACATAACACGCAGCCTCCTGTCATTGTCAGGGTGCTCTGCAGTGATGGTATACCAGGCCCCATATACATAACACGCAGCCTCCTGTCATTGGCGGGGTGCTCTGCAGTGGTGGTATACCAGGCCCCATATACATAACACGCAGCCTCCTGTCATTGGCAGGGTGCTCTGCAGTGATGGTATACCGGGCCCCATATACATAACACGCAGCCTCCTGTCATTGGCGGGGTGCTCTGCAGTGGTGGTATACCGGGCCCCATATACATAACACGCAGCCTCCTGTCTTTGGCACGGTGCTCTGCAGTGGTGGCATACCAGGCCCCATATACATAACACACAGCCTCCTGTCATTGGCGGGGTGCTCTGCAGTGGTGGTATACCAGGCCCCATATACATAACATGCAGCCTCCTGTCATTGGTGGGGTGCTCTGCAGTGGTGGTATACCGGGCCCCATATACATAACAAGCAGCCTCCTGTCATTGGCAGGGTGCTCTGCAGTGATGGTATACCGGGCCCCATATACATAACACGCAGCCTCCTGTCATTGGCGGGGTGCTCTGCAGTGGTGGTATACCGGGCCCCATATACATAACACGCAGCCTCCTGTCATTGGTGGGGTGCTCTGCAGTGATGGTATACCGGGCCCCATATACATAACACGCAGCCTCCTGTCATTGGTGGGGTGCTCTGCAGTGGTGGTATACCAGGCCCCATATACATAACATGCAGCCTCCTGTCATTGGCAGGGTGCTCTGCAGTGGTGGTATACCGGGCCCCATATACATAACAGGCAGCCTCCTGTCATTGGAGGGGTGCTCTGCGGTGGTGGAATACCAGGACCCATATACATAACATGCAGCCTCCTGTCATTGGTGGGGTGCTCTGCAGTGGTGGTATACCAGGCCCCATATACATAACATGCAGCCTCCTGTCATTGGTGGGGTGCTCTGCAGTGGTGGTATACCAGGCCCCATATACATATGTGACAGTGCCCCTGTTCGGTGTGGTGCAAGATGGCGTACCTTAATCTGGAGCTGGTGACGGCGGGCGGCTTCTGGATTCTTTGCGGCTTCTGCTGGAGAACCTGTGGCAGGGAACGGCACAACCCAAGGGACCCACAAAAGACAACGCTACTTCGGTTAGCAGCGACAAATATTTATTAAAGGAAAACAACTGCACTAGTCGCTGTGATATACTCGTACACATATGCAAACATCAATAAGAAAGATAAAAAAAACACAAAGACAATGACATCAAAGAGAGCAATATTAAAGACAATAATATGACATCACTAGAATACTATACTGCACATATAACACAATACTGCACATATAACACTATACTGCACATACAACACTATACTGAACTATAGTCCCTGGTGCAAGGAAAACAGTCAATGAAGAAACGGTCCCACGAAGGAAGATCCTCACAAGTACAAGGGTAGGCCCTACCTTAGTGTGCACACTACTATATAAAGGCCAGAAAATATTAATGGTCCCCTATAACGGGGTACAGGCGAGTCCCCGTTACCTAGGGCAACTCCCTGCTAGACATACAACACAGGCTGTAGATATAGGCTTGGCAGTGGTGGCAAATCTGGCATGCAGCCAGAGGGGCGTTGCAGGTGTCTCTGGGCTGGTAATGTCGCAGGGTGATCAGCACCCCAATAACAGTTGTCCCCTATGCAGTGGAGAGCCACTTCAATAGCTGGGTAAAGTGGGCCAATTTGGGGTGCAGGCCAGCCTGGGGGTAGGGGAGCTCCTGTACCTTAACTCTCAGCTGCAGATGCCAGCTCCTGCTGGTCATGACTCTTCAGGGTCTCTCACTCCTCTCTGGGTCTCTCACTCCTCTCTGGGTCTCACTCTGCCTGGCACCTATCAGCAGCACCTGATCTCCTCTTCAGTGCAGGACAGGGGAACAGCTTCTCCATTCACTGCACACACGCTGCTGGGCTTTCTCCTCTCTCTGCCTGAGTCTCACCATGCTCCCAGCACGTCTTCTTACTCTCTGCACACTTCCTCCCTCTCACCTTGCTGCTGGTATCACCTCTGACCTCTCAGCTTCCTGTCACAAGTGCAGGGGAGCTGGGACACTAGCTGTCTGTTAACCCCTCACAGCCCTGCTGTTTCTATAAAAATGCAGTTCTTTCTCTGAGCAGCATTAGCTGCAATTTACCTTCTTTGAGGGCACAGGGACACCTCTGGGGTGGACTGCCACACATAACATGCAGCCTCCTGTCATTGGTGGGGTGCTCTGCAGTGATGGTATACCGGGCCCCATATACATAACAGGCAACTTCCTGTCATTGACGCGGTGCTCTGCGGTGGTGGTGGTATACCTTGCCCCATATACATAACATGCAGCCTCCTGTCATTGACGCGGTGCTCTGCAGTGGCTGCAATCACTTCTATCACATTACTCAGCACATCTGCCTCTCATTACATCTGCATGGAGCCTCTGATATGCAGCATTGCTGTATATCACTGTGTGAGTCAGCGAGGGAGCAGGGCCTTCTGATTGGGAATAATCCCATTCTGCATGCAATCAATAAAGGCCCTACAAATATGTCCAACCTTTCATGTGTCAGCCTTTCTCATGGCGACCTTTTTTGCTTGTGTTGACCTTTTGTCATTATGGGTCTCTTGTGGGATTGGGGGGGGGGGGTTCGGCCAGGCGGCATTAAGCCACTCGCTAAGCAGCGAATAACTGCCGCTTAGCAGGGGCAAATGCAGGATTTGCAATGGGGGGGTTTCCAGAGAGGGGTGGACAGATGCATGGGGTTGACACTAAGGTGAATCGGTATATTCCTAGTCCATTAAACAATGTTAAATATATACAAAAATCATATACATAGCGCTGGGCGACCAATACAATTTTTAAACGTGATTTTTCATGATGATCATCGCATACATGATTCAGCTTCTCTCAGGGTCCCCCGCGAGCAGGACGGCAGAGAACTCATCTACAGTAGCAAGAAAAAGTATGTCAACTGTGCAGGGTGGACAAAGTATGTGAACCCCTAGGCCAGGCATGTCCAAACTATGGCCCTCCAGCTGTTGTGAAACGACAATTCCCATCATGCCTTGCCACATTTTTACTATTAGTGAATGCTAAAACTATGGCAAGGCATGCTGGGATGTGTAGCTTCACAACAGCTGGAGGGCCATAATTTGGACATGTCTGACCTAGGCTAATGACCTCTCTAAGAGTCAGGAGTCAGCCAACCTGGAGTCCAACTAATGAGATGAAATTGGAGGTGTTGATTAAAGCTGCCCTGCCCGATAAAAAACACACACCAGTTTTGGGTTTGCTATTCTCAAGAAGCATTGCCTGATGTGAACCATGCCTCGTACACAAAAGAGCCACAGTAAGAAAAACGGTCTATCAATGGAGAAAGTTCAGCACTGTTGCTCCTCTCCCTAGGAGTAGCTATCCTGTAAGGATGACTGAAAGAGCACAGTGCAGAATACTCAATGAGGTGAAGAATAATCCTAGAGTGTCAGCTAAAGACTTACAGAAATCTCTGGCACATGCGAACGTCTCTGGTGACGAATACGATACGTAAAACACTAAACAAGAATGAAGTTCATGGGAGGAAACCATGGAGGAAGCCACTGCTGTTCACAATAAACATTGCTGCACATTTGAAGTTTGCAAAAGAGCACCTGGATATTCCACAGCACTACTGGCAAATATTCTGTGGGCAGATGAAACCAAAGTTGAGTTTTTGGGAAGAAACACAACACCACTATGTGTGAAAAAAAAAGGCAGGGCACACCAACATCAAAACCTCATCCCACCTGTGAAGTATGGGAACGGAACGGAAAAATGAATTCCCAAGTTTATCAAGACATTTTGCAGGAAAAACTTAAGGCCATCTGTCCACCAATTGTAGCTCAACAGAAGATGGGTGATGCAACAGGACAATGATCCAAAACACAGAAGTAGATCAACAACAGAATGGCTTCAACAGAAGAATATACGCCTTCTGGTGGCCCAGTCAGAGTCCTGACCTCCAACCGATTGAGGTGTTGTGGCATGACCTCAAGAGAGCGATTTACACCAGACATTCCAAGAATATTGTTGAACTGAAACAGTTTTGTAAAGAGGAATGGTCCAAAATTCCTCCTGACCATTGTGCAGGTCTGATGTGCAACTACAGGAAACGTTTGGTTGAGGTTATTGCTGCCAAAGGAGGGTCAACCAGTTATTAATTCCAAGGGTTCACATACTTTGTCCACCCTGCACTGTGATTGTTTACATGGTGTGTTCAATTAAAACATGAGAACATAAAAGTGTTTGTGTGGTATTATAAGCAGACTGTGTTTGTCTATTGTTGTGACTAGGGATGCCAATCCCGGGGCATTTTTTCAATCCCGGGAATCGGGATTGAAAAATGCTCAATCCCGGGATTCCCGGGATCCCGGGATTGGCATCTCTAAATCAGTTTAGGCCAAAAAACACGCTACAATAAAACAAGAAGCCCAGTCCACCCCCTGCTTCAGCCGCCCCGCACATTCATTTACTTACACCGGCGGCCAGGAGCAGGGCAGACAGGAGCGGGAGGCGTCGGCGGCGGTAGCAGCAGCAGCGCCGACGGCTGACGCTGCCAGGTCCGGACCAGCGGGCGGGCGGGCAGCAGAGCGGGCGGCCGACGCTGCCAGGTCCGGTCCAGGTCAGAGATGATTCTGGAGCAGGTATGGGCAGTCCGACCTGCGCAGCGTGATGGTCAGAGGTTCTTGCAACTGTTACTTACAGTATATATCTTAAGCAGCCCATACACGGTCCGTTTAACGGATCCGTTTGGGACTTAATTAGCACACATCGGATCGGATCCCTAGTGCATGCAGTGTGCATGCACTGCGATCCGATACGATGTGTATCTAGTACAAAAAGTATGTGCAGCACATACTTTTTGTACCGTACTAAGTGATGCGCGGGAGCGCGCATCACATAGTACAGAACGGAGCCATACACAACGGACCGTGTATGGGCTCCTTTATGCTGGTGCTGTATAGAGACTTCTTCCAAACCTCTATTACTGAGTACATTGTAACTACGCATATAATGAATCTACTGTATGTAACAGTCCTCTACAAACTCATCAGCGAAAGAGACCAACACTAATGATGGAACATTTATGCTGCTTTCAGACCACAAAACTGGCTTTGACCAGGTATTTTAAAACATTTCTAAAAACGGGTCTGCCAGCTAATACCCCTTTCACACCGCATGTCTTTAAACGGTATTTCAGTGCAGGTTTTGCCCTTAAACAGTATTTCAATGCAGTTTTGTCCCTTCACAACACTGAACCCGTTTTAACGCATAGAAAACAGTGGATGAAAAAAACATGTCTGAAACTGGTAGGACCCTGCTTTATTACCGTTTAGAAATACCAGTTCAATAGAAACGGTAAATTCACTCTGCACCTTTCAGACTGCACAAATTACCGTTTTGAAACGGTAAAAAAACCGGCAAAATACCGGGTAAAAAGTGCGGTCTGAAAGGGGCATTAGTAACACATCCTCTACAATGTAACTAGGGTGGGTGTTTGTGCCCCTTCACAGCTTACATTTACTACCAACACCCTGTTTGTGGTTACATTTCCTATAATAATTCCATTTAGCCTGCGCATGCCTGCGTTATCCTGGACACACCTGCTTTATTCTGCACACTCCTACATTATCCTGGGCACGCCTGCATTATCATGCACACGGTTATCCTGGGCATGCCTGCATAATCCTCCGCACACTTGCATTATCCTGGGCATGCCTGCATTATCCTGCCCATGCTTGTGTTATCCTGCGCACACCTACGTTATCCTGGGCACGCCTGCATTATCCTGCGCACGCCTGCATTATCCTGCGCACGCCTGCATTATCCTGGGCATGCCTGCATTATCCTGCGCACGCCTGCATTATCCTGGGCACGCCTGCATTTATCCTGGGCACGCCTGCATTTATCCTGGGCACGCCTGCATTTATCCTGGGCACGCTTGCATTTATCCTGGGCACGCCTGTGTTATCCTGGACACGCCAGCATTGTTCTGGTCACGCCTGTGTTATCCTGCATACTCCTGGAATATCCTGCGCACACCTCCATTATCCTGCCCATGCTTGCATTATCCTCGGCATGCCTGTGTTTTCTTGGCACTACCATTAAATAACCCGTTACCACCCCCAGATGCCGGCTTCCTTTCAATTACCTTGCGAATGGCTAGCGAAGGAACAAAGTAGCAGGATTTCACTAGCAGGCACCATGCACGCTCATTGCGGGCCAGATGTAGTGTATCGAAATTTGCACAGCAATGACCAGGTCTGAATAAGGCTCATTATTACGGAAGGTGATGATAGAATGACCGGAGCACATAGCGGTTTTGCGCTTTATTGTTACTTACTAAACAAACTTCACAATTTTCTTTTAACCTTAGCGGTGAGATGACTACAAATTGTGTGGTAATGGTCTGTGGGGGAGATAAGATGTTCCCTGCTCCTTAGTTACCCCCCAGCAGGAGAACCACCGACCTCCAGAGCCTGAATGTCACAGTCATGGCCGCAGTTACCGCCGCAGAGGCTTTAACCCCTGAGTCTGCTACAGGCCAGCTGGGGCCCGGTGACTGGCGCTACAGCAGCCTGAAGGTCACAGCAAACGTAATTGAAAGGTGATGGAGCGTGGATGCAGCATGATTTCCATCCTACACCCAATCATGGCTTTGTGAGTCAATGTTGGTTCTGGGGTCCTGAGAGAGACTTGGAATATGTCCTCTCTGAGCATTCGAAATAAATGGATCGCGGCATTCAGTCATTTAAGTGACAGATTTCAGAGACTTATGGGAGAATTCTGTTGGGTTATTTATTTGTCCGCTACTAAATAATGGGCGCCCAATGGAGCAATTCAATTGTTGCTCCAATCGGTCATGTGTGCCACACATCATTTACGCTTGCACACGTCTGGGGTGGCAGGCACAGCTGTGCCAATAGTTGGGTGCCCCGTCCTCGAGAGGAGTTCAGCTGTGACACATCTGGGTGCAACCTGCAGCATAAGTAATGGGGAACCGCATTACATCAGTTGCTTCACATCTGTAGAGGTTCCCTGCAGCGTTACTGCCATTGTCTAATGTCCTGGGACCATTGGGGGCTGTTCAGACCTGCTGGCATGGCTGCAAATTCGCAGCGCAAGAGATTGTGGAATGATGGATCGTAGCGCGCATGCACGAGATCACCCTGCGATAAAATCTCATGGTGCTTTTTTCATCGCTGGCTGTTTGCAAAGTGATTGGGCTGGTAACCGGCTGTTTTCTGGGAGTGTCAGGGAAAACGCAGGCGTGTCCAGGTGTTTGCAGGGAGGGTCTGTGATGTCAACTCCAGCCTCGATCCTCTTGTTTCTAGTGTGTAGGCTGAGTTGGTCCTGGGCTACACACAGACTGCACACAGTGGGAAAATCATCTGATGCTGAGTGAGTTGCTGGGACCATCTTCAGCCACCAGGAATTTTTTGGCCCAGGACTCATTTCCAGTCCGGGCCCGGTGCCCCTCTCCTCACTTGACTTACTGTAACCCGGCTCCTGTTCCCTCACCTCCTCTTCCGCTGAGCTGCAGCCCAGAGGTCCCGGAGCGCAGGATTCTTCAACTCAGGATCCCGGTGGACAATTAAAATGCAGCCACTCTGATTGTCTGCCGGTATGCGAGCTCTGATTGGCTCAAAAGCCGGTGCTGCATTTTAATTGGCTGCCGGCATCCTGTGTTGTATAAGCCTGCGCTCTGGCACCTGCTTTGTTCAACGCACTGAGCGCAGCGCACTGAAGGCAGTCGGAGGGGTTGTAGTGGGCAAAATGAGCTGCCCGGGCCCTTCCAAAGGCTGGAGCCCGGGACAGCTGTACCCACAGCACCCCTATTGGTGGCCCTTTCAGCCACAGAACTATGGTTCTGATTGTTGGATCAGGTGTTCTGGCCAGGTGGGGGAACGGGGGAAACAGCAGGTAGATGTACGGTGCCACAGACATAGAGTTAGGGCCTTGCAGGCACATAGGTAACAGACTGTGCATTGATTTACAGCCATCGTATGTACTGTAGCAAGGCAGGAGCATGTACTGCGCACCTGTTCCAGCATCCCCCCTGGCTGAACCTGCAGCAAGTTCTTCCTTCCATCGGCCGCACATGTGCCTCGGAAATGTACCGAACATCAGCGACATCTGTACGGAATCTGTTATGATCCAGAAAGACAAATCTGAACAAGTGAACAAAAAATGAGGCTGAAACACATTTCTCTGCATCGTGGAATTGCAGTTTTCCTTTCTCCGGAGCACAGTGGTCACATCAGTAAATGCTTTCACATGTATTATGCTCCTCCGAGTTGTGCTTTGACTTGTGACAGCTGGATAAAAGGCTCTTCAATATTATCCACTGGAAATGGAATGACTGTGAATGGAAATAGCAGCTTTCATTACCGGTTACTTGATGTACAGTCACAGATCCTCTGCGGGGAACGTGCACGACCAAATATCGCAGTGGGAGGCTCTTACTCGCCAGCTGGTCACTTCCGTGCCATTCTGCTTCATTCCACCTCCCTTAAGAAATGGCAGATATGTAGAGCGCTGCTCATTTGCGATGAATGGAAATAGGAGTTGCTGTTATGTTTTGCGGCCTCCATAATAATTTTGTGCAGTGTGTAGCGTTTATCGTGTGTTATGTGCAGATGTCACTGCTTCATTATCAGTTGCAGCCGCCTTCTCGGACAAAGCTTTTTTTTTTTTTTAGCAAATGTACAGGTACTCTTTACCTAGAAGGGCGCCCATCGTGGTGATCGCGGGCATCGCGGGCAGTACATTAACGGCCGCGACGCGATGCCCGCGATCACCGCGATTTCCCATAGGGTTCAATGTTAAATTTTGTGCTGACCGCGATTTTACATTCAATGCTTCAATGGCCGCGATTTGGCCATAGGAATCAATGTTAAATGGGCTACAGAGCCCAAATAGGCACAATTAACCCTTAAATGTCCCCCCAAATTTGTAACGCCACCCCACGATCCACGCCAACCCGAAGCGTGGCGAGCGCAGCGAGCCCGCGAGGGGCGGCGGTACGCGTCCTCCGACCTTTTCATGCCCTACTATCCACGTCGGCGTGGAGTTGAGAATAGAATAGTGTGGCGAGCGCAGCGAGCCACCGAGCTCGAAGCGTGGCGAGCGCAGCGAGCCCCGCGAGGGGACGCGGATACCTTCACAGTTATACGCGTCCCCTCGCGGGCTTCACAGGTGTCCGTGGCGACGCGGACACCTGTGAAGTCCGCGAAGGGACGCGTTTACCTGTGAAGGTATCCGCGTCCCCTCCCGGGGCTCGCTGCGCTCGCCACGCTTCGGGCTCGGTGGCACGCTGCGCTCGCCACACTATTCTATTCTCAACTCCACGCCGACGTGGATAGTAGGGCATGAAAAGGTCGGAGGACGCGTACCGCCGCCCCTCGCGGGCTCGCTGCGCTCGCCACGCTTCGGGTTGGCGTGGATCGTGGGGTGGCGTTAAAAATTTGGGGGGACATTTAAGGGTTAATTGTGCCTATTTGGGCTCTGTAGCCCATTTAACATTGATTCCTATGGTAAAATCGCGGGCATTGAGGCATTTTACATTAAAATCGCGGTCAATCATCCTTTTTAACATTGTTCCCTATGGGAAAATCGCGGTCATCGCGGGCAGCCGATTTTTATGTACCCGCGATTTACCCGCGATGCCCGCGATTTTTTACCCCCGACGCTTGCGATTCCAATCGCGGGCGCCCTTCTAGGTAAAGAGTACCAATGTACAAATTCATGCTGCGCTGCAGGTGGGGCAGTTGTAACAGATGCAGAGAGTTAGATTTGGGTGGGGTTTGTTTAAACTAAAATCTAAATGCAGTGTACAAATAAAGCAGGCAGTATTTACCCCGCACAGAAACAATATAATTCTCCCAAATCTAATTCTCTCTGCAAGTTATATATGTTACACCTGCAGGGCAGCATCATTTTGTCCATTTGCTAAAAGGGTAGCTTTGCGATCAAGTCTGAATGAAGCCTTTGGTCTGATCAGCGGACATGCCAAGGCGAGGGGGACTCAAGGAGCAGGCTGATTTAGGGGCACCAAGATGAAATTGTATCTTGCCCCTTCCCCAGCCAAAAAGTAGCGCCCCTTCAGCCAGTGCATATAACTCAGCTAATACCACCAGTGGAAACAATGTCAACCAGCTGTGAGTTATCTCCATACTGAGAGCACAGCCACTCGGTCACCTGTTAGGGGCACTACCACTTTGGGCATCATGTGTACAAAACACTACTATTTTGTGTGTATAGTGTGTAAAGACACTGTTACTGTGTGACTTAGGGGGATATTCAATCTGTGTCGATTTTATGTTCCTCGGCGAGTATTTTACTTTTTCGTTCTGCTCGACAGATTATATTAGCTCGACGAAGCGAGATCTCGGGTATTCAATGTGCCAATCAAGCGAGACCACTCCCGTCGAGGTTGTAACAATGTTGCGAGTTGTGGTCGTCACTTTTTCCCGTTTCCCGCCTCGACATCTTCTATATAAGTCCCTGTGCTGCTCGCCACGTGTGAGCGAGCGAGTTTGAGGAGGAAGTGTATGCTGTACGTGGGTGTAGCAGAAATATTGCTTGCATTTTGCTGCGGAAGAAGCCAGCAAGAATAAAGTTATGACCCCTTCCTAAAATGATTTTAGACACTCTTAACAAGTAGTTCACATAATAGATAACAATAGTAGACTATTACATATAGGTATATATCACAAATCTGTTATACGGACCAAAATAAATACATAATATTAAAATCACGCCACACAAGCCTGGCGAAACTTGCAAGACGAGAACTGGTGAAACTGACGTCGAGAAAACCAAAAACAGAAAAGATTGCATAGGTTACGAGAAAAGTCGACGAAAATGTGTGGACAAAATGCTCGATAATGCGAGCTTTTGTGCCCTCGACAGTCGACCAAATCGAAAAAATATGAAAAACGGGACAATAAAAAAATCGAGAAAAAATGCAGATTGAATAATCGAGGACGAGAAACCTAAGGATTCTGGGCGAGATATCATAAAAACTCGCGATTTCACAAAACTCGACAGACATTGAATACCCCCCTTAATGTGTGAAGTGCATTACTTTTGTGTAGGCATAATACGTAAGGGCAGAGGCGTACCTAGATATTTGTAGGCCCCATAGCAAAAGTTTGTAAGGGCCCCCTATTTAGCAACTGATGGTGATAAATGTATGTAAAACATATTAGTTAGACAGCAAAGATGGGCCCCCTTCAGCTCCGGGCCCCATAGCAGCTGCACCCCTTGCACCTATGGTAGTTACGCCCTTGCGTAAGGGGTACTACTCTGTGGGCATAATGTGTAAAGGGCATTACTTTTGTGTAGGCATAATACGTAAGGGGTACTACTACTGTGGGGCATATTGTGAATAAGGCACTACTACTATGTGGCATAATGTGCATGAGGCACTACTGCTGTGTGGCGTAATGTGCATGAGGCACTACTACTGTGGGGCATATTGTGAATACGGCACTACTACTATGTGGCATAATGTGCATGAGGCACTACTACTGTCTGAGTTAATAGGTAAGGGGCACAACTGTGTGGCCAAAATGTGTATAAGGGGTACTACTGTGTAACGTATTGTAAATAATGTACTACATTTAGGTACTACAGTGCAATAACTAAAATTATTGCTGTGTTGGTGTATTGCTACAGTCTGTGTCAGTGTATTTCTGTGTCAGTGCATTGGTACAGTCTGTGTCAGTGTATTTCTGTGTCAGTGTATTGGTACAGTCTGTGTCAGTGTACTGGTACAACCTGTGTTGGTGTATTGCTGTGTCGGTGTATTGCTACAGCCTGTGTTGGCATATGGCTGCCTCCTGCACCCCGGACCTGTTCATATCTGAAGTATGTGTTATGGAATGAGAGACGCGGCCGGCTCCTAAGTGGCAGGTTACGGAATCAGACGCTGATAGATGGTTTTTTAAGGATTTGCTGATCACTCATCTGAACTAACTTCATAGTAGGAGTCTGATTGCAGAAAACAGAAGGTGATTAATGGAGGTGCTGGCACTGGGCACATTTGCTTTATATTTCATCTGCTCCCTTTGTCCCATATTTAATTATCTGGTAGAAATGAGAGTTGCAGTGGTAGAAGGGGCCATCACTGCCCCCTGCTGGAGAAAGGTTAATAATGCATTAGAAGTGCAACAGGGTTCTCAGTGGGAAGTATTACAGCTGCCAAAGTGCCGGCTAACAATGCAGCCTCCATCTACAGCCCATACTATATGTGCAATATAAGAAGAAGCTTTGATTGTAAGAGAGGACGCCCCCCAATACCCTCCCCCCACCCATACCCTGCACATGCTCCCGGCTGGGAGATCATTCATGATGACTCCTGGAGCTACACCTGTGCCTTCTGTCAGCACCAGAACATATGTGTACAGTACATGCCCTCAGTGTGTGTGGCACAAGTGTCTAGATACCCACACTCACTATGAGGCATACTGCACATGCCCTGATAGTGTTATAAACCATGCGCCTATTGTTGCACTGTCTGCAGGAATACATACTCACTACTCATTGCTGCATCGGAGCAATAGACCGTCATTAAAGCGATATTGCGCCATGTAAGAAGAACACCAGGGGAATCCACATTCTCTCATGTGTCTTATTGTGAGAGGTTTCATAGCTTGGAGAGAGACAAAGTAGCATCCAATCAGCTCCTAACTGTTGTGTTGTGTTGTGAGGGGGGCTATAGCACAGTTCAAAATCAAATTGGGGAGACGTACCAACTTCCAGAGGGTCAGATTGGAATGGCAGTTGGTGGCAGTGGGTGTGGCTCCGCTATTTCAATTTTGAACTGTGCTGCAGCCCCTTCTCTTGAGCCTCCTCTGCTGGTGTCACTAGGTGGGTGCGGAGGGAAATTTTGACAGTTAGGAACTGATTTGTTTATACTTTGGGGCACATGTACTCACTGGCACCCAGTGTGCTGACAACCACCTTCTTCCACTGTGGGGTAGACTAGGCTGGAGGGGTGCTTAGGGTTAGGCTAGGGGCAGGTGGGGTAGACTAGACTAGGGGGGTGGTTGGGGTTAGGCTAAGGGCAGGTGGGGTAGACTAGGTTGGGGTTAGGCTAGAGGCAGGTGGGGGTGAGGCTAGGGCAGGGCAACACCGGCCCTCCAGATGTTAGTGAACTACACATCCCAGGATGCTTTGCATTAGTTTTGCTATGTGGCCATGCTGAAACTGATGCAAGGCATGCTGGAATGTGTAGTTCGTCAAAATCTGGAGGGCCGGTGTTGCCCAGCCCTTGGCTAGAGGCAGGTGGGGTAGACTTGGCTGGGGGGTTGGGGTTAGGATAGGGGCAGGTGGGGTAGACTAGGTTGGGGTTAAGCTTGGGGGCAGGTGGGGTAGACTTGGCTGGGGGGTTTGGAGTTAGGATAGGGGCAGGTGGGGTAGACTAGGCTGGAGGGAGGTTGGGGTTAGGCTTGGAGGCAGGTGGGGTAGACCTAGCTGGGGGGGGGGTTGGTTTAGGCTCGGGGGCAGGTGGGGTAGACTAGGCAGTGGGGAAAGTTGGGGTTTGGCTTGGGGGCAGGTGGGGTAGACTAGGCTGGAGGGGTTGGGGTTAATCTCGGGGGCAGGTGGGGTCGACTAGGCTGAAGGCCAGTGGGGTAGACTAAGCGTGGGGGAGGTTGGGGTTAGGACCACCAGGAATGGTTTGCCAACAGTTCATCATGTCAACATATCATCCAGGCAGACATGAAGACTGTTGACACACTTACCAATTTGCCCCTGTCGGCATTACAGTATGGACCAGATGACTGCTGACCAATCATACAACCCCCCACAGTGATCTAATGCCCCACTACGGCCTCTATGTTTAACACCAAAGTTTTCTATTGTCCCTAACCCCTGACTAATACATATGTGATGCTGCAGACAGGTAACACCATTATCCCCTCTCAGTAACCTGAACAATCTGAGACATTCCCAGACTCCTCTCTAGGACTCTTCCTGCGTCTTCCCTCTACCACTACCATTCTATTCCCGCCATCCGAGTGCATTTCTCAGCCTTCAGAGACATTGCACAAAGCAGGCGATAGAACGGAAGGTCAGCTCTTGTGTAATCCAGCGTCTGGGGGGGAACAAGAGTCGTCCTCAGTCTGATTCGTCTTCTTTTCCCTGTTCTATAATATATCAGACATGAAGGCTCCCAGACTGGCATATTAATGGCATTCGTCTTTGTTCCTGATACATAATCATACCAGCACAGAAACCCTACATTATTATAGATGCTATACACCCTACACAGCATACAGTATGTATCACAATAGCCTGGCCGGAAACTAAAACTATCAGCAGAAAAACAAATAAGTTCCATAAAATAACGGGCATTGATTTAAAGGGAGAGAATAGGCCGCGGGCTCCTCTCGTACAGTAAGAAAATAGATCATTCTGTCGACTAATCGATCACGGGAATCTTTATTGTATTTATGATCAGAGCTACGGATATTACGCTGCAAGCGGCAGTCTATAATTATCAGACAAATTACTGTATTTAGGGCCCGATTCAGGTACGCAAGAAAAGCAAACAAGGAAGGAACTGGCTAACACCATGCTGCGCTGCAGGGAGGCAGAAGTAACAGGTGCAGAGAGAGTTAGATTTACAGTAGGTTGGGTTCCTTCTAACTGAAATCTAAATTGCAGTGTAAGAATAAAGCTGTCTAACATCTGTAGGCTACATGCAAGGCCACGCCCCCATGGTGTGTGGGCCCACACTTTTTTTACTGTGCGCGCTCGAAAAAGGGATGGGAGAACCAAAGTAAAGCCCCAGGCCATCCCTGTATGCAGGGATCATATTACTGTCACCCCATGAAGTTTTATACTGTAAAAGACATATACTGTAGGGCATACCTCCCAACAGTCCCGATTTCAGCGGGACAGTCCCGATTATCAGGGCCTGTCCCGCTGTCCCTCCCGCGGCCGGCAGTGTCCCGCGGTGAGGGGGGGCTGTTGGGAGTCCCCTCTGTCGGCTGCTAAGCAGCGGGGAATAAACGCTGTGCGCATGCGCACAGCGTCTATTCCCGCAGCCAGGGGGCTGGGGGCATGGCTAGAGGCTCACAGAGCCTCTGGGTCATGCCCCCATAGCGTCAAAATGGGGGCGTGGCCTCGCGGGAGAGCTGCGAATATAGACCACGCCCCCGAAATTAGGCCACGCCCCCGAAATTTCCGGCGCGTCTACGGCTCGCAGCAACTACGTCCCGCCTCCATCTCGGCCAAAGTTGGGAGGTATGCTGTAGGGTCTAATGCAGCTTAAGACGCTGATTGCCGAATATCGCTATCAAGCAAATTTTGGTCATTTGCTCAGACATGCACCCTTATACCATGGATACATTCAGGAAAATGCAGCCTAAGGGCCATCAGGGTGTGCGGGGGCAAGTGATGCGGCGTTGGGGGTGTAGACACAGCATTGTGGGGGAGTGGCCTGGACAATGCAGGTGTGGCCAGACTGTGGCTAGGACCAATCGAGCACTTGGCTTGGCGGCCAACCAAATCCTAGCACCAGGATTTGTTGTTATGAGATTATTTGCATAACTACAACTGATACTGGCTTTGGCCCGTACTGTCTAGAACAATTTGAATTCCATTCTCTTGTCAAAACCCCAGAATAGTAATATATAGCATCTCAGAAGATTAGCGTATTCAGATTCTGAGAACATTAGATGTTTGCAGAGCAAATGTGTTATACAGCTTCAATCCCGTAACCGAGGCGCTTAGCATAATATTTCATAATGAATTTATATTCCAGGATATTTTGGACAGTTTTGGTGGCAATTATCGCCCCCCGGCAGCCTGACAGGAGCCTGTTTGTTTCTATCGTCTTAACAAGAACTCTACCAAGAAAAATGGGAATAAAGTAATTTAAGTTAGACGCGGACAGCGGCAGAATTCACCGCGTCGCACTGAAATGTATCTGACACTGACAGCGGTTTCTGTTTCTAAAGTAAATAACATAATTGAAAGTAACAGGACGTTCCTGTAACCGTCAGTGCAGAGGTTTATGGTATGATTCATCCAGGAATTGTATAAATTATCCAGGCACGGCGCGTACTGCCAAAATTAAAGTAGGTCTTTTAGAATGTAACATTCAATCAATTAACTCCGGGTAAAATATACAACTGTTTATGCAGAAGATGAGGGAAGCGGAGACACGGGATACACGAATGCGGGTAACTGCAGTTATGATTATATGCTACACTGGTTTCCAGTTTGCTGTATAAATTATACAGTTACTATAAAAGAAATATGCACTTTCAATGTTTGATACAAAACAAAGTATTATTGATACAGTAAAATACTCACATATCTCCAAGTGTCTATAACGAATACCCCTTTTCACACCGCAAATGCCAGGTCGCTGATGTCAGTGGGTGGGGCGGCTGTGCATCATCGGGGGCGGTAAGGAGGCAGCGATTGGTGCTGCCTCCTATATAGGGCGGTATTCAATGAGGCTGATTTGCCATGTTTTTATGGCGATTTTGTGCTGTAAGGCGAATTTTTGACTAAAACGGTGAATCACCCTATTTAATGACCAGATGGCGAATACATTTCAAGGTTTTTTTCGCCATGATTCACCGAGTAGCAATCGCTATCTTTTTATGGTGAAGTGGAATGTGAACTTTTAAAATAAAGTGTTTTGTTTTTTACATTTGGTGTCAAAAAATCAGGAATTTTATTCTGAGGAGGGGCATGCTATTTTTATTCATGTGCTGTAAGCACATGAATATATATTTAATAAAAAAAAAAAAATATATATATATATATTTTTTTTTTACACAGACCAGCCAGCAGGGGGCCGGAGCCGAGCCGCTCATTAGATATTTATATATTCACTGCACCCGATCATTACATATGCATGATCGGGTGTAGTGAATATACCCGGTCCCCTGCTGGCACCCCCGGGGGGCAGCCTGTGCTGCCTGGCACCCGGGGAGCCCACCTCTCCCCCACAAACGTTCTGGGGCAGGCAGGGAGACTTCCATCTCCCTGCCTGCCGCCGTCCTCGGGTTCCCTGCGGCATCGCAGCAGGAGTTAAAATTCGTCAGTCAGGGGCAGTGAGCCCCTGACTCGTTGAATACTGGAGCCGGCGAGGCTCTGGAACGCAGCGAGCAGTGGCGAATGTGCAGCGAATCCTAAACAGGATTCGCTGCACGTCGTCATTATGCTCATTGAATACTGCCCATAGTGTCGAAGACCTGGGTCACTCGACCGGGGTTACACTGCACAGCAACCCAGCTCACAGCCGTGTTAACATGGCAATAACCCGGGTTGATTTGGCGATGTGAAAGGGGTATAAGTTACAATAGCTTATTGCCACATTACAGATAACAATACAATTATCCAATAGGTCAAAACACACCAGATCATGTCCCCCACAGCTGTTGTGATGTGTTGATTCCAATCGTTTGCACTTACAGGAAGTGGAGGACTCACAGCTGGGATTAAGGTTTAAGTGGACATTGGGTCCAATTCAGGACCATTCGCAGGTCCACAAATTCAAAGCCCTGCGATTACCGGAAGACTTCACATGCACACAAAACAGACACTTTATCACTTCACCGAGCTTAATAAATCTATCCCAGTTATCGTATTGGGGGAGGAATTGTCCATTTGAGCCACAGCAGTATATGTGGTTGTAAGGTTTGGCTACCGTGCTTGTCGGTTCTGGATAACGGTTTTCACAATTTTTCTTTTTTCTTTTAAACTTTTCGTACTTCCCTATCCTCATGCACTCTGATTGGGACCCGTAACGCATGGCCAGACGCTTGGCGAGGAAAGCGAGGTCCACGTACCTTGGTGTCACCCTTCAAATGCATACCTCCCAATAGTCCCGATTTTAGCGGGACAGTCCCGATTATCAGGGCCTGTCCCGCTGTCCCACCCGCGGGCGGCAGTGTCCCGCGGTGTGGGGGGGCTGTTGGGAGTCCCCCCTGTCAGCTGCTAAGCAGCGGGGAATAAACGCATGCGCACAGAGTCTATTCCCGCAGCCAGGGGGCTGGGGGCATGGCTAGAGGCTCACAGAGCCTCTGGGTCATGCCCCCATAGCGGCAAAATGGGGGCGTGCCCCCCCCCCCGAAATTTTCAGCGTCCCGCCTGCTAAACTTCCAAAGTTGGGAGGTATGCAAATGTGAAAATAGTGCGTCAGCAAAAAAGACAATCCTTTTCCCTTTTCTTTTTTCTGTATGTTGTCCTAGACATCGCCGACCTGCCATATCCCACCTGTACAGACTGCGAAAAGGCTTTGCAGCGATAAGATTGTAAGCGGTGTCCCAGAGTGACCAGGGCTCCGAGACAACGCTAAAAGCCCCCAGAAGTAATATAGTTATAATGAAATCCAATGGAACCCCAAAGACTTCACAATTAAAAGGCTGAGTGATTCCAGAGAAAGCGGCGCAGCTCCTGTCGCTGCCATTAGCATATAAATGCTGATCTCCGCCGTATACGGGATGTAATTATGAAATATTTTGCCATTCCGCTATAAAATATGGCATCGCCTTGGGGTCCATAACTCCCATCCAATCGGCAGCGCTGTATTTTATTCTCATCTGACAGACGTCTAATGTTACAGGTAATTGTTTCCAAAGTGTTATATGCATCTATAATGAGTCTAAACGGGGTCTAAGTGTTTCAGCCGAGCTAAGTTTGCCTTTTTTTATACCACTACTTAAATCAGCCTCAGAATCAATCTTTATTCATAGAGGAAGACAAGTAAATGTATGAATAATAATTCTATTATCCCGGTTATAAATACACACAGAACTCCTCCATTGTGGCGGTCAGGAGGGAGGCTGGCTTGGGGTACTAATGAACTCCCGTCAGGGAATGACTTTGAGAACTGGATTGGGGCCAGCGCTGGGATCCTCATTAGTCCCATACATCTCCCCTCTTAGGCTGCTTTGCATATAGTTCTTGATGTCGCTGCATAATATTGTTTATGCAGCGCCGAAACTGCGCGTTTATCCAGGCTGACTTCACAAATGATGAATTTACCCAGGCACGCTTTTAAGATAAATAAAATTATGCGATTTAATTGTAATGAAGCGTGACGCAGGACAAAACTCGGGCATTCGCTGTCATTTCCACAGTGCGAAAAAGTCTTACAGCGAACAGAACTTTTACCCATGATTCCTGGTGTACAGAGTAAAGTGGAACTTCTTACTAGTGTTTGCATCTACTTATTTCTTTCTGCCTGACACATAGGGCAGTATTCAATGAGGCTGATTCGCCAGGTTTTTATGGCGATTTTGTGCTGTAAGGCGAATTTTTGACTAGAACGGTGAATCACCCTATTCAATGACCAGATGGCGAATACATTTCAAGGTTTTTTCGCCATGATTCACCGAGTAGCAATCGCTATCTTTTTATGGTGAAGTGGAAGGTGAACTTTTAAAATAAAGTGTTTTGTTTTTTACAATTGGGTCAAAAAATCAGGAATTTTATTCTGAGGAGGGGCATGCTGGGGCATGCTGTAAGCACATGAATATATATTTAATTTAAAAAAAAAATTTTTTTTTTTTACACAGACCAGCCAGCAGGGGGCCGGAGCCGAGCCGCTCATTAGATATTCATATATTCACTTCACCCGATCATTACATATTCATGATCGATTGTAGTGAATATACCCGGTCCCCTGCTGGTACCCCCGGGGGGGCAGCCTGTGCTGCCTGGCTCCCGGGGAGCCCACCTCCCCCCCACAAACGTTCTGGGGCTGGCAGGGAGACTTCCATCTCCCTGCCTGCCGCCGTCCTCAGGCTCCCTTCGCCGCAGGAGCTCATATTCGCCGGTCAGGGGCAGCGAGCCCCTGACTCGTTGAATACCGGAGCCGGCGAGGCTCCGGAACGCGGCGACCAGTGGCGAATGTGCAGCGAATCCTAAACAGGATTCGCTGCACGTCGTCGGTATTTACATTGATTACCGCCCATAGAATGATATTGTTATCGCCGGGGGGCTGGGTGATCGCTTCCGACCAAAATCGTGATAACAGGACCAGCTTGCCACATAGGGACCGTTTCTCTGATATAACTCATTGTCGGGTAGATATATGAAGCAGTGATAAAGGAGGAGAAGTGATAAAGTGCCTGGTACTTTATCACCGGCCAATTAATCTGACTGTTAAGTTACAGGATGGGTTTAAAAAGGGCTGATTGGCCATTTATAAAGTGCCAGGGACTTCTCCCTTATCACTGCTTCATACATCTACCCGTGTGTATGAAAAAATGGGGCTTCAACCAGTCAGCTCCTAAATGCCACATGGCCAGCTCCCAACCACCACGTGTCCCACCCCCAACTGCCACATGTTCATCCCCACCTCTCAATTGTCCAGCTCCTAACTGTCACATGTCCAGCTCCAAACTGCCATGTGTCAATCTCCCAACTCTCACTTGTCCATCTCCTAAATGCCACAAGTCCAGCTCCCAACTGCCACATGTCCATCCCCTGACTGCCATGTGTCAAGCTCCCACATGTCATATGTCCAGCTCCAAATGGCCACATGTTTGGCTCCCATCTGCCACATGTATAGGTCCTAATCGGCACATGTCTGGCTGCCAACTGCCACCACAAGTTTTATCACTCATTGATAAATAAGTCTAGTAATTGATAAATAAGTACAGTTTATGGTTGTATCTCTCTTCCATTACCTAAACTGAAATTGTATACTGTAATGCAGAGCGCAGGGCAGGGGGTACATTTATCCTGTGCTGCAGTTGCACATGTAGAAACAGCAGAAGAGATCTCTGCAGATGGTCCTGTGTTCCCCCAGCTCATCATTTTCCTTTTAGGAAGGTAAGAATAAGCCCCAGTGTTTGCCAGCCTGTGTGATGCGTGGCGGGATGCATCTGGAATACCAGCTCACACTGTTTACCACATCTCTCCGCGAGATGCCGACAGCAGCTCATCAATATATAATAAGCAGCAAATCATACAAAGGGCTCGCCTGCAGGCCATGATTTCTAACTTCTCCCCTTCACTTTCAGGTACGCCAAAGTCATTGACATTTCTAGTTCATTGATTAATTTGTTATTTTTATTTATTATCAAATTGGTATCGACGTCTGCTGGGTCAAAGCGTGTGTACACCCCTTTATGCTGTGTACACACAGTGAGATTTTGTGTTTGATTTTGATTATATACTCAAAATCAAATAGAAATTGAATGGACATCGAACGCTTTTCAGCCTCCTTCGATGCCGAGTAGATCCAGAGGCGTTCTCCCGTTTAGTGTTAATCGAATAGTAAAATAGACTGTGCAGGCAAGACTACATATTACAAATCAGGACTCTATAGTCCAAATTTAATGCATTTTGCTTGCCGTCCGATTTGATCTGATTCGATACCAATCGAATTGGGATTGAATTGCTAGCAAAATCGCACCATGTGAACACACCTTAAGCTACAGTATGCGCAGGGCGCCCCCAAATCCCATGTGCCCTAGAATGCCGCCTTTTAATTAATCTAATTTATGACCCATTTGCCAAGATAATGGGGATTATTCTGGTTCACTCGGAAGGCGCAATCACTCTCTAATGGACAAAACCATATGCACTGCAGGTGGGGCTGATGTAACATGTGCAGAGAGAGTTAGATTTGGGTGGGGTTTGTACTTCAAACTGATATCTAAATTGCAGTGTAAAAATAAAGCAGCCAGTATTTACCCTGCACAGAAACAATAAACCACCCAAATCTAACTCTCTTTGCACATGTTACATCAGCCCCACCCGCAGTGCATATGGTTTTGTCCATTATGGAGTGATTGTGCCTTTCTGAGTGAACCAGAATAACCCCCAATGTTCTTTGATCCTAATGATGAGTATAAGAATAATAATTCTGGACCAGATCCTTGTTCCCACACACAATGGCAATGCTCATTTTGCCGGCTGGACCAATATTCATGTCATCAGCTCAGTGACACCACGCGTGTCTGATGTCACCGTTTCCTTGTGAATCGTCAGGCAGCGCTGACATGAAACATGGCGACAGCAAAACTTTTAGTTGTAACCTGGTAATTGCAACATTGTATCATTGTATGGATATCTGCACGGGGAAACGGAATATTGTGATTAATTGATGAATGATCTGCTCGTTAATTTCATTAATGTCACTTTCACCCATATATCCAAGTAACCTGTAGCAGGAAAATTGTAAAAGGAAATGAGGCGCTGTGATACATGTTACACCCCGCACTCTCTCTCCAGCCACACGCGTGTCTTATTCTCATCTCATTATAATTAGGCGGCTTCATCAATTAACTGCATCTGCAGACGCTTGGCACATGCCATAAATTGCTCTGTTTTATGGGCCTTATAAAGTCCCCCCATAAACAGCTTGCGCTAAGGGCTCAGTTGCATCTTTAAGTATATTAAGTGCAGTCTTCTGTAACCAAACATAATAGGATTTTTAAAATGAATTATGGCCCAAGCATTTTAAGAAACAACTTTTAAACTTTTAACATATGTAAAATAGTTGAAGAAAAAAATACCCTTCTGGAATGACAGCAAAGGGGAGACACAAAGTTAAACTGGCGGGAGGTTTATTGCAAGCGATTTATAGGACTTGTCTTCACTGACGCTCCAGTAGTAAGGATACAAGTGTACGAGCTTGGCTAATTGGAGAGCATAACCATCAATCACAGGGAGAGACAGAGCGTTCTGGAGGGGGATTCCAAATGTGATATAGGTATAGTCAGTGGTGTAACTGCCAGGGACATTGGAGGCACTGGTCACTGGGCTCCATATGTCAGAGGGGCACCAATAAAGTTAGACCAAGCGGACCTATTAAATCAGAATCACTCCAATAGTATAGTGATCTACAGCTCTGCTGTTGTGTCTTATATGAGGAAAGAAAGGAGAGCAGAAGTTGTTTTAAAGAAATGCACTTAATAATAAAAAAAAACTTTTATGATGGGTTTTATCAAAGCTCGTATTGAGATGTTGTCTCATCAGTTGTGTTTTCAGCATCAGCAAAGATTTGCAAGACTACAAATGTTGTCACTGGCATGCCGGGTCCCTCCGCTGTGAAATGATTCCAATCATATCGCTAATATGCAAGTGTTTCATTATAGAGGGAAGCACCCAACATATTAAGGGCAGCCCCCAACATGCGCAGCCTAGCTGTCAAGGCAGTCTCTGGACTGTCATGTTTTGGGTCCCCCCCCCCCCCCCTGCCCATCCTGAGATTATGGTCACATTCACCTGATTGTGACCACAGTTTAAGGGGTCACGCAGGCACGCTGCTGTGTGTGCACATGTGCAGATTACAGAAAATACCTACAATAAAAAGCGATTTTCGATTTTCAGTCATCTACGACCCATTCGGAATTAGGCCAAATGTACAATCTAATCTACTCCTAACTATCATTTTGCAAACTTTACCTCTCACAATTTGATCTAGCTTTCATAAAAAATAAAAACCCTCAGGGCTTTATTATCATTTGCGCCAGCACGTAATAATAAAGATTCCAAATCACTACAAATTAGCTGCAATAAGGAATCTTTACTCTCATTGGCGAGTCACCAGGACATCTGCACATGAGTAAGTCAAGGAATGTAATAACATGTTGGCTGCACCCAGAGCAGAGGCTTCTGGGGTGACTGTCGCTCACCTCAGAGGAACATTTTTGTGCTCCTGTTTAGCCACCTCCCAGAAAGGCCTAATACACCCCAGTCTGTGCAGCTCAATTGCTCGTAAGGTACGAATACATAAGGTATAAAGCCATATTGTGTCTAAGGTACAAAGCCATATTGTGTCTAAGGTACAAAGCCATATTGTGTCTAAGGTACAAAGCCATATTGTGTGTAAGGTACAAAGCCATATTGTGTCTAAGGTATGAAGCCATATTGTGTCTAAGGTATGAAGCCATATTGTGTGTAAGGTATGACGCCATATTGTGCATAAGTTACGAAGCCATATTGTGCGTAAGGTAAGACGCTATATTGTGTGTAAGGTAAGACGCTATATTGTGTGTAAGGTATGACGCCATATTGTGTGTAAGGTAAGATGCCATATTGTGTGTAAGGTAAGATGCCATATTGTGTGTAAGGCAGGGTTGCCAACCCTCCCGGAATGGCTGGAGGATCCCGAAAATCGGGTCCCCCTCCGGCCCCCCGGAAATGTGGGCAACCCTCCCATATTCCAGCGGACCCCCTTCCGCCCCTCATGTACCTGGTGGCAGAAGCTTTAAATTGCCGTGATGCGTGGCTTTTTCGGCGGAAGGGGTCGGGGCTAAATATGCAAATCATGCATCGGAGACATACATATTTGCATGTTTTGCATTACTGGGGGCAGGAACTGATGCTGCCGACAGTTTCCTCTCCGGGGTTCTCCCAGGAAGGAGACTGTAAAAGTCGTCAACCCTGGTGTAAGGTATGAAGCCATATTGTTTGTAAGGTATGAAGCCATATTGTGTGTAAGGTAAGACACCATATTTTGTGTAAGGTGTGATGTCATATTGTGTGCAGGGCTGTAAGTATGGCGGTACGGCATACCGGTAAAATATATTGGGCCGTACCCCGTACCGCCATAACAAATGCCCTGAAAAGTGTCGAATGCGCATGCGCGCATATCTAAGTGGTGGGGGGCGTGGTACTTATCTCTGGCAAAATCAGATATCTTGATAAAGGTCACCAAGACCGAAACGCGTTGATTTTGCCAGAGATAAGTGAGCAGCCACACTTCCGGATGTATGTATACTTGAATTTTTTAACAGTATTTTTGTCTTTTTAATTTTCCTTGGATGTTGTATTTTTTGCTGAATTTTTGGATTTTATGCTTCTTTATATGTCCTCATGACCTGCCCATGGGACTATTGTACAGTTTTATAAATTGAATTTTGTGGAATTTTTTACCTTGAACTGGCCTCCTGGTATATTGGATAAAAGAAACCTTTATGGGCTTTCTGCCCCCTACTAAAAGGGGTGAGTAAGGTACGCCACTGCATTTTGGTGTTTACAACACCTGCATTGAATTGAAACAAATGTTCCTCACGTTGGTGAAATTTCTTTATATTTTATGCACCCGGGAACACCATAATTGAAAATTTGCATAGGAGTTCCATATTTCCTCGGTGACACCAAACCAGTGAAACAGCCCACAAGAAAAAAAACCTCTATAGGTTTGAACACCCCTTGAAACACCGTGAGTAGGGGTATGCTCTCCTTCAAACACTTAAAGATACCTTTACACGTGTATTACCTTTTTCTATTTAGTAAGTGAGGTACGCTGTTTAGGCTTCTTTGTACTTACACAGCCCTCACATCACTTATTATATGCACATAAGATGAGACCATAGATCTCAGACACCTTTCTTTTTCCCGAGTAACCACTGAGACATCGGGATCAATTCACATATCCACTTGGAGAAGTCTCATTTCCCCTTTGATCAACCCAGTAAAGAAACCTTTATAAGAGGAGCACCGTCTTGAACCCACGTGAGTTCTGGTACGCCTAAGGGGCATTGAAACGATCTCCATATATATCATTGAACACTACGCCTTGAGCGTTCATAATAAATAGACACAAACACACCAATCAAATTTTTGCTTTTTTGTTTATTTTTTCACGTCAAACACTTCCATCTGGAAAAAATCCGACCTACCTGAGAACAACCATCGTCCCACCAGGAAGAGTCTGGATACACAGAAGTTATAAGTATTATTTATTGCGCCATTGGTTTATAAATCCTATCTTTTTCCAAATTTCTATGTATTGAAGTAAGGGTGTATCTTCAGGGATTAGTAACCTAAGGCAGCATTGCGCCACGTACCATCTATCATTTTTCTGTTTTCTCATATTGTGTGTAAGGTATGACGCCATATTGTGTGTACGGTATGACGCCATATTGTGTGTAAGGTATGAAGCCATATTGTGTGTACGGTATGACGCCATATTGTGTGTAAGGTGTGACGCCATATTGTGTAAGGGATGACGCCATATTGTGTGTAAGGTGTGAAGCCATATTGTGTGTAAGGTGTGACGCCATATTGTGTAAGGTGTGACGCCATATTGTGTGTACGGTGTGAAGCCATATTGTGTGTACGGTATGACGCCATATTGTGTGTAAGGTGTGACGCCATATTGTGTGTACCGTATGACGCCATATTGTGTGTAAGGTCTGACGCCATATTGTGTAAGGTGTGACGCCATATTGTGTGTAAGGTGTGACGCCATATTGTGTGTAAGGTGTGACGCCATATTGTGTGTACGGTGTGACGCCATATTGTGTGTAAGGTATGACGCCATATTGTGTGTAAGGTATGACCCAATATTGTGTGTAAGGTATGACGCCATATTGTGTGTACGGTATGACGCCATATTGTGTGTACGGTATGACGCCATGTTGTATAAGGTATGAAGCCATATTGTGTAAGGTGTGACACCATATTGTTTAAGGTATGAAGCCATAATGTTGTGTTAAGTATCACACCATATTGTGTGTAAGGTATGACGCCATATTGTGTGTACGGTATGACGCCATGTTGTGTGTACGGTATGACGCCATATTGTGTGTACGGTATGACGCCATATTGTGTGTACGGTATAACGCCATATTGTGTGTAAGGTATGACGCCATATTGTGTGTACGGTTTGACGCCATATTGTGTGTAAGGTATGACGCCATATTGTGTGTAAGGTGTGCCGCCATATTGTGTGTACCGTATGACGCCATATTGTCTGTAAGGTGTGAAGCCATATTGTGTGTAAGGTGTGACGCCATATTGTGTAAGGTGTGACGCCATATTGTGTGTAAGGTGTGACGCCATATTGTGTGTAAGGTGTGACGCCATATTGTGTGTAAGGTGTGACGCCATATTGTGTGTACGGTGTGACGCCATATTGTGTGTAAGGTATGACACCATATTGTGTGTAAGGTATGACCCAATATTGTGTGTAAGGTATGACGCCATATTGTGTGTACGGTATGATGCAATATTGTGTGTACGGTATGACGCCATATTGTGTGTAAGGTAAGATACTTTTCTATTACATTACATTATGCACCACTATCAGTCTTCACTCCTCAAAGCGCAATGGAATTTGCTGCACTATATGAGAAACTATTGATGAATAAAATACTAATAAAAGCGTCCCATAGAGAGCCATCATTATTTCTGCCAGCTCTTATATGGCCGGGCAGGCTGGCTATTGTAGTGCCACAGGAACTGGAGCGCCGCAGGCTAGCTCTCTCTCCCTCTCTGCTCTGTGAATTTGGGCTTTTTACTCTTCACCTCTGCACAGCACTGGAATGAATGAACACAGAGGGAAGGAGGGAATAGAAGGGGAGGCGAGTACTTTAAAATCATCTCATAAACTGGCCGAAGGGCTGAATAGAATCTGCAGTCAAATAAATGTAATATACTGTCTGGAAGCTCGTTATCTGGCACCCGGGAAATGCCGGCAGGTTGGAGAAGGAATGCAGAACGCTGCAATGCTGCCAGCTAAATGTAGTGTACCTAAGGCATGAGGTAATTCAGGGGGTTAAAGGGGTGACTGAGATGTATTGGATGCTCTGTCTGTGCCATCCCCAGTGTGTAATGGCATTTACCTGCCTGATTCATACCTGTTATCAAGGTTTCAACTTTTGCAGATAGACAAAACCATGCAGCACTGCAGGTGGGGCAGATGCAGGCTTTCCTCACCCTCCCGGAATTGCTGGGAAGCTCCTGAAAGTTGAGTCCCTCTCCCGGACCCCCGAGAAGGTGGGCAATCCTCTCGCATTGGCCAAGCAGCCCCTTGCACCCCCCTTCTGTGCTGCACTAAATACTGGTTTTCGCGAGTCCGCGGTGAGGGGCGGGACTAAAATTACACGAATCGCGTCATCCGTCCGCCTCTCCGTGCCCCACTGACAAACAGCAGCTCAGTGTCTCAATATTTTTTGGAGACATTTTTGCATGCACAATTTATCACAGCACTGAAGTAGTAAAGCTTAGTGTCAGCCAACGAGGACTATAGTTAAAGTTTTAATAATTATGTGTGAGAAGGACAATTGACAGAAATGGGTAATGACACGGTATTCTTAAATGGGACTTTAAAACGGGTCTGAGCCTTGAGACCTTTCACATTGCAGGTGAAAACCGTTTTAAAAATCATTTAATACCATTCAAAATTCAACCCGTTTAACCCCCAAGGGACACGTTTCAAGCCATTGAAATAGAGCCATTCACACTGCCTAAAAAACGGCTTTAAAACGTGTAGGACTCTGCTTTTTAACCGTGTTGAAATACCGGTTATCTTTAACCGGTAAATCAACTTTGGCACTTTCACATTGCAGCCATATTCCCGTTTTAAAATGGGAAAAAAACGGCAATATACCATTTTAAAAGTGCATTGTGAAAGGGGTATAGATCACTCACATTTGTGTGCACTATCCAACAGCCACTTGATACAAGTATATTAACATTAAGCAACATAGTTGCAGAAGCTAGTAATCTACATTGTAGTGAGAACTCTACAGAACTACAACATTCTGCAAAGTGCTTACTGTAGTTAACTGGACATAACATCATCACACAGTGCAAGACAGTCATGGAACTGAAATTAAAATACACACACACACGTCGGCTTTATTATAACATTTTTTGTCACTTCAATCACACTTTTCACAATGATTTTAATATATTTCACAGCTTTTTTTAAGATGTAATTAATAAAAGTTAGATTTTAACTTTTCTTGGGACACCGAATGCAGGTATAAGATTGCTGTAGGAATTCTTTTCTCTTTCTTTAGCATATGACTGCAATATAGATGTCAGTTTGAACATACCTCAAATCTAACTCTCTCTGCACAAGTTACATCGGCCCCACCTGCAGTGCAGCATGGTTTTGTCCATCTGCAACAACTGCAGCCTTGCTAAAAGGCCTGAATCAGGCCCATGATGAAAGCCCAGAGACAGCTCTATCCCCCCCAGGAAGATGACATCTCAATCTCCACAAAGCTGCTGTCAGGGCTGGAAAGTATCTCTCAGCCATTTCCACATGAGTGACATTGGCTCCGCAGACGATGCTATGCAGATTGCAGTTGTCATTGTTCTGTGCAAGCCGTATACTTCACTGCCCTGTTATGAGTCTGACTGACAGCTACTCAGCGGAGACCGGGCTGGGGGCTCAGGAGCCGCCGCTCAGTATGTATGTTGTGCAAATAACTTTATAATCTGTTTTGTTTTCCTCTCCGGCGGCTCTGCAGGGCTTCAGTGAGAGCGTTGACAGAAAGGGCCGACATGGGTTTGTGTCCAGAGATGTTGGGGTCTTACTCTGCAGGAATGCAGGAATATTGCTGTATCAGACACAGGGGAGAGAGTGGGAATAAGTGCGGTGACCCTTCCTCTGCATTATTCTATTATGCTCAATGTTTTCACCATGATGGATGTGATCCGATATGTGAATGAACAAGCAGCTCAGAAAAAGGAGGGGAGTTCTGGGAGATCCCTCTTCTGGCCAGGAATGTAGTGCGTACTGTAGCTCATAGGCTACAATAGGTGATGCAGTGGCATACCAACGACATGAATTCCATGCGGTCTGCCTGTCTACATGGAATCTGCTGAAAATGTCCCTCCAAAAATGTCCTCCACATTGGAGGAGACAGATGCTAGAGGTCCGACTGGACACATATCAATGTCAGAGGAGCACAGCATGTACATCACTACCCAGAAGTGCCAGATACCGGGAGCACTGGCATGCTGTGAGCAAGTAACCCCTGTCAAAAAGCATGTAACCCCTGAAAATGAGCAAGTAAACAATGGCAATGAGCATGTGACCGATGACAATGAGCAATAAATCCTTAGCAACGGACATGTTTCCCCCTGGAAATGAGCAATTAACCCCTGGCAATGAGCATGTAACCCCTAGCAATTAACAAAAAAACCCTGAAATGAGCATGTAACCCTGGAAATGAGCATCAAACATCAGGCAAGGAGCATGAAACACCTGGCAACAAGCATGAAAGACCTGTCAATGAACATGTAACCCAGGCAATGAGCATGAAACACCTGCCAAGGAGCATGAAAAACATGGGAATGAGTATATAACCTGGGCAATGAGCATGTAACCTGGGCAACGAGCATGAAACACCTGGCAAGTAGCATGAAACACCTGGCAATGGGGCATGAAACACCTGGCAATGAGCATGTAACCCAGGGAATGAGCTTGAAACACCTGGCAATGAGCATGAAACACCTGCCAATGAGCATGAAAAACATGGGAATGAGTATATAACCTGGGCAATGAGCATGTAACCTGGGCAACGAGCATGAAACACCTGGCAAGTAGCATGAAACACCTGGCAAGGGGCATGAAACACCTGGCAATGAGCATGTAACCCAGGGAATGAGCTTGAAACACCTGCCAATGAGCATGTAACCCAGGCAACAAACTTTAAAGAATTGGCAATGAGCATGTAACCTCTGTCACAGAGCAAGAAACTCCTGGCAACAAGCATGATACACCTGGCAATGAGCAAGTAACTCCTGGCAAAGGAGGGAAATTTGGGAAATGCGTCACACACCAGAAATAGATCAATCTGACTGGATCACATCCCATAGAACACCTACAGGGGATCCAACAAGGTATCAGAGATATCTAAGGCCTTCCCTCCTATGTACAATCAGGGGATACATCTTATTTGAGGCCCCGAGAGAAGGTGTTTCAGGAAAACAGCTGCAAATATTGTTTGGCCTTTTGACTCAGTTCTTATCAGTGGGTCTGGATAGAGCCTGTGCTGAGGGGTAGGAAAAACTGGGCCAAATACCAACCACTGGGCTGGGGGAATGAACAAGGGCTCCTGGTAGGCTGCCGCTGTGCAGAGCCGCCGAGAGGGAGGGGGGGCGGGTACACTTTACCGGGGCCCGGGCCTGTCAGGGGGGCCCGGGTCCAGAGACACACGACACACATTTTTTTTTTTCATTTACATGAGCCAGCCAGGCGCCGGGTCTGAGAGCAGCTGTGTAGCGGCGGCTGCGTGAGCGGCCGGGTGCCGCCGGCTATGAAGGACCTGGAGAGGCAGGGTGAGGGGTCTTCACTATTTTTTTCCTGACAGCGTGAGCGGCAGCAGCCAGTCCTCCGCTGCGGAGCTCTAGTCTGCAGACACTCTCGCGAGATGATGATTTCATCCTCTCACGAGTCTGTCTGTGTGCAGCAGCTGCAGCAGCAAGCTCCTGCAGTGCTGGCCGGGGGATGCCTGCACGCTCAGATTGACTGCCGCCGGCGTCCACCCCCACATGAGCTGCCCGCATGCTGTGATTCACTGACAGCCTGTCAGTCCCTCCGCCTTAGCCAGCCGCCGCGGTGTGCTTAGAGTTATTTCATTCACGCGGGCCCCAGGTCCCCCAGCCCACCTTCCCCATAACGACGGATGCTGCCAGAGTAAAGCGGGCACGGCTAATCTCCGCAATTGGCACAGTCCCTGCCTGCGATCGAGGTGGTACCGCAAAGTAGCTGATCCAACAGGTGACTTCTATACAGTTATATGTGAGCTGTCTGTCACCTTATTGGGGCCTTTATCTTGTTTCTGTGTATATGGGCTGTGTTATTCTATAAGTGGCTGTATACAGTATGTGGGGGCTGTTACCCTATAAAGGGAATGTGTATCTTTATATACTTGATATATCTGTATTAGCTCAAAGGGGACTGTATATGGTGGCTGTGTCTGTGTGTGTATATATATATATATATATATATATATATATATATATATAATGTGTTACCTTATAGGGGGATGTGTATATTGTGGCTGTGTCTGTATATAGGGGCTTTGTTACCTTTTAGGGGGCTGGATATTGTGGCTGTGTCTGTATGTAGGGGCTTCATTACATTATAGGGGACTGTACAGTATGCCTAACCCTCCTCCTAATGCTACCGAACCCCCCTCCCCTCCCCATTTTTTGTATCATCTGCTAGGGGGCACCAACAAAAATCTTGCCTAGGGCATCCAATTGGGTAAGGCCGGCTCTGGCTACATGTAAGGGGAAGGAAGGTGAGAGGCTGAGGTCGAGCTCCTGCTGACCTTTTGTAAAAGCTTGCTGTAAGAATTGTTTCTGCCTTTATTACAACGGGCCAGGATACATGTAATCCTGGCCCGTTTGGGCCAGGATTACAAAACCACAAAAGAGAGCTGAGTATCCTTTCCAGCATTCTGATATTAGAAAGGACACTCAGAGGGCCAGTATTTGTCTAGATTGCATTTTATATACATCATTGTTTATTGTATCCCCATGTCATTCCTTTCCATCTTATTGTTCCCTTATAATAGCATGTTAAACCCTGGCAGAGCATGTAACTTCATGGCAATGAACATGCTAACCCCATGGCAATAAGCATGTTTACCCCTGACAGACCATGTTTACCCCTGACAGACCATGTTTACCCCTGACAGACCATGTTTACCCCTGACAGACCATGTTAACCCCTGACAGACCATGTTAACCCCTGACAGACCATGTTAACCCCTGACAAACCATGTTAACCCCTGGCAGAGCATGATAACCCCTGGCATCAAGCATGAAACCCATAGCAATGACCATGTACAGAACTTACTGTATGTAGCATAATATGTAATTATGGTGCGTGATATAATATGTAATAGGCATTACAGTGTGTGTCATTATGAGTAATGAGCATTACGGTATGTGGAATAACATGTAATGTGAATTACAGCGTGTGGTAAAATATGTAATAGGTGTTACGGTGTGTGGCATAATGTGTACTGGGCATTACAGCCATTATACCATGAGGTATAATATGTAATGGGTGTGTGACATGTGCATACCTTCCAACATGACCCTCTACAGGAGGGACACAATGCTCTGCTCCTTGACTTCCATCTTGATGTATGATTGCCATCACCTGTGTTGAAACACCTTATCAATTAACCTGTTCAACACAGGTGATGGTAATCATACATCAAGATGGAAGTCAAGGAGCAGAGCATTGTGTCCCTCCTGGAGAGGGTCATGTTGGGAGGTATGCATGTGTAATAGGCATTACGGTGTAAATTTGGCCCTGTCCCTATTTCCGGCTCTGCACTTTCATCCTGTATCCTACATTTGAAAGAAATTGGCAAGCCCTGCTATATGATGGTGGCATGGGGGAGCAAGCGCTGGCGGAGTATGCATGGAGCACCCTCCGTGGGGGCCCCGGGAAGTTTTTGTACTGGGGCCCAGGATTTCTCTTGGCAGCCCTGCCGCTGTGCACCTGTGCGCAGCATCTATTCACCCTTGCTCTGAGTGGTGCAGCTGAATGACCGTCTGTCAGGACCGAGCATCCTCTCTATGGACTGCGGAATAAGTGGGCGCTATAGAAACAACTCAATAATAAATAAAATGTGTCCTTTTGGCTAAAAGCCATCTGTATAAAATGCCTCAGCGCCCCCTGCTGCTCACACTGCATACCCCACAATGTAACAAACCGTATGTAACTAGTGGGTAATTTCAGAGCAATGGCCCTTATTCAGATCTGATCGCAGTATAAATTTGTTCTCAAAATGGGCAAAACCATGTGCACTGCAGGTGGGCAGATGTAACATGTATAGAGAGAGTTAGATTTGTGTGAGTTATTTTGTTTCTGTGCAGGGTAAATACTGGCAGCATTATTTTTACTCTGCAAGTTAGATTTTAGTTTTAACACACCCCACCCAAATTTAACTCTTTCTGCACATGTTACATCTGCCCCACCTGCAGTGCAAATGGTTTTGCCCATTTTGAGAACAAATTTGTTCTCAAAACAGATCTGAATAAGGGCCTATGAATTAGCACCTGGAACGTGCGAGATCCGATAACATCATTCTGTGTGTCTGGAAAAGCTCCACTTATCGATGTCGCATTGAATCTGCCCCCGAGCTGCATTTCCTAAGTGTCTATGTGTTTTATGTGCCACAGGTTTTAATTAAACTCTTCTATATTTTTTAATTGCTTATTGAACAGTTTAAAGGAAACCAATTGTAAATGATTGTATGCGCTTTTTATTTGTCGCCGTGTCATCTAATGTATAGGTAACGCTTATCACACCCGAAACATAGATCATTCTGCTGTCGGAGCAGAGAATTGCTTCTATCCAGGTGCAGTAAATGGCTGCTGAGGTGCTAATGAGGACCGCGGCCAGGTTCCCGTCCTACAGTGTTGGGTGGTATCAACACCGTCATCAGGATCATGTTACAATAAGTGGCTTATTTAAACCAGATCACACGGCTGCGAATTCACAGCGTGAGCGATTATTAATAGACTGCGCATGCCTATGGGTCATAGCGCACATGCGCAAGGCCGTCTTGCGATGAAATTCTGCTACTTTATTAATCGCTGGCCATACGCAAGTTGATTGACAGGAAACCAGCGTTTGGGGGTGGTAACTGCCTGCTTTCTGGGAGTGTCCGGTAATACGCAGGCGTGTCCAGGTGTTTGAGGGGAAATCTTGTGACATCAGCTCCGCCTCCGATCAGCCTGATTCTATCGCAGCCGCTGAGTAAGTCCTGGGCAACGCACAGACTGTGCGCACTGGGGAATTATTCCATGGTGAGCGGCTGTTATCTGGGAGTGTCAGGGAAAGCGCAGGTGTGCCCAGGTGTGTGAGGGGAAGTGGTGTGACATCAACTCCGCCCCCAATCAGCCTGTTCCTATCACTGCCACTGAGTAAGTCCTGGGCTACACACAGACTGCGCACACTGGCTAATCCCCGATCCAGCTACTTTTTCCAGGCTTGCTCAGGGCAGGCTTTCACTCTGGTGGGGCAGAGCTATTTATTAGCAGGGACATCGCAAGGGGCTGCTAAATCGTGCCGCAGCAATCAGGTCTGCATAACCCCCAAAGACCAAGCTGCACCTGCAATATGTCCAGCTCATAACTGGCACATTTGCATCACTCTGAGGTTTCACTGTGTAAGAATGCTGATACTGTATGCGGATACCGGAATGGCTGGGAAGGTCCTGAAAATCGTGTCCCCCTCCCGGCCTACCGGAAGAGTGGGCAGGCCTCTGCATCAGCCCCCTCAACCCCTCCCTCTACCGTTCAATTACCGGCATTCGCAGCTCTTTTGGAAGGGGCGGGGCTAAAAGATTAGTACCACCCCCTCCCTGAAGAGCCGTGAATCACAACATTTACTGGAATGGGGTGGGGCTTAATGACAACAAATGCCACCCCTGGAAAAGCTACATTTAATGCAGGGTTGCCGACCCTCCCGAAATTCCCGGGAGTCTCCCGAAAATCGGGTCCCCCTCCCGGTCCCCCGGAAGGGTGGGCAACCCTCCCGGAATCTGGGGGACTCCCCTGAGCCCCCCGAATCGCGGCATGTAAATGCCGCAATCCGCGGGTCTCAGAGGAGGGGGCGGAGCTAAAATGGCACAATCGCGTCATTTTAGCCCCGCCCCCTCCATGGATATCAGTCATTTCTACTATTTCCCGTCATGGGGGCGGGGCTTAATGATGTCACCGTCAAGCCCCGCCCCCCGATCGGGTAAGGAAAGTCTCCTCTCCGGGCTTCTCCTGGAGAGGAGCATTAAAAAGTCGGCAACCCTGATTTAATGTAGGCAAGTAATACGTGTATGCCGCCTACGCATGCAAGCCTCAACCCTCCTGTATTCCAGACCCCTAAGTTTAATGAGAAATAAGAGCCAGGGGCACAGGCACAATAGATGGTGGTACTCCTGTCATAATTGCGACAGAAGTAATTCCAGGTTTATGACTCGAGAGTCCTTCTGTGCATGAGTCACGTGCCACAACGTACCGCAGACATGCTAGGAGGGATCCCTCTAGATCCCTCTCGCTGGGAAGTCTGCAATAAGAAGCCAATAGAATGCCAGCTGCTGGGTCCACTCTAAAGAACGTATTGCAGTCTGTAGCTTGGTGCATATACCAAAAGCTGACAAGGGGCGACAAGTTTAGACAACCATTAGAAATGCTTTCATTGTAGAACGTAGACTGTATAATGTAATGAACCTCCACGTGGGCCTTCTTTACATCTCACTTTGGCACACATGGACGCGGCAAGGGGCAGAGACTGCGAGCCCTGCGTCTGACCAGCTCGGATTTATCAGCAGTTGGTCCCAGATCAGTGCGAGAAAGGAAAGTATCAAAACTTGCAGCGATATTATAATGAAAAGTTACCATGGCAACAAACCCATTGACTGGGGGGAGGCTCCGCCGCTCATTATTCCAGTAGATGCATCAGCGCGTCTCCTGTGACAGGCCGTCTTTATAGAAGTGACATGGCTGCTCCCAGACATCTCCACAAAATGACATTTACTATTTTCTAATATTGAAATGGGGACCAGTGGTGAAAATAAAGCAGATGTCTCAGTAATTGAAACAGTAATAACGGGTAATGTGATGTTTATCTGCCCTAAGTAGTTTATGCTGAGCGCGCAGATTCATCTCATTTAACAATAAAAGAAAGGCATCAGTTAGTTGTGATTTCAATGTGATTTGATTTCTCTCTGGCTCCGGGGCATGTATGCAGAGTGCAGTAGTTAGTACACGGAGCAGCAGCAGGAAGCGGAAAAAGCAAACTATGGATAAAGATGTGTGTACTGCAAGGAAGAGGTGAGCTGGGATCCGTCATTAACCTCAGAGTGTCCTGGTGTACGGCGCGTAACATTAGGGTGTCCAGGTGTACAGGGCGTTACGTCAGAGTATCCAGGTGTACAGGGCGTTACATCAGAGTATCTCGGTGTACGGTGTGTAACATCAGGATGTCCAGATGTACAGGGGGTTACGTCAGAGAATCCAGGTGTACGGGGCGTAACATCAGGGTGTCCAAGTGTACAGGGCGTTACATCGGAGTATCCAGGTGTACAGGGTGTTACAACGGAGTATCCAGGTGTACAGGGCGTTACATCGGAGTATCCAGGTGTACGAGGCGTAACATCAGAGTATCCAGGTGTACAGGGCGTTACGTCAGGGTGTCCAGTGTACGGGGTGTTACATCAGAGTGTCTAGGTGCACAGGGCATTACATCAGAATATCCAGGTGTACGGGGCGTTACATCAGAGTATCTCGGTGTACGGTGTGTAACATCAGGATGTCCAGATGTACAGGGGTTACTTCAGAGTATCCAGGTGTACGGGGCGTAACATCAGGGTGTCCAGGTGCACAGGGCGTTACGTCAGAGTATCCAGGTGTACAGGGCGATACATCAGAGTATCCAGGTGTACGGGGTGTAACATCAGGGTGTCCAGGTGCACAGGGCGTTACATCAGAGTATCCAGGTGTACGGTGTGTAACATCAGGGTGTCCAGATGTACAGGGCGTTACGTCAGAGTATCCAGGTGTACAGGGCGATACATCAGAGTATCCAGGTGTACGGGGTGTAACATCAGGGTGTCCAGGTGCACAGGGCGTTACGTCAGAGTATCCAGGTGTACAGGGTGATACATCAGAGTATCTAGGTGTACAGGGTGTAACATCACGGTGTCCAGATGTACAGGGGGTTACGTCAGAGTATTCAGGTGTACGGGGCGTAACATCAGGGTGTCCAAGTGTACAGGGCGTTACATCGGAGTATCCAGGTGTACAGGGTGTTACAACGGAGTATCCAGGTGTACAGGGCGTTACATCGGAGTATCCAGGTGTACGAGGCGTAACATCAGAGTATCCAGGTGTACAGGGCGTTACGTCAGGGTGTCCAGGTGTACGGGGTGTTACATCAGAGTGTCTAGGTGCACAGGGCATTACATCAGAATATCCAGGTGTACAGGGCCTAACGTCAGGGTGTCCAGGTGTACGAGGCGTTACATCGGAGTGTCCAGGTGTACGAGGCGTTACACAGGGCCGTCTTAACAGCAGTGTAGGACCCTGGGCAAAGCAATGCTCTGGGGCCCCTACCCATTCTCCCCTCCTAGGGGTGGGGGATGCTATCAGCAGCAACTTTGATGTCCCACGGGTGGCAGGGGGTGCTCTATCTTCCATTCAACATGTAGGACCTTGAGCAGTAACTTCTGCTAATTACTCCTTTACTGCACAGGTGGTGGGAGGTAGAGCACTAACGTGTGGAAGAGGGCAATGAGCTGAATGAAGGGTCCCTTGTAAATGACTTCCATGGAGGTAAGGGGTGTTTTATACACAGGGGAGGGTTGGATAATGGAGTGGGCTTAATATTCGTCATTTTCTGGTGGAAGTGCAGCTTGTTTGACTGCAGATATCTCCATTATCTGGAAATAGATTTCTTAGCCTTCAATAGTATAAAAACCTAGAGTCCCAACTTTCAGGAGGTGCTGGGGACTTGGGGATCAGAGATCAGGAGCCAGAGCAATCCATTGACAAAAATATAAAACTGTACACCAGACGTTTGGAGCTGGAGCAGGGACCGGCTGCTGGAAGGCTGATATCTCTGGTTCTGGGCAAGCCGATAGTGTCGACAGAAAGGGGAGAGTCCCAGCTTTTGGAATATACTCTCAGAAAAACTAAGTCAGACAGAACCTGAGAAATCTGACTGGGAGGGGCAATTAAACAGGTCGGATGTGGACTGCTGCTTTGAAGTTGGATATCACCATTTCCCCAGGGCCGATTTTCAAAATTCTGGTATCCCTGGAAAAAGGGGATCCTCAGCTATCAGAGACCCAAATACACCTGGGGTCCCTGGGCAAGTGCCCTTTAAGCCCATATGAAAAGACTGCCCTGGCGTTACATCAGGGTATCCAGGTGTATGGGGTGTTACATCAGAGTGTCCAGGTGCATGGGGCGTTACATCAGAGTGTCCAGTAGTACAGGGTGTTACATCGGAGTATCCAGGTGTACAGTGAGTAACGTCAGGGTGTCCAGGTGTACAGGGCATAACGTCAGGGTGTACAGGTGTACAGGGCATTATGTCAGAGTATCCAGGTGTACAGAGTGTTACATCAGAGAGTGTCCTATGCAGTACATGAATACAGAGGATGGGATATCCAGGTCACCTGGATGCTTATATTCACAACATTGGTCACTGACTTAAGGCTTCCAAGTAACGAATCACAATACGTTCTCTTCTCAAATCTGAATCTGAAATATGTGTTAATCGTGGCTTTCCTGATGGCTGGTTTGCTTCTTGCTTTAAACTTCTCCGATCTCACTAGGACTTTGTTGCATAAGAGAAGGTTTATGACCAGTGGCGGATCCAGAGGTGGGGCCACAGCCCAGTCCTTAATTTCAATAGGGAAAATACAAACTGGCGCTCCAAAATCTGACAAACATCGTTGGCTGGGACTTGCTGGCAGTGGGTGTGGCTCTTCTATTTGAATTTTGAACTGTGTTGCAGCCCCCTCCTCTGGATCCACCACTGGTTATAGCCACTGTTGATAAGTGTGAGGGGTCCTGGGGCAGTCACACCTACCATTCCCCATATAATCTTGCCCTGCTTGGGGTAGATACACTTTGAACATATTCTTCTTTCTCCTGTGAAGCTGTAACGCCTTGTCGTCACACAGCCATCGGCGGGCCAGAGTATAAGATTTCCTACACGTTGGCTGCTGTACAGTGTGCGCACGGGTTAGTGGCCCTTTCAGCCCTAGCCGGCTTTGATTTGCTGAGACATGACACTTAGTCAATGAGTAAAACATTGGTCAGAAACAATTTTCAACATAATGAAACACTGGAATGAAGAGAGATGGAAATAAGAGCGGAATGATGCAGGTCAGGGACAAGGGCCAGGGAACATCGCTTCACTTTGTGTATGATAAATAAAACCATTTGGAGTTAGTGTTCTGCAAATTGACAAATAAAAGCAAAATGGGCTGAAATGATAAACTGTGTATGCTGCTAAATGGATGATGTCGCTACAGGGTCTGTTGCTGGACGAGGGGTCCGATGGTGGGCACATGCGCAGGAGCATTTCTGAGCATGTGCAAACGCCACGGCGAACAGACTGTCCGCAGGGTGCACGCACCCAAGATAGAGGGCGCGGGGCGGCGGCGGATAGGTGCGCCTATGGGAATGACCAGCATTTCATGGGTGTTCCTAAGAAAACACTGGGCGTTCCCATAGTAATCGCCCAGTGACATGGGTGCCGCCGGCGGGCAGCTGACATCACCAGATGTCAGCTTACTGCCCGCTTCCTCCCAAATGTCCATGTGTAAGAGGCACGGGGGCGTGGCCTACGCTGACGCTCGCTGCGCGTACTCACCTCGCTGCGTTCTGTCTCTCACCTTCGGGCTGACGATGGTCTCGGTACTTTCCTCTTGCTCCATTGGTTTCCAAAGCGACTGCACCTGTAAGGGAAACAGGGGAGGGGTATCCCCCTAGGGGGGGATGCTCATCACAGGCACTATTGGCCTCAGACTGGTTACACCCGCTTGTGGAACACGGCAGGTGTAACTCGGGTGGGGGGACGCTCCGGGGAGGGGAAGGAGCACAAACAACACAACAGATGCAACACAATTTCTACTCACCAGTCGCCTACTGGTCTTCCGTCACGCTTCCGATGCGGATACCGGCACCTAGGGCAGGGCAATACGCCAACCTGCCTGTGGCTTAATGCCCGCACAACCTGCGGCCTGAAGCCGTCTTACGTAACTCGCGACCTAGCGTTGGATCCTTAGATGCCACAGCCTAGCGTCGCACAACCTGGCGCCTAACGCCCGCTCAACATGCGATCTAGTGCCGGATCTTCCGATGCCACGGCCTAGCGTCGTGCAACCTGGCGCCTAACGCCCGCGCAACCTGCAACCTAGCGCCGGATCTCCCGATGCCACGGGCCTAGCGTCGCACAACCTGCGGCCTAAATCCCGCGTGACCTGCAACCTGAAAAGAACACAATCTGCACAGGGCCACAATTGGATTATTATTATTATTATAATTTTATTTATAAGGCGCCACAAGTGTTTTGCAGCGCCGTACAAAGAAACAATACAGGGAGACAAAGCTTGGCATAACATTGAATAAATAACAAAAATACAGTACAAATAAAGAGCGCCACAGTTCAATACACATTACAGCTTGGATATAAATAGTGAGGACTCAACGAAGATGGTCACTGAGTGTTGGAGTATAGGAGAGCTGTGAGTGACATGTGAAGAGAAGTGGGCTTTGACAACAGGAGGGAAGAGGGCCCTACTCGGAGGAGCTTACAATCTAGTAGGAAGGGGAGACAGACAGAATACAAGAGGTGCAAGCAAGTGGGTGGTGGTTAGATAGCAGGATGTAAACAGGCAAGGAGTCGGAGAACCAGCTGGTTTATGCAGTGGAAGGGTACGCTTTGATGAATAGGTGAGTTTTCAGTGCCCGTTTGAAGCTTTGCAAGGTCGGGGAGAGTCTAATGGAGCGAGGGAGTGCGTTCCACTGAAATTGGATGAACCCAAGTACAGCATACAGTACACAGTGCAAAATAAAACAGTACAATGCAAATAGACAACACTGCACCAGCACCTAATGAGGGACTACCTCCCTCTGGCTGCTCCCAGCCATACCACAGTAACCACTGTGGCGATACTTGAATTCACGGCCTGTCGACGCAGGCCTATTACTTCTACTGAGAGGCCTCAGATCTAGGAGGGTCTGGGCCTCGTACACCACAAGGACCTCACGCCCCGCAGCAGGTGGGCCTGACGCCCAGCAACTCAAACGGGCCTGATGCCCAGCAGCACGAACCTTTGGGCCTAATGCCCAACACAGCACTGGGCCTAAGGCCCGACTATATGGGCCTAAAGCCCAGAACACAACTGGGCCTAATGCCCAACAGCATGAACCTTCGGGCCTAATGCCCAACACACACGGGCCTAGTGCCCAACTATACCATCCCATGATGCCCATGGGCCTACTGCCCGACTACTACACACAGGCCTAGTGCCTGAATTGGGCCCACAGGCCTACTGCCTGAACACCTGGTGTTCTAGGGAAGGGACCCACATGTGGACTTACCCGTCCTAGGGGCTTCTGCTGGACCAAGCCTGGTCCAGCCACGTGGGTGGTCCGTCTTCACCGGAGGTGGGATGCTTCCTGAAGTCTTCAGCGGGGGCCGGGGCAAGCTCTTTTGCGTTGCACCCCGCCACACCCGGGCTTCTTCCATCTTCACCGGCTGTCCCCGGCACTGTGTGCTTCGCCTGGCGCCACATTTGAATTGCCTTTGTTCGTGGGGAGCACCCACGGGACTCACCGCTGCCCCCACACCCGGCGTCATCGGAGGGTCTGCTTCCAGCTCCATGGGGTGGCGCCAGGCCAACCCAGGCAAGGAATCAGGCACCAAGCAGCAGGGCCAGTGACCGCACGAGTACACTGGCCCTGGCTGCAGGGGGCGGTGTACTGCAGCGGCACTGCCCCTTCCGCCCTGGTGCTGCTGCACCGGGGTATACCTCTACACATGCACATCTAAGGTTAACTGAGAGTAACCTTAGATGTGCGTGAACCTTCCACATCATTCGATGTCCTTGCAAACAAGCACGGCGTGCGTGGGAGGGTAGGCGACCCGGCATTCGCCGGTGGACTCGCAAGGCTGCGAATTTAACCAAAATAAGGGCCAATGGGGCAGATGTATTAAGCCTTAACAAGAGATAAATGCAAGGGTGATAAGGAGAGATAAACGTCCAGCCAATCAGCTCCTTACTGACTTTTTTCAAACACAGCCTGTAACATGGCAGTTAGCAGGTGATTGGCTGGACGTTTATCTCTCCTTATCACCCTTGGATTTAGCTCTTGTTAAAGCTTAATACATCTGCCCCATTGTGTCATAATGAACTTATGACTATTATGTTGACATGGTCATCGAACATTTTATGGAAGTCGAGTTACACACACGCCATTTTAGGATAGTATGGCCGCCATTTTGGTTCGCAGAGTTGCGCAAATAAAGTTTCCATACCCGAGTATGTGTGACAAAGTGGACCAGAAGAGTAGCCATACTATCACACATAAATTCATAATAACACACTTACACTAAATGAAATATAGTTAAAGGTTTAGAACGCCACACATAGCTTAGTTAGCCCTGCACACATCTGTCTGTATCATGTTTAGTATCGTTCCGTTCCGTTCATTGTGCGAAGTATTCCGGTCATTGCGAATATTTCGCAATATACACGGCTCGATAGTTATGGACATAATCCATATTCCAGGGACAGTTTCTGTTAAAAGAATGTAACAAAGGAATCTAGATGAAACCAGTTCTTATAACTGCTGACGCCGAAACCACCAAACAAAGGACTCTTAAAGTTCACTCCCCTGGACCTAGCCAAACCAGGAGTATCATCTTACCCCCCAATCACAGCTGACCTGGCATACGACCTCTGACCAATGAGAACGGCCTTTGACCTCCCCTTTCTGACCCTATAAGATAGGCGACCCAGAGCAGCCAAAGTCTCTTCGGCACATCTACCTTTCCCTGACTTACCACCGGACTATAGTTCATCCCTGAACGATAGTGAGCTCTGACCGGACTGCGCTTCGCATATTTGATGAGAACGGTAACGGTTGCATTAACGGTATTTATTCTTATTGTATTGATTGGCTGATTGTGTCTTGTATCTGTTTTCTTTCCCCTTAGCAGAGTCTGTTTAGTATTCATTGTTAGTATATTGTATCACTTGTTATACCTGTTTATTCTTATTTCTGTAACCCCCTTTTGTCCATTAGGGACTTAAATACAACCTTTTTACGGAGATCTTATCTCCTTATTTCTATACAGTGGTCGTGTCTGTTTATTCGCATAATAGCGATAAGGTATATTACGGACACTGTCCTTTAAGGTATATTCGCAGATTAGAGACAAAGTACTGCGAAGGAATCTCTGATTAAGGTATTGGTTCTTGGTATACATAATACAATAAAAGGTACGCTACGCTGCGCTACGCTTTGTTCGCACGTAGTTAGGTATAAAGGGTACGTTGGTTGCGGACTTATTACGTAACCAGCGCTTTTCACTTATTGTCTCTCTGGTCATATTTAATCGCCATTAACAATTTACATGAATTAATCTAAATAATAAAGATAATATTTAACGTATTATTGTCAGAATAAGCGCATTCCTCTCCTCAGGCAGCTCCCGCTGTCACATTTCCGAGGCCGTCATTTCATCTCACATAATAAATCTTAAATATTTACTTTTGCTAATTAAGACACGGCGACCTGCAGAAATTAGCATGAAACCACCGCCGGGACGACATCTTCATTCTAATCCGGCACATATCATTATCTCTGAAACATTAAACATCGCTTTCTTGGCACAAACTCTTAAGACGACTTGGAGAATCGACTTATGAGACGATACCGTGTGAAGAGACCTTTCATTGCAGCTGACGACTGCTGGGCTTCTGCTCGCTGCAAGCGAAACGCGTGGATACACAGCTTTATAATATGTGACATTCACCCCCAGGCTGTTTCTACCTCTACAAGATGTTCCTGCCATCTCCTGACCTGCTTCAGGTGAATATTATAGAACATTCTAGCCGAGGCCTTTGATAACGACAGCGCTTTTCTCTCTTTTTCACAATTACTTCTCCCTTGAAACGCTAAACGCCTGTGACAGGCTCCATTTAGAATAAAAACTCGGGATAACAATAACTCGATCCGATTACTTAATCCAGGTATCAGCCTGTGAAAGAAAAATGAAGTTCTGAGGGTCGGTGTCAATCCTTATTTCCGTCATTCTGAGAGCGTGGAACGTAACGGGAGAGAGGTGAGAATGGCGAGCATAAATCATCTACACAAAGCCGTCTGCCGCCGCACATAGGTCACGCATAGTGAAAGGAATGAGTTTTGGGCCCGGACATTAACGATGTGTCTCGCAGGGGGTGCACATTACCGTCTAACATCATTACTTATTCCATGCCTGTATATGAAGGTTCGGAATCCTTCACCTTTATATCACTGCTCTGCAGAGCCATTATACGCAGCGGTGTGTATGGCAATAAATAGGCAGAGCGAGAGATCACAGGGGAACGCACGCTGCATTCATAGGGCTGTTTCACACAGTACGGTTCCTGCCGCACGGTGAAATCCCGTACGGCCAGGGAGCCGTGCCGCACTCAGCAGTTGTGAATGGACACTATTGTGTCCATTCACACGGGACGGCCACGGCCCGGCCGCACGGCTGCAGCCGGATCCCCCCACTGGAAGGGACGGCTGCCGGGCTGTGGCCATCCCTGCCATTATAAAATTCTGAGTGCGGCGCGGCTCCCTGACCGTACGGGATTTCACCGTGCGGCAGGAACCGTACTGTGTGAAACAGCCCTTACATTCGGCGAATATGGTAAATAATTGACGTCTGCGGCAGCGTTATTTCTTTCTCTGCAGCCGGTTGCCATGACAAAGCGAAGCCTCCAACATGCAAAGCGTCTTATATGAATGTGCCCTTACATTCCGCTCCTCTGTGTTACTGTATCTCATCTAAAGTGTGTATTATGTGAGAGCGGCATCCGCAAGGAACGCTGTGATCTTAGCCAATGGATTATGTTATTTCTTTATAAGGATTGTGCAGATGGAAGTGTAGGGTTACTTTGCTTTAGGGGAACTATGTCCTGTGGTTAAGTAAATTGCATTTATTATCCATTTATTTCTTTATTGAAGGAAGACGCATTGTACGAGATCTGGAGAGATGCTCTCAAAGGGCGGCACACAATGGAATAGGGGCTAGAGTAGATGGTAATGTAAGCATTGTACATACTGTCGTCTAGAGAAAAATGCGGGGAGAGTTAGGGGCCCATTTATGAAGGATCGCATTTACAATGCGATCTGGATGTAATATTATATTACCGATGTATGAACCCAGAGGCGCAGGGACTGGGCTACAAAAAAGCTCGTCGCTGCGAAGAATGCGCAGTTAGCGCTGCCCCCCCCCTTTCCCCCGCCAACCCCGCTGATTGCACTGACGGCGGGGCAGTGCTGTGTGTAGCCCATAGGCTAAAATGGGCTATTGCCATATCAGAATGGCGATAGCAGCCCAGGAGTGCGAAGCCGATCTGCCCGATGTTCATACATCAGGCAGCTTCGTATCCCCCATAGAAACCTATGGGAGATGCGGCCAGCGGCGTTGAAGGAGGGATTAAGTATCCCCCTAATGTATCAAAGGGGACTGCAGCAGGAATCTCCATTCCCTGCTGCGGTCCCCTTTGATACATTAGGGGGATACTTAATATTTGCGGCTAACCTCCAAAAACGTGTGTTTTCGGGGATTTAGCCGCAAATATTATTTGATAAATGCGGCCCTAAAGCTGGGTACACGTTATGCAATATTTGCAAAACATATGCAGGATAACAATATCATTAATGATATTATCCTGCATATCATCTAGTGTGTACCCACTATGTTGTTGTTGTTAATGACAACCCCCAAACCCCCCCCCCCCCCCTCCCCCCACCTGAACATGCAGTCAAATCTGACTATTTGGGGGAATTCGATTATTGCTGTATTTATTGACCAGTCAACAACGCCGGTATTTTTTTTTTTTTTTAACGTGAATTGGATTGCCCATTGATTTTTTCGACTGGTTGAAACATTCAGCACAGTTGAAAACCACATGGATCAGTGAATTTGCTGCTGAAGCCCCTAGGTGTGTATGGAATATTGGGGGGTGATTCAGGTTGGTTTGTAAGAGCAAACTCCTTCTTTAATGGACAAAACCATGTGGCAGATGTACCAGAGGGGCAGATGTAACATGTGCAGAGAGAGTTAGATTTGGGTGAATTATTTTGTTTCTGTGCAGGGTAAATACTGGCTGCTTTATTTTTACACTGCAATATACTGTAGATATCAGTTTGAACACTCCCCACCCAAATGTAACTCTCTCTGCACCTGTTACATCTGCCCCACCTGCAGTGCAGCATGGTTATGTCCATTAAAGTTTGCTTTTGCAAACCAAACAGAATCACCTCCATAGAGTGCAAGCTCCACTGGCGCAGAGACTGACGTGAATGACTATAATGTTCACTGTGGAGTATATACGCGCTATATACAGTAAATAAATATATATACATCTATCAGTTAAAAATAAAAGATACATTTTTAAAAGGTGGGCGGGGTCTGATTATTAAACAGGACGTACCGCCTCCCGCCATCGGTATATCGCGCCTAAGAGAATGCGTTCCCTTTCACACAAAATGTTTCATATACTTTTATTTTAGAAGCTAAAGTAAAATAAACCGGAGCAGATGTGGTTATTGTATCACTAGATCTCCGCGCTTACGGCTACGCAGTGGAAATATCTCTGTACTTTGTACCAAGTTGTATCATGATATAAATCCAGCCGGTCATAAACAGACCTGTCTCGCCTATATTGCCGGAATATAATTCCGCTTTAAGGTGTCACCGTAGAAAGCGACAGTGAATGGCGCTGCCTGGGACACGCTTTGTCAATCAGTTCCATGAAATAAATCTCTTAGGATGCTTTTATCAGCTCCCCTCACTGAGCAGAGGGTGATAATTCCGCGTCACAATCAATCCGGCAGCTCCAAGCTGTCTCCGCACTGCAACTGCACCTTATTCCGGAAAAGGCCGGGAACATGGGGCTGTGTGGGGTTTACATAAATCCAATAAGAGACTGCTGTACGGCAGAGGAAGGAGGGGACGCTGCGATGTGCTCTCCAAACACAGCCTGCTCATTCACTAGGAAGCAGTGACATCATAGAGACAGGAGCCACACAGTGGCTCGTGCCTCACTGATGACATTGGGAGTTATTGTGGTCTGTTTGTTCAGACCGCTTAATTGGCAAGGGGTCCGATGGTGGGCACATGCGCAGGAGCATTTCTGAGCATGTGCATACGCCACGGCGAACAGACTGTGCCAAGATGGGGGCATGGGGCGGCGGTGGATAAGTGCGCCTAGCATTTCATGGGCGTTCCTATGGTAATCGCCCAGTGACATGGGTGCCGCGGGCGGGCAGCTGACATCACCAGATGTCAGCTGCCCGCCCGCTTCCTCCCGAATGTCCATGCACATCTAAGGTTAACTGAGAGTAACCTTAGATGTGCGTGAACCTTCCACATCATTCGATGGTGGCTGACCATCGAATGATGTGGAGTTTCCCCCTGGCCTGCGAATGGATGTTTATGTTAAACATCCATTCGCAGTCCTTGCAAACGAGCACGGAGTGGGCGACACGGCATTCCGCGGTGGACTCGCAAGGCTGCGAATTGAACCAAAATAAGGGCCATTGGGGCAGATGTATTAAGCCTGGCGAAGAGATAAACTAGAGATTAAGTGGAAGGAGATAAAGCACCGGCCAATCAGCTGTGTTTGAGTTTATGACAGGTGTGAGTTGATTGGCTGGTGCATTATCTCCATACACTTTATCTACAGTTTATCTCTTCTCCAGGGTTAATACATCTGCCCCATAGTGTCTTAATGAACTAATGACTATTATGTTGATATGTATGTCTCTTAATGTATTCCAGACCTATAGATATCATCATCACTGTTTAATAGGAAGTGTATGTAAATATTCTGGGTTTATTTACACTTATTTCCCCTATTTCAAAAGGTATCCCATTTAAAGGAAGAAATTGACCACAAAAATCCCTCTTCATGGAGATATATATATGTATATAAACAGAAATATATAGAGTGCGCCTACAAGTATGCCACCACCAGATCACAGATAGTTTTCAATAGTTCAGAACCTCAGATTCATCTGCAGCATCTGAGAGGTTCTGTACTATTGAAAACTATCTGTGATCTTGTTATGTAGAGATCGAGGAGGAATATATTATATTAAGTCCCACCACGATTTTTCACATTTTTTTGTGAGTGCTCTACTGAATATATTCAACACGAGTGAATATTTGCAAAACCCCATAAAGGTCCAAGAGGACGCATATGTTTTATTCTGGTATATCCAGCTACATTGATTTTAACTGATTGATAACCCCTGATAAAGTTTATTAGACGAAACGCGTTGGTTTTTTGTCTCTTTTGGAATTGTAAAACTTGAGTTACTTCATGCTGCAAAAGGAATCTGTACACTTCTGGAGAAGAAGATTTTATTACTATTAAAAAATCATTTACAACCGGATTCAATAAATTACTGTATTGTCACTTACTGTTCTCTTCTGGTGGTGGCATACTTGTAGGCGCACTCTATATATTTCTGTCTTTTTTCCCTCACTAACAGGGGGGACCTATAGTGGTGCAGCCTTAATCCAGTTATAGTGTAGGGAAAGGGTTAGTTTTGTTTAATATATATGTATATGTATATCAAATGATACCGGACCTTGTCGTTGGAGCACACATCGCTGGACTTCCGGCCGCGTGGGTGGCTGTATCGATGGCAGCGGACATCATGCGGCGGGAACTTCTAGTCCAGCCACCCGAACTTCCGGCCGAGTGCACGAGGCAGAAGATGCGGCACTTTAATCATCTAATGGACCCCACATTGAGGACACTAGGAACTGTATTGGTGATGCTATGTCATCGGTTGGCACATTTTGTCAAAAATACATTTAAAAAGACAAAAAAAAAATGATCATTTGACCTTAACAGGAACAGGAAGTGTAAATAACAGGAACAGAAAGTACCTACATGAAGGGGTATATAAATCAGGAAGCAGTCAGCATCTCGTCACCTTGAGAAAGGGACTGTATGTCCCGAAACATGTTGGACAGAGGACGGTGCTTCCCTGCCCATTTATCTATGCATGTGAGATATAAAGGTAAGACCTTTGGTGAATCTGCTTCATACAATTTCAGTTTTGTCCAGATCAAATCTGAATATATGTAGGCTGCAGACCGCCCAGGACACTGCCTAATATCCACATTTTTATTTGAAAAAAGTTTTTAAGTTTGTATTTAAATAAATTCCCATTTTCTTCACCTTTCTATATGGACGTCTGAGAAAGATACCTTTATAAGCACCTTATGAAAACCCACTCCGTAAGTATGGGTATGCAACCCATGCTATTCTGATAAAGAAACCTTTATATGTTTTTCAATACATCTTTTCAAGTGAGTTAGGTGCGCTCATATTCACCTAACACACTAAAATCCAGACAAAAAGTTTCTACAGATATACAAACTGGCTCATTTTGTCTTTTCTTTTCCATATGAAAACTGGTATCCCAAGCTTTTAAAGAAGAGCGGAAAGCATACCACACACTGCCAACTGGAAAATGCTCAAAAAGGAAGTATACCTCTCCCACATATCCTTTCTATCGCCCATTCCCCACCCAATTCCCTCTCCTTCCCATCCACAGGGATCACTACATACTTACAAGGGAAGTGCTCATTCTTGAATACTACTCCTTTTATCCTACGTCGACATGGTAAATGGTCGACATAATAGTCAACACAACATATACTTTACCTTCCACATGGGCTATCGGAGTGATTCAGAGTTGTATTTTAGCAAGAATCCTCTAAACTACAACTCCTGGCACTAGCATGTGGGGGGCACCATATAATAGTGGGGTGGGGGGGTACCAATATCTATCTTGCCTCTGGGCAACTGGGACAGACTGTCTACAGCCACGTTGCGTGTGACTAAGAATAAGCCCCGTAACCGGTAACGTACACCTTAAGGATCATAGAAGATATTGATCACACATTTATTCCATGAAACCGCTCAGCGCTCAGCGTCAATCACCTTACAAACAGAGGAATATAGTTATATATAAATATTGTCGCATATTAATGTTTCTCTTTAGAAATGCGTACACGAGTTACTGTCTCGCCGAGGAGTGTTGTTTGAAGCAGCGGAGTGTGGCTCGGTTTGAAATGCTTAATGAGTAGCTGTCAAGTGCAGACCTGGGAGATCTGCTCGTTCTAGCACAATAATGGACTAATCTGCATGAGAGAGGAGATGGAGCGCGTGGGAGCGCAGCCGGGGAAAGAAGGGGCTGACTGTGAGATGAGTGCATCCACAATGGAACAGAAATATTATGTAACCACGCAGAATGCGCAGCAGTGTCACATCCCCGCCACACACACACACACACACACACATATTATTGCATGCGCGCCCCCTGTCTGCCTTCCATGTTCATCGGTTCCTTTATCACAACAAACTGTCTGTTCCCTGTGTATATGGGCTGCGCCGGAGATGGGTTACCTCCGTATTTACCAGAAGGCGGTAGTAAATCGGAATCTACTCACTTAGCACCTTCTAAGAGATAATAGACAGAATCTGATTGGTTGCCCATTTTCAATAGAACTCCTATCTTAGTTAATAAACCCCTCAGCTCTCCAACAAACAGGGCGCCTGATTTTAATATGTACAGTGCTGCACACAGGGCTGCCATCAGAAATTTTGGGGCCCGGGACTCCTTTCCAGTCTGGGCCCTGCCCTCCTCCTCCTCCTCACTTGACTTACCGTAACCCAGCTCCTGCCCCCCCATTTCCTCTTCTGCTGAGCTGCAGGCCAGAGGTCCTGGAGCGCAGGCTTGTTCAACTCAGAATGCCGGCGACCAATTAAAATGCAGCACCGGCTGGTGAGCCAATCAGAGCTTGCGTACCGGCAGCCGCTCTGATTGGCTGCCTGTACGCGTGCTCTGATTGGCCCAAAAGCCAGTGCCGCATTTTCATTGCCCACAGACGTCATGGGTTGAATAAGCCTGCGCTCCGGGGCCTCCTTTGTTCAGTGCACTGAGCGCAGCGGAGGCAGTTGTGGGGGTTGCGGTGGACAAAATAAACTGCCCGGACCCGTTCCAGAGGCAGAGGCACAGGACAGCTGTACTCACGGCACCCCGCTATTGGCGGCCCTGGCCGCACAGATGCAGGGAAGCTGCAGGGAAGCAGCTGTGTAATACAATACTAACATTCTAATGCTGAGGATACATCTAGGCACCGGAGCGCCCCAGGCGGGGGGTCGCCCCGGCGCCCACCGTCACGCTGTTATGGGGGGGGCCATGCGGCCGCTGCGGGAGGGGGGTTGGAAGATGCAGTCGCTCCGGGGGGGCGGAGCGGGAGCTGTGCGGCCACGTCGATCCACAGCGGCGTTTGGCAGGGGTTGGGTAGTGATGCGGCAGCCGCTGAGTTTGCTGGGGGTGTGGGGGAAGCTGCTCACCTGCCGGGTGCCGCGTCTCTTCACAGCGGCGTTGGGCGGGTGGGTTGTCGGAAGTGAATTGACATGGGGAGGGTGTTATGCATCAGCAGCCGACGAGGTTGCTGGGGGTGGCGGGGGAGCCGCTTAGCCTCTCACCTACATCCAGGGGGGTTCCCAGCTCCAGACTACCGCCCTCCAGTGGCCGGCGCCCTAGGCAAATGCCTAGAGCTGCCTAGTGGTGGCCCCGGCCCTGCATCTAGGTCTTCCCCAGAATGTCAACACAGAAGTAGTCAACACATTAAAAGGTCGGCATGAGTTTTTAAAGTACTTTGGGTGTCAGTTTGTAGCTTTTTATCACATTGACCCCGAGTTAGTGCACCGCGTACCCTCACTTTGCTCGCCATACTTCGGGCCATGTACATGCACAAGGCCAACATGGAAAAAGGTTGAGACAAGCAAATAGTCGACATAGAAGCGGTCAACATGAGTTTTTCCATGTGTATTCAGTGTGAACTTGTAGATTCATGCAGGTGGACCCCCAAGTAGTGTACCCCATCTCATTGCTTGGCTTGCTCTGCTTGCAATGCTGCGAACCATTTTGCCATTCCCAACCTTGTGAAAAGAGTTCCAAAGATGAAAAATATCATGAAAAAACTCATAAACTTTTTTGCCTGTGTCAATTTATCGTTGATGTCGACCTATTGACCTAAGGCAATGTCAATCCAAAATCAGGATCCCGACTGAAGCTTACTCAGATTGGCTGATGAAACTGATACTCAGAAGTGGTAATGCACCAGCTAAGTGCATAGCTGTCTGCCCTCCCACATATTGCAGGAGGCACCTCTTGCAGTCATAGATCTCCTGGTACCCTGCCATTGTAAATCTCCCGGATTCTTCAAATTCTGCCAAGGGTGCCACTAAGGAGTTTCTTTACAAGGACAGTGATTGGCTGTCTTAACTGTGATTTTGCCATCACTACTGCCTGCTGACTACTCTCATTAGCCACCTTGTGGGAAACCTTGACAGGAGAGAGATAGAAGGACAAGGTTACACAGGGTCTTCTTATCAATGCTGCTGTGCACTCATCCATAGCATGATGCTGCAGCAGCTAGTGAGTGACTTAGGGTAAACAGTTTTGCTAGTAACCTTTTTTCGTTAACCACATTTGTGTAATTAGAGTATCAGGTGTTCAGACTGATTTGGCTAATGCTATAATGGTATGGAAAACATCACATTCAATAAATATAGGTAGTAGATGAACTGTCAGTAGATCAAGAGGACTGGAATGGCCAGTCCTGCTCGATACTTTATCTCCAAGCTTTAAAACATTTATTCTTAAATATGATGTTTTAACCCCAATAAGAATATAAGTCACAGCAAAAATAAGGCCTATTCCAGCAAAACCACCTGTCCTTTTCTCCCTTTAATAAATAGGACTCGTAAAGTTGTTTCAAGTGAGCTCTCCAGTATCTCTGAAGGTTCTTGAACAAGGACAGGAATGACAACAATATATGAAAGTGGACTTTTGTCATTACCTAGATAAGGCGAGACTACACACCAGCGCTCTGTGTTCTGAATGCATTGGGGTTACTGATCTGACAATGTAGCTAATTCCTGTCTTTTGTGGGTGACAGCTAAATAATTTGAGTTGAACCATCGCCTGTTTATAATCTGTGTGTAATCAGCCATATTGCAAGCGGCATAAATTAATGGCGAGCCGCTAACGGTGTCAGCTCCCAGCTGTTACTTACTCCAATAATTACATTTTTTTTCTAATAATCACCCTTATGAATGCTTCTATTATTCAATTATGAACTGAACGCAGCTTTTGTTTTATTTTCTCACATTTCACATAATTATTTTTGCAGTAATCACTGTATGAAGATATCATTCCATTGTTTATAAGTGCTCTTTCGTCCACTTTTATGCAGGATAAGCCTGGCATTTGAAATATTACAAAGCGATGTTTCCGAGGAAACACAGACACATTGTAACACTATTTAATGCTTAATTTTACCCTATTGTTCTGATTTCTGTGATCATATGGGTAAAACATCTACGATATGGGGATTACTCATTTACTTTTGAGTTCTCTTTTCGGAGAAGCCCGGAGGAGAGATGCGACTGATGTGTGGGGGTGTGGCCATGCGCTTTACATCATTATGTTCCACCCCCTTATAGTGCAATGCTGCCAATCGTAACTCCATGAAGAGGGTGTGGTCAAGTAGCGCATGAGATCCAACTTTTTGGTGTATATAAACCAACACCACCATCAGAGCTGCAGATATCATTGGGAACGTGGCAGAACATGACACGGAGACTTATGCATGCTCACTTGGCGCATGGACAGATGCGCCATGGAAAATGGCGCATGGACAGATTCTACTGCGGAAAGGCACCTGTAAGAGAGGGGGACGGAGACGTCCAATGTATACTACACAGGGGACCCTCATTTTCATTTTAAAGGAATGTAACCCTTAAGTGATACTTGATACTGTACCTGGCTTGACGCTGGTGATTACCAGAACATGTCACATGACGATGATGTGTTGGAAGAAGAGGAACCCAAATATCTTTGACAAGGGGTACATTTTGATGGCTAAATAAGTGGGACAGGACATCTCCAAAATGGCAGGCCTTGTGGGGTATTCCCAGTATACAGTGGTTATACCACTGGCATATCTATAATGGGTGCTAGGAGTGCCATGCATACGGGTAGGGTGACCAACTCATCCCTTTAATCCGGGACACATATTAATTACACAGGTTCTGTGGCAGTAAAACCAGGTGAAATGGAGTCTTGAGGTGTGGCAGTTTAAAACCAGGTGAAAGCCAGCCACAGAACCTGTGTAATTAATGTGTCCCGGATTAAAGGGATGAGTTGGTCACCCTACATACGGGTCCAGTGGGACCCAAACTTCACACACCCGGCACCCATGTAATTATACTCACCTCTCTGTCGGTCTGGCGCTAGCTGTGCACTGCAGTGGCAAAGCTCACTTGGAAAATAGATGCAGTAGACTGCAATAGAGGTGTCCACAGGCAATAAAAATGTCCCTCCCAAAATAGCTGTTGACTCCACTAGCATGCATAAAATTGGTCTTCTAAAAGGTGGCGGCCATTCAATGCCAAAAGTTCCTGCAATGGGCACATTAAGGGACGAGTCATAGGGGTGGCTGGCCCAGGGCCCCCACATATTAGGAGACCCACATAGTGTGAGTAGTCTCCAAATGCATTCCCTCCAACATTTTGGGATAACAAAATTGGTACATATGTAAAAAAGGGGGCGTGGCCATTTGAAAATGTGGTGTATCCCAGCAGAACTGTTATAGAAAGATATATAAATCTGGAGAGGTTGCAACATCTTGCATAGTGCACACATAAGTGAGGAGATTCAAAATAATATTATTGAATAAGTGCAGCCACCTACTTGCTGCAGTGTAGTACCCTCCAACTGTACCGATTTTGCCGGTACAGTACCGTTTTTTAACAGTCTGTACCGGCAAAATCATTTTGTACCGAATGTACCGTTTTTTTGCAGTGTCCTTGAAAAAGTATTCAGATTCCTCCTGCAGACTGTACCGCTCGGCTCAGCAGCCTGTGCGGTGCCCGGCTCTCCCCTCCTGAGGTTCCGTTCCCAAGAGTGCTTTGCGGCGCCGGCGGGCATTGCATAACGTCATGATGTCGTGTGCCACCAGCGCCGCACCCTGCGCACAGTCAGTGCACTCAGGGGACGGATGAGTACACTGCCCTGGCTCACTGCGATCATGTGAGGTCAGGCAGGGTGCGGCGGCCAGCCGGGGCGCGTATGAGAGGGGATCTCTCCAGGAGGGTCCGGAGCCAGCCGCTGCCTGCAATGCAACGCCTGAGAGAGGAGTCTTATCTGCAGCAAGACGCTGTGAGTCACACAGTATTAAACGTCTCTAAAGTATCCAGCCTGGCCATGTTCCACTTTTCTGCAGTGTCTGACAGTGACATGGTGGCTTAGTTTTTATAAGTGGGCTGCTGGCATATTAAATCAGTATATTATATTTAATATACTTTAAAAAAATAAGTATATTAAATATATGCTGATTTAATATGCCAGCAGCCCACTAAGCCACCTGAGACTGACAGTCTAATAAAGTCACAGTGACTAGATTGTCTCAGACTCGCATGGTGGCTTAGTAGTGGGAGGCTGGCATATTAAATAAGTATACTACTATAAATATATATATATATATATATCCAGTACACATTCAGAAAGGGGAAGACACGCCCCTTTCCCCATTGTCCACGCCCCTTTCAGAATGTGTACCGATTTCTGCCCTTCAAATGTTGGAGGGTATGTAGTGAGTGCTACAGGCTCCGATGAGATCCGATCCCCCCGTCACCCCTGGCCACCGCAACGCACTCAGCCTCAGGCAGATTTGCGCGCAGAAGTTCTCACTGCGCATGCGGAGAGGGCTGAGACCTCTCCCCTGACACGCCTGGTCCGCGGTGCTGAGGTCATGATGTTATGGCGCACAGGACCGGGCCGCAATGCACTCTTGGGAACGGGATTAGGGAGAGCCGGTGCACCAGGCTGTCACCGAGCGGAGCACAGGAACCAGGAGGAGAACAAATTATGAGCGCACCAGTGACTGACATAAGCAATGGGGAAGAATACCAAATAAATCATATATTCGGTACAATCTTTATTTGCTGGTACAGAGTGTTAAAAACGGTACTGTACCAGCGAATTCGGTCCAGTTGGCAAATGGCTTTTCAGTAACAGGAGCCTCTGCGGCGCTCCTCTGTGTAGTAACCTCGCGTGTGTTGCTCTTGTGCACCCAATGTGTAGATAATAGTGCATGGTCACGTGTTTGTGCGATCGCTGGGAGAGGGTATGTGTCAGCAGTAGAAGCGAGGGCCCCCTCACTAGGGTTACCACCTTTACCCTTTAATTCCGGACACATATTAATTACACAGGTTCTGTGAAAGTTTAAAACCAGGTGAAATGGAGTCTTGAAGTCAGCCAGCCACAGAACCTGTGTAATTAATATGTGAATTAAAGGGGAAAGGTGGTAACCCTACCCCTCACCTTTGTTGCCCTAGGCGGCCTCCACCAGCTTAAATCCAGCCCCAGGCCCATGATCATTAGAACTGGACCATGGAGCAGTGGAAGGCGGCAGCTGGGTATGTGTGCACAATTTACCTGGGGAGGAGATGACACCATAGGGTGCATTATGGGAAGAGGGCAAACCGGCCCCTAAATCTAAACTGAACTATTCCCTGTGAAAGATTCTTCTCTAAAAGAACAAAGGACGTTACAATTTCTTTATTTCTCCTGATGTGAATAGAGAGGTTAGTGTGAGAACGTTTTCTGTCTCCGAGACAATGATTCATCTCACTTCATGTACAGGAATGACACTGAGTGACACGACGACAGGTCCCTGTCTTACAGCTTATTCTCATACCGGCTCCTGTTGTGTCAGATGCTGGAATTCTATTTGATTGATGAGACAAATGCCCAGAGTTTTATTTACCTTGAGAACAAACTTTGCTGTATTTCTGTGATGGAGGTTAAATCAGTTCAAAGCCTTTAAATATGTTCTAATAATTAAAGATGGTTCTAAGACAGAAGCGTCAGTATTTTGGACACTACTGTAAATATTCTTCACACCAGTCGGTTTATCTCTATACATGTAACAGTCATGTATAGTTCTCGTCTCGATGGATGGTCTATTAGACAATGTGACAGTAAAATCTAAGTTACAATACTCAATGATCCATATGATAATATTGGCTATAGTATATACTATAAAAAAATATATTTTTATATTCACAGTTCTTGTTAATTTATTTTAATTGTTGAATTCAGAAATTTCAACAATTCCCCATTTAACGGAGTTTTCTTTCTTTAAATAATATTGATACCTTTAGGTATGCAACAAAGTCATTTTTCTTAGCTATTAGAATAACTTGCCCAACATGCGAATAGAATAATAAAAAAATCACATTTATTAGCTAACATAATAAAAATATGTATTGCACATAGACACAACCATATACATCTGCACACTTCAGCTTGGCACTATGAGGGCTGATTATGAAAATATCTTTTAGGACTTTAGTTATAAGTAGAGATGAGCGGGTCCGTATCTCCGGGATACGTCAGATCCGAATATCGTGATCCGAGTCAGGATCCGAGTCTGTTCGGGAGTTCCCGACTGAATTCCGGACCGAAAACGAGGCAAAACGTCATCATCGCGCTGTCGGATTCTCGCGGGACCGGGATATTATAAAAGACACACGCGCGCCCCGCCATCTTCACTCCAATCTAGGAGAGGGAAGAGGGTGGGTGGGAAAATCCGTGCTCCGTGGCCTGTGCTCTGTGCCCAGTGCCCTGTGTTGTAGTGATTTATGTAGGCCTGAGCCCTGCGTTGTGTGATTTAACTAACTAGGTGCTGCAGTGCTCACACGCAGGGGCTGCAGTGCTGCTGAGTGTACACACTGTGTACAGGGGCTGCAGTGTCCATAATACAAGGGGCTGTGTCCAGTGTGTCAGGGGCTGTGTCCACTGTCCAGGGGCTGTCCTGTGCCCTGTGGCCCGTGCCCTGTGTTGTGATTTATTTAGCCCTGAGCCCTGTGTTGTGTGATTTAACTAACTAGGTGCTGCAGTGCTCACACGCAGGGGCTGCAGTGCTGCTGAGTGTACACTGTGTACAGGGGCTGCAGTGTCCATAATACAAGGGGCTGTGTCCAGTGTGTCAGGGGCTGTGTCCATTGTCCAGGGGCTGTGTCCAGGGTGATGGGCTGTATCCAGTGTCCAGTGTAACGGGCTGTGTCCAGTGTGACGGCCTATATCCATTGTCCGGTGTGACGACATATATCTATTGTCCAGTGTGACAACATATTTCTAGTGTCCAGTGTGACAACATATTTCTAGTGTACAGTGTGACGACATATATCCAGTGTCCAGTGTGACGACATATATCCAGTGTCCAGTGTGACATATATCCATTGTCCAGTGTGATGACATATATCCATTGTCCAGTGTATATCCATAGACCTCACAACCTAGGCCCTTATTCTGATTGACGCGGACTTTACCGCATTCTTACGGATCGCGTCTTTTCGCCGTCTGCGCATGCGTGGAGAACGCAACGCGCATGTGCCACGCCTAGACTCCGTACCAGTTCGGCAAAATCCCGTCCAAAACTGTTGCCCGCAATCAGTCGGGAAATATGGGCGTATTATGGGCGTCATGCGGAATGGCACATGGGCGTAGTTTCAAAGTGGGCAAAACGGGGCGGAAACATGGGCGGACACGGGGGAGTACACTTATGTTGGGGGGCGTACATTCGGAAACCACTCCGAATGCACGCGATCAAAAAGGGCAGAAATGTGCGGTGTCCACAAGTGTACTATTGCTTTGCGTACACCACTCGTTCATGCGGTAGGCGAACGTACGCCTAATGACTACAACCATTAACACCTGAACCCAATAGAATCTACTCCTTTACTCATTACTCACTAATAGGACGCTTGTCAGTGCTTTAATTGAAACCATTGCACTTCAATTGCTGTAAGGGTTAATGTGTGCAATGCATGTGTTAGGCATGCTTGTAAGGATATATTGGAATCTAATTGATTCCAATTCCAAATAAGCAGTTTTTTATGAGGATAGGTAATTGAATAAGTGGGTCATGTGATGTATAGCAGAAGATACTTCATAGTGGGTTGTTTGGCGTAAATACTCCGCTTACGTGCGGTAGCACCGCTTGGCTCCCGTTCGGATGCGGTATTCCCGAGCATACTCTGTAATACTCTGTAATACCGTGCCGAATCGGAGTGTTTCTCCCGCACACGCATGGTTTGTATGTCGTCCGTAAACACGCCCTGTTCTTAAAGAGTGAGTCCGTCCGAATGCGGAGGACACGTGGGCGTTTCTACGGACGATGGCCGCACGCGGCAAAACACCGTGGCGTGCGGACCGCACCGTAAGAATGCGGGAATATCCGCACCGATCAGAATAAGGGCCCTAGATAGGGATCTATAGGGTAGATAGGGATTTCCAACCCAGGGGTCCTAGAGAGGTGGAGGAACTCGTTCATGTGCCACCAATTACCCCCCTCCCCTCTACCCATTAGGTAATGGATTAAGAGGCGACTGGTAATAATCCCAAAGTTGACCAATCAGATTAAATTAATTAATAATCTTGGCACGCCAGATAGGGGTCTTATTGGATATTAAACTGATCAAAACAGATAAACACTTGCAGACAAAGTCAGTGCTGCACCAAACGCCCACTGCTCCTTGGCTGCAAACGGTAAAAACAGTGCACAATCAAGTCTTGGTACTTGTTTTAAGGTTCTAACAGAGGAGCGCAGCTACTAGTAAAACTAAGGGTGGGTGGGAGGGCCCAAGGACAATTTGAACTTGCACATCTTTGGATTATTTGCTCTTTTTTTGGGGGGTAGTTTATTAAACTGCCACCCTGTCTGCCCCTGCAGAGCTGCTCGGCTTCCAAGATGTGCCAGGTTGGAACTGTAAGGTCCACATGTATGTGATGCCCATTGCTGTCGCCTAAGTCATCCAGTTACCTCGGTATAACCTTTTGGCCCTACTACAGTAAATGAAAACAATTTTGTGAGCTGTGAAGTGATCAAAATTGACTAGAAATGAGTGGAAATTAATGTTGTTGAGCTTGATAATACTTTAGGGGCAAAAACAGGCCGAAAAGCACTTATTTTAGCAATTTTTAGCATTTTTTCAAAAAAATCCAGATCCAAAACCAAAACCCGCAAGGGTGGTTTTGCCAAAACCAATCCAGATCCAAAACCCGAAGGGAGATCCAGATCCAAAACCAAAACCCAAAAAAGGGCCCGCCGCTCATCTCTAGATATAAGCAGAAACGCGTTGGTGGGGACAGACAGGACATAGGCACCGTGAATCTGAACTTCATTTACACCTTGGAGCCATTTCTAGAGGGTGGACCTTCTGCAGAGACCCGGGATCTCTCCAGGATACGTCTTCCTTCCTGTATATGTGATACAAATAGCCTTGATCAGAAGGCCAGATACGGTATGCCAGTTGGCTTTTATATGTTTTTGTTTTATAAATAAATGTTTACATATTCACACTATGTGGAGCATTTAATTTTTCTAACCCGAGGTACGCCCGAGACTTGGAGGAACTTGTATTGAGATATCAGCACCTGATTTATATATGCGAAACATTTTGTGGCCTAAGTGAAGGCTCCTTTATGGTACGGAGTAAAATTGACAGAAAAAGAGAAATATATATTTCTTTCAGATGGTCTAGACTATGAGAAGTGTATTTGTTTGTGTTTTCTTTGAGGTATAAAAATCCCTGGAGGACATTACAACTGTCAAAAAAGAAAAAGGGACATTTTGATCATCTTTATACCCCAAGTGGGAGCGCCTTATCCTATTTTTTTGTTTACAACCATATAAATGTTCAATGTTAAACACCCTGGTAGTTTGACTGCAGCACTGATAACTGGGCAAATTATTTTAGTTTTAAAATAATCCTTGAGATGGATATTGCTGTCAGAGAAGATAACTTGATGCGTTTCGCTAGGTCCTGAAAGCTTTATCAAACTTGTACAGATCTTACCATCGGGGAAGTAGAGGAAAAGTAGAGGGAGGATGTCACAGTGCATGCAGAGCTCAGAGGAGCATTCCAAAGCAACTTTGCTCACTACATCATGTGCCATGGGACTGTGGTTGTCATGACATTCTATGACTGGAAAAGCTGCTGATTTAGAAATCACTGGTAGCATTCTGAAGAAATAAACCATGAAAAATACCAAGTAAGGACTTACTGACCAACTGATTAATACCACAAAACACAAACCTCATTCATCTCAAGCCCTGCTTTTTTAATTTGAGAAATGTGTCATTTAAATGGTTACCTCTTGCTGAGGAATGATTGGGATCTGATAAAAACAAAAGCCCTGGTTCAATGACAAGCCAGGGGGTGTGTCTAGTAAAGGGGTTACTTTCCCCAATTAGTGCATATAAGCAACGTTCTTTGTGATGCAGATGTCATCACTATTTAGCATTAAATCTAGCGGCCAGGAAAATAATGTTCAGAAATCATCTTATTATTAATTGGAGATGTAAGTATAAAGTAATATTTTTAAATAATTTCCAGATGCACTTTCATTGTAAATGGACATTCTGGGCCTAAATCACATTTGCAGCTATGCTAAACTTCCATACTCTGGGGCAGATGTACTAAATTGGTGAAGAGATAAAGTGGAGATAAAATAGAAGGTGATAACTCACCAGCCAATCAGCTGTGTTAGAAAAATGAAAGATAGGAGTTGATTGGCTGGTGTGTTATCACCTTCCACTTAATCTCTTCACCTGGCTTAGTACATCTGCCTCTTTGTTTGCTATTGAATTTAAATGCCAGTATCAGCCACAACTGTATAACTACAACCAGGCATCAGCTCGCTAGAGGAGTCCGCACCGCGCTTTATTGCAGTGACACCTACCCCACGTTGTGCGCAATAAGATTAAAATATACTAAAAGCATCCCCTACACATGCACCTGACACCCACTACACACTCCCAACAATGCATCCATCAGACAGGTTTTTCCATACATATGATACAACCAGGTTCTTCCCAGTGGACACCCAGAAATGCCCAGGTCACAGACATCCATTATTTGTGGCCTGTTTGGATCTGCGTGAGAATCATTCCATTCCAGATCATAAAACGATACAAACCATAAAGTGACACATGTCAATATACAGTAATACAGACTGTCCGTCCTGATGTCCCCTCACTCATGAGTAGTGTAAGAATAGAAGAGGGTAAAGTGCAAGGTGGTAGACTTGCAGCGGGAGAAGACCGCACATTGGCCCTTATTCTGATTGACGCGGACTTTACCGCATACTTTCGGATCGCGTCTTTACGGCGTCTGCGCATGCGTGGCGAACGCAACGCGCATGTGCCACGCATTGACTCGGTACCAGTTCGGCCAGATCCCGTCCAGAACTGTTCACCGCTATCATTCGGGAAATAGGGGCGTATTATGGGCGTCATGCGGAATGACACATGGGCGTAGTTTCAAAGTGGGCAAAACGGGGCGGAAACATGGGCGGACACGGGGGAGTACACTTATGTTGGGGGGCGTACATTCGGAAACCACTCCGAATGCACGCGATCAAAAAGGCCAGAAATGTGCGGTGTCCACAAGTGTACTATTGCTTTGCGGACACCACTCGTTCATGCGGTAGGCGAACGTACGCCTAATGACTACAACCATTAACACCTGAACCCAATAGAATCTACTCCTTTACTCATTACTCACTAATAGGACGCTTGTCAGTGCTTTAATTGAAACCATTGCTGCTTCAAGGAACCCGTACTAAACACCCACATATGCTGTACTTGTCAGACACTTTCAAACTGCTAACAATGGACATGACAGAATATTAATACTAGCAATACACATGTGTATTTGACATGTACTCATGAAACCACACATTTTGGGTAAAGTAAACACATTTATTTATATTCATGTCACAGTCAAGTTTATGAGGATAGGTAATTGAATAAGTGGGTCATGTGATGTATAGCAGAAGATACTTCATAGTGGGTTGTTTGGCGTAAATACTCCGCTTACGTGCGGTAGCACCGCTTGGCTCCCGTTCGGATGCGGTATTCCCGAGCATACTCTGTAATACTCTGTAATACCGTGCCGAATCGGAGTGTTTCTCCCGCACACGCATGGTTTGTATGTCGTCCGTAAACACGCCCTGTTCTTAAAGAGTGAGTCCGTCCGAATGCGGAGGACACGTGGGCGTTTCTACGGACGATGGCCGCACGCGGCAAAACACCGTGGCGTGCGGACCGCACCGTAAGAATGCGGGAATATCCGCACCGATCAGAATAAGGGCCACGATTTTGCAGGTTTCTCTGATGGCGTCAACGCATTTCACGAAGCATCAGTCAAGCTGCGAAACTGTGCCTGGGCTTTCAGGTGTGTTTCTAAAGACCAAGAATTAAGCATTCACTTGTACAGTAAATGCGCGTAGTGGATGAAAAGTCAGTGTCCGCACATAGGACTGTAGTGCGGACTTCAGTTTCTGCTACCAGTAATGCCCCATATGGTGACTATTGTCTGATACTTGGACAGACTAATGATAAGAGTTTGATGCTATTCCACACTTACTGCCCCCCCCCCCCCCCCCCCCGCAGCTCTGGCAATATCCCTCTCACTATCTGTCACACAGAGAAGTCACAGCAGACATTGAACCTAATAAAATGTAATGCAGTTAACATTGATTTTTATTAAGTGAAGGATTGCAACTTGTCACAGAAATGAATTTTTTTCTGCGTAGTCTTTCTATTTTCAGAACTGTGCTAAATCTCCATTACTGTCACCCAGCGCCACTTTCAGAGGAGCCAAAATGAAGTCAATCCTGTCCCAATCCACCTCGCATGTGATGTGACTCACTCAGCTGTCCTGCCGGACGACCATTTCTGACCCGATGCACTGCTGAAAAGAGACGAGCGAAGTTCACGTGTCCTGCATTCGTGAGAGAGTGCCCTCCATGATAAAACAGTGCATCTCCTTCCTGCCGCATTGCTGGTGAGTGATTGAATATAACATAACTTACCCCTTATTTATATTGATGTCCTATAGGGGATACAGCTTTATTTTGACTTACACAAGAATATGAATAAGCACAACAAATATGAAAAGTATTTTCCCGTTACTTCACCAGTGGTGTTGGCTTATTGAAAGAAAACAGGCACATCTGTACTCACTGTTACATGCACACTGATATATTATGTGGATCTTGAGCAAAGTGGGGTGTAATGCAGCCCACCAAGCCAGTGAGTGAATACTGTAGATGGATAGCACAGCTAGGACAGCTTTGCATCTCATATGAGCAAAGCAAGAGTCTTCTGTCTCCTACCAAGTCACTGCAAAGACAAGATGGCTGCTGCACATGCTCAGTAGTTAACTCAGCGGTCATTTTGGAATAGGACTTGAAGCCTTCCTGGAGAACAGGAACACTGGAGTCTGCACAGTAAACTCACTCTTCTTTGAAGACATCTCTGTTACAAAAGCATTCAAATAAAACTTTCTCAAAGCGACCTGAAAAAGAAACAGGGTTAAATGCATTAGAAAACCTCATGTGACTTTGATCAATTCTTCTTGATAGACACATCAATGAGTGTTCCCTTACTGACAGTATGGATTACTACAAGAGTCTTGTAGCTCACAAGCTCCTGGCTGCTGTCACAATTCTGGAAGTCTTCCTCACTTGTGTCAGACAAACCTTGCAATGTCCCCTTACCTATCAGTGGCAAACACAGGATTTCTAGAGGGGGGTTTCCGCATGCAGTCCACAGTATCCCACTCTGCAGAACATTGGAGCAAGAGTGGGAGTCTGGGGGAGCTGTAGAAGAACCTCATAATGACACCTGACATTAATGTACACATTGGTGTTTTTATACACTGATACTGTATACATTATCAGATGGTCTATGGCAGGGTTGCCTACCCTCCCAAAATGAATGGGAGGGTCCTGGAAATCGGGACCCCCTCCCAGCCCCCCGGAAAGGGGGGCAACTCTCCGCATAATACCCCATCTCCCACAAATGCCCCTCGGCGGGGGTCCGCGCGAAAAATGACGTGATTGTGGCATTTTAGCCCCGCCCCCCACAGTGTAATGCCTGAAATACCGGCATTGCATAGCGGGGGAGGAGTCTAAAATGATGCAATCGATCTAGCCACACCCCTAAACTGGCATGGCTCCACCCCCGCACCACCTATTTTTACTTCTGGATTTGGCGCTGCCCCCCTGCCATACTGAGCTGGCTGCCCTCTCTTGGAGAGTGCAGCTTCAAAGTCGGCAGGTATGGTCTATGGCTGGAAACGGTTATGGAGGGAAAAAATGCAGAGGAAATGTGGGATACTCTAAAAAAGGTGCTTGATTCACTAACTATTGAATACATTCCTAAAGTAACTAAAGGTAAATTCAACAAAAAAAGCCACCATGGTTGGACAAAGAAGTAAGGTCAGCTATCAACAATAAAACCAGAGCCTTTAAATTCTATAATAGTAACTTGAATGAGGAGGCGTTCGCAAAATACAAAGAATCAAACAAAACTTGTAAAGGGGTAATCAAAGCAGCTAAAATATTATATGAAGAGTGCATAGCCACTGAAAGCAAAACCAACCCAAAGAAGTTTTTTAAATACATAAATAGTAAACGTTTAATTAAGGAAAACATAGGCCCACTAACTGATACTAGTGGAAAAAGTGTTACTGAGGACAAGGGAAAAGCAAAACTGTTAAATGAGTTCTTCTCATCAGTATTTACTAAGGGAGAGCAGACTGTGGAACGAACATTTACCACAAACGGGACAAATAAGCCAGATCTCATTGTGGATTTCACGCCGAAGGAAATAATACTGAGGCTAAGCAAACTCAAAACAAATAAATCACCAGGGCCAGATGGGATTCATCCGAGGGTATTAATGGAATTAAGGGATGAACTAGCTACCCCCCTACATTATATCTTTAGCAAGTCACTATCGTCAGGTATAGTACCAAAAGATTGGAGAATAGCAGAGGTAGTGCCAATATTCAAAAAAGGAAAAAAAGGAAGATCCCGCTAATTACAGACCCGTTAGTTTAACATCAATTGTGGGTAAACTATTTGAAGGATTTTTAAGGGATGGTATCCAGGAATATTTAGATCATCACCGTCTACTCAGTACTAATTAACATGGGTTCCTGAAAAATCGTTCATGCCAAACTAATCTACTAGGCTTCTATGAAGAGGTTAGCAAAAACCTTGATAATGGAAATGCTGTAGATGTGATTTTCCTAGATTTCGCTAAAGCATTTGATACTGTCCCACACAAGAGATTGATTAATAAAATGGAGAACCTAGGATTGGGTGAAAATATTTGCAGATGGGTAGGGAATTGGCTATGTAATAGAGAACAAAGAGTGGTTGTGAATGGTGCCGTATCAGATATGATACCGGTACTAAGTGGAGTGCCCCAGGGTTCGGTTTTGGGGCCCATTTTGTTTAACATTTTTATTAACGATATTGGGATAGGGTTACTCAGCAATGTATCCATATTTGCGGACGATACAAAACTTAGCAAAGTCATCAAATCATCAGAAGATGTCACCATGCTTCAAAATGATCTTGCAATTCTAGATGAAAGTGGAAGATGAGGTTCAATGTAAATAAATGTAAGGTTATGCACCTTGGGAGACACAACCAGTGTGCAAGTTACAACCTTAGCGGAGAGGAACTGGGTAATTCCATACTTGAAAAGGATCTAGGAGTCCAAATAGACAGCAAACTGGGATGTAGTGCCCATTGTAATGTAGCTACAAAAAAGGCCAACACAATTCTGGCATGTATTAAGAGGGGAATGGAAACTAAGGACTCAAGGGTAATTATGCCACTGTATAAAGCATTGGTGAGACCTCACCTCGAGTACGGAGTGCAGTTCTGGGCCCACACTATAAAAAGGACATCATAGAATTAGAAAAAGTCAAAAGGCGAGCAACAAAGCTTATTAGGGGAATGGAGAATTTAAGCTACGGGGAGAGATTAAGCAATTTGGGACTATTTACATTAGAAAAGAGACGTTTAAGGGGGGACATGCTCAACATGTACAAGTATATCAAGGGCCAATATAAGGAACTGTCACACACCCTCTTTTCTACTAGAAAGGAATCTAGGACACGAGGGCATGAGTATAGATTAGAACAGGGGTGTCAAACTCAAATTCATCGGGGGCCGCATCAGCAGTTTGGTCACCCTCAAAGGGCCGGTTGTATCTGTAGGTCCCCCTGTATAATTATAATGCCTTGACACCACAGGCTGCTCCCCCTGTATAATAATAATGTCATGACACCACAGACTGCTCCCCCTGTATAATATAATAAAAGTAATGCCATGACACCTAAATAATTGATTATACAGGAGGAGCAGCCTGTGGTGTCATGGCATTATTATTATTATACAAGGGGACACCTCAGGAAACAGCAGATATATATATATATTTTTTATTGTGAGTGTGATCCTCATCCTCACTTACTGTTTCTCTGTCTGTCCTGCAGCTGCTGCGGCTTCCAGCTTTTCTTCACTGCTTGCTGCGGCCACACTGTCCCCGACTCCCGATCCAGCTTCCCTGCCTGCTCCTACTTCTCTACAGACGCATGGGCGGGCGGTGTCATTGTCATGACGTCCCCACCCAGTATCTGTCACTGCCGGGCATCAGAGGGAACAGGCGGCCGGGCCCTCCTCCACGTAGCAGTGGAGGCCGGTGGCCATGTTTCTGTAGCCACATACATATGCCGCATACATATGTGCCTACAGGAACATGGCCGCCGACAGTGGAGGAACAGGTAAGGCGGCCGCGGTGGGGTGGGTGAGAGGAGGTGGCCTAGGCAGGAGCTGGGACACACTGCCCTGCGTGCTATCTCCTTGCGCGGGCCACATGACGAGGTCTGGCGGGCCGGATTTGGCCCGCGGGCCTTGTGTTTGACACCCGTGGATTAGAAGAAAAAAGATTTCATTTAGCTAGTAGAAAGAATTTCTTTACGGTCAGAACAGTCAAACTCTGGAACTCTCTTCCCAGAGAGGTGGTAACGGCTGGCTCATTAAATGCGTTCAAGGCAAAGTTGGACAAACATTTACTGGAGAAAAACATCCATGGGTACAAATAAGAAATATAATTTGTCTGTAAAATACCAGAACCTACCAAATCAGCAATGGATATCTATACCAGGTAGAACTAGATGGACGCAAGTCTTTTTTCAGCCTTACCTACTATGTAACTATGGGCCTTATTTTGGTTCATTCTTTCTGACAAAATCCTTCTTAGATGGACAAAACCATGTGCACTGCAGGGGGGGCAGATGTAACATGTGCAGAGAGAATTAGATTTGGGTGAGTAATTTTGTTTGTGTGCAGGGAAAATACTGACTGCTTTATTTTTACACTGCAATATAGATCTCACTTTGAAGTAAAACCCCACCCAAATCTAATTCTCTCTGCACAAGTTACATCTGCCCCACCTGCAGTGCACATGGTTTTGCCCATCTAAGAAGGATTTTGTCAGAAAGAATGAACCAAAATAAGGCCCCAGGTAACAAACTTATTTAATATACATAAGTGGTCATGAAAAGGTTAAACATACTATAATAAATACTGTACACAAACATAATAGAACAAGTACTGCACTAAGCATACATTCTCCAACCTTATGGTAAGGGTCCTGTCTCTTCTTCCTGGCAGCTACTCTCTGGTCCTGTACACTGATTGAGGAATCAGAACCACACAAACAGCAAACTTGATAGAATCTGCTACAACTGGGCATGTGCCATAAGCCCGCCATTTTACTTAAAATGCATGATGTGACGGCATCTCTAGTATTATATAACATTGCTCTTGTTGTCATAATTTGAGCCACTTGCTAAAAGAAGGGGGGGGGGGGGGGGTCCGGGCAACAAGAAACCCCCCTTGCATTTGCCTATGCCTATCTTGGACTTCTTGGATATAATTATAAATTCTCCCTCATAACGCTTAGGTGGCTTTCTGATACATTGGGTGAGATTTAATAGGATAAGATATTCAGAAAGTGAGAGATTTGGGAAGAAATCTCCAGTTTTTTTTAAAGCGGCAATCATTTACACTGCAAAACCAGTTTGATTTTGAAGTGTTTATGATTGCCGCTTTAAAAAAACTGGAGATTTCTTCCAAAATCTCTCACTTTCTGAATATCTTATCCTATTAAATCTCACCCTTAATCTCTAGGATGACCTTTTCTAGGAATTCCACCTATCTGTTGAGATATTCTTCACCATTGTCAGATTTCAGGGTAACCAGGTCCTTTACATCTGTGTTAACATCAGAGGCTTATTGCTAGCAGAGTCTCATGGGACATGGAAAGCTATGCCGGGTTGTTTGGTGCAACTTTGCAACTATGTATGAGAATGCATCTGTATCTTGTGGCAATCGTTAACATGAATTTTCAGAACTATCCACTTTTTGTATGCATTGCAATAGTCTCAGCATTTGAACCGCATGTCCACATCCTTGGAACTGTTACTTTGCTCTGAATGTGGTTAATCTTGTTAGATTTTCTTCCAATGCCACAACTACAAAGTCAAACTCAGGCTTCAAATTCTGCAACATCGCTGTAGCAATCTCTTCATCAGTGATAAAGATGCTGGTGTCATAGGGTGCCCACACACTACAACGATTTTTTGGCCGATTGGAAGATTTCCGATAAATCAGTCGATATATAGTCCGATGTTTACCGATAATCAGTCGAAAATCGGCCGATATCAGTCCGATGTGCGCTCCCGTGGATCTTTTGCTGAATCTTCTGATCTTACGTGCTGCACAAAAGATCAGAAGATTTAACAAAAGATCCATAGGAACGCACACGGGATCTTAAGAAAAATCTTTGGTAAAGATGTGCGCTTGCCTGAAATCTTTTGTCCAGGACAGGCAAAAGATTTCAAGGCTAATTTATGCGCACATCTTACGATCGCAGATCTTTCTAGTGTGTGGGCACCTTTATTCTGTCGGCCATTCTGATTGACCATGTTTTCATGTTCTGCGTCCAATGCACAACACATTTGTGGACAGTTGCAATGACTCCAGTGGTTACCTCAATACAAGTCATAGAAACATAGAATTTGACGGAACCATTTGCCCCATCTAGTCTGTTCTTTTTTTTATCCTTCAGGTAATCTCAACCCTTTTTAATCCTTATTTCTTTGTAAGGATATTCATATGCCTATCCCAAGCATGTTTAACTTGTTCTACTGTCTTATCCTCTACCACGGGAGGCTATTCCACTTATACACTACCCCTTTTGTGAAGTAATTTTTTTCTAACATTTCTCCTGAACCTTCCTCCCTCCAGTTTCAGTGCATGGTCCCGGCGGTTGTACCATTCTTACTGCAGTGTTGTTCAATAATTAGAAGTTATTCTATGAGTAAGAAATAGGGCAACCTGTATTGTATGCTTACTGGTGCTTTAACTCTATTGCATAAATAAAAGGCTGCTTTCTGCGAGGTCAGTGTATGAGATAGTGTAGTCTTTCCCCAGATGGGAAGGAAATGGTTAAACATATACAATTGCATTCATATATTAATATGTGCGCCCCGGGGCTCAGATCTCCAGCTTATTGGCAATATTTTATTATTCTATGCTAATTCTCCTCTCTGCAAATATCTGTCTGTGAAAGATGATGAAATTCAGCGTTTGGAGGGAGTCACTTTGGGTTAATAATAATAACAATGAGGGGAACGGAATGTAACACAAAACAAACAAGGTTAATGAGAGCGAAACAAGATAAATTATCATAATGACGAATTAGCACTAAATAGATGTAAATTCACTTATTTAAATTAAATTGGTGTCGCTGCTTTCAGTTCTTAGCATCCTCGCCATCCGTATGCAGCGGAAAAGTAGACCGCAGAAGGGAACAGCCAGTAATAGCACTCATTATGGTACTTTTATTATTAACCAGCTGCCTTTAGACCTGTCCTATATGATGTAGGTATCCTGGCAAACGTGTGTAGAGCGCTTACGCAGTTTCCACCATGAGCCCGGCATACCTCCCAGGTGACACGATGTAGCAGCTTCCACATCTGTGTGTATTGATGGCTGCCCACCAGTGACATCATGCATAAAGCTAGAATGCCCTTCCCTGTGCGTCCTTATATGCAAGAGACTGCAATGTCCACATTCAGTGTCTGTGTACCAGCTCTAGATTGTAAGCTCCTTGGAGCAGGACACTCTTCCGTTCTGTTCTCACAGCCCTCTTCTTTCCTACTCTATTACAGCTGCCTGTCTCCTACACAGTGACCGTCTATACCTGCATCTCTACACACTTCTAGCTGCTTATCTCTACCAATAGCAACTGCCCCTGGTAGTACACGGACACGGACATCTGTGCTCTTGTATTGTCTCAGTCACTGTAATATTCTGTGTCCCCTGTATTGTACTAATGTGTGCCCTATGTAAGGCGCTGCCCCCGGTAGTGCACGGACACCTCCTCTGCTTCCCTACATCCCAGCTGTATTGTGAACTGAGCATTGTGCTGCTGTTACCAGGGGCAAATGCAGGATTTTCAGAAGGATTGTTGGCAGAGTCAGATTAAGGTCTAAATGGGCCTGGAGCTGAAAATGATCAAGGGCCTATTATGCGCAATAATAGGGGTTGTGTTCAGCACCTAATAATGTGGGGGCGTGACCAGTGTTCTGTTCGGGTAGTCTGCTCATGGGTGTGTCTGTATTTGTTTAAATACTTTTAACTAATTATATATGCCTGGAAAAGGCAGGGGGCTGGCATAGGAAAAATGCAGGGAGATATATTGGCGGGTGCCCTCCAAAGGTGCACCCACAGGATGCCAATGTCCTAAGATACTTGCAGGGTGAGGCGGCACTCCAGTTATAAAAAATATACTGTAAGCCGAAACTTGGTAGATAACATTTCAGCACTTTTTATGTGGTCACCTAAGTTTACCACACCATATACCCCTTATACAAATCATGCAACACAATAGTAACCCCCTTATATTGTACTTGCCTCTTACACATTATGCCACATGGAATGAGCCAAAATTCACACTGACTGAGCCAAAATTCACACTATGGCACATGGATTGAGTCAAAATTCACATTATGCCACACAGATTAAGGCAAAATTCACATTTTGCCACATGGATTGAACCAAAATACACACTATACCATGCATGTCCAAACAGTGGCCCTCCAGCTGTTGTGAAACTACATGCCCCAGCATGCCTTGACATAGTTTTAGCATTCCCTAATAGCAAAACTGTGGCAATGCATGATGGGACTTGTAGTTTCACAACAGCTGGAGGGACATAGTTTGGACATGCCTGCACTATACCAAATAGATTGAGCAATAATGCACAATATGCTTCATAAATAGGGGTATTGCGCGCCAAAGGCGCGCATTAAAAATTTACACCATAATGCCCATTACATGTTAAGCCACACACCATAATGTCCATTATGTATTATGCCAAACACCATAATGCCTATTAAAAATTATGCTACATAAGTGTTGCTTACATTTTCATTACATATATGGGGGAGATTCTCTAAGAATCTCCACCCCCCTTCGCATTTATATATATATAATGATAGCAAAGGACAGCTCTTGCGTTAAGAGCTGTCCTTTGCGGTGAGAGTCGCCGGGTCCCAGCAGGTCCCGGCGGCTCCCCCCTCCTTCCCACACCCGGCGCTGCTGCTGCGCCGGGCTCTCCTCCTCCCTGCACCCGGAAGAGGATCAGTGCAGGGAGGAGGTCAAAGGTCCGGGCAGCACTGCGCTGTGCTGCCCGGACACAGGTAAGGGAGGAGGGGGCGATGCGGGGTGGCGGGGGTCCGTGCGGGGCGGCGGGGGTCGTTGCGGGGCGGCGGTGGGATGCGGTAGAAGCCCATTGGCTTCTATGGGGCATCGCCAGATTTTTACAGCATCCCAAAATGCGGTAAAAACCCGATAACGGGGTTTTTACCGCATTTCTTGCATAGAGAATCTCCCCCATGTTCATTGCAAGGGGTTCCATGTTCATTGCCAGGGGTTGGATGCTCATTGCCAGGGGTTCCATGCTCGTTGCCATGTGGGATTACATGCTCATTGCCAAGGGGGAATACATGCTCGTGGTAACTGGGGTACAGCCACCGCCGGGCAGAAATGACAGCCATTGACAGCCGGGCAGAGAGCAGGGGGCTGCCCGGCTGTATTCAGAGCACTGCATGTCCCAGCTATTTGAAATAATACCCCATTCACACCAGAAAATGCAGGGACTTAACCGGGAATATGGTCCCAGGATGTATTTTCTGGTGTGAGGGGGAGAGAAAACCACCGCCGCCCCCCTTTAAACAAACAGCTATATCTTCGGAACAACTGACCCATTTACATGTAGACTTCAAATGATTTTGGTCCCATGAAACTGGGCCGTTTGGTTCCAGAGAAATCTGTCCTCAAACAACATGAACAGCCATGAAATTATATATCAGAAATGAAAAAAAAATTGGTTTACCCGCAATATCTCTAGAACCAATGAACCCATATGGGCCAGGTATCAGATTGAAGGTTCGACTGAGATCAACCTCAAGCTTCTGTGATGCCGGAGGGGGAACTGGCAGCCGTTGGAACCAGGTCGGAATTAGCGGGTCCTATGTTATTCTATGGGGACAACATTTCAGGTGTGCCTGGCAGTATCTCTGGTTCCCGGGGGGCTAGCGACACGGGGTTGGGCTCGTTGGAAAGCCCTGTCCCTCAGCTAAAAATGGGCCTATTTGGAGAGTGGGCCTGGAGCTGTAGCTCCAGCAGGCCCATTGTTAATCCGGCCCTGATTGTTGGATCTGACCCGCTCACGGTGCACATCGTGAGCGGGTCGTGCCCCCCCGCGTCACCGGCAATCTGCCAACTAGTATATAAAACTACATACCAGGTGTGTGGAGCTGGAGCAGTAACCAGCTGCTGGAAGGCTGATATCTCTGGTTCTGGGTCTATCAAAGAGGGAGAGTCCCAGCTTTTGAAATATACCCTCAGAAAAACTCTAAGTCAGACAGAACCTGAAATTTCTGACTGGGAAGAGCAATTATCAGGCTTGGATGGGGACCACTGCTTTGAAGTCAGATATCTCTGGTTCCCAAGGGCCGATTTTTTAAATTATTGTACCCATGGAAATACAGATGGGTCTTGTCCCATCCTTGCTGGCGGGTCGCCATGGCGTCTGCGCTGGCGACCCGCCAGCAGCCACGCCAGCGAGGAGACTGAGACGCGCGTGCGTCTCACGCGCACGCGCGTCTCAGTCTCCGTCGCTAGCGCGACGGAAACCCTGTCCGTCTCCGCCTCAGGGAGACGGACAGGGTTAGGGGGGGTTAGGGGGGGTGCGGGCAGTCGGCGGGGACCCCGGGTTACCGCCGGCAAGCCGGCGGGGACCCGGGGAAACGTATGGAAGCGCCGTCGGAAGGGGACGCGCGCGCCTCTCGTGCGCGTGCGTCCCCTTCTCACGATCGCCATGGCGCTGGCGGGGGATGGCGGCTGGCGACGCCAGCGCCATCCCCTGCCAAGATGGGAAAAGACCCATCTGTAGGGCAACCTCAGCTTTCAGCCTAAGGCCCTTGAACTCCTGGGGGGTTTATGGGTACTCAGAACCACCCCCCCCCCCTGCATGCACCACTGGTTACCTCTGCTGTTGTAGTGTCTCAGTCACTGTAATGTTCTGTGTCCCCTGTATTGTTTTAATGTGTGCCCTCTGTGTGGTGCTGCCAACCACTTGTGGTTGGCGGTAAGAGTGAGTGTGTACATGGACTCTCCTCCTGGGTACACCAGTCCATACCCTCCAGTTGGTGCCTGTGGAAGTGTAAACCCCCTCTGGTAAGAATACAGATGGTGTGAGCTCAGTCCACACTCAGCAGAGAGGCAAGGGTTCCCAAACCAGAGACAGGATCTACCTTATTGAATGTTTCCATACATCTACAATGGTGTAAGACCTGCACAAATACTGCTCTACACTTGTGCAATTCTCCTTCTCGTTCAACCTCTGCCAGTGCTCTGGATGTGTCAATAAGACACAGCCGCTGTGTGATATCTGTCCATATATTAGGCAGGCCACCCAATGGGAGACAACAATCATAAAAAAAACCCATCTAGATTCATTTCTAGTAACTCCAAATCCATGGAATGGGTCATTTCTATAGAATATAGTGTTGGTTGAATAAAGTATAAACAGACTATAAATCACACAATTTACAATAATAAAAGCTATTACCCTTGTTATAATAATTGACTATTCCTTTTAATAACTGCTTTCTGTACACATTGCTAGAATGTCCCAATAATAATACAGATGACATGTCATTAATAACCCAGGTTATAGTTGGCTCTTTGTGCACAGTGAGGCCCTGAAAGTGTAGTTACAACCCAAAGTACAATGTTGCAGCACTGATATACAAGGGGAGAGTAGACTCTATACCACACACTGAAGTGTAAACTCTATACCACACACTGAAGAGTAGATTTGATACCACACACTGAAGAGTAGACTCTAAACCACACACCAAAGAGTAAACTCTATACCACACACTGAAGTGTAAACTCTATACCACACACCGAAGAGTAGACTCTATACCACACACTGAAGTGTAAACTCTATACCACACACACTGAAGTGTAAACTCTATACCACACACTGAAGAGTAGATTTGATACCACACACTGAAGAGTAGACTCTATACCACACACTGAAGAGTAGACTCTATACCACACACGAAGAGTAGATTTGATACCACACACTGAAGAGTAGACTCTAAACCACACACCGAAGAGTAGACTCTATACCACACACTAAAGTGTAAACTCTATACCACACACCGAAGAGTAGACTCTATACCACACACCGAAGAGTAGACTCTATACCACACACCGAAGAGTAGATTTTATACCACACACTGAAGTGAAGACTTTATACCACACACAGAAGAGTAGACTCTATACCACACACCGAAGAGTAGATTTTATACCACACACTGAAGAGTAGACTCTATACCACACACCGAAGAGTAGACTCTATACCACACACCAAAGAGTAGACTCTATACCACACACTGAAGTGTAAACTCTATACCACACACCGAAGAGTAGACTCTATACCACACACCGAAGTGTAGACTCTATACCACACCGAAGAGCAGATTTTATACCACACACACTGAAGTGCAGACTCTATACCACATACTGAAGTGCAGACTTTATACCAAACACTGAAGAGTAGACTCTATACCACACACTAAAGTGTAGAATCTACACCACACACTGATGAGTAGATTTGATACCACACACTGAAGAGTAGACTCTAAACCACACACCAAAGAGTAGACTCTATACCACACACTGAAGTGTAAACTCTATACCACACACCGAAGAGTAGACTCTATACCACACACTGAAGTGTAAACTCTATACCACACACCGAAGAGTAGATTTGATACCACACACTGAAGAGTAGACTCTATACCACACACTGAAGAGTAGACTCTATACCACACACGAAGAGTAGATTTGATACCACACACTGAAGTGAAGACTTTATACCACACACAGAAGAGTAGACTCTATACCACTCACCGAAGAGTAGATTTTATACCACACACTGAAGTGAAGACTTTATACCACACACAGAAGAGTAGACTCTATACCACACACCGAAGAGTAGATTTTATACCACACACTGAAGAGTAGACTCTATACCACATACCGAAGAGTAGACGCTATACCACACACCAAAGAGTAAACTCTATACCACACACTGAAGTGTAAACTCTATACCACACACCGAAGAGTAGACTCTATACCACACACTGAAGTGTAAACTCTATACCACACACTGAAGTGTAAACTCTATACCACACACTGAAGAGTAGATTTGATACCACACACTGAAGAGTAGACTCTATACCACACACTGAAGAGTAGACTCTATACCACACACGAAGAGTAGATTTGATACCACACACTGAAGAGTAGACTCTAAACCACACACCGAAGAGTAGACTCTATACCACACACTGAAGTGTAAACTCTATACCACACACCGAAGAGTAGACTCTATACCACACACCGAAGAGTAGATTTTATACCACACACTGAAGTGAAGACTTTATACCACACACAGAAGAGTAGACTCTATACCACACACCGAAGAGTAGATTTTATACCACACACTGAAGAGTAGACTCTAAGGGGGAAATTTACTAAAGGAAATTTGTAAAAATAGGTGTAAAAATAGGTGTATTTGTATCCAGAAATACACTTATTTTTGACATTTACTATCCCAAAAAATACGGCAATTCGTAGTCGTATTGATGTGCTATCAATAAGAATACGAATTGCCGTATTTTCGGGATAGTAAAAAAAAGTGTATTTCTGGATACAAATACACCTATTTTTACACCTATTTTTACAAATTTCCTTTAGTAAATTTCCCCCTATACCACACACCGAAGAGTAGACTCTATACCACACACCAAAGAGTAGACTCTATACCACACACTGAAGTGTAAACTCTATACCACACACCGAAGAGTAGACTCTATACCACACACCGAAGTGTAGACTCTATACCACACCGAAGAGCAGATTTTATACCACACACACTGAAGTGCAGACTCTATACCACACACTGAAGTGCAGACTTTATACCAAACACTGAAGAGTAGACTCTATACCACACACTAAAGTGTAGAATCTACACCACACACTGATGAGTAGACCTTATATCACACACTGAAGTGCAGACTCTATACCACATACTGAATTGTAGACTCTAAACCACACACTGAATTGTAGACTCTAAACCACACACTGAAGTGCAGACTCAATACCACACACTGAAGTGTAGACTCTAAACCACACACTGAAATGTAGACTCTATACCACACACTGAAGGGCAGACTCTATACCACACACTGAAGTGCAGACTCTATACCACACACTGAAGTGCGGACTCTATACCACACACTGATGAGTAGACTCTATACCACACACTGAAGTGCAGACTCTATACCACACACTGATGAGTAGACTCTATACCACACACTGAAGTGCAGACTCTATACCACACACTGAAGTGCGGACTCTATACCACACACTGAAGTGCAGACTCTATACCACACACTGAAGTGCGGACTCTATACCACACACTGATGAGTAGACTCTATACCACACACTGAAGTGCAGACTCTATACCACACACTGATGAGTAGACTTTATACCACACACTGAAGTGCAGACTCTTTCACACACTGAAGTGCAGACTCTATACCACACACTGATGAGTAGACCTTATATCACACACTGTAGTGCAGACTCTATACCACACACTGATGAGTAGACTCTATACCACACACTGAAGTGCAGACTCTATACCACACACTGATGAGTAGACTCTATACCACACACTGAAGTGCAGACTCTATACCACACACTGATGAGTAGACTCTATACCACACACTGAAGTGCGGACTTTATACCACACACTGATGAGTAGACTCTATACCACACACTGAAGTGCAGACTCTATACCACACACTGATGAGTAGACTTTATACCACACACTGAAGTGCAGACTCTTTCACACACTGAAGTGCAGACTCTATACCACACACTGATGAGTAGACCTTATATCACACACTGTAGTGCAGACTCTATACCACACACTGAAGTGCAGACTCTATACCACACACTGATGAGTAGACTCTATACCACACACTGAAGTGTAGACTCTATACCACACACTGATGAGTAGACTCTATACCACACACTGAAGTGCAGACTCTATACCACACACTGATGAGTAGACTCTATACCACACACTGAAGTGCAGACTCTATACCCCACACTGATGAGTAGACTCTATACCACACACTGAAGTGCAGACTCTATACCACACACTGATGAGTAGACTCTATACCACACACTGAAGTGCAGACTCTATACCACACACTGATGAGTAGACTCTATACCACACACTGAAGTGCAGACTCTATACCCCACACTGAAGTGTAATATGGCTTCCTCGCACCACAAGCTTGTGCCCATTATACAGCAGTATACTGTGCGGGGAGACACCTTTTCAGTTTTACATTTAAACTTTTGCACTTGTCTGATAGCATAACAGACACTTTGTAATAAACCAAGCAGGTTGCAGCTAAACCTTCACACCCTCGTTACTTCAGTGACCACCCAAGCTCAGTAACAATCCTGTAAGATTGCTGACTCCAAAACTTTCTAGCAAGCTTCTGTCACTCTAGGAACTGTTTGCTAACCTGTAGTAGAACGTGTCCGGCCGGTACGTCGACACCATATGGTCGACGTGGAAAATGTCCACATAGTCAAAAAATACAAAGGTAAGTATTGATGATTTACGCAGGAGATTTAACCTCAGGGGTGATCACCAGGGCACCCCAAAATAAACATGAAACAACGTTTGTTAATTTGAGCTTTTTTATACGTTACCACATTAAAGTGCGCAGAACTCATCATCAGCGGATCGAAGCATCGGGCCCGAGGCATGGCGTGTGAACGCGGCATGCTAATTTGGAAATTAACAGAAAAGTGAAAAATGAACCTTTTTATGTGTCGACCATTACCAAGTCGACAGTTTGCTTGTGCTTACTTTTTTGTTGTTGTTGATCATGTTCATTTGTTGCTGACCTAGGCGCTGTTAATCCTTTATGACATAACCAGTAAAAAGATGGCCGCCACCCAACTGCTAGGAAATCTGCTGTAACCGCAACTGCGCCTCGTGCTCACGGTCAGTATCCCCGTGCCAGATGCAGCACTCAGGACACCGTTAACCCTTTCTCTGCTGGACAACTCCACTGGGGTGCCACGTGCCACACTCCTGGCAGCATGTAAGACACTAATTGGAGCCACTTTAGGATGGATGGAATCTTCTTGGCCAACTGGGATGAAGTTATGCCACCATGTGGAGCACAGTTGAGGGGTCAGGGTGCTACACTGTACTATACATCTCAAGCTAAGGGGCGGATCCAATACAAAATGACGGAGTGGGGGCACATGCCTTGATCCCCCCCCTGAATCCGCCACAGCTTGCTCTGCTACTGATATGTGCAGTCTGTGTAGAGCACCGATGATGTCATCAGTAGAAGTCTGCATCCTGTATGGGTACTGCCTGGGTGATTATTACCCGCTCTCGCCCTCTCGGAGCAGTGTACATACCCACTAACTTCATACAACTCCCCATTTTTTCATTATTTATTAACGTTTCTTTACCACAACTCTAATCTCCTTGTTCAGGCCAATTCCAGAAAGAAGTTTGCAGTAAGAAATGATGTACTAAGACTCCACTTCCCTTTGTTAGAGCAATCAGGAAAGTTCCACAGTTGTCCTATCCGGGGAAGTACTCAGCCTTGTGAATATTTGATGGCGATAATGATGCAGGTCCCCTCCTGCGCAGACAGCGACCCCGTGGCGGAATATATCCTGGCTTTGATGGTCTAGACGCCATAACGTACCTTTCCTCTCCACAATGTTCACTGACTCTCACAGAAGGAGACATTAACTAGATGATTTTTCTGGAGAAATTTAATTAAAGAACCCATTTAGCTTGTGGCTATCAATCTCGGGTCCTTGCAAGTTGGAGCTGGCTGTTTTACAGAATATTAATAAGCTTGAGCCTCACACGGCGGAGGCCTGTCCTGCTGCGCCATGCTGGTTCCATACGGTACTTAGCGTCTATGATTGCTGGAACTATCCGGAAACTTTGCAAGTTATACTTCCAGTGTTCGGTGACAGGAAATAGATTGTCATCACTCGGACGCTGAGGTCTGGTCTGTAGACGGGTGACATATTCTGGTGTGACAGCATCTAGGGTATTTAATAAAATACTCTGACAGGTGTCAGAACCCAGGACACAACTGTGATGTATTTATATAGAAAAACAAAACAGCATCCTGCAGGGAATTCTGTGCACTTTACAATTGGAAACAGCAGTGATAAAATACAAACAGTCATAGAGGTAGGAGGGCCCTGCTCGCAAGTTTACACTGTATAGGGCATGGGTCTTCAACCTGTGGCCCTCCAGATGTTGTGAACCTACATGTTCCAGCATGCATTGCCACATTTTTTCCTATAAGAGCATGCCAAAACTGTCAGGGCATGCTGGGACATGTAGTTCCACAACATCTGGAGGGCCACAGTTTGAAGACCCATGGTATAGGGAAACAGGCACGGATACACAAGGATAGGTTACCTAATGGCCATCAGATTGCAGAGGCTCTTGGTGGTCTGTATGATACATGATCCAGCAATGTTGGCTCATAAGGATGGGAAGTGACAGAGGTAATAAGTGGGGAGGTATCTGGACTGATCATAGACTGACTCATGATATGGTCGACCACTAATGGTTGACAGGGTTCAAAGATCGACACACAAAAGGTCGACAGGATCAAAAGATCAACATGGTCAAAAGGTTGACATGGGAAAAGTCAACATGAAAGAGGTGGACGTGCATTTTTTTACAAAATTTTCAGCCGACAGACGGTATTTCATGCCCTACCATCCACTTTGGTGTGGAGGGAGAATAAAATAGTGTGCAGAGCGCAGCGAGGCACCGAGCCCAAAGCATGGCAAGCACAGCGAGCTATGTGAGGGGACGTGGTACACTTAGACAGTGTCGACATAGACACCCTAAAACCATTAAAAACTCATGTCGACCTTTTTCTATGTCGACCTTTTGACCATGTTGACCTTTTTAATGTCTACCTTTTAACCATGTTGACCTTTTACCTGTCGATCTTTAGACCATGTCAACCTTGTGACTGTCGACCATATGACTGTCTATCATGAGTCAGTCTATGATTTACCATAACCAAGTGGGGATATGTGAGGACTGTACAGTGGGGATGTGATTGGAAAGAAAAGGTTTATGGAGGTTATGTGGGTGGGTCTGGAAGGTGACTCAAGAGGTGAGTACTCGGGGTATGCTTGAAGGTCTGGAGACTAGAGGAGAGTCTTATTGTGCGTGGAAAGGGGATTCCCTAAAGTAGGTGCAGCATGAAGAAAGTCAGGCGGGCTGTGCACTGTATGCTGGTTAGGCGGGCAGTGCATTGTATGCTGGTCAGGTGGGCAGTGCATTGTATGCTGGTCAGACGAGCAGTGCATTGTATGCTGGTCAGACGAGCAGTGCATTGTATGCTGGTCAGGTGGGCAGTGCATTGTATGCTGGTTAGGCAGGCAGTGCATTGTATGCTGGTCAGGCGGGCTGTGCACTGTATGCTGGTCAGGTGAGCAGTGCATTGTATGCTGGTTAGGCAGGCAGTGCATTGTATGCTGGTAAGGTGAGCAGTGCATTGTATGCTGGTCAGGTGGGTATTGCATTGTATGCTGGTGACGGTCAGGTGAGCAGTGCATTGCATGCTGGTCAGGCAGGCAGTGCATTGTATGCTGGTCAGGTGAGCAGTGCATTGTATGCTGGTTGGGCAAGCAGTGCATTGCATGCTGGTCAGACGGGCAGTGCATTGTATGCTGGTCAGGTGAGCAGTGCATTGTATGCTGGTCAGGTGGGCAGTGCATTGTATGCTGGTCAGGTGAGCAGTGCATTGTATGCTGGTCAGGTGAGCAGTGCATTGCATGCTGGTCAGGCGGGCAGTGCATTGTATGCTGGTCAGGTGAGCAGTGCATTGTATGCTGGTCAGGTGGGCAGTGCATTCAGGGGCGTAACTAGACCTTTGTGGGCCCCATAGCAAAATTCTAAATGGGGCCCCCTGGTTTGGTGTCTGATAGGGGAGTGGAGGGGCAGGACCAGGCACAGTGGACACTGACGTGCAAGTTATATAAATTTGATTGAGCAGCTGTCACACTGTGTGTGTGTGTGTGTGTATATATATACACAGTACACAATATGCCATTACCTAACCCTCCCCCTCCTCCCCCTGAACACCGTGTCCTGCACCCTCTTACTCCTGTCGCTTACCCATGCACCGGAAAGCCACAGCGGCCAGCGCAGCCCTCACCTGCACAATAAAGCATGAACATCCTTCTCTCACCTGTCCTCCGCAGAACAGGAGAAGCTCAGCCCAGTAACCCCATCGCATACTCTGTAGTGCAGCAGGTCAAATGGGCCGGCGCTTGCGGGGGCGGGCTCCGCTGCGAGAGGGAACATGAGACTCGCCCACCACCAATCAACTGCTGCTGAGACGACTATAATATAAACATCTTTGCACAGACGTCCCAGCAGCTGAGCAGCACCAAGCCGCATTACGTTAAGTAATGTGCCCCGTATCGGCCTGCATTCTGCATGATCAGCGTGACTGGGTGCAGGGGAGCGGCGGGCATAGGTAGCCCCTGCTTTTCTGGCCGTGCGCCAGGTTTTCTGTGTGCAGGGGCTACTGCAAGCGGCTCTGGCATCCGTCGCTCCCCTGCGCTGTGTGTCCTATCTGCAAGCGCCGACCTCCTGCCGGGTGTCCGTCAATGAAGGGGGACACACTGGCGCAGCCTCTGCCCACGCTGCACAGAGGGTGCAGGGGATGCAGCTGCTATGGGGCCCCCCAAAGGCCCGGGCCCCATAGCAGCTGCACCCTCTGTAGTTACGCTACTGACTTTGAACATGAAGAAGACTACATGAGTCACATAGATTCTACATATAGACATGGCGACAGGAGATTGTTCCCCCCGCGGGCGCTCTCCACTCTACCGTATATCATTCTGTACATGAAACATATTTTGACCAATCTTTTATTAAGTTGCAGATGACTTGAGGGAGCTGTCGCTGACAGTCCACATTTACCTCAGACCTCACCTCGAATACGAAGTGCAGGTCTGGGAACCACACTATAAAAAGGACATCATTGAATTAGAAAAAATCCAAAGGCGAGCAACAAAGCTTATTAGGGGAATGGAGAATTTAAGCTACGAGGAGAGATTAAGCAATTTGGGACTATTTACATTAGAAAAGAGACGTCTAAGGGGGGACATGCTCAACATGTACAAATATATCAGGGGCCAATATAAGGAACTGTCAAACGCCCTGTCTTTATAATATAATAACATAATATACAACGTGACATACAGCATAACTAGGTTGAACTAGATGGACGCAAGTCTTTTTTCAGCCTTACCTACTATGTAACTATGTAACCTCAGCCAGGCGCCTCAGCAACCCGGAAATAATCCATGAATAATGTACAAGCTGAGTGTCAGACAAGCACATGAGTGATTGGTCCTCTGTACACCAGGCAGAGATGGGTTACTACACCAATACCTGCTCTCCAGACCCTCAGTGGAACGTGAGAAGGTGGCGTCTTAGAAGTTCTACATCTGTCATTCGCATTAAATCCAACAGGGATTCACCTGTCAGATTCATTCTTCATTTTATGATAGACTCGGGCGCCCCCAGATTCTGGATCCCCCTGGAAGCTGCCTAATGGTAGAGGCTTCCTGGATCCCGAGGCTGCAGCACCAGGAATGATGACGGCGATACCCAGGGGCATATATCTGTACTTTTGTGGGCCCCGTAAGAACATATTATACGTGTCCCCCACAACACATGCGTATTCCCACAAATTGATGGGCCCCAATAGTTTGCAGCAAAACAGGTGGCAGCATGCATTAGGTCGACATTGACAAAAAACTGACGCAAGCAAAATGTCTCTATGACAATGGTTGGTCAGATACCCCCAACACCTCACGTGCAGGGCAGATGGGAGAGCACAGTGTTGTGCGTCGTGTGGATTGGTGCGTTGTGTGATTTCACTAAACTCATTAGTACAGGTGGCCAGACAGGTCATTTGGCAGCCATGCTTACAGAACCCTAGTCCCTCAAAGCCTTGGGGCCCCTCAATTGTTTGGGGGCCGCTACGAGTGTACCCCTTGACCCCCCCTGTCGCCTGCCCTGAGAGAGGGCCCTGCTCGTGAGAGCTTACATTAGGGGACATCGACAGTACAAGGCAGGGGAAGCCAGGATAAGGAGAAGCAACTATTCTGTTACTTTATATTTATCAATAAGGACACTTGCTGGATACATTTATTTACCATAAAAGGGTAATTTGCTGGATATATTTTGTGACACAACAGTATTGAACACTAGAATTATAGTCAGATATACATTTCCCATCTTCTGTATACAGAGTACAGGTTTGCAGTTTGCATTATTTAATACAGTGTTACTATTGAACATTCTGTCCTGGATTCCGCACGTTTATCCCTCTCTAACTGCAGCAAACAAAAATCCGTCAATTACCCCCAGGAGCCCCCTCCCTGTGCATCGCTATAACATAATACTAAGATTATTATGTACGGATGACATTTTATGCTTGCATATCGCTTTTTATCGATTTGTTTACACCTCATTTACTTGAAAATGGTCTAAACATGCAGCGAACTGTTTATAAGTCATTTTAATGCTGCTCTTGTTTTTCATTGAGACCTATTGTTTAGACACAAAGAAATTGGCTGAGATACATTTCACATAATATAAAGTGGAGCTGATGTATCTGAGCGTCTTATCCGGATCGAAGAGACGCGTCCTATTGTTCTGTTTATAGAAGATTTTCTTTTTGGAGGTCAGAAAAGACTCGGTAAAAGGTGCACTAAGAGGGAAAATGATTGTCACCCAGAAAATAGGGGGCTATTCAAACCTGATAGCAGGACAAATATGTCCTCTTATGAGCAAAACCATGCTGCACTGCAGGTGGGGCAGATGTAATGTGCAGAGAGAGTTACATTTTGGGGGAGTTATATTGTTTCTGTGTAGAGTAAATACTGTCTGCTTTTTTAACACTGCGATTTAGATTTAAGTTTCAACATACCCCACGCAAATCTATCTCTGCACAGTGTTACATCTGCCGCACCTACAGTGCAGCATGGTTTTGCCCAATTGCTAAAAAATGTGCTTTACAATCAGGTCTGAATGATCCCTATAGTCAGTATCTGTGCAGTCTGGGTGCGTAGCAGTGTAATGTAGAAACAAGCACTCTTTGCTATAGAACACTAATGGCAATATGATTTGTCAGCATTTCTGGTACATACAGTAGGATACAGATTTTTGTGACTTCGGTTCTTTTTTTGGTGTTGAAATTTGATTGCTAATTCCCTTCATTGTAATAGATTCACACTCACTTACAGTATGCTGGTGAAGCAATCCTCATTGCAGCTGAAATGTGTTGTTGCACCTGAATCAATATACCAAGAGTATTTTCTGTTGTGTATTATACTCATAGCCATACTTGTCATCAGTTTTATGGCTTTGCACTGGATAGACTTTTTACTTCTAATTCAGTTGTCTCTCTCAGCATTAGGTTCACAGGATAACACTGCAATAGCTTTGTTCTTAATATTATTATTATTATTATTATTTTGATTATTATTATTATTTGGATTATTATTATTATTATTATCACCAATTGAGCAATGGGACAGGTTATCCTGATGGTGTGAGCAATTATAAGCAGTTGCAAGGTGTGGGGGTGGGGAAATGAAAGTCTGTGAATAGTGATACATCAGTGCAGTGTGTGGAGGGGTGTTGTGCAGTGCAGAGGGGTTTGTGCTGTGCAGAGGAGTTTGACTTTGTGGCAGTGCAGACTCAGCAGAGGGGTTTTTGCTGCGCAGACTGCAGAGGGGTTTGTGTATTGGGTTATATATAATATATACTAGGTGATTCATCGCGCCCTACGGGCGCTCTTCACACCGTCGTAAGGGGTTGCGCCCCCTTAATTTGTGAACGTTTGTATTGTGAGAAATATGGTTAGAATTGTATGAAAGATGCCCTGTATTGCAACTTGAGTTATAAGTGAAATGTGTTAAATAGAGAGCATATGATTTGGAAGGGGGTGTGTATTGTTTTGTTTAATAAAAAGCAGTTACAGAGTAAGATGTACATTGATAGTGTGGAGGGTACAGTGACATTTGTGGGTGTGTGGGGGTGTGTGTGTGTGTGTGCAATAGTATAGTAGGGTGTTTTTGAGTCAGCGGCTCCCCACTGGCGGAGGTCACAACACAGGAAAACAGGAGGCTGGGTAGTGATAGGGGTGTGTGGGCATAAGGGGGACTAAAGAGGAGGGTGGGTGAGGGTCCAGCGTGGCAGTACAGGAGTACAGGACGGTGGCCCTGAGTCAGTGTCTCCTCCTACTGGGTGGGAGTTAGGGTGCATGAGAGCAGGAGGCTGGGCTATGAGGCATGATAGGGGTATGTGGGCAACACAGCGTCAGCGACTCCCCAGTGGTGGAAATTATGGTTCAGGAGAGCAGGAAGCTGGGTAGTGATAGGGGTGTGTGGGCATACGGGGGACTAAAGAGGGGAGCAGGGGTGCCATGAATTGTGGGAGGGGCGCGGGGGGTGCCTTGAATCGAGGGAGGGGGCAGAATTGCGGGAGGGGGGCCGCAGGTGTCGGTGAATCTCGGGAGGGGGCGGGGGTCCGCAAAGCGCAGGAGTGGGGCTGGGAATCGCGCAAGGGGGGTTGCGAATTGCAGGAGGGGGGGTTGCGGGGGGTGCCGTGAATTGCGGGAGTAGGGGTCACGGGGGTTGGGTGCCGCGAATCGCGGGAGGGGGGGCGCGGGGGGTTGCAGCGAATTGCAGGAGGGGGGGTCGCGGGGGCAGGGGGGTTGCTGCGAATCGCAGGAGGGAGGGCGCGGGGGTTGCCGCGAATCGCGGGAGGGGTGGGTCGCGGGGGTTGCCGCGAATCGTGGGAGGGGGGGTTGGCGGCGAATTGCGGGAGGGGGGTCACAGGGTGGGGTGGTGCCGCGAATCACGCTAGGGGGTGGTCGCAGGGGGGGTGCCGTGAATCGCGGGAGGGGTCGCGGGGGGGGGGGGGGGGTGCGCCGCGAATCGCCACAAGAAAAAATCAACACAGAAAGGTCAACACATGTAAATGTTGACATAAGTGTGGCATTTCATTGGTGTCCATGTCGACACATGAGAATGAATATGAGAACATTCAAAAAATGAAAAGTAAATCTCAAAATCTCATGTCAACCTTTTTCATTGTCGACCATAGTCATGGGGAGGGGGGGGGGGTTGCCGTGAATCACGGGAGGGGGGGTCGCGGAGGTGCCGTGAATTGCGGGGGGGTTTGCCGTGAATCGCGGGGGGGGGGGGGGGTTGCCGCGAACCGTGGGAGGGGGGTGCAGGGGGGGGTGCCGCGAATCGCGGGAGGGGGGGTCGCGCGGGGGTGCCGCGAATCACGGGAGGGGAGTCGCGAATCGTGTGTGGGGCGGCGGGGGGCGCTCACCTGGTGCAGTGTCTTTGCTGGGCAACATGGGGAGGCAGAGGATGTCTGGCACTGTGGGCTCACTGGGCTGGTTCTCTGTCATGTGAGTCAGTCACATACCTCCCAACATGACCCTCTCCAGGAGGGACACATTGCTCTGTTTCTGGACTTCCCTCATAATGTATGATTGCCATCACCTGTTTCACACATGTTATTAATTGATTAGAAAGGTGCTGGCAATCATTAATTAAGGGAGAAGTCCAGAAACAGAGCAATGTGTTCCTCCTGTTATACACACACTCACACACTTTGAGTGACAGATGTAGCCAAATATATAAGAGATAATATACTTATATTGTAGAAATTGTACTAGACAGGCTATCAGTCAGTGTAGTGGGGTGTAGTGTCAGTTAGATTTTCGTTGTTCATTTTTTTTTTCAATTTTGGTGTGTGGTCACTGTGGTGTGCTGCACTGCAATCCAATACGCCATACATAATATATATATACTACTGTCAGAAGCAGAACAAGTTCCGTGTGTGATAGTTCTGCCTCCACGGTCCACTCAGTGTTACCCAAGATCCGTCCATAAAAAAAATTATTATTATACATGATGCGCTATTTTGATCATTGTTTCTTTTATTGTCGGTGGGCCCAGTTGTGCTTTTTGGTGCCTAGGTTTTTTTTACGGGGCTAATTGGGTATTAAACTGACAAAAAACAGAAACACTCGCAGAACAAGTCAGTGCTGCACGAAACGCCCACTGCTCCTCGGCTGCACATCATAAACACGATCAAGCCAGATAGGGGGCTTTATTGGGTGCTAAACTGATGCTTTTTGTTGCCTAGTTTTTCAAACTGCCATCCTGTCTGCCACTGCAGTGCCACTCCTAGATGGGCCACGTGTTTGTGCCTCACACGTGTGTGGCTTAGCATAGTTATCCAGCTACCTCCGTGCAACCTTTTGCCCTAAAAACATTTTCACCTACAAATATCCCCATCAGGTGAGTGCTGACCTTTCTTTTCCATTGCCTAATATTAACTCAGGGCTTTACTGTACCCAGCACCCTGCTCTTTATCAAACATACCCCTGCTGTGCCACTGTAGCAATGTCGGGCGGAATGATCACTGTCCCATCTTTCCTTATCGGTGTCTCTAGCAAAATCCACAGGTTTGATAGTTACCTCTTTTCTAGAACTGTATTACAGAAGAGTTTGAAGAACTCACCTGACATCTACATTAATTAAATATACAGTCTGGACATTGGAATGCAGGTCACATTTTATCATTACTCCAGGATAGACTTTGCCATGTGGCTCAGTGCATTTTAAAAGTGAAATATACAATTTCCTACTGCAAAGACCTGAAGTATTACATCTGCTTTATTGCTACAGTGTACTACACTCCGGATTCCAACCGCCACCGGGCACATAAATTATATATGGAATGCTTAATATTACATCTTTCTGCCGCTGGTGAGGTTTTTGGGACATCTGGATATTGCATATGCACCAGGCAGACGCGGCGCGTCATTAACATGCAAATATGATCGGATCCCCAGCCAGCTCTGTGCTAGGAAAAGGATGATCCATTATTTCATACAAGTACCAGCCGCACTGACCATGGGGGAAGGACCTTGTACGGCAGATGATATAATTGCCGACGGGGTTACCTATTACTGACAGGTTGTCATAGAGTCAGAATAAAGTCAGAAAGGAATAAATCTGGGTTATGAAATATGCATCATACACAGTACACACAGCTGCAGGGTTGCACAAATGTTCTAAGTGATACAGTAGTTAACAGTGTCCTGAATGAGTAATACACTGCACAGGTCACCGAGGCTACAGTGTTACACTACGGCACAGGTCACAGAGGCCACAGTGTTACACTACGGCACAGGTCACAGAGGCCACAGTGTTACACTACGGCACAGAGGCTACAGTGTTACACTACGTCACAGGTCACAGAGGCTACAGTGTTACACTACATCACAGGTCACAGAGGCTACAGTGTTACACTACGTCACAGAGGCTACAGTGTTACACTACGTCACAGGTCACAGAGGCTACAGTGTTACACTACGTCACAGAGGCTACAGTGTTACACTACGTCACAGGTCACAGAGGCTACAGTGTTACACTACGGCACAGAGGCTACAGTCAAGGGCGTAACTACCATAGGTGCAGAGGGTGCAGCTGCTATGGGGCCCAGAGTTTAGAGGGGCCCACTTTGCCTGTCAAAGTATCATGTGCTGTATACATTTTTCAGCATTAGGTGAAAAATAGGGGCCCTTATAAACTTTTGCTATGGGGCCCACATCTATGTAGTTACGCCACTGGCTACAGTGCTACACTACATCACAGGTCACAGAGGCTACAGTGTTACACTACGGCACAGAGGCTACAGTGTTACACTACGTCACAGGTCACAGAGGCTACAGTGTACACTACGGCACAGAGGCTACAGTGTCACACTACGTCACCGGTCACCGAGGCTACAGTGTTACACTACGGCACAGAGGCTACAGTGTTACACTACGGCACAGAGGCTACAGTGCTACACTACATCACAGGTCACAGAGGCTACAGTGTTACACTACGGTACAGAGGATACTGTGTTACACTACATTACAGAGGCTACAGTGTTACACTATGTCACAAAGGCTATAGTGTTACACTACATCACAGGTCACAGAGGCTACAGTGTTATGTAGGGTACACACCAGGACGACCCGCTCACGATGCACATCGTGAGCGGGTCGTCAGTGTCTCGTCCGACCCGCTCGCGGTGACGCGGGGGGGCACGACCCGCTCACGATGTGCACCGTGAGCGGGTCCGATCCGATGGCGACCCGCACCCGGCTGTATGGTCGTCATTGAGATCCTACCTGCAGCAGGTAGGATCTCAATAACGACCGACCCACGGGACCGCGCATCGGATCGGTATCGGTCCACACCAGGACAGAAAAGGGCCCAATCACCACCCAATCTACATCCAATTGGTCGGAATTGGATCTAGATTGAGGGGATCGGGCCCTAGTCGTCCTGGTGTGTACCCAGCATAACACTATGGTGCAGCAGGGGCGCCGATTTATGTTTTTGCTCAAGGGAGCATGTCCTTTAGGGAAGGGGTGTGGCCCTGCAATGGGCCCCCACAGACCCTCCCCTCCCCCAGTCCCCCGCGGGTTCCCTGCGACACTGTGGGAGGCACTGTGGGTCCCAGCAGCGGATGGACAGTCAGTGGCAGGGTCCCTGCGGTGGATGGGAATTTGTAGCGGTATTAAAACCATCCACTGCTGGGACCCCGCTGCCTCCCACAGTGCCGCAGGGACCCTGCTGCCGCGCTGCCCAGATCCCTGCCTACCTCTGTCCCGGGCTGGGGGTGGTCTGTGGGGGCCCATTGCAGGGTCACACCCCTTCCCTAAAGGACACGCCCCGTTGAGCAGAGCCGGCCCTAGCCTAAATGACGCCCTAGGCAAGATTTTGGCTGGTGCCCCCTAGCACTGCCACTAGTTCCGCCTCTGACCCTGCTCCCCTTTCCCAGCACCATCAACCCTCATCATAGCAGTCATCATTTTGGTGCTCCTACCCGCAATATTTTAAATACAAACAGTGCACACATTCGGTGCGCAGCCCAAACAGGGGTGTGTTCTTGCTGGGAAGGGACATGGCCACCCAATAGTACCCCAATTCAAATTATGCCACACAGTAGTGCAACTTTATTCACATTATATCATGCGATGGTGTCCCTTATTCACGTTACATCACACAGTAGTATCACTTTACCTTATGTACATTACTAATCACATTATTCACATTATACCCTTAGAAAAAAATCCTGAGAAAATATTGTATTTTAAGCACCTCCATGGCCACACTGCAACCCAGCACAAAGCAGGTTGTGCTGGGCAGAGGAGAAGAGCTGCAGCTGCTGCTGTCACTTAAGGGGGGGGGGGGGGGGCACTGGGCCCTTCCATCAGGCTTTGGCCTGGGTAACTTGTACCCCCTACCCCTTTCTCTCGGTACCCCTGATAATACCACACAGTAATGCCCCTTGCACATGACACACATTATTAATGTCCTTATAAACACAATGCCCCTTACACATTATGCCAACCTTTATTAATGCCCTTCATACACATAATGACTTACGTAATGCCCATTACACATATGTTGCACATTATTAATGTCCTTATGCACATGACACACATAATGCCTGTTACACATATGCCGAACACTATTGCACAACCAACCCACCCACAGATAGCACTCCCACAGCCGCTAACACTGTGACCTCTGCCTCTGCTTGGATACAGATGTTTCCTCATACATCTTGACTCAATAGTCCATGCAGCTCCTGGCCAGTTCTGCTAACGTTGGGTGAATTTTTTGCTGAAAATTCGTCTTATTTGCATTGTTATGACCAACACACACAAGGAGCTTCCGATGATTAAAATGATATGTGGCATAAATTAATTCTGTGTGCGACTGTGGCTGTACCTGCACAGAATGCTATGTACAGTGATTTCCATGAATACACTATTTCATATGCAGATACAGCCTCACTCTCACACAGAATATAGGCATGCTGCATATCATTTTAATCAGCAGAAGTTGCTGATGCCCCTAGGCATTCCAAATGCCCTAGCCAATTGCCTAGTTTGCCTATGCCCAAGGCCGGCTCTGCCGTTGAGCACCCACCAGCAAAAACATAAATTGGCGCCCCTGCTGTGCCTTAGTGTAACACTGCACTGCCCACCTGGCCAGCATACAATGCACTCAGTGGCGTAACTACAGAGGGTGCAGGGGGTGCAGCTGCTATGGGGCCCGGGCCTTTGGGGGGCCCCATAGCAGCTACATCCCCTGCACCCTCTGTGCAGCGTGGGCAGAGGCTGCGCCAGTGTGTCCCCCTTCATTGACAGACACCCGGCAGGAGGTCGGCGTATAGGAGAGCGGCGGCTCCCTCCGCCGCTTGCAGACAGGACACACAGTGCAGGGGAGCGGCTGATGCCAGAGCCGCTTACAGTAGCCCCTGCACACAGAAAACCTGGCGCACAGCCAGGAAAGCAGGGGCTACCTATGCCCGCCGCTCCCCTGCACCCAGTCAGACTGATCATGCAGAATGCAGGCCGATACGGGGCACATTACTTAACGTAATGCGGCTTGGTGCTGCTCAGCTGCTGGGACGTCTGTGCAAAGATGTTTATATTATAGTCGTCCCAGCAGCAGTTGATTGGTGGTGGGAGAGTCTCATGTTCCCTCTTGCGGCGGAGCCCGCCCCCGCAAGTGCCGGCCCATTTCACCTGCTGCACTACAGAGCATGCAATGGGGTTCTCCTGTTCTGCGGAGGACAGGTGAGAGAAGGATGTTCATGCTTTATTGTGCAGGGGAGGGCTGCGCTGGCCGCTGTGGCTTTCCGATGCATGCATACCTCCCAACTGTCACGATTACAGCGGGACAGTCCCGATTTTCGGGTCCTGTCCCGCTGTCCCACCCGCGGCAGGCATTGTCCCGCTGCTGGGGGTGGCAGTTGGGAGACCCCCCAATCTAATAGAATAGACGCTGTGCGCATGCGCGCAGCGTCTATTCTCGTATGAAAATGAGGTCGTGGGTAATTAGCATAAGCCACTCCCTCATTTGCATACGCCCCGCCCCCTTTTCGGACGCCCGAGTGTCCCTATTTCGTCAGCACAGAAGTTGGGAGGTATGGTGCATGGGTAAGTGACAGGAGTAAGAGGGTGCAGGACACGGTGTTCAGGGGGAGGAGGGGGAGGGGTAGATAATGGCATATTGTGTACTGTGTATATATATATATATATATACACACACACACACACACACACACAGTGTGACAGCTGCTCAATCAAATTTATATAACTTGCACGTCAGTGTCCACTGTGCCTGGTCCTGCCCCTCCACTCCCCTATCAGACACCAAACCAGGGGGCCCCATTTAGAATTTTGCTATGGGGCCCACAAAGGTCTAGTTAAGCCCCTGTTCAAAGTCTTTCTCTCTCTCACTTTGTGGATTGGAGCTCGTTATATTTACATTGTACAGGTTCTTTTATTTGGTCAGGTTACTGTGATATACTGTATTACCGCAGGGTGGAACAAGTTTTGCACCCTCCCATTATGCGGTGAATTCAACCCCCATGCACCCTCTCTCCTCTTTATGGGGCTCCGGGGTTTCCTGTGTTCCCGGCTGTGACTGTGGTGGACCAGTGGAGGGCGCCGGATAGTGGAAATCAGGAGGCTTAATATATGACATGCACTGGGGACCCGGGCACAGCGAACCAGAGGGTTGGCGGAGACCAGAAGCAGGGGCGCGGAGTCTAACTTGTCAGCGGTATTCACCAGGGAGTCCCGCAAGGAACTATGGACTTGGCTGCGTCTGACAAGCAGGTCCTCTGGATGCAGGCTGGGACTGAGGAAACAAGAGGTTTGAGAGAATGTCTTTGAGACGGCCTGAGAGCCGGGGATAATAGGCCTGAGAGCCTGGGAGCTGCGGGACGGCCTGGAAGCCGGAGGTGACAGTTGGCAGCCTGGGAGCTGCAGGACGGCCTGGGAGCCGGAGGTGACAGTTGGCAGCCTGGGAGCTGCAGGACGGCCTGGGAGATGGAGGTGATATTTGGCAGCCTGGGACCTGCAGGACGGTCTGGGAGCTGGAGGTGACGACCTGGGAGTCGTTAGTAAACGATAACCAGGAAGGTTTAACAAAGTCTCTGGAGGCACTTTAGTATATAGTTGACATGGGATGTCGACAACAGGTGTATATGCGACAATACTTGAAAGCAGCAACTGGTGGATGTCGGAGATGACACAGATGTTGTTAGTCACTAGGAGACGACAGAAGCTGAGAGTCGACTGGGATGTAGACAGTAGAAAAAGGTTTCTAACACAACACAAAAAGACCAGTGGAACATAGATTTTTTAGATCTGGAGGCAGGCTTCAGAGCCTGCCAGACACAACCCAACACACCCATCTCACAAAAAAGAAAAACAAGAAGCGACTTAGGGGATGTAGAGGAGGTCAACAAAAAAACAAAACAGGAACACGAACAGTAGAACAAGGGATTTTCAATTTAAGCACATTCAATTTATCTGATAAACACAAAACGGTCTTGCAAAAAGGCCTCAAATTCGCCCCAACAAAAAAATTAAACAAATTTGAGACTTATCTAGACATTAAAGCATTTACAAGGAAATTGACACTAAAGAAATTTTTCGCACAGAATCCAATAATCACCAACAGTAAAACACAAACTACAGACACATACGTACACACAAACCTGAAACCCAAGTCCACATTTAACCCACAACATACAAAGGGACACATAATAAAAACTTTCGAACAACTGGTTATTCAGGACTTGGAAGACCTAGAACCAACAAAACACAAGAGGGACAATCTAAATAAACAAGAATATGCAGCACTTGAGGAACTCAAAAACAACACCGAACTTATCATAAAACCAGCAGACAAAGGGGGGGGATCGTACTTCTAGACAAGCAGACATATATCAACGAAGCCACCAGAATCCTAGACGATCGAAACACCTACACTCCACTCAAATCAGATCCAACACAACAGTACAAGAAAGAACTTCTCACCCTCCTCAATGAGGGACTGACATTAGGAATCCTCAACAAAAAAGAACATGACTTCCTACTACCAAAACACCCAGTTGTACCCGTGTTCTACTATTTACCCAAGATACATAAGAACCCCACACACCCCCCAGGAAGACCCATCATTTCAGGTATCGATTCAATCACCACAAATCTGTCACAATACATAGACCAATATCTCCAACCCCTAGTCAGCAAGCAACCATCACACCTTAGAGACACCACACATACCTTACAGACACTACAGAACATCGTGTGGAGTGATGACATGTGGCTGGTTACCAGCGACGTGACGTCACTCTACACGGTAATACAGCATCAACATGGACTACAGAGCGCACTGCACTACCTAAACCTGGACAACAACATTCATCACACACAAACCAATTTCATCACAAAAGCCATCGAATTTATCTTAACGCATAACTACACATGGTTTAATAACACTTTCTATCTGCAGCGCCAAGGGACCGCCATGGGAACCAAATTCGCCCCCAGCTACGCTAACCTCTTCATGAGCATGTGGGAGGAGGAAACCATCTGGGGGCGCGAGGACCTGGGGGCGAGTTTGGTTCTCTGGCGGCGCTACATAGACGACATATTATTCATCTGGCAAGGTACTGAAAAATCACTCAACAGTTTCATACAACAACTTAACAATAACGACAAAAACCTGACCTTCACCACACAGTACAGCAAGACAAGGGTTGAGTTCTTAGACCTAGATATACATATTACTAATAACAAACTATCCACCAAAACATTTCACAAAACAGTTGATGTCAATAGTTACATCTTATCAGACAGCGGCCACCACCACAACTGGCTCAGGAGCATACCCCTGGGCCAGTTCACCAGACTACGACGGAACTGCACACACATAGAGGACTTCAGGGAACAAAGCGAAACACTCAAGGACCAATTCAAACAAAAGAAATACAGTAAGAAACTGATAAATGAGGCATTTCACAAAGCAGAAGACAGAGACAGACAAGACCTCTTACGAACAAAAACTAGGATACAAACTGATGGAGAGGGAAATACAGACACAAATGTCTACTTCATTACTGAGTTTAGTAGCTCAGCTGGTGAGGTAAAGCACCTTATCTACAAACACTGGAAGACACTACTCAGGGATGAGACACTATCCAACATTCTACCGAAACACCCGAAGGTAATATACCGGAAGGCACCCGATATTAAGAAGAAACTTGTACAAAACCACATACCACCAAGAACTTATACACAGACCAAACTCGACAGCAACTCGGACACACACGGATTCCATCGCTGCGGAACCTGTATAGGCTGCCAAACATGTAAACTCACGACAGGCAAGAACACAAAAACTTTCTCATCCACGGTCACCAAACAACAATTCAAAATCAAACAGGAAGTAACATGCCACACAAAAGGGGTGATTTACCTCCTCTGGTGCCCCTGTGACATACAGTATGTGGGCCGCACAATAAGACCGTTTAAAATACGGCTAGCGGAACACATACGCAACATAAGAAAAGGCTATGAGCAACATAGCCTGTCAGCTCACTATAAGGACAAGCACAACCAAGACCCCGCAAGTCTACAATTTACAATAATCACCAGCGTAACACAGAACTGGAGGGGGGGGAACTATGAGAAAAAGCTAGATAAAGAGGAACTCAAGTGGATTTACACACTCAAGACACTAGAACCCAAGGGTCTAAATATAGATTTCAATGTGGCCACAATACTGTAACATTACAGACAACCACCACCGCAAGTGAATAAAATTATAACCCCATTACAGTCTTGAATTCTTCAAATAAAATTTTTTTTTTCTAACACTTTATCTCTCTCCATACCATCCATGTCAACATGCCCGCTTTTATCTCTCTCCATAACCCCTGTTTCAACATATCCACAGCACTACACTCATGTAAATCTCTTAAAATCTTCCTCTTTTCTTCTTACAACTTTATCTCTCTCCAAATCTATCACATCTCCTTATTTCCATACCAGTATCTGCCTACCTTATATATGCACAATATACCTTCATATACAACATATAAACTGCATGCAGGTCACCACACTCATCTGACATAATCCCCTTTACAGTATAACAATCTATATTTAGTTTACACGTAATTGTACACCAGCTGAAGACTAGCCCACTTAACATCATATGACACCACTCAACAGAAAGGTCTAGATCCACACGTACCATTACACATATATTTTAAATCATACATTATTTCCTTTGAAGTATCAACACTGGTAACGCAATCATAGGTGACACATAGAATCTTTAAAGATTCGCGTTTTCATTCACTAGGAAACCCCCATTCTATTGACATTATGCCAGCACCTCCCACCCGCCCCGTCAGCCAATAGCGGAGCAGCATAACCAACCAATGAAACGACCAGAACAGAAATAAATGAGCTTCACGCACAGATGATCCTTAAGCTTGAAAAAAGCCTTCAGAGGCTGAAACGCGTCGCTTACATAGGAGCAGGACTTTCGCACAGCAACCACAAACCCTCTTTAACCATTACCCCACAGATGCGGCAGATTCTACCACACCAGACGCTGCACCGGCATTGAACACCGGAAGTCTCGCGTGATTCGAGACCCGGAAGACACAGAGAGTGTGAGGAAAGCCCCGGGACCCGCTCCGGACGGAGAAGCAACTCGGCAGCCATCCTCCACAGACGCTCAGCAGAACCGTGAGTTACTGCGCATACACGCTGACATGCGGGACGCCGCCAGCGCTACACAGTAAGGACACACCACGGACATTTGCTTCAGTTGTAGAAGCATTGAGGTCATAGGCCATCTGAATATGTGATTGTAAGGGGGTTCCATCTGGAATCGCCTGAAGCCTTTGAGGCACCTCTCTGCGCACTACGTCAAGCCAGACTGCCACACTCATATCATCCACTCTCCCACACAGATCGTCAGGGGAGGCCGTAGGTCCTGGGCTCAGGACCCACGGTAGCTAAAGTGGTCTAGTAAAGACTCACTGAAAACCCATTTGGGAACTCTCCCCGGGCGACACCTGTGCAGGAAGTTTCCCAACAATTGGGGACCCCTAATAGGTGTATAGAAACACCACGTACACCCACCAAGGGTACCAATTACCCCTAGGGTAACAAGACTGCAACACTGCCCAGTACTGCCGACCAGTATCCTCTGCAGCAAACCCCCCCCCCCCCCCCCCCCCGCTGTCGGATATATCAAGTCTGGCTCACACATAATATCCTCATTCAGTACAGAATTAATTAATAAATATTTTATTTTATTCACTCCCATTCTACTTGAGTATTTTCTTCTCTGCATAACACTCAGCTCTTTTGCAACATTATCAGGATAGCGCTTTCCCATTTTCCAATCTTTTCCGGGATGTAGACAGTGCCTGTCGAAAGATCAGGACTGTGATGGAGAAAGTCACTGATGGTTTTAAAAGCAGTTTGGCCTGGGAGCCAATGGTTCGGTTCTAGCCTGGGAGCTAGTGGGGGTTGCTAGCCAGTGCCAGCGGGTTCCTCTGCTGGGGATAGCTTGCACACTCAACCGCAGTAATGGAATTAGCAGGAGTCTCTGGAGAAGAATGGAACCAGGTAAGTAGCAGCAGGACACTTGGAGATGGTATCGCTGGAGACTGGATAGCCAGGAGCCTTGGGAACTTCTCTGACACAGGAGTACACTCAGGGAACAGATGGAAGCAATTGTTCAAGGCAAGGAAGTTAGGCTCAAGACCTGATCTATATCCCCCTTGCCTGTTTGTGATTGGCTGCAAGCCGCAGCATCAATCAGAACCAAGAAGTGTCAGTGTACACCTTTGGTTCTGATACAGGTGTACAGGTCAGAGTTTAGACCAGCGGTCAGTGTGATTGGTTTGCACATTGCTGGTCACAGGTGTCATGGCGGCGCCCACACCGCGCGGGTCTAGCTTGAGACTGGCAGAGGGCATCGCCAACTGCTCACGGAGGCACAGGGGACATTAAACCATGATCCACCAACAGAGGCGGCACAGGCTTTGGACCTGCAGCGCAGGGCAGACCATCGTGAAGGTAATGGACGCGGTCGCAAACGGGGCTGCGCACCGCGATTTGTTACAGGGCAGATGTATTAAGCCTTAACAAGAGATAAATGCAAGGGTGATAAGGAGAGATAAACGTCCAGCCAATCATCTGCTAACTGCCATGTTACAGGCTGTGTTTGAAAAAAGTCAGTAAGGATCTGATTGGCTGGACGTTTATCTCTCTCTATCACCATTGCATTTATCTCTTGTTAAGGCTTAATACATCTGCCTCTATGCCTGTTACTATCTGGCTGCAGGCTGGAAGGCAGGTGGAGAATTATGAAGTTTGATTGGTGGATAACTCCAGCCATCCACCAATCAGCATGCTGACAGCCATTCACTGTCTGGCTGCAGGCTGGGAAGCAGGAATGTTGCACCCTGATTGGTGGATAACCACTGCCACCCACCAATCAGCATGCTAACAGCCATTCATTGTCTGGCTGCAGCCTGGAAGGCAGGGAGAGAATGCTGCACTTTGATAGGCAGATAGCTCCAGCCATCCATCCATCCACATGCTGTGTCTGGGATCCTGTGATCTTGTATCAGGCGATCCCCGCCCACATACTTTATGCCCCTGAAATCCCTGTGCACTGGAGAAACATCATTTGTGATATAATGTTAATAAAATACAGTTTGAGAATGTTTCCCAGAGGCTTTTTTAAGGCATTTCAGAAATAGGTTCATTAATATAGAAATCTGAACGTAAATCCATTATATCAGAGGATCATTAAGCAAACCCACAGACATTCAATCCTACACCCCATACAGATGTATGTGAGAGCAGCATTCAAATTACATCTGATTATGCTGGCTTTTCCCTATGCAATTTTTCTCGAGCCCCATTAAATATTAAAGCTGCTCCGAGTCATTTTTGCAGCAAGACCTGCGACAGCGGCAACGCCAAGGACTTTCAGGGGGACGTGTGTTGTGTTGGAGGATGTGTTCACTTACTGTATGTGTTATCAGAGCACTGACATGGGGTACACAGGTACAACAGAGACTTGGGCTACATCAGCCTTGACTAAAGCCCCAGTGTGATTTCTGGGGAGCTACCGTCGTGGAAACTGAGCTTTAATACAGAGACTATGGGCGAAATGTAATAGGGTGCGATTTTTTTCGTAAGAAAAAAATCGCATCAAAACGCACCTTTAAAAATCGTGTTTTTTGCCGCAAATCGCACCTTATAAAATATGCTATTTTCGGGAAATGCCCGAAAACAGCATATTTTGCGGAAAAAAAAACGCAAAAAAAAAAATCGCCTGCCATTACATTTCGCCCTATTAGTCTGTATTTTATAATGCAGTTAGGACGATGCCAGCTACCTGGGGCACAGTTCTGTGGCATAGATATGCCATTGCGGATTCCTGAATTTTGCCATTTACACCTGTCTTATAAATGGACCGGAGGTTTGTTAGCAAAGCAAAAAAGAAAACAAATGGACAAAACCATGCTGCACTGCAGGTGGCAACAACAACAAGTGCAGAGAGTTATATTTGGGTGGGGAGTGTTCAAACTGAAATCAAAAGAATAAAGCAGTCACTATTTTCCCAACACAAGGGTATAGGGGAGCATTGAGAGCGTACGCGGATTACTGCGCTCGCCACACTATATAAAATCAACTCCATGTGTAGTGGATAATGGGATTATGAACAAGTAAAAAAATCTCATTGGATCGCACCCATATATCAGCCGATATCGCATCCGATATATCGGGCGCCGTGAAACTAAACAAGTACCGGTTATCCTATTAGGGTGCTGGTATTTAGGGATAAAGTACATGTCAGCTTCTGCTATGTTCCAGGCTAGCTGTGTTAGGAAAATTACATCTTATCTTTCCAAGCTTTGATAAATCTCTGCTGTACTGGTTTCTCCTGTTTGTTTGGCTGTGACAGTAAATGCAGGGAGGGTTGGTAACCACCTAAAGCCCCGCTTCTCCTTCATCCTCCAATGTGCCGCCACCTGAGACAGCTCTACGGGGATCCCATCAGCTTCTGCCTGAATATAAAAGGTATCTGTTTCCCAGCGTGTTAGTGACTGTCTTCCCCCATACATTAGCTGTCTCATTAGCCCCTGCCTGAGCCTGACGTGTGTCTCAGGAGTGTTTGCAGCTTCTGCACCTCTCCCGGGGAAAAACGCAGGACTGCTTAGCACCCTCCAAATACCTCTGGGGACCCATCACGCCCCCACTCCTACACCCCTGAGATGAATCTGCTGTAATGAGATTGTCTAACAGATGTCTTGAAACAGGTAATATGCTCCATCTGTCTCTGAGGGGACTTTAATGCAGCTCCCCGGTCTGTTGTCCGCTCAACGCTTCACCGACTCGTTCTTGCGATACTGTATGTAGACTGCCTATGGATAATGTATGTCACACTGTAGAAGAAATACCATGGCCTACAAGTACTGTATGGATTGCTGATCATATCTATTTTACATAAAATATCACCATTGTAGGTCTAAGACCTGGTGCCCTCGCCTAGTCTTCCACTAAATGCGCTTATTAACATGGCTGTGCCCTACCCCACACACAACACGCAGAGAGGACACTGGGCACCCCACTCTACACAACACGAGGGTCCCAAGGGGATGTCTCCTGGAGCTGTCTGATGCCACTGCAGTACCAGGAAATGGACAATATTTACGTACAATCTAATATGACAGGAGTTAAGAGCTGGTTGGTTGGTGCTGTATCTTCTCTCCGGAAAGGGCCTGCTGGTGGAGCAGAGAAACACTTGGTCGGACGCTGACTGGCTGGCTGCCTGGAGTCCGAGGCTGCACTGTGCCCCTGGGGAAACTCAGGGGTGCCGAACATGCACGGGTGATCCCCAAATCACCTTACACTAGTAAGCACTAGCACTGCACACTTCCCTTTAGGCTAGCGCTTCACGTTCTTACCTCGTCCTTTTGGATGGGGTAGGACAATTTTTCACACCCCCACCCCGGCCTCCTGGCTGAGGTATCTTTATTTATTTTCCCTCTCACTTTTGTCACTTTTCAAGTTTTTTTGGTTTCTGTAGTGTGTCACGTTTTTTGGGGTAGTGTGGTTGACCCTTATGGGCCTACCATTCCCCAACGTACCGAAGCTCTCATCCTTTTGGGGAGAGCCTTGGTCCCCTTGAGGGCGACCCCGAGCCGCAAGGCGGAGGGAAGCCTAATGCGGGTCTCTCCAAACCTTTGGGTGCGGAGAACCCACCGTCCTAACCCTTCCGGGGGCTGAGGAAAGAGGGTCTCTCTGAGCTCTGGCAAAGAGGACCCACCGATCCCTATTTTCCTCTTTTCGGCCTTATGGCTGAGAGGGGTTAGGGCAAAAACAGGGCCCTTCTCCTTTAGGAGAGGGTCCATTCGATCGCACGACCCCCTATGCACGTGTTTAGGCACAGCACTGGTGGTAGGGAGCACACCTCGGGCTCCTGAGATTTTTCAAACTCATCTCTCTCCTGTTCTAAATACAACTGTTAAGGGTGTGGTATAGGGGTCCGACAGTGGGGATCCCGACAGTCATTAGCCCGACCTCGGGATCCTGACTGGCCGGACCCAGACAGCATGGTGAGCGCAACAAAGCCCCTTGCGGGCTCGCTGCGCTCGCCACGTTGCGCTCGCCACGCTGCGGGCACGGTCGAGCCACCTATTCTATTATCCCTCTATGGGGGTCGAGGGAAAATAGCCGGCGGCCGTCAGGAACCCGGCTGTCGGGTAAATGCCTGTCGGGATCTCGACTGTCGAGACCCCGTCCGGCACCCACTGTTAATGGGTCATGTGACCACTTTTTTTAGTATGTTAACTCTTATGAGTAGGGTCCTCCTTCCTCACGTACTCACCCTACCTCTTTACCTCACCTGTGCTCCTGTCCTGTTCTTCCCTTCCTCTACTTCATCTTCAGTCTCCTCGACAATTTTGACACCTACTTCTGAACTGATGCTGATTTTAGTTCTACCAGCTATACTGTATTTTTCAACACACCCTGTACGTTACCTTGTAATTTGTTTGCTATGTACGGCGCTGCGGACACTTTGCGGTGCCTTATAAATAAACGTACTACTACCACTGGGAGTTGATAGTGCGACTGTTTATCGGCGTGTATTTGCCATCACCTGTGAGCTTGCACATGCGAAAACATGGAGCCCTCACCATGGCCAACCCTTACAGCCTATATGCTTTATTTTTTTGTGCAGACCGCTAATGTGTGCGCAATTGTGAATAAGTTTGTGATGCCTTCGGCGGGTGTCTCTGCCGATTCCTTGGTGGCCGCATCACTCGCTAACATCAGCAGCTCTGTAGTTGAGAACTCGCAGTCACATTTGCATACAAACATGTATTAGGCCCTCTGACCGCTACTGTTCCGTGATATCAATTCTGGTAATAAACAGTTAATAACATTTAATACAAAAGCTCCATTTGTTAGTCCAGAGCAGGAGATTCACCTGTTATCTCCTATTACTGTGCCTCTATTTGTACTTGTGTGTCCAGAGTATAAATGCAGGAGGAGGAATAAGGGAACCGCATGACAATCACAGTCACTTTATTAGGGACATGTAAGGTAGAATGTCCCCAGGGCAGATATAAGTCCCCGGAAAACTCATTTCACACTGTGCAAAATGGTAATTGATAAAAAGCCTTCATCCCATGACAGCTTATTGCCGGCTGATGTCTGCTGGACGACGCCTGGTTGCAATATTTTTGCAGACGAATCTGATTTTGTGTAGCGCATTTAATGGCTGCATTTATTGTCCGTCACCCATCTGCGATAGTATGCAAATGCTACTACATGCACTTCCCTGAATATGAATGTAGGAGGACTGAGGCGCCCAATGTTAGGGCCTGTACGTGATGTAATACAGCGTTGGTGCATTCGCGCCTACACTCCTGAAACAAACGTAAAAGGCTCCTGAAAATTCGGGTGGCACTCCAGGACACCTGGAAATGTAGGCAAGTGTCCCACATCCCCCCATACAGACACTTGAACCTCCGGTGGCTGTCCACTTACAGAGCAGCAGAGAGAGTGGGCAGTCCGAGGGGGCAGGGCCTGACGGTGCTATTTATGCTGAATTGCGTCATCATAACCCCACTATACAATGCCTGCTTTCTGTGCACTGTAAAATGGGGGTGGAGCATGACGAGGTGGTTTGCCCGCGACACACCCATAACACAGACCATCTTCGTGCACCCAGTAACTGCCCAGAATCAACCACCAGTTTTCCAAAACATTCTCAATACCGTGCATTTAATCTACAGGAACAGCTTTGTGTGCACACACACACGGCGTAACGCATTCAGCGCAGGAGCTTTTTCACACACAGGCATTAGCAAAAAATGACAATGGGCCTGATTCAGCATCAGTTGTAAGTTTGCAAATGTTGTACAAAATTCCGACTCCCGATGGCAGGCTGCAGGGGGCCACCCAGATAAGGGCAAAGTCACCCCGTTTGCCGGTTCCCATCCCATGATGCAAACACAAAAATTCTGCATTCTATTGTGCAAGCAGTGAAGCACTCGCACATTAAGGGTCGCCCCCTGGCTGCGCAGCCTGGCTGTGAAGGCAGTCACAGGCGGCGGCCATGTTTTGGGGCACAGCAGCTGCGTGTGTTGTCATGTCATAACCAGCTCCTAACTGTAATTTTTCAAACAGCCTATAACATGGCAGTTAGAATCAGATTGGCTGGTACTTTATCATTGTACACTTTATCCCTTTCTGAGGCTTAGTACATAGACCCGCTAAGTCACAAACGTGTGCGTCTAAATGTTCTAGCCTATCCTGCCCACGGTCCTAGCATCTATAGTTGCAGTCTGCTGTCCGTACACGCCTCCAACAGAGATAGGTGCCCGTACATTTCCATACCCACCAACCAAGAGGTGACACGCACACACACCTCCTCACCAATTGCACGACACCATGCGACACGTGGGCACCATGTTTTTCAGTAGCATGCGCAGTCGAAAGACGGAATAATACTGCGGGCGTACAATCCGCTGCGCCATCACGAAGACGGAATAGAACTGCGGGCGTACAATCCGCTGTGCCATCACGAAGACGGAATAGAACTGCGGGCGCACAATCCACTGCGCCATCATGAAGACTGAATAATACTGCGGGCGTACAATCCGCTGCGCCATCATGAAGACGGAATAATACTGCGGGCGTACAATCCGCTGCGCCATCATGAAGACGGAATAATACTGCGGGCGTACAATCCGCTGCGCCATCATGAAGACGGAATAATACTGCGGGCGTACAATCCGCTGCGCCATCGTGAAGACGGAATAATACTGCGGGCGTACAATCCGCTGCTCCATCATGAAGACGGAATAATACTGCGGGCGTACAATCTGCCACGCCATCACGAAAACGGAATAATACTGCGGGCGTCCAATCCGCTGCACCATCATGAAGACGGAATAATACTGCGGGCGTACAATCCGCCGTGCCATCACGAAGACGGAATAATACTGCGGGCGTACAATCCGCTGCGCCATCACGAAGATGGAATAATACTGCGGGCGTACAATCCGCTGCGCCATCATGAAGACTGAATAATACTGCGGGCGCACAATCCGCTGCGCCATCATGTAGACAGAATAATACTGCGGGCGTACAATCCGCTGCGCCATCATGAAGACGGAATAATACTGCGGGCGTACAATCCGCCGCGCCATCACGAAGACGGAATAATACTGCAGGCGTACAATCCACTGCGCCATCACGAAGACGGAATAATACTGCGGGCGTACAATCCGCTGCGCCATCACGAAGACGGAATAATACTGCGGACGTACAATCCGCTGCGCCATCATGAAGACGGAATAATACTGCGGGCGTACAATCCGCCGCGCCATCACGAAGACGGAGTAATACTGCAGGCGTACAATCCACTGCGCCATCATGAAGACGGAATAATACTGCGGACGTACAATCCGCTGCGCCATCATGAAGATGGAATAATACTGCGGACGCACAATCCGCTGCGCCATCATGAAGACGGAATAATACTGCGGGCGTACAATCCGCTGCAGTCCCTTCATTTGTGTTCCAGTAAGATTAACCCAGGAGAGGAGCTCCTGTAAACAGAAGTGATAAACGCGGGTTTCCTACTTATCAATGGCGACATTTCCGATGAGATATGAGCCAGCTAAAGGTTACCAGTGTGCCGGCGGCATTTCTCTCTGCTATTGTTATAAATACAAAGTATTCCTAAGCTCCATCCGTCAGTAAGAGACGCGGGCGCGATGGATGCCAGCGCTCCGTCCTGTATCATATCTATTGATAAATGATCATTCTCCTTAGACGTGTACCCCTACGTGACAGATGAAACATTTCCCGGCTTTGTTGTAGTAACTGAAATTAATACACACGAATGACTCCAGGGCTAATTAATCTACTAAACCTGAAGGGGCTGCATGGAAAGTGTGGCCGAGATTTATAGTCCTGTCACACGATTTATCATTACACCGATGTTTGTTAGGAAAATACACATATTATTCTTACACCATGTATTACGCTTTTCTCATCAATTTGCTTTTCTACTAATGGCAACAAAAGTGCTTTTCTGCATTGTCCACTGGGAGGGATCCAATTAAATCCCTCCCAGTGTCCCATGTGCCATCCCATGCAGGTGTTCCTGGTCAAGTGGGCAAAATGGGTCGATAATACTACTGGATTAGGGATACTGCCAAAAGGTTTCCCACCATCGATGATGCACAAATGACTAAATGAAGCCTTGCCCTGAGCTCTTATTGGTCCACAGCCTACTGAGTTATAAAGCAGGAGTGACCATTGTGGGTGAAAACATCAATGGTTCGCTTGACATCGATGGTGACCATTGTGGGGAACCCTATGCTGCATTATATTGGGGAGTTCACATTAAGCCCCACCCCCTGCCAATGGATTTACAAATAGTGGCTCTTTCCTGTGATGGGGTGGGGCCTAATGAAATGACAGCCCGCTGTGGCGGTGTAGTGGCGAGAGTCACTTGCAGGGGTGAATAGATGCTGTGCACACTTGCGTTATCATGACATTCCTGTCAAGCCTTTTTGCTGAAACCACAATCATTTTCAGGCATTGTCACAGCAAATCTGGCGTGATCTCTGTAAAAAGGGGGGGGGTTACCCTACACAATATTGTAGAGGGAAAGAGGCTATGTCAACAAGCAGAGTAGCCACATTGACCTTCATGGCACCTCTGCTGTGGAAATAGGGGGGTACACTTCTCAGAGCAGTAACTTACACTTCGTTGTTTGGGATGCAGATAATAAAGCCTCCCCCCATGATCTGCAGTAAGAGAAAGTGACAGGTGCAGGGTCACTGAGCGGTGTGCAATCATATTAGTAGCAGGTATGCTGAGATCCCAGAGAGGAGAACATGGATCACGTCTCAAAGTGTCTCAGCCCTTCCTCTAGCACAGTGGTTCCCAACCTGGGGTACTAGTACCCCTGGGGGTACTTAGCAGACCAGTTGGGGGTACTTGAAAATAATATTGGTAATGGCGGACAATGAAAAGGTCTTTTGATGCCTGAAAAAGATCCATTGCCATGGAGACAAACCATGTTGTGTCATATGCCTGACCAGCAATCCACTGGGAGCTTCCCGTGTTGCCCTCAGACATCAGCAGTCATCTGCCCAGCACTGACAAAGGTGGAGGAAGCAGCGGCATTAATCCTACCGGTGTTAGCGGGAATCCTGGAGATAATACACAACCAGTGTCTAGACACACAAGAACAAGGGGGGGGGGAAGATTGCGCAGAATTGATGACAGAACAAAAAATTGAATAAAAATAACAGTATTAGTTTAATAAAACATACATTTATGTATATGGTGCAATTGCATGGGGAAAGGGTTAAAAATGTAAAAATAGGGATAATGAAAAAGCTGTGTCCATTGCTGGAATATATCACCTTACTCTCAGGCTAGTGAAGAGGGAGATTGAGGATATTTTGTAAGTCCTCCTTGACACTGGGGCATAAGGTCCTTTGTGCAGAGTGTCCTCCAAATGGGAACAGTGTTGGTAAAAGTCCTCCAGATGGATTCTCTGTATATTTGGGTTATGGTTTGAACCAAGGGTGAGTACCTTAGAAAGGTGGCGTCCCTTCAAACGTGGGTACTCCAATTGGAGATAGGTGGATAGGTGTCCCGGTCTTATTCTCCTCTGAAGAAAAAGTGCAATTTTTCTTTTTCCTTCTGGATTTAGCCAAGGTGGTGTAGAAATAAGCAGCAGGATGGAAAGGGTGGGTAGGTGGCTGGGTAGCCTGGCCAACGCGTTTCACTGCTTAGGAGCAGCTTTTTCCTTGAAAAAGCTGCTCCTAAGCAGTGAAACGCGTTGGCCAGGCTACCCAGCCACCTACCCACCCTTTCCATCCTGCTGCTTATTTCTACACCACCTTGGCTAAATCCAGAAGGAAAAAGAAAAATTGCACTTTTTCTTCAGAGGAGAATAAGACCGGGACACCTATCCACCTATCTCCAATTGGAGTACCCACGTTTGAAGGGACGCCACCTTTCTAAGGTACTCACCCTTGGTTCAAACCATAACCCAAATATACAGAGAATCCATCTGGAGGACTTTTACCAACACTGTTCCCATTTGGAGGACACTCTGCACAAAGGACCTTATGCCCCAGTGTCAAGGAGGACTTACAAAATATCCTCAATCTCCCTCTTCACTAGCCTGAGAGTAAGGTGATATATTCCAGCAATGGACGCAGCTTTTTCATTATCCCTATTTTTACATTTTTAACCCTTTCCCGATGCAATTGCACCATATACATAAATGTATGTTTTATTAAACTAATACTGTTATTTTTATTCAATTTTTTGTTCTGTCATCAATTCTGCGCAATCTTCCCCCCCCTTGTTCTTGTGTTATTTGTAGGGACTGACAATCCCTTTATTTGATTGCTGCAGGCTAAACCGCCCATACAGGCGCCCCACACAGACACTTAGGTGTCTGTCCATTTTCTTCTCTAGTGTCTAGACACAGAAGGGCAGGATACCTTGCTGTATACTACTCCTCCGCTCCTCCTTAATATAAGGACATGCATAAGGATCCGCATACCGCTAAGTACTGTCCATATTTCAAAATGAGAGGAGGGGGTACTTATCAATGAAAAGCCTAATCAAGGGGCACGGGAGAGAAAAAAGGTTGGGAACCACTGCTCTAGCAAGCAGAGCAGTGGCCCAGATGACAGCTCTCACCCTGCACACTGCACACAGAGCGGCCCTGGGAATATCACTGTAGATCAGGGGGCGTCGGAACGTCAGTAGAACTTGGATATAACACTGAGGCCGCCGCTGCTTCCTGCAAACCTCATTGTGTTAATAACAGAAGCAGTTTGACCCTTGCCCTCATTAGACCTGGTTCTGATGTTCAGATCCCTGGTACTGATCCACAGAGGTCTCATCACACCTGCACAGCAGAGCGGGTGCCGACAGCGATGTCGCTCTTGGCTTTGCACCTTGCGGCATATAATTATATATACGTTCTAATTGATGCTGCCAACATTTCCAGGTATAAGGATGAAGTGTGCTATTATGAGCTATATTGTTATCTGATTGGTTGCTATGGGCAACACGCCATCTTCAACAGAACTCCCATCTTAGTAAATTTACCAGTCAATCTCCATAACCTCTCTCTCCCCATAGAATAAATAGTGACATTATTGTGTCATAAGCAGAACTGCAGCATTTATTCTTCATACACAGAACGTTTGGGAGAGAATCTTGTTCCCCACAACGCAGAGTTTTATACCCACGGGGGAAATAGTCTCCAAGGGCAACCGGGTATCCAGATTCTAGGTAGACAGTCAATTGCTTTACACAAAAAAATTGAATCCTTGACAAAAGGTCGACAATGTCAGAATGTTGACACAAGTGAAATGTCGACATGGAATTATTGAACCATTAAAAGGTCGACATGAGTTTCTTAAGAGATGTATCTGGATGATATGTCGATAGTCAATGGGTCACCACCAAAAGGTCGACATGTACATGGTCAACGTTGACAGGAAAAGTTTTTCACGATTTTCTTTTTCATGATTTTACTATTTTTTTACGTTACCATCCACGTGGACCCATTGGGAACGGTAAAGTGCACCGACGGAAGCATGGTGCGCATAGTACTGGACTAATTTGGGTATCCATGATCAGGTGCCGACATTGACGCAAAAACCTCTGACATTATTATGTGTTGACCTTTTCCATGTTGACCGTTTATTAGTTATTACCAGTTATTTATATATACAGATAGAGCCATTCTTATCTAGCCCTTTAAATGTCCACATCAGTCCCTGCCCCGTGGAGCTTACAATTTATATTCCCTACCACATGTAAATGCACACACAGACATTCTAGGGTTCATTTTGTTGAGATCCAATTAACCTACCAGTATATTTTTGGATTGTGGGAGGAAACCGGAGCACCTGGAGGAAACCCACACAAGCACTGAGAGAATATACAAACTCCACACAGATAAGACCATGGTGGGAGTCAACCCCATCATCTCATTGCCGTGAGCCAGTAATGCAAATCACTACACTGTCCTGCTTGTGTCAACCTTTTGTCAATGTCAACCTTTTGTCAATGTCAACCTTAATGTCACTTTTGCTGTTGACCTATCGACTGCCTATCTACACACTGTGCACCTGTTAATCTGGAACCTTCCAGAATGATCCTTATTTTGCTACAAATAGAACCAGTGATGTCCTCCGCAGATCCTGCTCCCCCCCCCCCCCCCCTCGATCCTGGCACCCTAGGCAGCCAGGGCCGGTTCTACCGTTAGGCAGCTGCCTAGGGCGCCAGGCTCTGGGGGGCGCCACCAAGTCTGCCTATCAAATGATCAAGGATGTCTATCGGGATCCTTTTTGTACTTAATGCAGGTGGCTGCTGCGGAACTTCTAAGACCTCCCCTCCATACTTTCCTTTGAGGCATACTTCCCTACTTTGCTGCCCCCTCCTCCTTGTTCTCTATTGTGGGTGGCAAAGTGATGCCTCCAGGGAAAGCAGGGGACTTGCCCACCTTGCCAAAATGGGGCTGGGAGGACCACCCAATTTTTGGGGAGCCACCCTGCCATTCCAGAATGTTTTTGAAGTATGCCATAAGGGGTGGGAAAGTGGGTATTGGTGGCAGTATGGGAGAGGGGGGGGGGGGGGTGTGCAGTAAGTTTTGCCTAGGGTGCTGTGAAGCCTTACACCGGCCATGTAGGCAGCTGCTTATTGGTAGAGCCAGCCCTATAGGTAATAACCCCACAGTGCACAATTATTAAATACCCAAAACCACAGTAAAAGCCGATCTGTATCCCAACCAACAACCTATGTATACATTTCATGTTGAACAACCCCTGGTGAGGGACAGAGCCCACTGTGTTTATTCCCCGCCAATATTGCGTTACATTCCCTTTCATAGGGTCTTATACCCTTTTAATAGCGCCTAGAAAGGGAGAAAGCGGAACAATGCAGATATTTGGACAGAACGATTATGAAGAAATCAGACATGATTAAGAAGCTTGTAGAAGAGTCTGCACATTAGCGAGTGTTCGGGGAGATAAGGAGAGAACTACAGCGCACGTTCCAGCATTTAATACACAAATGTGATTACGTCCCTCACTTTATGAGGCCTTTGAGAGCTTATTATATTTTAATGCAAATACAGTACAATCCGAGTTATTTTACTGAACATTACCCCCTCTGACTCTACAAATAGCCGCCATTAATGTCGCAAGAGAGGACACGCATTTCTCTCTACCTTGTAATACAAAGAACAGCGCATTTTGCAATATGTACTTATGACTTTCAAGGTCCCTAAAAATAGAATTTCTGAGGATGTGAAGCTCTCAGGGAAATGCTGGGAAATATGTAACAAAGGGGATTGTACTGTACGAGGGGGCTGCGGAGATTCCACAATGGAAATGTTCTGCTTTGTCATTATCTGCCTCATTCTCATCATCTTTCCCATTGCTATGTAAACCGGGTGCTATTGTTTCAGTGCAGGTAAGTGGCTGGAGCACAAAGGGAGACAATAGTCAGACATTGCTGCGGAAGGAGACGCAATAATCCAATGTATATAATACACAGCTCTGCTATCCAAATACGTCTTCCAGCATTAATGATAATTACTGTATAATAGATCCCAATGTTCTCATACTCATGCTAGTAATGACATAATGGGATAGTAGCCCCTAGGACTGACTTGGTCATATCTGGCCCCCCTCCCTGGTCAAAAAGGCTGCGTAAATTCCTTTTAATGACGATACAGAGTTCTATTGGCTGTTGCTATATGTGCGGGGTATTCACATCTGGTGATCACTGCTCAGTATAATGCTGCACCTTGTGGCTAGTGTGTAACAGAACCTCCTGACGGGGGGCTAGTGTGTATTATACAGGGTTAGTGCATAATATCCATGGCTAGTATATAATATCCAGGGCTAGTGTATAATTTCCCTTGCTAGTGTATAATATCCAGGGCTAGTGCATAAAATCCACGAGTAGTGTATCACGGCCGGTGGTGTTTGAGGACCCACCTCAGGGTTTTTCTCTGGTGGAGTTTGGGCTGAACGCCCCAGGAACTTGGCGGGCTGTATATAAGGTCTCTGCATATATTTGGGGCTGTGGGTTTTAGCGGAGACTCCGAAGTGAGGGCGCGGAGTCTAACTGCCCAGCGGTCTTCTCCAGGGACCCCCGCAAGGGGATTTGGTTTTCGCTGCGTCTGAACAGCAGGTCGCGGCCCCTCACTCGGAGCACCCACGGGAGCCCGGATGCAGCGGACGTGGAGAGTGCCGCTGTAGCAGGTGTATCAGGACAGACAGGGATTCAGGAAGACCGGAGTGAAATGGAGAGGATAAGCAGGATGTGGAACACAGAAACCAGGAATGCCGACGGAGAGGTGTGACGACTTGACCGGAGCAGATACGGAACTAAAACGGCCCACTTGGCTTGAAGGAATAACTATAACGTAAATGGCCGACTTGGCTAAACTGAAAAACTGACGACTTGGTCCAAACGATAACTGTAACAGAATATGCCGACTTGGCTGACGGGTGGTGACGACTTGACCGGAGGTGGACGGAGCGGAGACGGACAAGGACAGGAAGCACGGAACAGGACGGAGACAGACACTTGGGCTTAGGAAGCTGGATCCAGAGGAGAACAGGGAGCGCAGTACCATGAGAGGACACTGGAGGCTGCTGTCAGCTTGGAGTTGTTCCAGCACTGAGACTAAGTCTCTGCTGGAATTTATACCCAGCCTACTGCAGGGGAGACGGCCCCCTAGTGGCAGAAGTGATAAATGCAGGCCAGGCAGAAGGGAGTCACGTGACGTCATCAAGATGGCGCCCGCCACCGGGAGCCAGCGTCCGTGTCGCCGCTGGACCCGCCGGGGGACCTGCTGCCTGCACACCCCCTCTCCCTGTCTGCAGCCCAGCACCCAGGCGGCGCCAGAACCGGAGGACAAGGTGAGGTGAGTGAGCGGCGCCGATCCTGGCGCCGCTATGCGCCGTGACAGTACCCCCCCTTTTAGGAGTGGCCACAGGACACTTCGCCGGATTTCGGAGGAAAAATCTTTTGACCAGTGCTGGGGCATGGACATCTTCTGCTGGAACCCATGACCTCTCCTCTGGGCCATAGCCCTTCCAATCAACCAAGAACTGGAGCCTGCTCTTAACCCGTCGGGCATCCAAGATTCCCTTAATCTCGAACTCCACCCCCCTCTCGGTTCTCAAGGATATGGGTCTCGGGGATCTCCTTCGAAATTGATTCAGGATCAAGGGTTTAAGCAAGGATACGTGGAACGTATTCGAGATCCTCAAGGAAGAAGGAAGTTTCAGTCGAACAGCCACGGGATTGATTACTTGGATAATAGGGTAAGGCCCTATGAAACGGGGGGCCAGCTTCATGGTAGGTACTCTGAGCCGAAGATTTTTGGTAGATAACCAAACCCGGTCCCCCACTCGGTATGCAGGAGCAGCCGTGCGCCGCTGATCGGCAAACTTCTTGTATCTAATAGATGCTTTCTGAAGGGCTAAGTTAATATTCTTCCAGATGTTAGAGAAGAAGCGTAGGGAGGTATTTACTGCAGGTACATCACTAGCAGGTAATAAAGAGAAGTTGGGTACTCGAGGATGTCTGCCGAAGACGACAGAGAAAGGGGTAGCCTGAGTGGAACTATGGTAGGCATTGTTGTGAGCGAACTCAGCCCAAGGCAGAAGTTCTGCCCAGTTATCCTGTGAAGAGGATAGGTACAGCCGGAGAAAGGTCTCCAGGTCTTGATTGACCCTCTCCGTCTGCCCATTAGTCTGTGGGTGGTAGGCCGTCGAAAACTTGAGCTGAATGCGGAAGGCCGAGCTTAAAGCTCTCCAGAACTTAGCCACAAATTGCACCCCACGATCCGAAATGATCTCTTCGGGAAGACCGTGGAGCCTGAAGATGTGACAGATGAACAAACGAGAGAGGGTAGGAGCACTGGGTAGACCCTTGAGGGGTACGAAATGGGCCATCTTAGAAAAGCGATCGATTACTACCCAAATGGTGTTATAGCCACTAGAGGAGGGAAGATCCGTAATGAAATCCATTGCGAGATGGGACCAGGGACGAACCGGAATGGATAAGGGTCGCAACTTCCCTACCGGAGCCTGTCGAGGAGACTTATGCTGGGCACATGTGGGACAGGACACAACGTAGGATAGGACATCTCTCCGCATGGAAGGCCACCAATAAGAGCGTTGCAAGAACTCAAAAGTCTTTTGTGACCCCATGTGACCCATGAACTTGGATTGGTGGGCCCAATTGAGTAATTTCTTCCTCAACTCGGAGGGAACGAAGGTCTTACCAGGTGGCGGAGTCGGGAATCGTGTGGCAGCAAAGACCATGGAGTCTAGCACGGGAGGAGTAGTAATCTCTTCTTCGGATGGGGAAAAGGACCGTGACAGGGCATCTGCCTTAGTGTTCTTGGACCCTGGGCGGAAACATAACTTGAACTGAAATCGTGTGAAAAAGAGTGCCCACCGAGCTAAGCGGGGGTTGAGACACTGAGCTGACCGAAGATAAAGCAAATTTTTATGGTCTGTGAAGACTGTGAAGAGATGCCGTGCTCCTTCTAGCAGGTATCTCCATTCCTCCAATGCTAATTTGATAGCAAGAAGTTCCTGCTCTCCGATGGGGTAGTTACGTTCGGCTTGGGAGAATTTCCGAGAGAAGAAACTACAAGGATGGAGTTTCCCGTCCTCTCCATATTGGGAAAGGACAGCCCCAACCGCTTCGGAGGAAGCATCCACTTCGAGAATAAAGGGTCGTTGTACATCGGGCTGTCGGAGTACCGGGGCAGAGACAAAAGCTTGCTTCAGCTTATGAAAGGCCTCGATAGCACTCGGAGACCAGCAAGTGGGATTGGCCCCCTTCTTGGTCAGAGCTGTTATGGGAGCTACAATAGAAGAAAACCCCTGAATGAACTTGCGGTAGTAATTCGCAAAACCTAGAAAGCGTTGAATGGATCGAAGTGTCGTGGGTTGGGACCAATCCAAGATGGCTGCTACCTTCTCCGGATCCATCTGTAAACCCTGGCCCGAAACTATATAGCCCAGAAAGGGAACCACCTGTTTCTCAAAGAGGCATTTTTCCAGTTTACAGTACAGCTGGTTCTGTCGAAGTCGACGGAGCACTTCCCTGACTTGGTCACGGTGGGAATTCAGGTCACGAGAGAAGATCAGAATATCATCTAGGTAGACCACTACAGAATTGTACAATAAATCACGAAAGATCTCGTTTACGAAATCCTGGAACACAGCTGGGGCGTTGCAGAGACCAAAAGGCATCACTAGATATTCGTAATGGCCGTCCCTGGTGTTGAAGGCGGTCTTCCACTCATCCCCCGCTCGGATTCGGATTAAATTGTAAGCGCCACGAAGATCCAGTTTAGAGAAGATGGTGGCCCCCTCAATGCGGTCGAATAATTCGGGAATGAGTGGTAAGGGGTAACGGTTTTTTATAGTGACCTCGTTGAGTCCCCGGTAATCGATGCAGGGACGGAGGGTTCCGTCCTTTTTCTTAACAAAGAAGAATCCTGCCCCTGCAGGAGAGGTTGAGGGACGGATGAACCCCTTCTTTAAATTTTCAGAGATGTACTCGGACATTGCTTTCGTCTCCGTTAAGGATAGCGGATAGACGCGACCCCGTGGAGGGATGGACCCTGGTACCAGGTCAATAGGGCAATCCCAGCTTCGATGAGGGGGTAAGGAATCTGCAGCCTTTTTATTGAAGACATCGGAGAAAGATTGGTAGGGAGCGGGAAGAGTGATTGCTGGCTTAGCTTCCGAAGCACGTATTGGAACTAATTTGGTTAGACATGATTCAGGGCAACGAGGACCCCAAGAAAGTACCCGCATGGTGGTCCACTCAATATGGGGGCTATGTCTTCTTAGCCATGGGAGGCCCAGGACGAGAGAAAAGGAGGTTCGTGGAATGATCAAGAATTCTATTTGTTCCCGATGAAGTACTCCTACTCCTAGAGCTAAGGGAACAGTTACCCTGGTGACCAACCCGTGGGGAATGGGACTACCATCCACTGCCGTCAGACGTACTGGTGTTTCCAATTCCCGGGAAGGTATTTGATGATGCTGGACGAACTCTAAAGATATGAAATTGGCTGCCGCTCCTGAGTCCAATAAAGCTGACGTACAGACGGATTCCGGGAGAAAGATTTGCACGGGAATCAAGGATTCTAAACTCGTTGGAGAGGTTCTAACTTGTCCTAATCGGGCCTCTCCGGAACCAATTAGGACCGAGGGTTTCCCGGACGTTTGGTACATTGGGCAATCAAGTGACCCGGTTCACCGCAATACAGACAGAGATTCTCCCTTCGACGTCGCTGTCTCTCCTCTACCGACAGGTGGGCACGATTAATCTGCATAGGCTCTTCGGGTGGTAAAGGTGTTACCGATGGCGTCCGGGGAATCGGGAGGGGTCGGGCCCGCTCCCCCCTGGACCTCTCTGCCTGTCTCTCCCGATACCGCAGGTCTACTTTGTTGCAAAGGGAGATCAATTCGTCTAGGGTCTCTGGTAACTCCCTAGTGGCTAAATCGTCCTTAATCCGGTCGGATAGACCGCTCCAGAAGGCCGAGAATAGGGCTTCGTTATTCCATCTCAGTTCTGATGCTAAAGTCTGGAATTGTACAACGTACTGGGCGACGGTACGGTTCCCCTGTCGTACACGAAGAATCTCCATCGCGGAAGAAGAAGTGCGGCCTGGCTCATCGAAGATGCGACGGAACTGGGAGATGAAATCTTGATAGTTCGATAGCAACGGATCGTCTCTCTCCCACATTGGCGAGACCCAGTCTAATGCGGCCCCTGAGAGTAGCGAAACAATATAGGCCACGCGGGTCTTATCGGAGGGGAAAAGACCGGGCTGTAGCGTGAAGTGGACGTCACATTGGTTCAAGAATCCACGGCACAATTTGGGAGTGCCATCAAACTTGCTGGGAGGTGGGAGATGGAGCTGACCAGGGGTAGCGGAGAAGCTGGCGGGAGGACGGACAGACTCAGGGGAGGACCGAGGAGGTGAGGATGCTTTGGGTAACGAGGTTTGCAGGATATCCTGACGGTGGGCGATGTCCTGCAGGCCCTGGGCAAGCTGTCTCTGTGAGTTCTCCAGACTTTCCAGACGGGCTGCGATCTGCTGGAGCAAGTCGGCTCCGATCCCGGGTCCTGAGGCGGCATCCATGTGGCTGGAACAAACTATCACGGCCGGTGGTGTTTGAGGACCCACCTCAGGGTTTTTCTCTGGTGGAGTTTGGGCTGAACGCCCCAGGAACTTGGCGGGCTGTATATAAGGTCTCTGCATATATTTGGGGCTGTGGGTTTTAGCGGAGACTCCGAAGTGAGGGCGCGGAGTCTAACTGCCCAGCGGTCTTCTCCAGGGACCCCCGCAAGGGGATTTGGTTTTCGCTGCGTCTGAACAGCAGGTCGCGGCCCCTCACTCGGAGCACCCACGGGAGCCCGGATGCAGCGGACGTGGAGAGTGCCGCTGTAGCAGGTGTATCAGGACAGACAGGGATTCAGGAAGACCGGAGTGAAATGGAGAGGATAAGCAGGATGTGGAACACAGAAACCAGGAATGCCGACGGAGAGGTGTGACGACTTGACCGGAGCAGATACGGAACTAAAACGGCCCACTTGGCTTGAAGGAATAACTATAACGTAAATGGCCGACTTGGCTAAACTGAAAAACTGACGACTTGGTCCAAACGATAACTGTAACAGAATATGCCGACTTGGCTGACGGGTGGTGACGACTTGACCGGAGGTGGACGGAGCGGAGACGGACAAGGACAGGAAGCACGGAACAGGACGGAGACAGACACTTGGGCTTAGGAAGCTGGATCCAGAGGAGAACAGGGAGCGCAGTACCATGAGAGGACACTGGAGGCTGCTGTCAGCTTGGAGTTGTTCCAGCACTGAGACTAAGTCTCTGCTGGAATTTATACCCAGCCTACTGCAGGGGAGACGGCCCCCTAGTGGCAGAAGTGATAAATGCAGGCCAGGCAGAAGGGAGTCACGTGACGTCATCAAGATGGCGCCCGCCACCGGGAGCCAGCGTCCGTGTCGCCGCTGGACCCGCCGGGGGACCTGCTGCCTGCACACCCCCTCTCCCTGTCTGCAGCCCAGCACCCAGGCGGCGCCAGAACCGGAGGACAAGGTGAGGTGAGTGAGCGGCGCCGATCCTGGCGCCGCTATGCGCCGTGACATAGTGTATAATAGCATGGGCTAGTGTATAATATCCTAGGCTAGTGCATAAAATCCACGAGTAGTGTATAATAGCCTGGGCTAGTGTATAATATCCCTTGCTAGTGTATAATATCCAGGGCTTGTGCATATTATCCATGGCTAGTGTATAATATCCTGGGCTAGTATACAATATCCCTTGCTAGTGCATATTATATACAGGGCTGACGGTTGCCAAGGTGGCGGCGTGGGTCTTCTACTCTCAGCCTCCTGCACCTACAGTGACATACACCCTAAACCCTCTCTCCTCTTCTCCTCCTTTGAGTCTCACTCCATCCGTCTGTACTACCCCTACCACCTCCGTGTCGCTGCAATCTACCGTCCCCCTGGCCCTATCTCCCAATTTCTTGACACCTTCGCCGCCTGTCTCCCACACTTCCTCTCCTCTGACCTACCATCTGTCATTCTTGGTGACTTTAATATCCCCTTGGATAACCCCGCTGATTCTGGCACTTCCAAACTCCTCTCTCTCTCTGCTCCTCTCTTGGCCTATCTCAGTGGACTACTTCTCCCACCCACATCCAAGGACACTCCCTCGATCTCGTCTTCTCTCACTCTTGTTCCCTTACTGACTACACTATCTCGGCTTTTCCTCTTTCTGACCATCACCTCATCTCCTTCTCCCTCACTGCTTCCCCCTCTCCCACCCCCCCTCCCAAGCGCATTGTCTCATGGCATAACGTCAACACACTTGATATTGCTGCCTTCTTGGACACGCTGTGTCCTCTTCTCGCCCCAATCGCCGCCATGTTATGCTCGAACCTCGCCGCTTCCCTCTATAACGAGACCCTATCTTTGGCATTGGACTGCCCTCCCTCCTCTATCCCCCTTCGATGCTCCAACCCCCAACCGTGGCAATCGCCTATCACCCGATTCATTAAAAAGTGCTCTCGCACTGCTGAGCGCTTTTGGAAGAAATCACGCTCCCTCACGGGTTATCTCCATTTCAAATTCATTCTTTCCTCCTTCTGCTCTGCCCTTGCTCTGGCCAAGGAATCCTACTTTAAGTCCCTCATCCTTTCCCAATCATCCAACCCCCGCAGGCACTTCGCCACCTTCAACTCCTTGCTCCCCCCCCTCCTCCAGCTCTTCCATCCTCCATCGTAGCCGCTGATTTTGCTACCTACTTTTCAAACAAAATCTCCTCTCTCAGGACTGCCATCACTGCTGCCAGGACCTCACCCTCTCCCTCCTCCCCTCCTACATCTCCACTCCCCTCCTTCCCACCCCTGTCCTCATTTTACCCCACCACTGCTGCTGAAGTCCATTCTATCCTTCAATCCGCTTCTCCCTCCACCTGCCCGCTCGATCCTATCCCCTCCAATATTATCCGTTGTCTCAGTCCGTCGGTCTGCTCTCACCTGGCTCACCTCTTTAATCTTTCCATATCCTCTGGGATCTTCCCCTCCTCCTTCAAACACGCTCTTGTCTCCCCAATTCTCAAAAAAACAAATCTGGACACCAACTCTCCGCCCAACTACATGCCCATCTCCCTCTTCCCTTTTGCCTCCAAACTCCTAGAACGGCTTATAATCGTCTCCAAAGCCACCCTTCTGCTAACTCCATTCTAGACCCCCTCCAATCCGAGTTCTGCCCTCTACATTCCACTGAAACTGCCCTGACCAAAGTCACCAACGATCTACTATAGGCTAAATCCAAAGGCCTCTTCTTTATCCTCATCCAACTTGATCTGTCGGCTGACTTTGACACTGTTGACCACCCTCTCCTGCTCAACACCCTCCGCTCCTCTGGCACGGTCTTCTCATGGTTCACCTCATACATCTCCGATCGCTCCTTCTCTGTCTCCACTCCGAGCTCCTCCTCTCCTACTACCCCGCAGCCAGTCGGTGTTCCCCAAGGGTCAGTCCTTGGAACCTCTCCACTTCTCCCTCTACAGCACCTCTCTGGGCACCCTCATAAGCTCCTATGGCTTCCATTACCACCTTTATGCTAATGATACCCTAATCTATCTCTCCTCCCCCGACCTATCCCCATCACTCCTGTCCAAGGTCTCTGAATGCCTCACCGCCATCTCAGCCTGGATGACCCAACGCTTCCTGAATCTAAACATGGCTAAAACTGAACTTCTAATCTTCCATCCCCCGAAAATCCCCTCTTCTCCCACCATCAGCATTGGTGAAACCGAGATCACCTCCACCGACCAAACGCGCTGCCTCGGTGTCATCATTGACTCCTCCCTCTCTTTCACCCCCCACATTTGTGCTCTCTCACAGTCTTGCCGCTTTCACCTCCGCAACATCTCGCGCATCAGACCATTCCTCTCCACTGACGCGACCAAAATTCTCATCCACTCTCTTGTCATCTCCCGCCTTGACTACTGCAACATCCTTCTCTCCGGGCTACCTCTCGCCCGCCTTGCCCCTCTCCAATCCATTCTTAACGCCGCTGCTAGGCTCATCTTCCTCTCCCGACGTTCTACCTCCGCCTCCCCCCTCTGTCTATCTCTTCACTGGCTCCCCATTCCTTTCTGAGTTCTCTTTAAACTCCTCACCACCACCTACAAGGCTCTCTCCTCCTCCACCGCTCCTTACCTCTCTTCACTGCTCTCTATTCACACTCCCTCCCCTCCTCTTCGCTCTGCCGCTGACCGCAGCCTGACCTCTCACCTAATCACCTCCTCCCACTCCCGTGTCCAAGACTTCTCTCGCGCTGCTCCCCTGCACTGGAACAACCTCCCGCCACCCATCAGGCTTTCTGATTCCCTTACCTCCTTCAAGCGCTCCCTCAAAGCCCACTTCTTCTGACTAGCCTATCCCTCCTACCTCCTAACCTCTTTTGCTCCTCCTATCCTGCCTACCCTGCCCCTCCATCTGTTCCCATCCATTCCTACTTATCCTATTGTTTTTTGTTCGTCCACCCACCTCCTTTTAATCTGTTAACTCTTATGAGTGGGGCCCTCCTTCCTCAGGTACTCACCCTACCTCTTTACCTCAGCAGTGCTCCTGCCCTGTTCTTGCCTTCCTCTACTTCATCTTCAGTCTCCTCGACAATTTCGACACCTACTTCAGAACTTATGCTGATTTTAGTTCTACCAGCTATACCCCTATTTATGCTGTATTTTATCAACACACCCTGTATGTTACCTTGTAATTTGTTTTTTGTTTGCTATGTACGGCGCTGCGGACACTTTGTGGTGCCTTATAAATAAACAAACTACTACTAGGGCTAATGTATAATATCCAGGGCTAGTGCATAATATCCTAGCTAGTGTGTATTATACAAGGCAAATGTATAATAACCCTGGTTATTGTGAATTATATAGGGCTAGTGTAAAATATACCTGGCTAGTGTGTTTTATAAATGGCTACTGTATAATACCTTGGGCTAGTGTGTTTTATAAATGGCTACTGTATAATACCTTGGGCTAGTGTGTATTATACTGGGTTAATGCATAATATCCAGGACTAGTGTATAACATCCTGTATTATATACAGGGATAATGCATAATATCCATAGCTAGTGCATAATGGGGCTAATTCAGATTGGATTGCATAAGGGATAAACATACGGACATACTTGGGATTCAAACCCATTGCTTTTGGCATTGCTGTCAGGCACTCTATTCATTTAGCTATCTGCCTTTGAAGAGAAGTCAGAGCACCATTAGATTGTTATGCAGTGAGGGACAGGATTCACTTCTGTTTGTCCACATATTTTATGACTGAAAGCCACACGCAGCTGTTTTGCATATTACATTCACCATAAATAATTTTAATTGGTCTCTGACCAGCAACCCAGGGCACCCCTGCAAGTGTTCTGAGGTACCACAGGGTGCGACGGCACACAGTAAGGGAACCACTGGGCTAGTTAAAGCTCTGCGCTATGTGAATGTCTGGATAAATAATCCTTTTTCGACTGAAAACACTTTTTGCCACTTTGGAGCCTTAGAGTGACTTGGATCATTACCGCAGCCTGTAAGCCGCCGGTGTTTGTGGATGTATTAGATAGGTCACAAAGCACCAGGCCCCTTATCTTGTCTGCCTCTCTGTACTGTGTATAATGTAATGTTTCCCTTCGGCCCCTTAGTAAACATGGAAATATAATTTGTTTGTGTGATCTGCATGCAGCCGACTCAGTCACACTCTGTCCTGTGCCCAGAGGTAAGCTGGCAGAAGTCATGTGACTTATTATAACGGGAGGGCTCCGGTGACCCCGGGAAGGTCATTTAGTCGGAACGGCCCCTGCGGCTGGTGACATTGCTCTGGGATGATAATGCAGACGGCGTCATTGTGTTCGATTCAAGAGTCAGACAGTGTAACATGTTCTGTGGGATACATTGGGACACGCTTGGAATAAATACAACAAACACTTCTTTAGATTTTAGATTACAATAAGAGCGGTTTGTTTGTGACAAAGACGCAGCTCCATAGTAAGTCATTATCATTATCTGTTCCCTGTGCAGCTTCTAATTCTATACTACAGTAGCAGGTGGCCCTCGGAATACAGGTGGGCATCGCTGCCTGTGCCAAGCGATCACAGATTTGGATTTGGTCTTATGGGACCTGGACCAATAAGAAATTCCCTCATCATTCCTTACATCAGTTAATGACCCCACCCACAGCACAGTGGTACCTTGCTGTCACTACCAGGTTCCTTTAAAGCGGAGCCTGGTACAGACTCCTAACCCTGGCACCTGATTACTGCTGGGTATCTGATCGATAGATGAAGACTCTCTAGGTCAAAAGCCAATAGACTGATATCATATGGTTGACTTGCACAAGATTGACATGGGCGAAAAGGTCAACCTAAGCAAAAGGCTGGTCCTCACTCTGCGGCCTCTACCTGCACCGGCGTTCGATGGGGCCGGGCGGCGGGCGGGCCTGTCACGGTGAGTTGGGCTCTGTGTATCATCTATCCTGAGGCTGTCTGTCAGAGCGGCATGTGAGTTTCTGTCTGGTCTGTATAGTAAATCAGCGCTGTATTGGAGACTTCAGAGCAGCTGGGAGATGTCTAATAATTAAGTGTCACCACATCATGCAGCTGTATATCTCCATCCCCTGTAGCAGTCCTATCACTGTGGGGGAGATGTCTCAAGCCGTTAATAGATACAGTATAAAGCAGAGGTTGCCCATAGCAACAACATAGTTTGTGTCTTTAGTGCACCCCTAATGAAGCATAAAGAAAATCAAACGCATTATGCTGGGATTATAGCTGCAAGTCATGTATCATTTAGTCTGTCCCCCTCTATCCATGGCCACGCCCCATAACTATGGCCACACCCCTTTTCCATATGTCTACCGACTTCTGCCCTTAAAATGTTGGAGGGTATGCCCTACTACAGTCCATGAAGACTGAATTATACACGTGTCCTGCTTCGCTCTGTGACCTCTAATTTCCCTGATTCTCAAAGGTTGTTAATTAATTGCTGAATTTTAGGAAAATCCCTGACCCTCACCTGAATCTCTGCACTACCTGTACATTAATGAATCTGCCCATGGTAACGCTACGCCAGGGAAAAATTATTCTGTTTAATTTAATCCTGAAATCTTGTTTAGTATGACACCCGACTACTGACGGCAAGTCTAGGGAAGCTTTGGGCACAGAAATGACATTACCCAGAATTGTTCTCTCCCAGCACTGCCAATCACAATGCCTCATAGGAAATTACAGCAGTTGTCAGACTCTGACAACCATGAGATGCCTGTTAATGACAGTGAGAGATCAAGGTCTGCACAATGGTGTGGGGACGTATTGCCATAGTACTCTTATATACTGTCGGCGCAAATTCTCTTTCAACAATGAAACATGTTAAAAAAATATTGAAGTTACATCTTGGCCCGAATGGGGTTTGTACCAATAGGATTCATGTAAACCAGTGGTTCCCAACCTGGGGTACTAGTACCCATGGGGGTACTCTGCAGACTGTTTGGTGAACTTGAAAATAATATTGGTAATGTGAAAGAAAAGCAAGAAGTCTCCTGATGGTAGAAAAAGTCTTCTGATGCCATAGAGATTAATCACCGAACTTCACTCCGGTTCTGTCTGCAGCGCCCCGATTCCTAACCGCACACTTCTACTCCGCTATCGGAGACAGTACACAGCCAGCGGCCAGACATAGAGGGGCCCAATTCTGACCGCACACTACTCCACTACAGGAGACAGCACACAGCCAGCGGCCGGACACAAAGGGGCCCGATTCCTGACCGCACACTACTCCTCCGCTATCGGAGACAGTATTCAGCCAGCAGCCAGACACAGAGGGGCCCGATTCCTGACCGCACACTACTCCTCCGCTACCAGAGAGAGTATACAGCTAGCAGCCAGACACAGACGGGCCCGATTCCTGACTGCCCACTACTCCACCGCTACTCCTTAATATAAGGACACACGTACCGATCACTTCCACTCCATTCCTAGGTACAGCGGATATTTTAAATTGAGAGTAGGGGGTACTCATAAATGAAAAGCCAAATCAAGGGGTACGGGACAGGAAAAAGGTTGGGAACCACTGATGTAAACTAAAGTGAGAGCTGACCCGGCTGCCTACTGCGTAATGTTCCACAAATGGCTGAAACTGACCCATTCAGCTGTGTCTGGTAAATGAAATAAGACGCTGGACGGCAGTCTCCAAAGTGGCTGCGCTTTACGCCGTAATTCCCGCACTCGGCCCCTGTAATTGGAGTCATACATCCAGATGCATGTATTTTCTCTAGGCCTAATCGACCTTCGGGTCCCTGACTTGATACGAGGCGCCTTGTCGGAGTTCAGTCCTGTGCCCCCTGCCCCACCAAAGTTGGAGCGTGACTTTTGTTTCTGGAATGCTAAACAAGAAGTGTATCGCTCCCTGCGGGCTGCCCGAGTTCTTTAATAGCATTTCTTGTGTGTCTGCATTGATGTTCCCTGTTGGAGAACACAGGTCTGGTTTAGCCGAAGGCTCTTCATCTCCCAGTGCATGCTGTGCCAGTTCCGTAATCAATATCGCTCTAATAGAGTTAGTAGTCCTGCAGCCATACCTCTCCGCTGCTGACATGTACATCGTGACCTATGCCGTCAGTATTGACTTACTTGCGCATCGCTGCTGGATGGTATTCTGCAATTGGGGGGCAGGGGGGTGTAAACAACAAATACAACCATAGTCTGTTATGGATGTTATTTATTTCTTTTTTCAATCGTTTCCTTGTTCGGTGCTGAGAAGTCAGTTAGTGCTGTATTGTTGCATTGTGGGTCAGGCGCATTTGACATTGGAATACCTGTCATAGTGGAAGAGCAGAGACTCTGTAGATTAGGGGTTGATGGGTGACATCTGGCGCCTGCAGATACAAGGTGAGAATTGAGGACGTACACCCTATTTCTGCCCAAACCATGCATTCAGTCCGTGTTCCTACATACAAGACAACACTTGTATACAGTGCTGGGTGACGTGTGTTGTAAACAAAGGATAACAATAGTAAAATATGTAATAATGGTAGAATACAATTCTGCTATTGCCACAGTATCTGTTCTGCACAATACAGGGGTATTGGGGTTATATGGCATTTATTAAACCTCTACAGCACAGGTTCTCAAACTCGGTCCACAGGACCCCACATAGTGCAGGTTTTGCAGGTGTCCTCACAGAGGGGTAGATTTATTAAATTTCGATCAGGGGAATAAGCTCTATCCCCATGCGTTATGGCAGGGGATAGCGCTTCCCCTGATCTATGACACCCGCAATGCGGGTGTTAAACAGGCGGTGGTGCGGGGCAGGAGGCATAGTGTAGCAACGTTATTTTAAAAAGAGCACCTGCGCCTTACTTTATGCATGATCCGGCGATGTGGGGCTTCATTCTTTATGGAGCCCCGTCCCGGATCGCCATCTTCTTCTGGCGCTGTGGGTCTCCTGCTTCATAGTCTGCGCCGTTTGCTGGTCTCCGGCGTCTTCAAATTCAAACTGTGCATGCGCCGGGTACACAGCATCCTCGGCGAACATTACCCGGCGCATGTGCAGTTTGAATTTGAAGACGCCAGAGACCAACAAGCGGCGCTAACCATGGAAAACTGCGCCGGTGACACAGCACCTGTCAGGAAAACCGGGGTGCATGCACAGAAGAATAGCCGGGGAGGAGCGCACACACGTTATGGGAGGATGCGTATCCCCGCCGGCTGGGGATAACGCACTCCCATAACGATGACCTAGGTATAAATAAATTTGGACAGACTGAGGGGTCGCTTCACCACGAAAAAGTGGTGAAGCGACAGTAGCTTCATAAAGAACGTTAGGCGCATGATGATAAATCTACCCCAGAATCACAAGTGAAATAATTAGCTCCGCCTGCGGATCTTTTAAAATGTGTCAATGAGCCCCATCCCTGGATCCGCCAATGACAAGTACTTAATTGAATGGGTCATGTTGGAGGGTATGTAGATAAGGGGGACTGAAAGCTTTCTATATCCACTGTGTTGCTAGGTGCAGTCTCCAAGCCATCATATTACTTCCTTTATCTTGGGTAATGTTCTTTTTATTCAGATGTTTGTTTGCTATTGTATTACGTCTGCCCGGATTACATTCTCTGTTGTCATCGGAAATTATATTATGTCAGCTGAGAACAAATACGAGGCGGAGGCCACTCAGCAGCGCCGGGTGATAAACTCGCCTGCAATATTTAGCAATAAACAATTACAATAAGGAGCCCTCATATAATCCTGACAGACTTAATTCCTTCCCTCTCTTAATGTAGCCACTGAGTGATGCAATTGCAGTTCATGAAAACATGTTCTTCACGGTAAGATTTAAAGATGAATTATGAAGGTGGATACAAATGATGCCGTTACCACATACATTAAAAGCAAATTACAGCCCCAAGACAGATAACATAATTATGCTGCTGCCTGGGCAGATAATCAATAAACTCCAAAGTACGGGCAAAATAATTGAAAAAGTAACTTTCAAGTGGTTAAAATGCCAGCACCAAATATAGCCTCTCGGTAACAAATAGTTTGAATAAATGCCAATTATTGTATCTGGGGTTGTCAGGCCAGATGGACTGTAATAATTCATCATTTGTTACACAACATAAAGGTAATTGAGTAACCCCTGTATGTCTGGGGGGGCTGCGAGCTTTAGTACACAGCGCTGGTTTCTTTGGACCATAAATGATGTTATAATGGATCACAACAGCGGCAATAGCACAAACTATTACCGGAACTGCGCAAAATAAAAAATGACCACTAAGTAATTTCATTAGATATATATTAACTAATAATTCAATACACCTCACACAAGGCTGCATTCAATATACAATGACAGGAAGGGCACCAGAATAATTCTACGCTATTAGCACTCATTAGCATAGGCGAATCTAGAATTATGGTAATGGGTGGTCCCAGATCTAGACATAATAGCAGGGGGACCTTTGCGCGGCGTAGCCGCGCGTCAAAAAGGGGGCGTGGCATCATGGAAAGGAGGCGTGGCATCACAAAAAGGGGTGTGGTATTACACTTTAGACCATACACAGTAATACCCATTACACATAAAGCCACACGCCATAGTGCCAATTACACATAAGGCCACACACCATAATGCCCATTACACATTGTGCCACACATCATGATGCCCATTACATACTATATAACAAACCGTAATGCCCATTACATATTTGCCACATAAGTGCTGCTTGCCTACGTGCTCATTGCTAGGGTTCTTGCTTGATGGCACCATAGTACCCATTACACATGATGCCTTACACCATAGTACCCATTACACATGATGCCGCACACCATAGTACCCATTACACATGATGCCGCCCACCATAGTACCCATTACACATGATGCCGCGCACCATAGTACCCATTACACATGATGCAGCACACATAATGTCCCTTACACATGATGCTGCACACATAATGACCCTTACACATGATGCTGCACACCTTAATGCCCCTTACACATTAAGCCACACATTATGCGTAATGCCCCCACATACCGCCACTTGTAGCGTCCCTTAAGCAATGCCCCCAAAAGTGCCACTTACTGTAAATTTTTATATGAGCCTTCGCTGCTGCTGCAGGGAGAGATGGAGAGCGGTGCAGCTGCTTCTATGGGGACAGGAGCAGAGCGCAGCACAGAGCACGCTCCCACTCCCTTCCTGGTGTCCCCTCTAGCCAAGTGGACATTTGAAATATTGTGTTGTGCGTGACGTCGGGGAAGCACGCCGGGCGCCGGCACCACATGATTAAAGGGGGGCGGGCTGAGGTGAAAGCAGGGAGAAGAATTGGAGCGGAAGCTGCAGGGGTGACAGTCATTGACAGCTGGGCAGAGAGAAGGGGGCTGCCCGGCTGTATTCAGAGCACTGCAGGTCATGGCTGTTTGAAATAATACCCCATTCACAACAGAAAATGCAGGGATTAACCTGGGAATATGGTCCCAGGATCATGCAGGGACTTTCCCAGGCTGACCCCTTATACACCAGCTTAGTCCCTGCATTTTCTGGTGTGAGGGGGAGAGACAACCACTCCCCTCTCCCTACTCCCCTTTAACCAACCAGCTATATCTTCGGAACCAACTGACCCATTTACATGAGACCAGTATCATATTGAAGAACTTTTGAGTTGGCTTAGAATGATTTTGGTCCCGTGAAACTGGGCTGGTTGGTTCCAGAGAAATCTGCCCCCAAAGAACATAATCATGAAATTACATTTAAGAAATGAAGAAAACGGTTTAACCTCAATATCCCTGGAACCAATTAACCCATATGGATCCAGCCTGGTATCAGATCGAAGGCGCAGCGATTTGGGTTCGACTGAGATCAACCTCGAGCGTCAGTGATGCCGAAGGGGGAACTGACAGCCGTTGAACTGGGTGGGGGTCGGAATTAGCGGGTCCCATGTTATCCTATAGGGAAAATGGTCCAGCTTTGCCTGGCAGTATCTCCGGTTCCCAGGGGGCTAGGGACATGGGGCTGGGCTCGTTGGAAAGCCCTATCCCTCAGCTACAAAATGGGCTAATTGGTGGTCCTGTGCACCCCTGGACCACCCCCTAGATTCGCCTATGCTCATTAGTACTTTCTGTGACCTCAACCTTAGGAGAGGCCAGAGCCAGGGTCAGACTGTCCCACTGGAGTAGAGGGGAACCTCCGGTGGGACCCCGTGGTTGGGTTGACCACATCAGGCTTGGCTAGGCTCTGATCTGGATTGAGGCCTAGTAGGCCGAGAAAACTGAAGCCTAAGCAACTTATGATGGACACTGGCACCCAGTGGCGTAAGTTGTCTGGAGGCAAGATAAATAATGGTGCCCCCCCCCCACACACACACCACCTTATATAAATATACTGTATGTATATATGTTATGGATATTATGTGTAAAATAAAGAGATAGTGTGATGTCTACGGTCCTGCTAGGAGGGGTAGTCATCCACAAAAGTGATATCAATGGCTTTCAATTAACTGATACAAACTTGCAAGGAAGGAGAGGCGCCCTCTTAGGAGCAGGAGCCCAGCGGCAGATGACTTCATTGCCTACGAGAGTTACGCTTCTGCTGGCACCTTTCCAAGAGTTTGGATCACAGTGTGGCAGGAGCTGTAGGTGACCCAGCGGAATGGTAGACAGTGGTGACAGGACCAACTTGGCCTAAGCGGGTCATAGCTACATTATAGCAATAATCTGGAGAGGAGGAAGTCAGAAGAAAACACTCAATATCATAAAAGCTACCAATAAGATCCACAGGAACGTACAAATATATTGCGACCAACAGAAAGAAAGCACTTTTCCAATTTAATATAAGATACATATTTGCTGCTAAGCCCTAAGTGATGAATCATGCCTCTCTCCTCTGGGTAACCTTATGTATTTCAGGCCTTATCTGATCGCTGGCTTCGGAATGAAATATCTTCTTTTATTTTGTGGAAACCTAATGTGATGTAGTGTCATCTCAGGAGTCGCGGTGTTACCAGCATTGCTGCGTGGGGCGGCTGGCTCCCTGTATGTTTCAGATAACGCCAACTCGTCCGACACTGTTTGTTGTTTGACAGATTAGAGTTAAATACTCCGGGAGACATTGTGAGGAGATACAAAACTTATCTGGAGCGGAGAAGAAAGAGACTTTGGAAGTCGCAGTGAAGTTGTTAAATTGAGAAGTGCTATTGGGAACTCTCTTAAATCTCTCTAAATAGGGCTGCATCTCTAAATTGAATACTGCGCGGCGTATAAGAGACATGTTTCATATCGGGTCAGGCAAGGTGGAAAAAGCACTTATGTTTTGGTGAAAGCTATCTCCGCGGTAAGGCGGTGATGTAGTGTCTGATTCTAAGAGCTCATCTGATCCATGCTCCTCTGACGTGCGATTTATTGTTAATGAGTTAATAAAACGCCGGCGCTCTGGAGGCTGACAACCATGATGTGATGCTGACTTAGTTCCTTTATCTGGGATTTAATCAGATGTTAACCCCTTCTCTCCTCCCCACGCTTTTCACCTTTTCGCTCGGCCGGGTAAAGTGTTCTGCAAAAGTTCAACAAAGACAGATGGTATCAGCCGGGATGAGTGACAGCGCCCCATCTGGGGTCTCCAAGCAAGGACAAAACCTGCTGATCGAATCAGGGTATTTCCATCAGTTTAAAAGAGATTATTTCCTCTTCAAAGACAAATTTTTAATGTTGGCGGTATAGCGCAGAAGGTATCAACTTTGGGCTGTCATCCGGGCCACCTGCTGCACCAATACTAATCGCATATGTACTAACTAGCAGCTCTCCCTTTACGATGGCCGCTGGTCGCTGCCCTTAGGCTTTATGACCGCCTGTGCATGAGCAGAATAATACTACGGCCGTGGAGGATGCTGGGAGTTTGAAATGGAAAAGGTTGACACCTGACTCCTCCCATTGTGTCATGGGGGGGTTATTCGCCATCTACACTAAAGGGGCATGCACACGTAGAGATGTGTGCTAAGCAATTTTGCGAAGCTATTTAGGGTAGGAGATTTCCTGGTGTCCAGATCTACCACGGAGAGCACATACACATTTGAGCTAAGCGATTTTGCTAACCAATTTTGATTAAGCAATAAAATGCCGGGTAGTGATTCAGAATGAGAGATCTCGATCACTGTCTGTCATTCTGTAAAACACCTAGAGATTTGCAGTCACTTGCTAAGCAATTTGACTAGATTTTAACTTCATGCACTGACTTAGCAGGAGATAATTAATCACTCGGGGCATACACACGGAGAGATCTGTGCTTACTTTCTAAGCAATCTAGTCAGATTGCTTAGAAAGCAGAGGCGTAGGGAGGGTGGAGCCGGCGGAGCACGAGCTCCAGGCGCAGAGACATCAAATGGCGCCGGAGCCATGCAGCCCGCTCCCTCCCTGCACTTCCCGAGTCCCGACACCACTCACTAAAGCCACAGCGCGGGCAGCGCTGCCCGACTCTCCACCCCCCCCTCACCTATGAGTGCAGCGGCAGCGCTGCCCGACGCCATTCAGTGAAGCCACATAGCCGCCCATCACTACCCCTTTTCACTCGCGCGGGCAGAAAACACAGCCCCGGGAGCTGCGTCTTGTTGCATTGATTGAGTGACAGGTTGCTGCTGGGGTGGCTGGAGGTAGGGGGCGCTGTTTACAGAGGCAGCCTGTATTTTCTGTATAGTTCCTCCCAGGCAGTGCTCACTGCTCACTGATCCGTGGCTGTGCTCTGTGAGAGAGCAAGCAAGCCAGGAGAGGGGAGAAACAGCTGCCTGTACTTTTATCTGACCAAGGCCAGGATGGTTTATGCTGGGGGGAGCCAGGGGTTGGTCCTGATGTTTGTTTGAGGGTGGAGGGTGTATGCTATGTTTACATATTGTGCATGTGTATGTATGGTACAGTATGTGTGTGTACATGATGTGTGTATGTATAATATGTGTGTGTACATGATGTGTGTGTTTTCCTGATGTATGTACTATATGCATGCATGTGTCTTTTGTGTACATGTGTGTGTATGTATGCTATGTGTGTACATAATGTATGTGTGTACATGATGTGTATGTAAGGTATGTGTGTACATGATGTATGTATGCTATATGTGTGTTTGTGTGTGTAAATAATGGATGGTATGTGTACATGATGTGTGTGATTATGTATCGTGTGTGTGTGTGTGTGTATGTAGGTTATGTATGTGTATGTACTTGGTGTGTGTGTGTGTGCGTGTATGAATGGTATGTATGTATGAACAGAGCAGCGGATCCCCCCAGGGCTGGCACTGGAGAGCAGGGGATAATGAGGCAAGCAGCGGCCAGTGGATGGACCAGTAGCTGAGCAGTGGTTGGTGCTGAGGACCAGGAGACCCACAGATGCTGGTGAGAAGACTTGCCTCCCATACACTGTTCCCCTGTCACTTCATCCCAATTATCTCACTCCCTCTTGCCCCTTATCACAGCCCCTCCATCACCTCACCCTCTCTATTGCCCCCTGTTGTCTCACCCCCTCTCAAGTAACCCCTGGTCACCTCACCCCCCCCCCCCCATCACCTCACCCCTTTACCCAACCAAGCATCTCAACCTCCCTATCACTCCCCTGTTGCCTCACCCCCTCTCACCTAACCCCCTTTCACCTCTTCTTCATCACCTTACTTATTCGCCCCCTGGCACCTCACCCTGTTCTCACCTCTCCCCCACACCATCTTTCCTCTTTTTCGCTCTCTTCCCATCCCCTTTTCTCTCTCCTGTTCTCCCACCCACTCAGTCACCCTCTCTCTTCCCTGCTGCCCCCCCCCCCCACAGCTGTCTCCTCTCTCCTTACTCTCTCCGACCTGTCACCTCTCTTTCTCTCAACCCTCACTCACCAACCCCCACCCCATCTGTGGCTTTATGTGTAACGGGTATAATAAAGTTTGCTAAATTGTGCAATGGGCATTATGGTGTGTGGTATATTGTTAGGCTGCGCCCCCCAAGAGCCCCGCCTACTACAAATCGGGGGGGGGGGGCATAAAACATGCCTTTGCTCCGGGCACCGTGGCACCTAGCTACACCACTGTTAGAAAGTAGCACAAAATCGCTCAGTGTGTACGCCCCTTAAGCTTCTACACAGTAACTGCAACCGATTCTCCCAGGCTCGTTAGATCGACACCTGGAGTCGCCTACTTCTGAGTAGTCACAATCCTGGAACACCTTGTTGGTGTTGGCTAATTCCATGAGACATGGACTCCTCTCAAGATGGTCAGTGGAGATATATAATATATCCTGAGCTGAACAGGGATGAGTTACACTGTGTAACCCCACTCCATCCACCCCACCATTGTCCCTAACCTCACTTCTTCCACCGCACTAATGTCCCTAACCCCACTCCATCCACCCCACCATTGTCCCTAACCTCACTTCTTCCACCGCACTAATGTCCCTAACCCCACTCCATCCACCCCACCATTGTCCCAAACCCCACTTCTTCCACCGCACTAATGTCCCTAACCCCACTCCATTCACCCCACCATTGTCCCTAACCACATTCCATCCACCCCACCATTGTCCCTAACCCCACTCCATCCACCCCACCAACGCTTAGTGTGGCTGTGCATTTTTTGGGGGGGTGATGTCAGCAAGAGGCCGGATATGCCTTTTCCCATCGTAGCCGCCGAGTAAGTAATCATTCCATGGTGAGCCTGTTATTATGAGTTTTGGGCATATTCTTAGGGCTGTGAATAGATTTGCAGCCAAACACATTCATTTGCAAGGTTGGAATTCACTGTTACTGGGTGACACCTGTCTGAATGCTGGCCGGGGTCATGTGACCACGTCTGAAATAGCCCCAGTGTCTGGTAATTGGTCTTCAAACCAGTTCTGTAAAGCAGTCATTTTACTGTCATCAGGTGCAAAAGTCTTCACACCGATGTGTACCTTGAGCTCTGGGAAGAGATAGAGGGCCTTATTCTAGTTCACTCTTAGAGGTAAATTCCTTCTCAAATGGACAAAACCATGTGCACTGCAGGGGGGGCAGATGTAACATGTGCAGAGAGAATTAGATTTGGGTGGGGTTTTTCTTCAAAGTGAGATCTTTATTGCAGTGTAAAAATAAAGCAGTCAGTATTTTCTCTGCACAGAAACAAAATAACTCACCAAAATCTAATTCTCTCTGCACCTGTTACATCTGCCCCCCTGCAGTGCACATGGTTCTGTCCATCTGAGGAAGAATTTTCCTCTAAGAGTGAACTAGAATAAGACCCTGAATCACTACTACTCTACATTTTTCACCTTTTATTGATTTTGCTGTGATTATGGGGAAAATTTATTAAAGGAAATTTGTAAAAAAATAGGTGTATTTGTATCCAGAAATACACTTATTTTTGACATTTACTATCCCGAAAATACGGCAATTCGTATTCGTATTGATGTGCTATCAATACGAATACGAATTGCCGTATTTTCGGGATAGTAAATGTCAAAAATAAGTGTATTTCTGGATACAAATACACCTATTTTTTACAAATTTCCTTTAATAAATTTCCCCCTATAATTCAATATAATGATTTTCATAAAAACCTTTATATTATAAGTGATATAAAACGTATAGGGTTCTCATTTGTTTCAGTACACGGATTCCTCCATTTAGCTATTTTCTCAAAGTAACAAACCGTTGTCTTATGAGATCGATAACCAGACAACAAAAGGCTTAAAAAAATAAATAAATCAATTTTTCAAACAAATTTTTCCCTTTAGTCCAATCTATTGCGCAAACCGTTGTGAGCACGCAGGAGATTCTTATAGGGTTCAGATGGCTTTCTGTAATTACAATCCTTTCAATACATACTGTATTAAAATAATACAGGGAAGAAAAAATATATTCTTTTATTAAATTTCAATGAAGGAGTTTGGAGTAAAAATGTAATATTTGTGTTCTCGGCGAATACAATGAGATAGAAAATTGATTCCAGCTTTTTTTTTTTTTTTAATACTAAAATTAATAGATTTTTCCCGAGCTCGTTACGGCTTTCAGAAATGTGCGACTGATCCAAGTAACTGTAACAATAGGCCGGTGATGTGTTTAGAAGCTGCTGTCATTTTTTGGAGGCTATTTAAATGGCCAGTCATTGTGAATGCACATCATCCGTGAAATGTTATTCTTTTCACATGCTGTGGCCTGATCTTGCTGGAGAAGTGTGCGGGTTGTGGTGTCACACAATGTACACCTGATAACGTGAAGGGTTCGGTCCAACCTTTGTGACAATTAGTGGCATGGGATAATATGTATATAACTGAAGAGATGTTGATGCCGGAGGGTGACGGATACCTTTAGCAGAGAGAGTATAGTTATGTTACCGTTTGGTAGTTTTACCATTTCTGTTGGTGTCTTGTTGTATTGGCCTGCTTGCTAATTGCAGCGTCGACACACACACGACACAAAGCAGCTTGGGGTGCCGACTTAGGAGGCCCGCCAGCATGGCTGCCGGGGTCTTCCACCCCATATTCAGGTTCCTATTGCCTCTGACCTACCAGACCCTTGTGCCTGTTCCTGGAGAAAACTTGTGTCATTTTGAAATAACCAACAGCAACAAACAGAAAGGAGGTTAAACATACTGTAGATTCATTGGTTGCTTTGGGTAACGTCTCCCCTTTATCTCCAATGCTTGATAAATCTCCCCCCCAAGTCTGACACTGAAGCCATGTAAGTTAGACATACAGACCACTGTAACTTGTACTCAGCTCTCCCCTCTGTATTCTGTTGGTATCAATACGGTGTGTATCAGAGGGGGAACCATTGTCCAGGTCAAGGGTGGGCAATAAGCACCCCACCAGCTGTTGATGAACTACCCATCCCAGCATGCCTTGCATCAGTTTCAGCATGGCCAAATAGCAAAACTAAGGCAAGACATGCTGGGATGTGTAGTTCATCATCAGCTGGAGGGCTGCTTATTGCCCATCCCTGGTCTAGGTCAACACCAAAAGGTCGAAAGGCAGTAAGTTGACATTGAAAAAATGTAAACATAGTTAAACGTTCAACATGGAAAAGGTCGACACGCTTCTCATGCACACTTGTATTTTGTTATAGGGGGTTCCAATGTTTCCAGTGTCTAGGTAGAAAGCCAACATTTTACACCTTATGGTTGGCAAAAGTTCAACAGGGTCAAAAGGTCAACATGACAACAAAAGGTCAACATGACACCCTGTTATGACATTTGATAAACATACAAACACAACACACCCGCTCTAAGCTGAAGGCCTGACCTTATGGTTCATAGCCTCAGACACCCAATATAATATAACACATGTATTCATATATACAGTAGGAGTTCATTAGCTAAACAAGAAACATTTACTGTGAAACAAAATGCATCAAATCAACAATGTGTATCATGCCCCTTTCCCACTGCAGCCTTAAAACGGTATTTTGCCGATTTTTGAGGGCAAAATACCGTTTAAGGCTGCAGTGGGAAAGCACCAGAGTTGAAATACCGTTTAAAGTTAAACGGTATTTCAACCCGTTTTCAGAGCAGGGTTTTGCACGGTAATCTACCGTTTAAGATGCAATGGGAATGCATCTTTAAACGGTAGAGATGATTGCTGATTTTTTTCAGCAATCATCTCCGGGTGTGTACGCTGCCGGGCTGAAAGATTAACCACTTTCAGCCCGGCGGTACGCCCCGCTGCCCCCCGCCCCCCCCCTCCCCCTCGCCCCCGTCCTGTTATACCCCTTTTACACCTTTTACACGGGTCCCGTGTAAATGGCGGTGTACATGGTCCCGCTGCGGGTGCAGGCACCCGCAGCGGGTCCACAGCGTGCAGCGCTGGGCAAGATGTGCCCAGGTGCTGCGGGAGCAGGGGGGTCCCTGCTGCTGCTGAGGGGAGAGGGGGTACCTGTCAGCCTGACACGGCGCTGCCGCTGCTGTATCTCCCCCCCGGCGGCCGCTGCCGCTGCTGTATCTCCCCCCCGGCGGCCGGTTCTTGCGGCGGATGTACAGTCAGTGTCGGCGGTCCCTCTGGCGCAGGGGAAATAGTACTTATTTCCCCTGCGCCAGAGGGACCGCCGACACTGACTGTAGATACGCCGCAAGGACCGGCCGCCGGGGGGGAGATACAGCAGCGGCAGCGCCGTGTCAGGCTGACAGGTACCCCCTCTCCCCTCAGCAGCAGCAGGGACCCCCCTCCTCCCGCAGCACATGGGGACAGCTTCCCCCCTCTACCCCCTCCAAGCTGCCTGTCTATCCTTGTTGATAGATATCTATCTATCTATATATATATATAGATCTATATAGATATATATATATATCTATATAGATCTATCTATATATATATATATATATATATATATATATATATATATATATATATATATAGACATAGATCTATAGATCTATATATATATATAGACATAGATCTATAGATCTATATATATATATATATATATATAGACATAGATCTATAGATCTATATATATATATATATATATATATATATATATAGACATAGATCTATAGATCTATATATATATATATATATATATATATATCTATCAACAAGGAAAGACAGGCCTGACCCATTGTCACAGGCACTAAACGTTTTGAAGAGCTAAAACGTTTTACCTGCAATGGGAATGGTACTTAAATGGCATTTGAAACTGTAATCTGCTGCAGTGGGAATGCTAAATACCATTTAAGATTACCTTTAAACTAAAACGGGTCTGCAGTGGGAAAGCAGCATCACACATTCAGTAGAACATGGGATCACATATTGAATAACAACAGTTTTGTTCATTTCTGCAATGAATGCCTCATTGGATCCATTCTATGTGACATTGGTTACTGAGATTGTTGTTTTACAGGGAACATTGTATCCTTGACAACACTTTAAAATATTGGAAACATTAAAACCACAATTAAATAATACAGAAGGTTTGGTGGTAACGGTCTAAACCGTCCTCGATCTCAGCTAATTACTTATGATTTATGTCACAGATAACAATGAAAAATAAATGCAGTGAGTTTTTCAGCTTTCTCTACTTAATACGCTGGCCCCAGAACAAAGCGACTAGTTACTAGGAGGAAAATTAACCCTTTGTGAGAGATTTTCAAAATATCGGCTAAAAGTGACAGCATCGCTCACATTTGTTATATAAATTCAAATAAAAAAATGTTGTGTAAACAAAATGATGATGTTTCCTATATAAGGTAACGTTACAGGTCAATATGATGGACACAAAGGTTTGCTTGGCAATTTTCACACCAATTTTGACAAATTCACTTGGCACCCAAAGGGTTAATAAAGACATATCTCCAGAATCATTTCACAGATGGTTAATCATCATCACCATATCATCATCATCATCATCTCTAGGATTAGTGAGTGGAAAGAGCAATTGTACTGCAGGTGCGGAAATTCTACCATAGCGGGGAAAGTGCGGGCTCACGAATACATGTATGCACTAATACATGCAGCAAATGTCACACATAACGTGCCTTCAGTACAAGACATCCTAATACCTGCACATGGACCGGACTAAGGGCCCCATGTATGAGTGATCTAGGCAAGGGCGTAACTACCATAGGTGCAGCTGTTATGGGGCCCAGAGCTGAAGGGGGCCCATCTTTACACTCTAAGCCAGCTTTTGCTATGGGGGCCTATGAATATCTAGTTACGCCCCTAGATCTAGGTATTGGGCAGTATTGCAGCTGTCTGAGATTCCCCTGCCACATGTAGTTTACTTCTGTAAATACAGAGGGAGCCCTTCCCAGACAGCCTTCTCTGTATAGCCATGGTGAGCCAAGGCCTATTGTTCTCAGACGCAATACAATACATAGAACAATATAGTAGGGGATTAGCAGAGTAATCCTATTACTCATTTAAGGTGTTATTTTGGTTCACTCCTTCTGATAAATGGATGGACAAAACCATGTGCACTGCAGGGGGGCAGATGTTACTTTTGCAGTGAGTTTGATTTGGGTGAGTTATTTTGTTTCTGTGCAGGGAAAATATGGACTGCTTTATTTTTACACTGCAATATAGATCTCACTTTGAAGTAAAACCCCACCCAAATCTAACTCTGCATAAGTAACATCTGCCCCACCTGCAGTGCACATGGTTTTGTCCATCCTATTAAAGGGCTAGTTGAGGATGGCTCTATCTGTATTACACATCACATTGGGAAATACTCAGAACCCAGAAATATACTGGTCTCACCATGCATTAGTGGCTGATGTGGGATAACCCTAGTGGAGCCACATTTATGTGACCACTAAATGTGGCCGCTAGTTTACCAAATGGTATAGTGAGTGTCAGTGGCAAATGCAGGGGAAATTTCCAAATGTAATCCAAAATCTCCTACTCGGCAGGGCATTGGCGTAAGTACAGGAGTCTGGGGGAGCGATAACAGCTCAGAAAATGGGGCTTTTATACACTGTATACTGTATGGAATACAGTATTTTTTGATTTTTTACTTTTTTATTTGGTCAAAGCTTCAAGACAATACAAAATAGTAAATACAGTGCAATATATATCATATATATAAAAGAGTATAAGGGTTTACAATTCCAAAGAAACCTTATAAATCAGATAGTATACTGATGTAATACTGTATATGTAGAAGGAGATTATTCAAAGAATATTGCAGGATCATTAAGTAGAGAACGTTCTTCATACCAGAGAGTTGGAATACAGTATTGATATTTAACAGGACAGATGGTCTATAGTTCGGGCTCTTTCAAACATTTAAATAAGATAAATGGTCAGGAAAAGGTTAACCATATAATAAATAAATAAATACACAAACATAATAGAACCAGTACTGCACTTTCTAAGCTCACAATCTCCCACTTAATGGTAAGGCTCCTGTCTCTTCCCGATGGCAGCTACTATCTGGTCCATTGCAATGTTTGAGGGCAACCAGAAACCACCCCTACATTTGCCTATTGGTGTGGATCATAGTGTAGACAGTATCGAGACCAAAATTTAACAGGTCGACCATGAATGGTGGTCAGGCAAAGGTTGACATACAGTGGCAGATCCATATGTGTGGCTGCAGCACAGTCCGTAATTTATATAGGGGAGACACACCAACTGCCATTGAGTCAGTTTGGAATAGCAGTTGGTGCGGCTCCCCTATTTCAATTTTAAACAGCGCTGCAGCCCCGCCTCTTGAGCCAACATTGTCGACAAGGACAACATACATATGGATAGTGGTAGATGCTCAATTAGTTTTGTAATACCACTCAGGTGCAGGTGAGCTGGGGGAAACAATGGCCCTTATTCTGGTTGGTACGGTAATATCCGCGTGCGTTCGTGCCGCCGATGTTTTTGTGTCTGCGCATGTGCAGAGGCGTCTCTGCGCATGTGCGAGCGGGACGCACGGCCACATTCCGCATGAAATGTGTACACTAGGAACAGGGGGTGGAGAGGGGTGTGAAGGGCTGTTTGGGCTCATTACCATATGTTTACACCCCGCGTTTCATGGGCGTTCCCATGCAAACGCTGGGCGTACGTATGGTAATGCGGCCGTGACGCACGTGTAGGGGGCGGACATATGACATTGCCGGATGTCAGCTGCCCGCCCAGATCCCTGCTTTTGCACGGAGAAATGCCCATGTGGTCTGAGGTTGCGGGAGCTGCCTGGCCACTCGGTCCTGCATTCGATAGTCTGCGACCATCGAATGATGGGGGAGGTTCCCTGAGATGGAGGAGGTGTATTCATGAGAAATACACGTGCGGTCCGTTCGGACAGCTTCTTACCGCGTACGGACGGAGTTGGCGATCCGTATGGAAGGCGGGGTTTAGGACGCACGGTGCTGGCCGCACCCTGCACCTAGATATAGCACTAGGGACCCCCAATATACAGAGAAGCCTTGATGTGGCTTGGGGGCATAGCATACACCTGCGCAGGTATATGTAACCAATATCTCTAATATTCTATTATCATGTAGTGTTCTAGATTGGTTACTAATACTACTCAGTAAGCTGGGGGAACAATGTATTTTTTTACTGACAAGGACACTTTTTTGTGTCGATGTTGACATAGACTGTAGCTCATTTCGCTTGCCATGCTTTACTGTTCCCAATTGTAGTCCATGTGGACCATAAAGCATGAAAGAGTCCAATTAAAGACAAATTTATGAAAAACCCATGTCAACCTTTTCATGTATCAACCATTAGCATGCGGACCTATTGCTTGTGTCGACCTTATGTCAGTCTCGACCTAGTGCATGTCAACCTTGTGCCTGTCATGCATTCATGGTCTACCTATTGACTGCCGACAAAGACACTGTCAACGTATCACCCCGGTATGGTATAACTACTCCTTGGGTGCCAGTGTCAGAATTCTGCATCTGTAATACTTATATGGAAGTATGGAATATCTCTGCTTCTCTGAAGCTCGGGTCTTTGACTTGCCCCTAAATTAACCCCGACTGGCTCTTTGTGAAGCTGTCTGACATTCCCAAGGCAAATGCCTACTTTGCCTTAAGCAACTTTCTACTTGGCCCCAAGCAAATTCCTGTTGTGCTTTAAGGAACAGTTAAAAGACCTGACCTCTGTATCACCTTCACTTTGGCAGCATGTGTTAGCAAGAGGCAGAATGCGGACTGTAAGCCAGAGTGCGCTGTTACCTTGCGCGTCTCACCCAAACCACTTCCCCATCTGAACCGCCATACTCAGCAAACAGCGCTCGGATCCCCCGTTATTTATTGTTTTGTTACAACAGATAATTAAATATAATTAGCTGGGTGATTATCGTTTGCTGCTGAGAATGGCTAAGAATGCGCAGATTCCTTTTGGGAGCTGCATCCTATTTCTTGCATCGATGCTCGCTTGCTATTTAGAGAGAATATCCTTTTTCTATTTACTGCTCCAGTGATCTAGGCTAAGGCAAAGGAGTAAGTGTATTAAAATCACTCTGCAATAGTCTGTGAATAATTCCTATCGCACAGACAAAATATTGTGCTACCAGCTGAATACCTGACGTCCAGGACGAGGAGTCGCTTAGGACGGCAAGAAGTGTCGAATCAGAAGTGTGCGGCAGTGTATGGTATTCCCTGTATGTCTGCTGTACAATGGCAGGAAGATGGCGGCGATTAGCGCAACTCCTGAAATTCACCTTCCCAAATTTCTGTATACCCGCCATTGGCTCAGCAGTTAGGTAACCAGTGGTAACCTTAATTAACTACAAGCTTAATTTAGGTTAATACAGGTCAAGCATGTGGTTCAACCTCAGTTAAGCTTGTGGTTAGCCACATAATGGTGCGGTTCCCACCATAGACTTCTATGGGACTTTTCTCATCATAGACTTCTATGGGACTTTGTCACCATAGAAGCCTATGGTGAAAGTCGTGATTGGCAGCACTTCAGCAGGTAGTCAATCAGAGTAGCAGCACTACATGGGGCTCCATGATTAGCTGCTGGGTCTCCTTGTGACAGATGTCACATGGAGGCCGGCATTGGGCAGATGAGGTCATAGACACATAGATCTCCTACGTCCGTGCACATATTTTGTTTTAGTTTACCCTCTGGGATGTCTACTTTGGACCCTATCTAGAGTGGAATTACTTAGCATGTCTTTATTTTTTTTAGGTTACGGTGGATTTTACTGGACTACAGGACCTGAATGGCTACGGGATATAGATAAGTACGTGTGAGTATGTACGTAAGTGTGAGTGTTAGTGTGCGGCAGTGTTCAATAAACGTTTACTTTCTACAGTGTGTGTTTTTTAATACTTCTTTTACAGGAGCACTACAGGTACCAGCGGGTGCTTTAATGCCCCACATGCTGGTGCATTTGGCTGGGACCTGTAGTTTCACATCTAAAAGACAATATTATTTCTACATTTTAAACCTTCATGCTTTCATCTACCCACCCACTGCCCAGGGGTGCTGTGGATAGGCCAGGGGCCTTCAGCTCTGGTCTTGGAGGGGGCTCACCACTCCCCATTAATCCACAGCCAGGGCTGACTAGTTGTAGGGTAGGGGGAGTGTAATGCTATGGCTGTCAGGACCAGAATGAATGTGTCTCCTGCAGATGTGGCATTACCTCCCTGACTGGTAGAGCACGATTTCAATAATAGAGGGGACTCCAATGTCTTTTTACACACAGAAGCATTGAATGGTTCAGACTTCCGCAAACACGGCAGCCAAAACCTGTTCAATTTGAAAAGTTTATTTTAAGCTGAAATAATGGCAGAGTTTGCGGAAAGGAATGATTGTAAATACCAGTGTTGCCCTTGTACCTATGGAAAGTCCTGCAGAGTTTGCCCAATGAAGCATTGATTTGTTTGATATGTTTGAGAAAACTCTGATGGGCTCAGCGTTTAATAAATTAACAAGATACAATCTTGAACCAAGACGAATGATAGTAAATTTACCCCATACACCATAGGTTACCAACCTCGGTCCTCAAGGCACCCCAACGGTCCAGGTATTAAGTATATCCATGCTTGGCCACAGGTGACTTAATTAGTAACTCAGTCAGTCTGATTTAACCATCTGTGCTGAGCCATGGATATACCTAAGACCTGGACCGTTGGGGTGCCTTGAGGACCGCGTTTGGGAACCTCTGCCATACACTCATTAATTCTTATTTAGTGAACATTCTAGAAGATGGTCTTACTAGGCCACACCCATCATTTACCTGTCCACACCTGGCTGCTAAGAGGAGAGAGTCTCTGTTCCCCTTCCCTGTAAATTGTGGCTGCAACCAGGAATCCGCAGGATTTCACAATGTTAATAGCACCTGACACCGAGGCCCTTATTCAAATCTGATTGCAGTGCAAATTTGGTTGGAAAATGGGCAAAACCATGTGCACTGCAGGTGGGGCAGATGTAACATGTGCAGAGAGAGTTACATTTGGGTGGGGTGTGTTGAAACTTAAATCTATATTGCAGTGTAAAAATAATGCAGCCAGTATTTACCCTGCACAGAAACAAAATAACTCACACAAATCTAACTCTCTCTGCACATGTTGCATCTGCCCCACCTGCAGTGCACATGGTTTTGCCCATTTTCCAAACAAATTTGTTCTGCGATCAGATATGAATAAAGGCCTGAGGGTGGTCCAAAACTTTGTTTCACAATTTAATTTGTGGGACCCAAAATGTCCAAATCACAAAGAATTCCAACCCCAATTTGGTTTTGCATTTCTGGTCTCATCTGCAGATTACGGATGCCATAAGTACAGCTCATTAACACTCTGTAACTGGATGCTGAAATACATTTCTTTATGTTACTAATAAACCATAAAACAACATGATTGTTGTGTTCTCACGGGGAAAAAACAACTTTTCATCTTTCTTCCCTTTCATCTGCTACCTGGGAGACAAAGTTTCATTTTGCACAGATCACGGACAGATACTGAAGCGCATATCTGTACGTACCAGGGTACAATGGAGGCGTTTCATCTGTGAGATGTAATGTACACGTTTGGCTGTTTGCACATCTCTGATATAAAGATCTTGTCATTTTCTGAGAAGCCTCAGTCATTATCACACAAAGCTGCACGCCGTCCTAGTGCCACATACAAGCTAGGGGGACGGGGGACAGGGCCTGTCGCTGTAATGCTAAACACAATTACTTCCACAGCAGAATATCGATCATTAGCTTAATCCCAAGTATACATACATAAGTGTACAGTACATGCCTGTTCAATACATTGTTCTGGACAATTATCAATATTTTAATTGGTATCTGGCACCACTAAAATCTCTCCCCCCCCCCCCCCCAATGGCATTTTGGTAAAACAAACAGGTCAGTCTCCAGGCAATTTGGCTGGCTCCCAGTATTAACAGCTAAAAATGCCCCCCCCCCCCCCCAACATGTCAAGTATAAACTAGGGAGTGTGGCCTTTCTGCAAGGTGCCGCTGCTCTGTGTGGAACTACAAGTCTCAGCATGGTAACCTCTCTAATTATGATTAGAATACATACAGCATTTGGTGTCCACAGACTCTGAAGGTGCGTACACGGGCAAAAATAAATCGCCAGGTGTGCGCTCCCGTTTTCAGCCCCCTAATGGTCGCGACTTCCCCTGCCTCTTCTCCCAGCAGTGTGTCATTTTCATCAGCGACCATCTCTGGTCACTGATGAAAATGGGACACTGAGCAATATGATTGCTGAGCAATATATTGCTTGCAATATATTGCCAGCGATCATATCGCTCAGTGTGTACACAGTTTAAGAACAGATAAATCAGTGGCTCAGAAGACTACATGCACAGTAAACAGCATTCCCAAGAAGTCTATTCACCAAATTAGGATTTATTAGCATACTGGGCCAGATTCTCTAAGCTTCAAAAGTGATAAAATGGAGAGTGATAAACAGCCAGCCAATCAGCTCCTACCCGCCATGTCACAGACTATGTTTGAAAAATAGCAGGCAGGAGCTGATTGGCTGGTTGTTTATTACTCTCCATTTGATCACTTTTGAAGCTTAGAGAATCTGGCCCTTTGTCTCTAATGAGTAAAGATTTAAAGTCTCCTTAATTCTTGTCACATACTCACTGGGCATGATAAATATAACTGTTACACACAATACACTGCAGACATGCATAGCCAGATTAAGGCGGTATGCAGGGGATACTGTACCCCTGTTCCCCCTCTGTCAGGGGCCCCCACATTAATTTCAATCTAATATACATAATCCATTCCTCAAAACATGACCCATTCCAGAATGGACACAACCCTAAAATAAGAGGTGGGGCCTCGATAATGAAAACCTCATGTTGACCTTTAGTGGCGTAAGTTTATACCAGGCACATGGAGGTGAAACAGAAAGTGCTGCCCCCCAGTGGCTCCGGCTGGCACATGTGCTGACATCTCAGTGACCAATGGCACATCTGGGAGAACAGAGATTCCTTACTGCAGCTGAGTCTTGAGGGTTTTTAAATACAGCTCAAAGAGAGATAAAATGGAGTAAGCACCAGCCAACCAGCTTCTGCCTTAGATATGACAGTTATGAGCTAATTCATACATTACCCCTCACAATTTTATCTCTCTCCACGATTTGATAACCCCCCCAGCTAAAAGTTGTTTTATTATAATTAGTGCATTTCCTTTCTTTAAGACACAACAGTGGAGCTGTAGCTCTCTATATACACACTCTGATCTGCTATCTCACATCAGTCAGCAGGGACTGTAGAAAATCTCTATAAATGAGTGGAAAGATATCTATCCTAGTTCAGTAGCCCCTTTGACAGCTGAAGCCCGCAAGCTATTGCCTCCAATGTCTCTGGGAGCTGTGCCACCGTCAACCTTTGACGTTTTGCTTGTGTTGACCCTGTGCATGTCGACCTAATGACTATAGCACATGCCTACTGACTCATCTGTGCAGATGCACGTCTGCATCATTCGTAGTCACGTACACTTGGCTGTGGGGCATGCGCAAAGACAAAACATGCAAGATACCTGTAATCTCTGCATTGTCTGAGCTATTAAATGTACCCATGGAATACTTTCCCCAGATACCTTATTGTGATACATTTGGAATATATTCAGATTACTGTATCATGCACGATTATAATTAGGAGTGTGCACCGGGCACTATTTGTGTTTTGGGTCTTTATCTCTGCCCATGTTTTGGGTCTGGATCTGTTTCAAAACACCACCATCTCCGTGCTTTGTGTTTTTACAGTATTTTGAAAAAAAAAAGGCTAGAATCGCAATTTTTTTTTATATTATTTATTTTTGCTCCTACGCTATTTTTAACCTCAATAACATTAATGTCCACTCATTACCAGTCTATCCTGAACACCTCACACCTCACAATGTTTTTAGGCAAAAAGGTTGCACCGAGGTAGCTTGATAACTATGCTAAGCGACACAAGTGGGTGGCACAAACATGTGGCCCATCTAGGAGTGGGAACCCCATCGGCAGACAGAATGGCAGCAGCATAGGCGTGCGCAGATTGAGTGTTAAGGGTGCACAGGCACCTCCTAATGCTGTGCCCCCACCCTACACTTATTGCTGCTAGTAATACCAGCAATACCTTTTACCAAAGACTATTGATTTTTAGACCTGTTTTCCATTAAAATAAGCGCCCATCAATTAATTATGTGTGTTTTGCATTATTAATTGTATTACACCATTGTCATATCACTACATATCTGTGCCATCCAGATATGATTTTGACTTTATTTGCATTTACGGCTACACAGAGTAATTAAAAGATTAAAACTAAAATAGGCAGGATATAATGATGTGGCTGAGAGTTGTTTTATATTGTATTGAGTGCACGCCTGATTGGCGGTGTTAGACAGACCCAATGGCGGTGTTAGACATGCCCAATAGGTGGTGCAAGGCACACCTCTTTGACAGTGCACCCCCTAATAAAATGTGCTGCGCACGCCTATGGGCAGCAGTCTTATGCAGCAGTACCAATGGAATTTAATGTCAGTGCCACTGGACTGGCCTAGACAGCACTATCATTGGACTTTAACAGCAGTATTACTGGACTTATACAGCAGTACCAATGGACTGGATTTATGCAGCAGTATCACTGGACTGGACTATACAGCACTATCACTGGACTGGACTATCACTGGACTGGACTATCACAGCACTATCACTGGACTGGACGGTAGGACGGTGGGCGGGCAGGCAGGAAGGATGTGATGCCTCTTCACTCTCCATGTCTTGAATCAAGATGCCGACAGTCCGACCGCCCCTTTAAAGGGTCCGGATCTCGCGAGATCCAATGGCGGGATCTCGTGAGGTCTCGTGACCCGCACGCCGAGCCTGGGCAGGAATTCCCGAGCAGGCTCAGAAAGCATTTCAGATTGGGGGTGTGGCCGGATTCCCTTAATCTGAACCTGCTCATCCCTAATAATGCAAGGGGGTGATTTACTAAGGTAGAATGGACCGGGCGCTGGTATGAGGTGCCTCCAATTAAGTGTATTAGCAGCTGCCAAATAGTAGTTATAGTGGACCTCTAAGGAAAACCATACAAAACAAAGAATAGGCAGCGCTGTTAAGTGAAATAATAACAATTTTAAAGGGATTGCCTGAAAAATATTACATTTATTATATAGACAATAATGGTACAATAAAAACAATAAAAGCATAAATGAAAAATTGATCAGTATAAAATAAAAACTGCCAGTGAGGGTTATTAATCTCTTATTATCAATTTTTTATTTATGCTTTTATGGTTTTTTATTGTCTATATAATAAATGTAATATTTTTCAGGCAATCCCTTTAAAATTGTTATAAATTCACTTAACAACGCTGCCTATTCTTTGTTTTGTATGGTCATCCCTAAAAAGAAAAAGAAAACTTTTGTAAAGTCGGCATCCGGAGTTTGTTGCTGACTTGTTGCAATAGAAGATTTTCTTGTGGAACAATTCTTACAGTTGAGGTTTTATTACGTGAATTGCTCATTGGGGAGCGCAGGAGATGGGATTTTTACTCACTCACACACAGTCAGCCGGCTCGGTGACAGTCTCCACTTTTCCTCTTCTCATTCTAATTGAATGTGTTCCTAGCGATAAACCCAAAATGCTCGCTATTGGATTTGTGTTAACTAAATTTCCCCAGAGTGCCACAATCTCAGCTGATAATTTTATGGGGAAGTTTTTTTTTTTTTTAACAACTTCTTGATATTTTCCTCCTGGCACAAAGTGTTCGCTCTATGATATTTCCAGTCCCGCTACTATTTAGAACATTTTAATGTCCGTGTATCTGACAGTTTATGTCTTTTGTAATTTCTGCATCCTCAATGGTGTTTTTTTCTTTCCTCTGTTGCATTAAGTTGTGTGATTTGGATACATTACAGAGTTGTTACATTTTATTGCACTTTTACCATTTTGCTGGAGGATGTAACAGAACAACGTGCAACATGTGGTAGAGGGAAGGCGTCAGCTTGTTGTTTCGCGATACGGTCATTTGGTCTACAGTATATTGGTCGACAAGCATTGGGTCGACATCATTAGGTCGACATGGGGATAGGTCGACATGGTTCTAGGCCGACATGGGTCTAGGTAGACATGGGTTTAGGTCTACACAAGCATTAGGTTAACAGTGTCTAAGTCGACAGTCAAAAGGTCGACATGGGGTTTTTCACTGTTTTTTGAGCCGACATGTGCCAACACGTGGTGTTTCATGCCCTACCATCCACTAGGGCATGGTGGGAGAATAAAATAGTGTGCCGAGTGCAGCGAGGTACCGTGCCCGAAGCATTGGGAGCCAATAGAGCAATGCGAGGGGACTCGGTTCACTTTAAACTGTGTGCATGTCGAATGTGTCGACGTTCGGGTAAAAAAAAACAGTGAAAAACCCCATGTTGACCTTTTGACTGTCGACCTAGACACTGTCGACCTAATGACCTGTCGACCTAAACCCTTGTTGACCTAGAACCATGTCGACCTAATGCTTGTTGACCAACATGCTGTAGACCAAATGTTCCCAACCCCGTCGTTACACATGAGCATTCTCCATTGGTACCAGGGACTCCTCGGCATCTCCAGGATGCTCATGTTAAATCACAGGACCGAGACCCCAATATCCAGGTCCACATGGTGTAAAGATTACAAATGTCCCATGTGCAGACTAGGTCAACACTAACAAAAGGTCGACGCAAGCAAAATGTCAATATGCCAATGGTCGACACAACTTTTACCATTTTTTTTAAAGATGATTTATTCAGCATAGAGTGAGATTATAATAGCAAGCGAAGCGAGCCATGCGAGGGGAAGCGCTACATCAACTGAGGGTCTATGACCATCGACACCAAAAAAACATGAAAAACTTATGTCAACTTTTTGCTTATGTCAACCTTTTGTCAAAGTCGACCTAGTAAAACTGCCTGTTGGCTAATGGTGGTCGACCTATTGACCTAGACACTGTAGACCTTACAATCCACACTTATTGAAGTGCTAGAGAAAAGGGGTGTGATAACAGGGGGGAGGAGAACCCTACTCCAGGGAGCTTATATTGATATTGTTAAACAGTCTGATGGATAGACTCCAGTTTCTGGAGCCCCTATGCAGGTAGAACAGGTCCTGGCCCAAGTCAGTACAGGCTTTTGTTTGGGATCAGAAGCACCGCAAGGTGCGGGTCTCCACATATTTGGTAATCCATGTGCAAAAATAGGTGCATAGCATTAAAAAATTGCATCTATCCAATCAGCACAGATTACCATAGGCAAACACAGGGAGGGTTTCTGGTTGCCTGGAAACCCCCTCAACATGGCAAGTGCCTTATATTATGAGAACAATAGCACTGGTATATAATATGATCAGTAGAGCTGCCACCACATCATGCCGTTTAAGGGACAGAGCAGAGCTGCTGCACATGCCCAGTGTACCAGCTTCTTCTACCACATTTACTGTATGTGTGGATCAGAGCCCTCAATCATCGCAATAGACCAGAGAGCAGCTGCCAGGAGATAGAGACAGGAGCCTTACCATGAGAAGTGGGAGATTGTGAGCTTAGAAAGTGCAGTACTGGTTCTATGTTTGTGTATTTATTTATTAGGATATATTTAATCTTTTCCTGACCATTTATCTTATTTAAGTGTTTGAAACAACTAATAGTATAGACCACAGGTCTCCAACCTGTGGCCCTCCAGATGTTGTGGAACTACATATCCCAGCATGCCCTGAGGGTTTTTGGCATGCTCTTATAGGAAAAAATGTGGCAATGCATGTTGGAACATGTAGTTTCACAACATCTGGAGGGCCACAGGTTGAAGACCCATGGTAGACCATCTGTACTGCTAAATATTAATACTGTATTCCATACAGTATCCAGTGTATAAAAAGACCAATTTCATGGCTGTTTCCAGTCCTCCAGACTCCCATACCTACTACAATGCGCTGCAGAGTGGGAGATTTTGGATTACATTTGGAAAACACCCCTCTAGAAATCCTTCATTTGCCACTGATTACCAAAGTGAAATGGTGGTAATGGCGGGCAGCCGACCGTTTGCACATTCTGCTGGGAGGAGCAGATCGAGGCGATTCCAATGAAATGATAGATATTCCCCCCAGCGCCACTTTGCAAAGTCAGAATAACAAATTAATTATCCAGACAAAGGACTCTATAACAATACAGAATTTGTGCCTTTTGTTTTTGGCTCAACCCGCAGATTTCTGAAGGACATTAAAACAAGTACCAGCTGCTGCATGATTTATTTTTTTAATTTGGGATTTGTCTCTAGATTGATAGACAAAGCGTTATTAAATATTGCATGATTTATTTACTTGCAAACACCAACATTTATCAAACATCTGAAAAGCGCACCAACAAAAACGTCTGTAAAAATGTCAATTACGGCGGCGTGCCGCTTACACCTTGTACGTTTCCACCATGAAGAGGCTGAAAAATGAGCCGCACTTTATTTCATTTTGCAGAACATTTTGTTGTAAATCATTGGTTTATTGAGTTTGGAGTACACTGGTATTGACTGCGCTTAATATTCCACATAAATATTTATAGTGGTAATATGCAAAACATAAATACAGAGATGTCAGACTGCGCAGCTAACAAGCCCAGCAAGCTCATAAAATACAATAATGAGATTACAGGGGGCTTCACAGCGCCAGGTGCTGGCTGACGGAGGCGCAAACCTTACCGACCGCTACACTTGTATCATCCTGCGCGTCGTATATCTTCTATGTGACTAATTACTGTACATTCAGATCATTATCCTCTCCAGAGGTCTGCAGGACGGGTGTGGATCATTAGATTGACCACTATTGGTCGACAGGCAGACAATTGACACATAAAAAGTTTGCCGTGCAATTTGTCGACATGGTCAAAAGGTTGACACAAGCAAAAAAATGACATGGAAAAGGGGAACATGGGTTTTTCAGTTTTTTGTGTCTATGTCGACATATTTTGAAATGAGCACCGTATTAGTGTACCGCTGCGCTCACCATGCTTCGTGCCCGGTCCCTCGCTGTGCTTGGCACACTATTATATGCCCCCCCATGCCCACTGGGAAGTATGAACAAGTCGGTTTCATTGAAAAAAACATGAAAAACTCATGTTGACCTTTTTCATGTCAACATTTTGCTTGTGTCAACCTTTTGACAATGTCAACCTAATTCATGTCGAGCTTTTTCATAGGTTGATCATCTGCCGGTCGGCCAGTGGAGTAGCTACCGTACGGGAGCCACCGCGGCTGCTTGGGGGAGCAAGCACCAGTGGGGTGCCGCCGGTGCTCATCAGGGCACACTGCTCAGAGCCGCCCCCCTTACCCCTCCGCATGCCATCGCATTCCTGCCCAGGGGCAAACGCAGGATTTTCAGAAGGGGGTTTCCAGAGGGGCGGAGCAAAGCACGGAGATGGACACTTAGGTGACCCAGTATATGCCGGGTCAGTTAAAGTATTATAGATAGACCAAATGTATATAAATAATAATTATATATATATATATATATATATATATATATATATATATATATATATATACATACAGGGGCGTCAACAGCAGTGTAGACCCCTGGGCATAGCAATGTATTGGGGCCCCTACCGATCCTCCAGCGGTAGGGGTGGGGGAAGGTTTGATGTCCCGCGGGTGGCAGGGGGTATTATATCAACCGCTCAGCATGTAGGGCCTGGATCAGTAATTTCCACTGATTACCCCTTTACTGCACAGATGGTGGGAGAAGGGGGCATTGGGCTGAATGAAGGGGTCCTGATACATAACTTCCGGGGTGGTAGAGGATGTTTAATACGCAGAGGAGGGGTGTATAGTGGAGTGGGCTTATTATCCATAATTTTCTGGTGGGAGGACAGCTTGCTTGACTGCAGATATCTCCAGTTCCCGGAAATAGATTTCTAAGATTTTAATGGAATTAAAAACTAGAGAATCCCACCTACCAAATGGTATTGGGCACTAGGGGATCAGAGTTCAGGAGGCAGAGCAATCTGCCAACGAGGATATTAAACTACATACCAGGTGTGTGGAGCTGGAGCAGTAACCAGCTGCTGGAAGGCTGATATCTCTGGTTCTGGGAACAGTAGAGACAAGCTGCTAGTGTCCATCAAACGGGGAGACCCTCAGAAAAACTCTAAGTCAGACAGAACCTGAAATATCTGACTGGGAATAGCAATTAACAGGCTTGGATGGGGACCACTGCTTTGAAGTCAGATATCTCCGGTTCCCAAGGGCCGATTTTTAAAATTCTTGTACCTATGGAAAGAGGGGACCCTCAGCTTTCAGTATAGTGCCCTTAGACTCCAGAGGGGGGTTTCTGGGTACTCATAAACCCCCCCTGCGTGCGCTACTGCTGCCTGGTCCAGCACCGTAGATATCCTCCTGTCATGTAATGAAAAATTACACAGCAAAATGGCTGCCCCCGTACAGCAGACAGTTTTTTAGGAATGTTAGAGGAGGAGGCGGCCTCCTCTGCTATTAGGGGGCAGCTATTTTGCAGTGTAATTTTTCATAACTGCAGGAGACGGAGCCAGGAGGATATCTGCGGTGCCGGACCAGGAATGCGATGCAGAGGGGTAACTTTACTTGGGCGGGGGCTATGGGGGGGGCGACGTCATATGCGCAAAGATATGAGTTACGCCACTGCTGTCGGCCAATAATAATCTGGGCACAAGTCACATGTCAGAACTGTATGCATGCTGTGTATCGACAACCGGTCAGTGTGCGAATTTGCAGTTGTGCGTTCAGGTCTGTTTAAGACTCGTAATGTGGTGCACAACCAGCGGTGGGGTGAGGTGCCAGCCGATCTTGGTGGTTTCTCATTTACACGGCATGGTTTTGTACATGACTGCCCCTTTGTTTGGCCGGCTTGATGACGCAATTATGGTGCTCCCACGGCCAGCGCACATTCCATCTTGGCCAGAGGCGTATGGACTAACGGTGATACATATATGGATATATATTGTTTTATTTACGTTTGCTGACCATAAATTATTATTCCTACATGCATTTCCCTATTTTATAGCCCCCTTTGGGAAGGGGAGGACCAGGTAGAATCTTGGGTCCTGGTACACTGATCCGCAACCATCAGATCGTTTCTGTAGGGATAATAGATAAGTAGAAATGGTTGTATGTATGCATAGAATTTACCAGTCATTATAATAGCTCAGCACTATTATAATGTTGGTAGTTTCTGTCTATGAGCAGGGTAATCCTGTATACAGGGAATTATTAGCCCCACACATACTGTACCTACAGTAGGCCAATCACATGTTATTCCCCTATTACCCCTTGCCATACATTATGTTTCTGCCCCTACATCTCTCTCCCAACTTCTCCTCCCCTCAGAATAGCATTTTGCATACACCCCCCCCCCCCTTCGGCTGGTATTGGCCATCTCCCACCATGGCGGCATGTCCCTATTTCTGTGTCATTTACTGTGTGATAAAAGCATTGAATCACATACACTGTATAACCAGCCATATTGTGTGGGGAATACAGCAATGGGGAGATAATGCAGATACACCATCTGTAGAATCACAAATAAAAGTAAAGGCTCAATTAGCTCTGAGCAGTGAATCCTGTAGCACAGATATTGCAGATTACCACAGTGCCTCCAGCTGTCCCCATTACAGCAGGACAGTCCCCCTAATTGGTCACTGTTCCACCAGAGGGTCGCAGTGTTCCTCGGTGGGGAAGAGGGGGCAGTTGAGGAGCAGCTGGAGATCACTAAATAGATTTAGTCTAGCAGTGCAGGGAGGGGAGCCGGGCTGCCTACCTTCTCAAGGTGTGCTGGGCACCCCCCCCCAAAAAAAAAAAATTCTGAAAATGGGGGTTGTAGTGCTTGGTCGTGCAGCACATGATGCCCCGCCCATCCAACCGTAGACCACCCCATTTATCCGGGCTCGGCAGCTCCCTGTCTGCCAGGCATGAAGAGTTGGAAGGTATGCGACAGTGTTGACGTATAACACTATTTCATGCATTCCCCATGCATACCCACACCTCAAGAACTGCAAATCAAAACTTAAATGTACAGACTTGCACCTAATGGGATTCCCCCCAAAAGGGTTGTGAGGGAGGCAAAATGATGGACCCGCCCCCTTTGACATAGGGGGTTATTCTGATTCACTCGGAAAGGAGGTTATTCTGATTCACTCGGAAAGGAACAATCACTCTCTAATGGACAAAACCACATGCACTGCAGGTGGGGCTGATGTAACATGTGCAGAGAGAGTTAGATTTGGGTGGGGGGTGATATCTATATTGCAGTGTAAAAATAAAGCAGCCAGTATTTACCCTGCACAGAAACAATAAAACAGCCAAATCTAACTCTCTGCACATGTTACATCTGCCCCACCTGTAGTGCATATGGTTTTGTCCATTAAATAGTGATTGTGCCTTTCCAAGTGAATCAGAATATCCCCCATAACGCTGTAGATTACATCATAATTACTTATTGACTGTCATTCTAGGCAATGTATATCTTCTATGTCACACCCTGAGTAAACAGATCAAGTAGCAATAGATAAAGTAGCAGCCAATCAGCGCCTAACCGCCGTGTTACAGACTACATTTTAAAAGTGCCAGAAGCTGATTGGTTGGTACTTTATCTCTCTCCTATGGTTTTTTTTAACCTTTTTGAAACTTTTTACAAAACTTTTCCATTGTAAATGACTGCCCAGAGCTTTAACGGCTGCTGTCTCTTTTTGTTAAAACTCTTTTCCTTCAAGTCAGATGTCAATGTATTTTGTATCTGATGATGGATAAGGTGTACCGCAGAGATGATGCCTGATCATACCGCTAATACGCATTAGACGCTAGCTATATATTGATTAAGCAATAACAGCGAGTGCCATACAGTTCTTCCCTTTGTTGCTACAATAGAATGAGAGCTTTCTCCGGACCTGGAACACATCTCATCTTTCATTGTTTAAAAACAGCTAATGTCTAATTCTCTGTTGCATAATGGGTCGATATTCATAATGTCATCTCATGGCTCAATACACTAACTTGTTAATGGATTGAGCTCTCCGCTGGCAGCAGGGGAATTGTCTGAAATTTAATTTTCACTTAATTAAGCATATTTGGGACACAATAGCACATAATGGTCTCATTGGAAGGGAACACTTGAACATCAACTTTTAGGACTGATCGAACTCCTGGATCTTTCATGCATCACACTACAGGTTGTATAATGAGCAATCTGACCAGGCATCATTTAACTGTCTATGTACATAATAGCAACCGTACCTAAGTAATAAGCTGTAACTAGACTTACAGTATTCTGTGCAAGAAGGAGAGTTGCCCCGCCCCCTATTTTACCACTAGTGACATATGGCCATAACCTTGTGGGAAAGGACCATAGTACTGATCCCAGAGATAGCCCATTCTATTCCCTTCCCATATTTAACTTCAGAGCTATTTTCTTACTTAATTAAGAAAGCCTTTATTAAAAAAAACACAATATACTACTATATTCAGGATTTGAGCCCAAAACCTGTTGCATTACAGTTAAACACCCTACTCATTGAACTATTTGATCCTGAATTTAAAAAAATAGTAGTGTGCATTCATAATTATCGCATATGCACTAACATATGCAATAATTATGGCAAAGGACAGCTCTTGCGTTAAGAGCTGTCCTTTGCGGTGAGAGTCAGCGGGTCCCATGGGGACCCGGCAGCTCTCCCCTACCTCCCTTAGCCGGCGCTGCTGCTGTGCCGGGCTCTCCTCCTCCATGCACCCGGAAGAGGATCATAGTACAGGGAGGAGGAGGTCACAGGTTCGGGCAACACAGCTCTGTGCTGCCCGGACACAGGTGAAGGGGGTTGGTGGGGGGCGGTGCAGGGCGGCGGTGGGTCGGGGCGGCGGGGGGTCACGTTAGAAGCCCATAGGCTTCTATGGGGCATCGCCAGATTTTTCTGGCGATGCCCCCTGCCACGCGATAACCCGGCGGGGAATGCTTAGAGCGTCCCAAAATGCGGTAAAAACATGATAATGGGATTTTTACCGCATTTTTAGTTTAGAGAATCTCTACCAGTGACATGTAGGGCTAATGCAGTGTGAAGTTACCATGGGGGCATAATCCCCTGCCAGACACTTGGCTAATTATAAAAGACTATGAGGCACATGTGTTAAGCCTGGTGAAGTGATAAAGTGGAAGGTAATAACACACCAGCCAATCAACTCTTAGCTGTCATCTTTCAAATAAAGCTGATTGGTTGGTGAGTCATCACCGCTTTATCACTTCATCAGGTTTAATACATCTGCCACATGTAACTAACTCTCTAATAAAGCAACAATGTATCATTTGATTACAAAATATGGAAACTGAAATCGAAAGGGGGGTGGGGTGTTGCCCACTGGGTATTTCCGCTGTGTGCCGGTTGGCCAGTCCGATCCTACTGACATCACAATTCCTTTTAAAAGATGTCATGTAAGGCAACGCTGGAATCATTAGGCGTAATTAGGGTGGCCAATCCCGGGATCGGGATCGGCGGGATCCCGGGATTTGGCCCCTAAAACGCCGGGATTTCAATCCCGGGATTGGAGTTTCCAATCCCGGGATTTCGGGATTAGACTGCGCATGCGCAGTCTAATGCCGGCAGCGTCTGAGCAAGTGCTCAGACGCTGCCCGGCTACTTCCGTCCCGGCGTTGTGGCTCTGCGCAGCATGACGAGGCCAGAGGTCATGCTGCGCAGGCCAAGAAGCTGCGCAGCCCCGTCCTGTCATCGCCCGGCCGCCCGAACACCTCCCTGCCCGGCTCCGGAAGTGAAGTGGCCGCCTCCCGCCCGGCTCCAGCAATGGACCGCCCACCCTCCCAGCTTCACCGAACACCCGCCCGGCCGCACTGCATATGTAAGTAAATATGCGGGGCGGCCGGGGCGGGTTTTTTGAATTAGGGAAGCCAATCCCGGGATCCCGGGAATCCCGGGATTGGGCATTTTTCAATCCCGAATTCCGGGATTGAAAAAATGCTCTGGGATTGGCTTCCCTAGGCGTAATGTATTATACTGCAACATCTAATATCATTATAATCTATGGTACTGTATTACACAGTTTCTATATACAGTAGTATCCTAATTTTCCAATATCTTCTATGTCCATGTTGCCACCTTTAATTCTGTTGGCGATTACTGTGTGTGAAGGAGAAGTTTAGAGACGGCATTGACTTTTTTTTTTCCCAAGGAACAATTCACAGAACACTTTGTCGGAGCAATTTATAATTTGCATCGATTACTAGCCTTTACCTAATCAATAACACATTAAAGTAAATAAATCCAACCAATGCAACGGCGAATCCAGTCATTATAACAAAACAAAAAAATTGTAAAAAGTACAGAATAATAGTTTCAGCATACAAAACAGAACAGAGTGTAATAATTAGTAATGGAACTGCAGAGCGTCGCGAGGAAAGGACAGCGCAAGGCGGCAGGATGTTAATGTTTCGGCTCTTGATTTTTAAAGTTGACCTTGAACTGAATCTATTCACCTTCTGCCTGAGCCCCAGGGAGCCAGCAGGAGCCTAGTTATCATTCTCAACGCGCCGTAAATGACAGAATAACCCGCGTGAGAAATAAGATGGATAATCAGGAGTACTGCAGGGCTGCTTCCAATATGGGGCATCAGCAAGAAAACAGATCATTAACACAACTTTACAATCTAATGCTTGTTTAATAACACTGAGCACACAGGCTGGGGCGTGAGAGAACCAATAACAACCATACCAAATACTGCTTTCATTTCTTTTTGGGAATATATATAGTTAATGAATGCTAATATGTGATTGGCTGATTCGTTATTGATAGTTAGGGATAAGTAAAACAGTGTGTTCCAATGGCATTGCCCAGATTCTTCTCAGGAAGTCATTTGTAAATTAGTTAATATTGATAACATTTTCATAAAGTAAAAAAATATAAATTCATAGTATATTGTATTTATAAATAATAAAAACAACAATAATTAGTACAAATTGATCATCTGAGTTTCTAGTCAAACTCTTTATCTACATTATAATAGGTTCGGGCTGGTTGCTAATTAGTCCTAGCCGACTGCTCACTGACTGTTAGGGCCTTATTCTAATCGGATCTCTCATCCATGCGATTGCACGGGGGGAGCGATGTTTCGCTAAGGCGCATTTCTGCGCATGTGCGACTGCTGGGTGTGAACGGGCATGGTGAACCGCTAGTACCAGTACGGTCAGGGGCGGTGGTGAGGGGACGTGCACATGGGAATGCCAAAATTCGCAGCACTGTGTGTGGACCAGAATAAGGTCCGAAATCCCCATACATGCTGGACGATATATAAACATATGAATGATGAAAGTATAGTTAACAATATATTGTTCGGTACTTGTGTATTATCTGGGCGCCCAAGATTTCCATCGTACGACATAGTTTTGTTCGCATCGCATGCGATCCGATTGCATGCGATGCGACCAAATTGGACCCGATTTTTAATTGTACAGGCACCCTGATGGGCGATTACTATGTTAAATGCCCCCCCCATTGTTAACGCCACCCCCACTATCTACGCCCACCTGAAGCGTGGCGAGCCCAGCGAGACCACGAAGGGTTGGCGGTACGCGTCCTCCGACCTTTTCATACCCCCACTATCCACGTCGGCGTGGAGTTGATTTTAGATACCGAGCCCGAAGCGTGGTGTTGACCCGCGGCGTGTACTTATTGGGGCAGATTTATTAACGTTAAATTGCTTAAAAGGAAGAGCAATTACTCTGCTTCCCTCCCTCTCTTCACCTAGATGGCATTTTAATTGAACTGGTGGTAAATTTAATCTAAAATGTTTATTATTTGCTTTAAAGATTTCCACAATTCTTATTCCATGTGTGTTACCATGAACAGACCCTACAGTTAAATCAGGGCCGGATTAAGGTCTGTGGGGGCCCTAGACAACAAAAATTGTGGGGGCCCCCTCTTTTTACCCCCCCCCACTTCCCCCCCCGCAGCACTCTCCGAAATAGTTATTCTTGCTGCCCGTCGGAGCTGCTGCACAGGCACGGCTGCTTCATGGTGCCTGGGACACGGTGTGATCAGATGGGGAGAGCGGGGTAGGTCCCCCTGTGGACAGTGGGACAAGAGAGCAGGTCGCTGACTGTCCAGGCACCGCAGGGACCCCCTGGCCACCCTGCTCTGATGTGTGGGGGCCCCGGTGCGATCGCCCCTTGGTGGATCCGCCACTGAGTCAGATCTATTACACATCCATTGTCACTGTGTGGGGAGAAGAGATGTATAAGGGGCTCTTAGCTGCCACTGTTACATATTACTCCTCTCTGGAAGCTCATGTCTGTGACACCATCCATGTAGGGTACAATTGTGTATCAGCTGGAGATGTTACCTTCTGCCAAATTCTAATTTTACCCTTCTCTGGATTTCAAAGGCCCTCTCAAAATCCATGAAAATGGCGTTCACAAAGCGCTGGGTATGAGTTAATAACCAACTGAGCTGTGATTAGAAGACGCGCAGTCATTAGGCAGACATCCACTCGGTGTGCCGTATTACAAAAGATACCTATTAGTTATTTAGATAAAAGATTCACACTGCTTATGTCCTACTGTGTTCCTGCTCCATCCTACGCTGGCGTACGCGACTCACAGAGAAATCTGCCGGCACGGGGTGTGCACTGAAAATCCCAGCATGTCGCTTTTCATGTCCTTTTAACTAAAAGCTGCAACATTTTTTCAGGAGACATAGTATGTTTAACTTGCAGCTGATGCTTCTCATTATTTACTGATACCCTTCATACAAAGTCTTTGTGCTGCTGCAGCTTAAAATCAGGGTTTAAGGTCATAACAGTTCCTTGCTGTCTGTCAGATGTTCCATTGGCTTTCTTTATTCATAAGTTATCAACGGGAGAATCAGTAGATGAGACCCGGCTCCCTGTTTTCTTTTGCCGGCGGTCCCTTTGTGCGACATGTGATTTGCAAACAGGATGACTCTGAGGTTTCAGAAATTCTGTCTGCGGAGATAACACTGAAATCCTGGGAAGGGGTGTGCGACATTCAGCGCTGGAAGCAATAAAAATAAATAAAATACAGAGTTTTCCCATGTGTGGGGATCCGCCAGCTTGCCATGCAGTATAAAAGCAGGCCCAATCTGTGTGTCGCCCCGCTATAACAACATCCCCTGCACTCATTTAAGAAATGGTGCACAGCACAGTTCCTGCACATTGTAGCGGGATGTTCCTGTTGTCCTATGTATCAATATCTGCAAACAAAAAGCTTACGGAACGTGTTTCTAATAACTGACACTATCTACCAAATAACTCCCAAAGAGTGTAGAAGGGTCCGTGGCCACCTTTGTCTTTCAGCGTGCTGCTGAGCTGACGTATCTCTCCAGTGTCCATCCCCTCCATTGCGGCTGAGTTGACCTGTAAATTGCTATTTATGAAAAAAGTTAAACTAAATAAGTATCATAGTTCTTTGTACAACCTACTGTATGTGTGCTGTACCCCACTGCGTTGTTCACTTCACATAAATATAAGTATTGTGAGTCCGCAATGTGTAGTTATTAGTTTTTTTCACAACTTGTGTGTGCTGTATGTGCTGTATCCCACTGCGTTCACATAAATATAAACACTGTGCCTTCTTCCACCATCTGCTAAAGGTTGGGCAGCAACAGTAAAGATGGTGATGATGATGACATAATAAAAATAAAGGATGCTACTGGAGAAGTGGAACAAGTTGAGGCTATTTGTGTACTTTCTGATGATACTGAAGGTGATGTGGAAGTTCATGATGGTGTGTGTGTGTGTAAGGCAGCAACTAGTGGCAGCAGCTATTGTTCATCATTAAAAACATTGTAATGTCTGGGCATAAAACCAAATAAGCTACCCCTTGGGTGTGGGATTACAGTATATTTACCCAAATCCTGACATTTGTGAAGGCATCTGCTCCATTTGTGAGGCCAAAGTAAGTAGATATATGGACATTAACCCCCTAGACACCTACTCCATATTACATTATTTGCAGTGAGTTCATGAAATCTGTTTTACAAAATTATAATAATTTGTTGTAATTAACACCAGTGGCAGCTCCAGAGGTGGGGCTGCAGTGCAGTCCAAAAGAGAGTCAGTATCGAAGGGCAGTTGGTGTAGCTCTCTAATTTGAATTTTGCACTGTGTTGCAGACCCTCCTTTGGAGCCGCCACCGATTAACACTCTTATCAAGTTTTCACATTAGTGATCAGAAGTAGACCTCCCAAAACAAACCAAGCACTTCAGCAACATAAGTGACAGTCCCTGTTGCGGAAGTACTTGATTTGTTAAACTATTGTTAAACTAATTTTTTTTCTTTTTTACAATGGACTATTTTGTAGCAACTGAATACAGAATATACCATAACAGAACACCATAGTAATCAATTGATTAATTAATTCAAATAAATAAGTATAAGACATCCTTCATGATTTTATAGCAACTAAGGAGAAAATTAGCAAAAAAGAATACAATGTCCATTACCATCCACAATTCTCCATTGATTAAAATAACTCACAAATTCCTCCCTCATTTTTGGTTACTTTCTATGGGGTTGTATATGGTCATTTATAAAAGTGCCATACTGCAACTCTGTTTAATAGATGTGCACAATGAAAGTTAAAGTGCCACCCATGTCGCCACTGCTGTCGCTAGTCAGTCAGCTAACTTGGCACAAAATTATTGGCTCAGCTGAATCAAAATAATATTGTGAACTGTGAGGAACTCAAAATTGAGAGGAAATGACTGGAAATTAATTTTATTGAGATTTATAATAATGTAGAAAGACGAAATGTCCACGTTATACAGTATAATTAGACCTATTTTTATCAACTTTAAAAAAATCCAAAAAATATCAAAAACAAAACTCAACAACAAAACAGATCCAAAACACTGATTGTGAAGCATAATATATATATATATGTTTATTTATTTACAGTTTTTTATATAGCGCAGCAGTTTCCTTTCCACTTTAAAATTATAGACAGTGATAGAATAAACTGGGTAACAACAGAGACTTGGAGGTAAGAGGGCCCTGCTGCAAGCTTACAATCTATAAGACATAGTGTAACACAAGAACAGGCACCAGTAATAGCATAGTAGTCCCACCAAGTTGCAAGTCCAGATAGGAAGCCATACTGTATAAGTGCCTCAGAGGGTTATGCATGTGGTACTTAAATATGATAGGATTTCCCGAGGAGGTGAGTTTTCAGGGGAAAAAACCTGAACGTTTTGAGGCTAGTGAAGAGTCTTATTGTGCGTGGAAGGGCATTCCATAGGATGGGAGCAGCCCAAGGAAAGTCCTAATAGTGAATGGGAGCTAGTGATCCGTGCAGAAGAGAGACGCAGATCTTGTGCAGAGCGGAGTGGTTGAGATGGGAGATATTTTGTGATAAGTAAAGAGATATATGCTGGTGCAGTATGGTTAATGGCTATTTATGCAAGTAGAAGTATTTTATATTGAATATGGTAAAATACATCAGCAGACGATGAGCGTCTTGCTAGGAACATCATCCTAGCAGCAGCATTTAAAATGGATTTCAGTGGCGAGAGTTTGTTCTTGGGAAGACCAGTTATGAGACTATTGCAATAATCAATACGGGATATAACGAGTGCATGGTGTCACGACCACCATGGCTGCTACCCATGCCTCCCATACTATGGTTACCTCTGAGGCTCCATGATGCTCTGTGCCTGTTTGGGCCTTGCTGGACACACAGCCTGGAGTTTGCTGCACATGCTTCCTGCAGGCTGGGAACTGTCGCCGCCCCTAGGCGGCGGCCATCTGGTTTCTCCAATGGGACTGCACTGTCAATCAGCTCTAACCAATTGCAGTGCAGCCCGATGATAAATACTGACTGACTAGGTCTAGGAGTCAGTCAGTACAATGATGTCCTTCCCTAGACAAAATAGACAAATATTATAACCAAGCGCAGGGCACTAATTGTAGTCCCAGGCTGCCGCTTATAAGGGATACTCAACCCTTAAGGAGAACAATAGTCGAAAAAGAACAGTGTAAGCGGCGCTTTGGAGACCACAATTCAAATATCAAAATGTAATTTATTTTTATGTATAAAAAACAATAAATACAATATACAATACCACCGGCCGGCAGAAAATATAATTATCCCAACATATATAGACAAATATTATTAAAAAGACATTTTTACTGCATAATCAATTAGCTCCTCCACAATTAAAATATTCCAGCTAATTAACCCAACTGGGTTATTTTTCCTTCTTTAAGGGCTCTTTTTTAGCCTTAGATGAAATTTTTTGCAAGGAAAAAACAGCAATGTCCTGTTTACTTCAGCGAGAGTTAGTAATACTTTTATCCAGCATCAAGCAAATAATGGTAAGCAGGTTAGTCAGTCGTACTTTAGCATTTTAGTTAGTCCCTTTGGACCAAGCAAAAACAAGCGTTTTTAGTGCTCATTCATTCAGCAAATTAGTAAAGAATAACTTCTATACTTATGCTCAGTTGAACCCAGGCAGGAAGGTTGAAATTGTACTCCACTGGGGGCAAGATGCGGTTCACCTAGAGCGGGTCCCCTGCTGCTGGTTTTTCCAATTCTCGCAGCCCTCTCAGGGACTCCCAGCTCTGGTGTCAGTATTCCTCGAATGGTGGGGGTAAGGTGCGGCTCACCTGGAGCGGGTCCCCGGCTGCTGGTCTTCCCGTATTCGTGCAGCCTTTTCAAGGACACTCAGCTCCGGCGTTGGTTTCCCCGGCTCGTGTGGTAGCAATACCCGGAAGTGACAGTGAGATGGATGACGCGTTTCCCCGCCTTCAATACGTCAGCGGCTTCATCAGATAATTTGTTGAACTCATTCTCCGTCTATTTAACTGCACAGTATCCCGCCCAACTGGGCGTGTATTAATTACGTCGCTGGTTCACCAGGTTCTCTTATTTGCTGTGCATGTCATATTTGTAAGCCCGAGACCAAGCCTCGATTTCGGCTCCATTCACGCTATTATTTGAAAAGCTTCCTTGTTTGTATGCGGCTCAAGCCTCTATTTCAAATTGCAGTAAATAACTTTATTGTTTTTAACATTCAACATTACCACATCTATAGCAGCAAATAGCCAATATAACTATGGATATTTGATCCCATACAATCGCCATGTCATAATTCAAAATACACAAACTTAATTCATATATAGGAAAATTATATTTTTAATAAAAAACAATAAAGAGACATATATAAAAAAGGGGGAATATATATAACAATTATATTGAATGAAAATTAAAAATATTAATAACTAATATATATATTTAATAAATATAATCTACAATAAATAAAATTTATTAAACATAAAAATATATTCTTAAAACTATATATAGATGTATGTAATATACATACATATAAAAACAAAACTTTTTCATATTTAATATTATTTATTTAAATTGGGTAGATAGTATTAACCAGACATTTCCAATGAGATATACCAAAAACACATATATGTGTGACTAGCAAAAAGGTTTTTATTTCTAGATATATTTAATAGGCGGGGAAACGCGTCATCCATCTCACCGTCACTTCCGGGTATTGCTACCACACGAGCCGGGGAAACCAACGCCGGAGCTGAGTGTCCTTGAAAAGGCTGCACGAATACGGTAAGACCAGCAGCCGGGGACCCGCTCCAGGTGAGCCGCACCTTACCCCCACCATTCGAGGAATACTGACACCAGAGCTGGGAGTTCCTGAGAGGGCTGCGAGAATTGGAAAAACCAGCAGCAGGGGACCCGCTCTAGGTGAACCGCATCTTGCCCCCAGTGGAGTACAATTTCAACCTTCCTGCCTGGGTTCAACTGAGCATAAGTATAGAAGTTATTCTTTACTAATTTGCTTAATGAATGAGCACTAAAAACGCTTGTTTTTGCTTGGTCCAAAGGGACTAACTAAAATGCTAAAGTACGACTGACTAACCTGCTTACCATTATTTGCTTGATGCTGGATAAAAGTATTACTAACTCTCGCTGAAGTAAACAGGACATTGCTGTTTTTTCCTTGCAAAAAATTTCATCTAAGGCTAAAAAAGAGCCCTTAAAGAAGGAAAAATAACCCAGTTGGGTTAATTAGCTGGAATATTTTAATTGTGGAGGAGCTAATTGATTATGCAGTAAAAATGTCTTTTTAATAATATTTGTCTATATATGTTGGGATAATTATATTTTCTGCCGGCCGGTGGTATTGTATATTGTATTTATTGTTTTTTATACATAAAAATAAATTACATTTTGATATTTGAATTGTGGTCTCCAAAGCGCCGCTTACACTGTTCTTTTTCGACTATTGTCCTTCCCTAGACAGCTGACTCCCTCCTGCTGACAGTTCTGCTGCCTGCCAGGTATCTCCAAGAGGAATCCTTCTGCTTGCCTGCTGTACTCGACCATCCACCTGCAGGACCCTGCTGCCGCCTCTACGGTCCGGACAAGGTTAGCCCCCAAAGGGGATCACCCTTTTCCTCACCTGACAGTCACTTCACCTGCAACCCTCCTGGTCACAGCCATTCAGGCCTGCTATTATTCCTTCCGGATTCCAATCGTCCAATCATCCAACCGTCCAATCATCCAATTGTCCAATCGTCCAATCATCCAATATTTCATTCAATTCTTCAATCATCAATCCAATCATCTTTCCAAGTATATTCTTCAGTTTGATTATTCAAGTATACATTTATGATCCAATCTACACTTCAAGCCATCTTCAGATATCAACCTCGTGCTCCACCCACTACGAACTTTACAATAACTTTTATATATCATTGACTTTGGTTATCGCATATCTTCAGTATTACCTTTGTGCCACTATTCATCTCCTGTATTACAGTATCTTTATTAAAACTGTTTTCTTTTATCCAATTGCATCACTCCCTTCTGTCATTTATGCAAAAACCTTACATCAAGGCACCTAGCCTCCGTTACTCTCCAGCTGGTGCCACTGCTAGCGTGACACATGGATTAGAGATTTAGTAGTGTCTTGTGTGAGATAGGGTCATATTTTGGATATGTTTTATAGATGCATGTAACATGATTTGATGACAGATTGAATGTGGGGAACAAAGGACAGTTAAGAGTCGAGGATGACCCATAGGCAACGAGCTTGTGGGGTAGGGTAAATTGTCGAGTTGTCAACAGTGATGGAGATATCAGGATGGTAACTGTTCTTAGTTGGCGGGAAGATAAGTAATTCTATTTTGAAAAAATATTGAGTTTGAGGTGGTGAGAAGACATCCAGGATGAGATGGCAGAGAGGCATTCACAGACTCAGCCCAAGATCACTGGTGACAACTCTGGGGTTGATAAATAGATTTGAGTATTGGCAGCATACAAGTGATACTGAAATCCGAAAGAGCTGATTAGTTTGCCAAGAGATGAGGTATATATTGAGAAAAGCAGAAGACCTAAAACTGAGTCTTGCGGAACTCCAACTGACAGAGGTAGTGAAGAGGAGGTAGAGTCAGAGAAGCGAACACTGAAAGAGCTAACAGATTGGTAACATAAGAACCAGGAAAGGGCGGTATCATTATGATCTAGGGATTGCAGTGTTTGTATGAGAAGAGTGAGATCAACAATGTCAAACGCAACAGAAAGATCTAGAAGAATAAGTTGTGTGTAATGGCCTTTAGACTTGGCAGTTACCAGATCATTCACCACTATAGTCACTGCTGTCTTTGTGGAGTGATGGGAATGAAAGCCTGACTGAAGTGGGTCTAATAGGGTGTGAGAGTTAAGAAAGTGTGTGAGGTGAATGTAGACAAGTTTCTCGAGTAGCTTGGAGAAGCATGGGACCTGAGAGAAAGGACGGTAGTTAGAGAGAGAGTTAGGGTCAGAATTGTGTTTTTTCTGAATGGGAGTAATCACTGCATGTTTGAGCAGAGAAGGAAAAGTACCAGTAGCAAGAGAAAGATTGCAGATTTTTGTTAAGGTTGGGATAAGCACAGGATATATATATATATATATATATATACGTAGGGAAGAAAGATACTTTGTATACTTTGTATACTTTGTCATGTGGTACCCAGCCCACAGTGTTTAATCCTTTGGTACGAGTCCCATTCTTATTGTGTGCTGGACCTCCTTTTATTAAAATGTTTTTTATGTGACATACTGCGCCATGAAGCGCTTTTCTTCTATCTTCCAATATATATATATATATATATATATATATATATATATATATATGTCCTTATTTTTGCAAGCAGCACTCAGAGTCTTCTAATCCAAGTATAGGGTGAAAAAAAGTGTTTTTATTAGGTCAACGTTTTGGGGCTCTCGTCCCCTTCGTCAGGATATACATCTATTTATATCACTAACATGTTATGTTTATCCTGATGAAGGGGACAAGGGCCCCGAAACGTTTATCTAATAAAAGCACTTTTTTGCACTGCTATACTTGGATTAAAATACTCTGAGTGCCGCTTGCAAAAAGAAGGACCTATGCTATTGGGCAGTCATCTAGCTAACTTGAGAGCACCAGAGCAAGTCAGCCCTAGTGACTAGAGTTCCGGAGCACATTGACACCATATATAATATATATATATATATATATATATATATATGGAAAGAGGGGGGTTTCAGAGGGCGCTATTCAATATCCAACAGATACAAATCGGATTTAACCGTTTAATATAAAAATAGGAGTAAAAAACCCATAATGGGGTATCACAAATACATATGGTGTACAAATACAAATAAATGCTGCTCAATACAGAAGAAGATAGCGCATAAGCTGTACAGATTCAAATGAGTGTTGCTTAATTCAGTAGAAGCATGACCAACGCGTTTCGTCAGTTCCTGACTTCATCAGGGGCAGATAATATAGCCAGCAGAAACTATATGTGTCCTATACAGATAGAGTCTGGAGGCAGGTAATTCATGAAGCGCTCCGGTGGGTTTCCAATATTCGGAAAAAATCAGGAGTGGCTTTTAAATTTCACAGCAGATAATTCAGATGAACATTCTCATCAAAATATGGGAATCGTGGAGAAGTGACCAGCAGCAGGGTTTCACCAATGTGAACCTTTGGTAAAACCCTGCTGCTGGTCACTTCTCCACGATTCCCATATTTTGATGAGAATGTTCATCTGAATTATCTGCTGTGAAATTTAAAAGCCACTCCTGATTTTTTCCGAATATTGGAAACCCACCGGAGCGCTTCATGAATTACCTGCCTCCAGACTCTATCTGTATAGGACACATATAGTTTCTGCTGGCTATATTATCTGCCCCTGATGAAGTCAGGAACTGACGAAACGCGTTGGTCATGCTTCTACTGAATTAAGCAACACTCATTTGAATCTGTACAGCTTATGCGCTATCTTCTTCTGTATTGAGCAACATTTATTTGTATTTGTACACCATATGTATTTGTGATACCCCATTATGGGTTTTTTACTCCTATTTTTATATTAAACGGTTAAATCCGATTTGTATCTGTTGGATATTGAATAGCGCCCTCTGAAACCCCCCTCTTTCCATTTCTATTTCTGGGTCTTGTCTAACAGAGGACCCCTCAGAGGTGCTGCTTCCACTTTATAGAGCGCAGAAAGGGGTTCCCCCATTTGCCATATATATATATATATATATATATATATATATATATATATATATATATATATACATAATGTACTGTATATAATTCTAGAGGCTGATGTGAGGACTGTTATTATATGATACAGCTGTAAATATGATGGGCTTGATATGTCCGTGTGGAGCATTAGCACGCTAATAAGCTAGCGATATATGAGGTGTAGGCGCCGACAGTACAACTGCGGAGGATTAATCTGACATATGTGTCTGGCCTTGGCTTCTTGCATGCTCTGCCTATTGCCATGTAAGTGATGCTTATAGTTAATTCTATCAATAGCAAATTGTCTTTTAATGTGTTAATTTGCTAGTTACTGTTCTGTCCAATGTAATTAGGCTTCAGAATGATGGCGCACACTCTATGATCAGTCGCCTGACATTGCAGTGAACAAACAGACAACTGTGGGTGATTGTACGGATAGATGTAGTGGAAAATATCTTATTGTTATGACAGCACTAATGTGTACGCGTATATTGGCTGCGATTAATAGGACCGGAGCGCAGTTCATTTTGAGCACGCGGTAAAGGACAGAATGTAACTATTCCAGGGCTTAACGACATCTGAGGCTGATTGTCTTTCACAGAGTTGTGGCAAGGATACACAGTATAACCTTATAATGTCTCCAGCAATTAGCAAAGCGTTCTGCTTTCTGTATAGGCACCAGACAAGCAGCGCTTAATCACACATACGCTGACTCTCAGCCACAGCTATCAGGCCGCTCTGCCGCAGGTAATACAAGGGTGGTACAATCAGTCAGGTAGCAAAACCTCTCACCTGTGGAATGTTCTCTAGTTCAGCCCATACTTGCCTACCTGACCCTCTCCATGAGAGAGAAAATGCTCTGTTCCTGGCCTTCCCTGGTAATGTATGATTGCCATCACCTATGGTGAAACACCTTTCTTATCAATTACTTACCTCCGCACAGGTGATGGCAATCCTACATTACAAGGGAAGTCCAGGAACAGAGCATTTTCTCCCTCATGGAGAGGGTCAGGTAGGCAAGTATGGTTCAGCCTAGTTCAGAGCCGGTAGACTGGTGCTTCCCCTTACAGCCATATCGGATACATACAGATGAATGGCGGGAATCCCGAAAGGGGTCAGGTAAGTATAGTAAACTGCACCCCCAAACCCTTCCCACCACCTATTCCTAACCCTCATTCCCCTCATCCTACTGTAAATCTACCCTCCCCGCAACCTAACCCTATGCCCTCTGGCCTAACGCTACTGCTCCTGAAGTTTGGGATGGCGGTGGTTGGGATTATTGTGTCTCTTCAGGGAACATTGAGAAGAGAAGCCCAGAGGCTATCTATAGATGGCATTGTCTTCTGGGTTCAACCTTTGGAAAGTTTCACTTTACATAGCTTGGTGCATCTACTGCATACTTGCCTACCTGACCCTCTCCATGAGGGAGAACATGCTCTGTTCCTGGCCTTCCCTGGTAATGTATGATTGCCAGCACCTGTGGTGAAACACCTTTCTTATCAATTACCTAGCTCCCCACAGGTGATGGCAATTATACATTACCAGGTAAGTCCAGGAACAGAGTATTTTCTCCCTTATGGAGAGGGTCAAGTAGGTAAGTATGATCTACTGTAAGGAATGCGGCCAACTGCAAAAACCCGGGTATTTGCCAGGGCGAGCAGTAATTTGCCGTGTCGCGACTCTGTGTGAAAGGGTCTTTGCCAAATTCCCGGGTTATATGCCTGTCTGTAGAGCTGAGATGCTCTGTGCCCCGCCAAAAACACGGGAACAAAAACCTGGGATTTTGCAGGGCGGCAATGAGAACGCAGCATTATTAAACAGATGCACTCAAGTAACCGTTTTCTGCTTTCCTAATGGAAGAAAGACACAAGCTGAAATAGCGTATCTCATTTACACAGGACCCAACCAGAAATCTGCTCAGAATATACACTGAAATCCAATCTGTTCTCCCCTTCACGTGTTTGTTGGAAGTACAGAAGTTTCTCAGATCCGATGCAAATAGTTTATTACAAGATTCATAGTATCAGTTTAACAGTTGCCTCATTAACATGGGGAGACTTAATAAACACGCTCTACTTTGTATCTCCCCTAATTAATTTATCAACAAATGTGTATACTTAGCTGTGTCTCATTATAACTCTTCTCCCTTTAAAATTAACCAAGATGAATTAAAGCTGCGAGGAAAACAGAGACTGTGGATTTCAAATGGTTTCAGTTCTGAAATCGTTATTTCAGAACTTCAGACTGTGACTGTTGTCTTTGATTACAATTATATATAGAGAGGAGAGCAAATTCATCACTGGCTGCAAATCTATATATATATATATATATATATATATATATATATATATATATATATATATATATATATATATATACACGGTGGCACACTGGTAAGCATTGCTGCTCCCCGTAGTGCTGCAGTTATGGGATTGATCTGACCGAGGTCCTATCTGTGTGGAGTTTGTATATTCTCTGTATATAGGCACCAGTGGTTAACTAGAAATGTCTCCCCCCCCTCCCCATACATTATAATTGTGTAACCTACATGGCCAGGGGTTACATGCTTATTCCTAGATGTTCAGATATAAAATTGACATACACTGGCACATACAGTTAATTATGCTCTGATATGTCCCGAAATATGTTTGTCTCCTACGTTTAGCATGTATTTAGGGAGGGTGCTACCACAGGCATTAGAATAATTATTCACTTGGATAAGAAGATAGGGTTAATTGCCTTGATTGGAACAAAAAAAGATACCATAATAGTAAAATATAACTTTTATTAGTAATTTTAATATGCATAATTAAAAACAGCAAAATAAAGAGTATGTGATAAGAAAGAAAAGTGATTTAAAATCCACTGCGCACTGAGGACCACCTTATTCAATTAAAGTGTATTATTCAATATAATAAATGTTATAATGTGAAATCAATGTATATTCAAAATATTTCTCCTGATTAAGAAAATGTTTAATCAGTCACCTCTGAATCTATCCCGTAATTAGTTAGATTGTATCTGTTAGTTCCGGAAGAGGGTGTATTCAGGGCCGGCGCCACCACTAGGCAGCCGCCACTGGAGGGCGGAAGATGGAGCAGGTGTGTCCCCCCCCCTGGATGGTATGGCCACCTCCACAACGCCCATCCTCCCCCCGCCGCCCGTGGAGTGGCAGCAGCAGCTGGCATGGAGGAGAGCATCAGTCCCAGCAACCCCCCCCGGCTTCCTCAGCAGCATGCGGCTGCCCAGTCTCCGGGCTGCCGGGTACGGCGGCTGCGCCTAATCTGGACGACGAGCTCCGACTCCCCGCGACAACCACCATCTTCCTGGGGCCAGGTTTAGATTTGTGTGGGGGGAGCCCCCCCCCCCCCCCCTTGAGTCACGCTGCAACACTCCTGGCGGCAGCCACGCCGCGCCGCAAAAAACTCCCACACCCCCCCCCCAGCGGGTAAGCGCCGGGGCGCCCCCCCTGCCTGGGGCTCTCCAGCACCTTGCACCGGCCCTGGGTGTATTAATATTGCTGAGGTGGCAGATGCCCACAGGCCATACTTGCCTATCTGACCCTCACCATGCGGGAGAAAATGCTCTGCTCCTGGACTTCCCTGGTAATGTATGATTGCCATCACCTGTGGTGAAACACCTTTACCTAGCTCCCCACAGGTGATGGCCATCATACATTACCAGGGAAGTCCAGAAATAGAGCATTTTCGCCTGCATGGAGAGGGTCAGGTAGGCAAGTATGCCACAGGCTCAGAGGCGTTACTCTGGAAGGCAACGGAGTCATCTGCCGCTGGGCTCCTGCTCTCAAGGGGGCACCTCTCCTCCACTGCAAGTTTGAATCAGTTCATTGAAAGCCGCCGATATCACTTCTGTGGCTGACTCCGCCTCCTAGCAGGATCATAGCTGTCACACTCTCTCTATTTTATAAATAATATACATAACATGCATACAGTATGTACATACACACATGCATACAGTATATATATATTTTTATATAAGGTTGTTTGTGGGTTTCCGGGCAACTGGGATGAACTTACGCCACTACACAGGCTGACTGAGTGACAGGCATATATGTACACTTCTAATCAGATTTATACACAGGTTTTAATAGGTAGTGTTCCAGTTCTAGTGATCATGTCAGTTAGGACATGGGGATCACGATTTTTCAGCTATTTATAAACTGCTTTTATAGATTATATAGGAAACATTTCCCAAGTGTTGCCGGGTATTGGAAAGGTGTAAATTGTGGAGCACAATGTGTAGTTTATTTCAATAATACAATTCAATATGTTTAGGCATCCACAATATCAGGTCAGAGGTTTGTTTAATCAGATACTATCCCCTGACAGTGGCATAGTAAGTTTTTTGTAGGCCCATATCAAGTTTGTTAGGGCCCCAATTTACTACCCAATGGTGAAAAATGTAAATTATAGCACGTTACATTGACATTGAAGGTGTGGAACCCATAGCAGCTGCACCCTCTGCACTTATGGTAGCTACACCCCTGTATATAACACATGTAACTGTAACAGGGAAGGTGGCCCCTCTCAGCTCTGGGGGGGTGTTGCAGCCGCTGCGCTCCATGGGGGGGGGATGGGTGATGCGGCTGCCGCGCTCTATGGGGGGGGGGGGGGTGGCTGCGCTCCACAGTGGGAGAGTTGGCGGGAGATGCGGCGGGAGGAGGTGGGTTGGGGATGTGGCACCGGGCGGGCTCCAGGGGGGGTCACTCACCTGCTCCCAGCTCCTTTCTTCTTCTTTGCCACTGCTGCTCTCTTCTGCTCCACAGTACGGCCCTCCAGTGGCCGGCGCCCTAGGCAATTGCCTAATGCTGCCTAGTGGTGGCGCCGGCCCTGCCTTCAGTAAACTTGTGGCGAGCGAAGCGGAGTGTAGCGAGCCACCAGGCCCGAAGCTAACGTAACTGGTGTAAGTGATGATGGCCGCAAACATGAGGAAGTACCCCATTTTCTCTAGATCACATACGGACACCAACTCTTGGGCTGTGGTGGCATACGCCACTGATGAGCATGGGCTTTTGAGGGAAGGGGCGGGGAGTAGGATGGGTATCTAGAAAGCAAGTTCCATGGGGGAAGGACTGATGTGAATGACTCAATGTATAGTGCTGCATAATATGATGAGGGTAATAATAATAGCAATAAATACTGCTAATTACATAGAATCACAGTGTTCATCAGTGAATATTGTAAGTAAACAGATTATATGAGGTCTATAAAAAATATGTCATCATTAGACTCCGATAATGGCAACCGTGTGCCTACATCATCGGGCCTGAAGAACACAAGAAATACTTCAGTGACTAGACGATAAAATAAAAGATCTTCACATTGGGCCTGATTCAGATCCCTTCACTGTGCTGAGAATTACCTGTCCATTAGGAAAGCGGACCGTTGACTTCATCAGCAGCCGTCTTCTCCCCACGGTCTCCGCAGCGCCGACTAAGTCTAGATTTACTCAGCGCTGAGGAACAGAAGGGAAAAGCATTAGATGGTGAGTGATTCAGAATGTTTTTTTCCCTCATTGCTGGACATTTAATACATCACTCACTTCCAAGTAACTGTCTATTAGTAGCAGTGGCGTAACAATAGCGTCGCGGTGGTGAGGAGGCGCTGAAAAAGTGTGGTCTATTGTTACGCTGCCATCTGCCAGGACCTGCCTTACCCCGGCGCTGCGCCTGTGGTCGGGAGTTGGGACCGGCAGATCTACTTATCTGCATCCTGGCACTCCTCCTGGCTTCTTATGAAAAATGTCCCTTTACAGTAGGTGATGTTCTCATACAGTCCTCAGGATTTATACTTCTTCACCTGCTCTGAAAGCTCTGGTTACTTGGGTAATGAACAATGAATCATTAGCACCCAATATTTGGTACCAGATCATTGTATCGTTCCCTTATTCCAAAGAGGTACATAAACTAAACTATCTCACCCCTCTCCCCAAGCTCACATCATGCATAATAATGCAATTATTTTATACATACAGTACAATTTGAATGAAACTTGCCTACCCTCCTGACACCACCCCCCACCCCTTCCCCCCTGACTATCTAAACAGTTGTGTCTAGATCTACTTCTGTTTTATGACCAGGATGTAATGTTAGGTGAGGGCGGACGTTGTTAGATGCCCTCATCGTTTTTTATTTTATCTGTAATTTACGTAGGTGTAGGTTATTTTCTTTAAATTCAGCTAGAATGTACCAGCGCCACGCTTCCATCACTTGGCACACCACAGATTAATATTCCCCCTCCAAGTATACGTGGACCCAGTGTATGATGGGAAGTGTACAAAAACAGAAGTGGAACTAGCCACAACCTTACCCTATACCTCCCTTCCTTGCATAGTAGGGGGTGGGGCCATAATGTCACAATCATGTGACCACGCCCCCAGCCAGCCCACATACCCGCCAGTCACACCCCCATACACCGACCAGACTTCCCCCTCCCGCAGGAGGTAAGGATGACTACCCCCATAGTATGAAATCTAAAACATTATCTTCTGTCACCTTGCTGAGCATTAAGCCTATGGTTAATACTATTTTGCTAGAACTTTCAGGTGTTTTAACAGAAAGAAAAACAGAATTGTAACTTCTAAACTAAGAAACGTCTTCTCAGTGGTTTCAGCTACAATAATGATATTCATCCATTATCTTTTCAGATTATACAGTGCTCATTCCTAGTGCGCAGCGACTACTAGGAGATAATGCAAAGAGATAACGATTATTTAAACACGCGCAGCGTGCAGTTTAAATACATTAACAAGTAACATTAGATCGATACCATGTGCTTTTCTCATCTGCCTAATTTCTACAATATTGCTTTTTTTTGTGTTCTCTAATTACATCTCGCCAAGATTAATAAGAACGGGGAGAGATTGTGTCTGGAGAATAATGTCAGGAGGAAGAGCCAGCGACACATTTTATTTCCTACATATACAGCTTTGTTATTTTTCTTCGTCGCTCTGTTTCTCTTATCGGATTGGGAATCGCTGCTTCGCGGCCTGGAATTAGTTTAACACGAGAAACAAAATATTGCTCTAATAATTTCCTTTTTTCCTGTCTAGAAACATTGTGATGGCAAATGAAGCCTTTGTAGGCAGACAACGCGCGATGTTTGCTGATCCTCGCCGGCGATGCGCCGGTTAATTGGCCTTTGCGTCTCCATGATCTGTAACCGACCGTCCCGCGGTCCCAACTTGAGCAACGGACGTCTTTATCTGAGCTTGCATTATTTTTAATGGCGCCTCTTAAAACTCTGACTTTTATTAGATAAAACAAATGTCCTTGTAAAAGCAGCTATTACGGTCTTCATTTAGCGGATTAAATTGGAGGGTTTCTCGTGTTCTTTTATCTTAGTAATCAATTTTTACTAATGATGTCATGGAGTAAGTGCCGTCGGAATGCTGCAATCATGTTAGCATATTTACAATAAATTTTTTTGTACAAATTTTTTTCCCTGACCCTTATAAAAACAAAGCGCACGGAAAAGGGTGTGTACTGCTAACAGCCTTATATGTGGCTGTGACGCACTGCTGGCATTGTGATTGGCTTACGTGTTCGCGGCTGCGTGTGTTTTTGCCAAGTGACTCCGTGAAACCGCTTTGCACCACCGTCGGCCTGATGGGTGAATGGGAAAAGTTAAAATGTTTCTTCAGATTCCAGCAAGTTTTCTCTTGTGAACCAACCTTAATAAATATTCACGGTTGAAGATCTCACTTTGAAGTAAAACCACCCCCAAATCTAATTCCCTCTGCACAAGTAACATCTGCCCCACCTGCAGTGCACATGCGGCCTTATTCTAGTTCACTCTTTCTGACAAAATCCTTCTTAGATGGACAAAACCATGTGCACTGCAGGTGGGGCAGATGTTACTTGTGCAGAGAGAATTAGATTTGGGTGGGGTTTTACTTCAAAGTGAGATCTATATTGCAGTGTAAAAATAAAGCAGTCAGTATTTACCCTGCACAGAAACAAAATAACTCACCCAAATCTAATTCTCTCTGCACATTTTACATCTGCCCCCTGCAGTGCACATGGTTTTGTCCATCTAAGAAGGTTTTTGTCAGAAAGAGTGAACCAAAATAACCCCCATTGTACCAATATCTCATACTTTTATGGATTACATGTTCTCATTTACAGCCAGTTTCCTACTAGTCTGCTCACTAGGGGCAGGGGCAATAGTGTCAGAATCTTGGAAAGATGGGAAAATCATAGACAGCCATAACAGAAACACAAAAACAGAGATTGCCTACATTAAATGCAGAGACTACCATTGCCCAGACAGATTGGGAAGATCTCATCATCACCCCCTGGGTAGAGCCAGCTGGCTGCAAAGGGTAGGGGAAGGTGGGCACTGTGGTGTGTGTGTGTGGCAGAGGCTGCACGTACCTTACACTGGGCTTCCTCTGCGCCATGCCATCCACTAGATGTCCACCAGCCGCTCCTCATGCAGCAGCTCCTTGACTCAGGAAACCAGCTGTCACTAAGGGGGATGGCCCCATCCATCATTATGCATCTTTACCCCCACCCTGGCACACAGCACTACCTGCAGCACTCTAGGCCTTAGCTCTCAGTGGTTGCCCTGTGAAGGGCAGGATATGGGAGGACATTGTACTAGCGCAGTGGTTCTCAATATTTTTCCGTCATGGCACCCTGGGATACTGTTGTATCAGTCCCCAATGGAGATGCGAGTGGTACGGTAGCTACTGTACATAACCACAAAAAAAGCCACCATCTGCTTGGCTATGTGATGCTCATGTCAGAACTTATGTGGTGCAGTACCTTCCAATTGGGAAAACTGTACATCCTCACTGATGATCTCGCTGATGGAATTTGAACGACCGTCATCAAAACTCATTAGCATGTTGCTGCACCAAGTAACAAAAAGCCTTCTCCTGATCTGGAGCTACATGTCTGGTTACCCAGCCTGCACCCTGCTCAGGCCAAGCTTATCATGGAGTATCAAGCAGATGGATTCTAATGAGATACTGGGCCATGGTCACCCAGGTCGCTCGCATGGTTCATCAATTTCCAGGGAGAGTCTCCTACGCTGAATTTCCACATCTGATCAGGTTGGTGCTTCCGTCAAAACCCCCTGATGTCGCAGACCACTCTTGTACGAAGTCATATACAGTGGCGTAGCTCCTGTGCGACTGCTTGGGGGAGCGAGCACCTGCGTTCTTGAAGAGGACCTATATGGACACAGGAGGAAAGAGTGGTGAGGGGATGTGTACTGTGTCAGAGCCGGGGGGTTAGGGGGATGTGTACTGTGTCAGGGCCGGGGATGAGGGGATGTGTACTGTGTCAGGCTGGGGTGGCGAGGGGAATGTGGGTACTTGTATTGTTTTATGGCGGCAGTTACGTTGTTAGCGTAGCGTCCCTTTCAGAATCAGCGTAGTGTTCCCGCAGGCAGCGTAGTCAGCGTCCCTGTCAGAATCAGCATAGTGTTCCCACAGGCAGCGTAGTCAGCATCCCTTTCAGAATCTGCGTAGTGTTCCCATGGCCGCAGTCGTTGGGCTATGCTAACAGCGTAGCTTAAGCTGCCGCCGTGAAACCATTGACCATTTTAACCTGCCTGACATGACAGGTGTGAATGTGTTCCTGAAACACCCCCACTATCCACGCCAGCCCAAAGCATGGTGAGCGCAGTGAGTCTCGCCAGGGGACGCGTTACGCATCCTCCCAACCTGTTCATACCCCCCACTATCCACGTCAGTGTGGCGTTGATTTTAAAAAGTATGGCTAGCGAAGTGAGCCACTGTGCCGAAGCATGGCGAGCCCCACGGAATACATGTGAAGTAATCCGCGTCCCCTCACGGGGCTCACTGCGCTCACCAGGCTTCGGGATCGGTGGCTCGCTGCGCTCGCCACACTTTATGATATCAACTCCACACCAACGTGGATAGTGGGGGTATGAACAGGTAGGGAGGACGCGTAACACGTCTGCTCGCCACGTTTGGGGGTTTGAAATGCCTCCTTTATTGTACATAAGACGCACTTGCGGCTGCCCCGCCCTTTGTGCAGGATACGCACGCGCTACCGAACCCCTAACCCAGCGGAGAGGGGATCATGCGGGCGCCGGCACTGTGTGAGATGTGCGTGCTCAGTAGGCTTGCCAGGGACGCTGGGGACAGAGCTGCAGCTCCCATGTGTCACGACCACTATGGCTGCCACCCATGCCTCCCATACTATGGTTACCCCTGGGGTCCCTAATAGGGCAGTACATGCTCTGGTGCTTACCTCCGCTGGCAGTCCCCAGGTTGCTGGGCTGTGTACTGTCACGCTGATGATGTGCGCGCTGGTGACAGTGATGATGTGCGCGCTGGTGACATGCGGGTACTGCTCGGCGTGGGGCCTGAGGCTCCATGATGCTCTGTGCCTCTGTTTGGGCCTTGCTGGACACACAGCCTGGAGTGTGCTGCACATGCTTCCTGCAGGCTGGGAACTGTCAGCTGACTCCCTCCTGCTGACAGTGCTGCTGCCTGCCTGCCTGCCAGGTATCTCCAAGAGGAATCCTTCTGCTTGCCTGCTGTACTCGACCATCCACCTGCAGGACCCTGCTGCCGCCTCTACGATCCGGACAAGGTTAGCCCCCCAAAGGGGATCACCCTTTTCCTCACCTGACGGTCACTTCACCTGCAACCATCCTGGTCACAGCTATTCAGGCCTGCTATTATTCCTTCCGGATTCCAAATTCCAATCGTCCAATCTTTCATTCAATTCTTCAATCATCAATCCAATCATCTTTCCAAGTATATTCTTCAGTTCGATTATTCAAGTTTACGTTTATTATCCAATCTACACTTCAAGCCATCTTCAGATATCAACCTCGTGCTCCACCCACTACGAACTTTACAATAACTTTTATATATTATTGACTTTGGTTATCGCATATCTTCAGTATTACCTTTGTGCCACTATTCGTCTCCTGTATTACAGTATCTTTATTAAAACTGGTTTTCTTTTATCCAATTGCATCACTCCCTTCTGTCGTTTATACAAAAACCTTACATCAAGGCACCTAGCCTCCATTACACTCCAGCTGGTGCCACTGCTAGCGTGACACATGGACAGTACGGTAACTACGCAGGGGTGCTGCAGAGACACTACGCTAGGCAGCCGTTGGGCTACGCTGACAAAGTAGCTTAGGCTGCCGCCATGAACCTACACAAGGCAGCCGTTGGGCTATGCTAATAACGTAGCTTCAAATGTAGCGTAAGCTGTCGCCGTGAAACGACACAAGTACCGGAATGTGTACTGTGTCAGGACTGTAGGGTGAGGGGATGTGTACTGTGTCAGAGCTGGGGGGTGAGGGGATGTGTACTGTGTCAGGACTGTAGGGTGAGGGGATGTGTACTGTGTCAGAGCTGGGGGGTGAGGGGATGTGTACTGTGTCAGAGCTGGGGGGTGAGGTGGATGTTTACTGTGTCAGGGCTGGGGGGGTGAGGGGTAGGTGTACTGTTTCAGGGCTCAGGGGGGGGTGAGGGCGACGTGTATTGTTTCAGGGCTGGGGGGGGGGGGTGAGGGGATGTGTCAGAGCTGGGGGGTGAGGGGGGGTGTACTGTGTCAGGGCTTGGGGGTGAGGGGGGGTGTACTGTGTCAGGTGTGGGGGGGGGGGGGATATTTTGGCTGGGATGAGCTAAATTTGTAGCTACACTACTGGTCATATGGTATTTGTACTTATACCAAATTATTATTCAAAATGTACTTTAACATCACGTATTCATCTGCTTCAGCTGCGGGGTTATCATAAGATGAATCCATCAGCTGAAGTGGATTGTGTATATAGCAGATTTCTCTTCTGTTCAGTGTTACTTAGTGTTATGAGCGCTTATAGAGTGATGCAGAAAAGGCTTTTGTACATACAATGAACTGGTCCTCGTTCTCATAAAAACATCTTTAAACTCTCAAATCTCTGCTCTCTGGGTACTAAAGTATTACATTAATTATACATTACTTCTCATACTTATATAGCAGGATTTACAAATCCTTTTCCCACACACAAAACCAGAAGGAAATAACAACTCTAAACACAACTCAATACACAATCACTATACAAAGCATATATTAGAGATGCGGTGATGGTCGCAGCTACAGGCAGGCTCCAGGGGGGGTCAGTGCGTGAGCTATCCATGGGTGGGTTCCATGGGTACAGCTCACTCACCTGCTCCCAGCTGCTTTCTTCCTTCTCTCCTCGGCGCTGGCGGGAGCTCTGCTGCTTCTTCTGCTCAGTACCGCCCTCCAGTGGCCGACGCCCTAGACAAATGCCTAAAGCTGCCTAGTGGTGGCCCTGGGTAAAGCTTTTCAACACTGTAAGTTGCTGAATGAAAGGGACAACCCGGACACTTTATTATTACACTGCAATTTAGATTTCAGTTTACACCCCACCCAAATCTAACTCTCTGTACACATGTTACATCTGCCCCACCTGCAGTGCAGCATGGTTTTGTCTAATTTGAGAACAAATTTGTCCTGCAATCAAATCTGAATTAGGCCCAGTGGCCAAACGGTTTAGACACGTACACTAACATTGCGCGAATGGTTCAAGTGCTTGTATTCTATATGCGCTGCACTGCAACTGCCTCAAAATATGACCCTAGCTTTGTACTAACAATCAGCGTGCACCAGCACTTGGGCTACACTATGTTGCCACCAGGCGCATTTGCAGTAGCACGACTTACACTTTTTTAGGTAAACCAATAGGGGTTAGTCATCGCAATAACAGTGCACCTCACCGCAGACCAAACTCGCACAGAAGGGCACTTCTGAGAAAATATGGACTGAAATCCTGCTGCGAGGGGCGTTATTCTGAGTGCTGCTGCCGCCAGCTGTGAAACCCTGTGGCAATGGCAACTCGCACCTGTCGCATATAATTGTGCTTTGTGTTTTGACAATTTTCAATATACATTAATGTGACCAAAATCCAAATGACCATATGCAAGCTGGCACTCTCTCCATACACCAAGGTGCCAAGCTTGGTTAATTATCAGCCATTGGCAAGAGCTGAATTAAGGGGTGAGCGAACCCCTAGACCAAACAGTAATGGCTGCCCCCTTGCCTATTTAATTATTTTCATTGATTGGTCATAAGCCCTCATTTCATTATAGCCAATTTAGCAGTATAATAAAAGAGCCCAAATTAGATTTTTTTTTTAAATATGTAACAATATGTACTAAGAATGACAGCTGACAGTATGTGCAAGTACTGCCCATTGCACTCCATGCAAGATAGCATAGGGTGCAGTACAGTGGGGATATATATCCTGCAGTTACTGGTGCAAGGAGAGTACCAACACGAGCATCCAAGCCTGCTGCCCCCAATAAGTGCTGCTCTCAGGCACCTGCCTAATGGGAAATCCACCACTGGCCATTGGGAATAATCTCAGCAGTTTCCCATCTGACTGATGACGGTATCTCCGAAGTATTGGAAATACAATGTATCTAGACCTAAGAAAAGTCTTGACACCTCGTTTTTGTCATCCAAAGCCTTTATGCCTATCGCAGACTAGTTTAGGTCTTGCCATCTCGTGATTTCCTAAGTGATAGAAGTCATCCAATTGATTTTAGCTTCAATGCTAATTAATGACATTCCCAGAAGGCGCCCCATCTCTGAAGGGCCTCCCCATGGGGAAATGACCCGACTCGCCAAAGGAGCAGACATCTGTTTGTCTGGGGACCCATATGTGCCTTCATATAAGTAACTCATCTTCTTATTCTCTTTGATCATATTCTTTTGCATTGTCCTTTGCCGTATGACCGTTCCACCAGGATTTAAAGGTTATTTCTTTTTCATAAAAAGCCACCAGAATTTAATATCCCATCATTAAAGCATCATGATTGACATTTCCCAAAGAGGCTTCTTAGGGGCTCAATCTGTTGTTGGCCAGTAGCTATGAATGAATAATCAGTAAATACTCTATACCGGCATATTGATAGAAGGATCTGTGCGCTAGTGACTACAGGGCGCCGTCCTCATTCCTAATATCACGAATACTGTAGCGTTGAAAGGGACCAATATTATTATTTTGCAATAAAGAGTTTAGAAAGTTTTTTTTTGCATGAAAATCAATGAGGATCTGCAGTGAGTGTCTGCGTTTCTCTGGGTACCGATGATCAGCCGGTATAAGACTTGCCGGGCCATCCTCAGGTGACTGAGATGAGACGAGGAATATATTTATACAGTGGCAGGATGACATTCTTCTCTGAGACTCTCCGGCTCACCTGGAGCTGAAGGTGTCAGATGATTTATTGCAGGCGCCTGCCTCGGGGAATGCGTCCCGCCACCTTCCTGACTGTACGTCTGAAAACAACTAATAACTTTACACAGCAATTTTATTTTTGTGGGTTCCGGATATTGTCTCTGCTGTTTGGCGTCAGCCGCCATGGGCATAGGCATTTCTATAATGTGTGCTGTGCACATGAGCCCCAGAGTCCTGTGCCTGGTGCTACATCCGTCAAAATTCCTGCCGTGCATGCGCAGTATTGAAATAAGTCCCCGGAACATGGTGGGTGCCATGTTTCCGAAGAACCATTTGGAATCTGCACATGGGCCCCTATTCTGATAAAATGCCCCTTAGCATGAGTGTAATGATTTTTGGTACATTTTGTAATTTAACAGTGATTAAAGTTTCAGATAATTATTATTATTACATTCTATTTCTAAGGCTCCACACGTGTTTCACAGCGCCGTACAGAGGGCGTACAATCGAACAGTACATGGAGATAGAACTTAATATTACAGTAAATAAACAAAATAGAGTACAATTAACAAAGAGCATCACAATACAATACACACTACAGTTTATGGCCCTTATTCTAGTTCACTCTCAAAGGCAAATTCCTTCTCAAATGGACAAAACGATGGGCCATATTCTGGTTGAGGCGGTCCGTTCCAAATTCTTTCGGACGTCGACTTTTAGCTAACTGCGGATGGGTAAGCAACGCAATGCGCATGTGCAACGCTGTGTCTACGCACTTGTTCTCAACAATACAGTCTAAAAATGTCCACCGAACACTCTCGGGAAATATGGGTGTCATGTGGGCGTGTTTAAGGGCGCGGTTTCAAAGTGGGCAAAACTGGGCGTTAATGTGTGCGTAGTTGTGGGAGTGCACGAAGAGTGGTAGGCGTGCATTCGGACCAGACACAGAGCGCAAGCGAACCAACACAGCAGAAATCTTCGGTGAAAACAAGCAGCTTTCACTTCTCGGAAGGCAATGGTTCATGCGCTAGGCATTCGGATCGCCCAATTAGTACGCCCGAACCTTTTTAGTGCCATTTGAAGCTCTGCAGGGCTGGGGAGAGACTAATGGAGCGGGGGAGCGCGTACCACTGAAAGGGTGCACCTTCTACCACTGCTGCCAAGATACTCTCTTCTTCACATAGGGTACTGGGTGTATGAAAATGGAACCTTGTGCCCAGTTGCGCACCCTCAGGCCGAGCGGGGAATCTGTGGGTACTATCAGAATTCCTGAGGTCTGGTGATGTCACAGGATGCTTGCGCTCTGTCTGATACTCAGTGTACATATTATTAGCAGACGGCTGTCTGACTGTTGGTATGTAATAAGGTGACTGTGGCAGGCACAATGCCGCTGTGTATATAACATGTATATTTATACAGTGTCTCCGCAGATCCCCCTATATGCGTGTCTCTGGCAGGTGCTCTTTAATTCTCTCCTTCCCTCATTCAGCCACCTCTGCGGCGGCAGTCACAAACTTTGATAAATGAGGTGCAAATGATCTCTGCCATCCAGATTCCTTTTGTTGATGTGTTATTTTTTTCATTACAAATCAAATTCTCCTGGGGCTTCTTTTAATTATTATGTTGCTTTGAAATCCTGCTCCTCCTAATCTGATTGGTTTTGTACTTTTGACTGTGGAATGAGTTTCTTTCCTCCTGTATATAATTCCCAGCAATATGGTCCTCTCCAAGCAGCTCTAATTAAGACAATTTATTCACAATAAGACTCGCAACAAAATAGCAGACACAGATAGAAGAAACTCGGAACCAAGATGTATGTCCCCGTGAGAATAAGATTTTAGCAGCTTTTCCTTTTATTGAAACCAACAAACAAAAGTTTATAGGCGTAAAAATGTTTGTTTTTGTACAAACGGATTCATTGTTTCTTCTAACTGACTTCTAACACTGAATATTAATGATACCGGCCTGGGTAACAGTGCGACAACAACAGTAACATTATAGCAATAACTGTAACAATGTAACAACAACAGTAACAGTACAACTACAACAGTAGCAGTGTGTAACAACAGTAACAGCACAACAGTAACAGTGTAACAACAGAAACCGTGCACCTACAACAGTAACAGTGCAACAGCAACAGTGCAACTACAACAGTAACAGTGTAACAACAGCAACAGTGTAACAACAGCAACAGTGGAATTACAACAGTAACATAGCAATAACTGTAACAATGTAACAACAACAGTAACATTGCAACTACAACAGTAACATTATAGCAATAACTGTAACAATGTAAAAACAACAGTAAGAGTGCAACTACAACAGTAACAGTGCAACTACAACAATAACAGTACAACTACAACAGTAACATTATAGCAATAACTGTAACAAAGTAACAACAACAGTAACAGTATAACTACAACAGTAACAGTGTGTAACAACAGTAACAGTGTAACAACAGTGACAGCGCAACAGTAACAGTGTAACAACAGAAACCATGCAACTACAACAGTAACAGTGTAACAACAGCAACAGTGCAATTACAACAGTAACAGTGTAACAACAGTAACAGTGCAACTACAACATAAACAGTGATACAACAATAACATTATAGCAATAACTGTAACAATGTAACAACAACAGTAACAGTGCAACTACTACAGTAACAGTGTAACAACAGTAACAGTGCAACTAAAACAGTAACAGTGTAACAACAGTAACAGTGCAACTACAACAGTAACAGTGTAACAACAGTAACAGTGCAATTACAACAGTAACAGTGTAACAACAGTAATAGTGCAATTACAACAGTAACAGTGTAACAACAGTAACAGTGCAACTACAACAGTAACAGTGTAACAACAGTAACAGTGCAATTACAACAGTAACAGTGTAACAACAGTAACAGTGCAACTACAACAGTAACAGTGTAACAACAGCAACAGTGGAATTACAACAGTAACAGTGCAACTACAACAGTAACAGTGTAACAACAGTAACAGTGCATTTACAACAGTAACAGTGTAACAACAGTAACAGTGCAATTACAACAGTAACAGTGCAACTACAACAGTAACAGTGTAACAACAGCAACAGTGGAATTGCAACAGTAACATTAAAGCAATAACTGTAACAATGTAACAACAACAGTAACAGTGCAACTACAACAGTAACATTATAGCAATAACTAACAATGCAACTACAACAGTAACAGTGCAACTACAACAGTAACATTATAGCAATAACTGTAACAAAGTAACAACAGTAACAGTGCAACTACAACAGTAACAGTGCAGCAACAACAACAACAGTAACAGTGTAACAAAAGTAACAGTGTGACTACAACAACAGTAACGTTATAGCAATAACTGTAACAATGTAACTAATGGTATAAACATTACAATAATAGTGTAACCACAACAGTAAGTGTAGCAAACACAGAAACAGTGAAACAACAGTAACAGTATAACAACAAAAGTAACAACAACAACAGTAACAGTGAAACCACAACACTAACGGTGTGACAACAACAGTAACAGTGTAACAATTTCATTAAAAGTGCAACCATAGCAGTAATAGTGCAACAACAGTAATGGTGCAACCAAGACATAAACAGTGTAACAACAACATTAATAGTATAACAACAACAGGAACAGCGTAACCACAACAGTAACAGTGTAACAACAACAACAATAACATTATAACCTTAGCAGTAACAGTGTAACAACAACAGTAACAGTGTGACAACAACAGTAACACTGAAACAATTGTAACATTGTAACTACAACAGTAACATTGTAACTACAACAGTAACAGGGTAACCATGAAAGTAACAGATTAACAACAATCGTAACACTATAACCTTAACAGTGTAATAACAATAGTAACAGTGTAGCAAACACAATAACAGTGTAACCAAAACAGTAACAGTGCAACTACAACAGTAACAGTGTAACAGTGTAACCATGATAGTAACAGTTTAACAACAACAGAAACAGTGTAACATTAACAGTAACAATGTAACTACAACAGTAACAGTGTAACCTTAACAGTAGCAGTGTAACCCCAAAAGTAACAGTGTAACCACAGCAGTAACAATGTAACTACAACAGTAACAGTGTAACCTTAACAGTAGCAGTGTAACCCCAAAAGTAACAGTGTAACCACAGCAGTAACAGTGTAAGAACAAGTGCACTCAGTGGCACCTGCATTAGGCACACCTTTCTAGTAGCGGGTAGTGCCCCTCTTTGCCCCAGGGGAAGCCTGTATTCTTTGTGGCATAGATATACTAAGTTACTGGAAATATTATTGACTCTGGCCGATTGTGAATTGTTGGCATCAAGCATCGGTTGTACCTACTTGCTGCCAATGCACCTTTCCTACACACCCCAAATCTGCTTGATTATAGGGAAAATGATAACCACAAGGGAACCACAGCACCCAGTTACAGAGTATACTGTATAACCCAGGAGACAGTGACTTACAGTTTAATACAATAGAGGACAAGTACAGGGCACATAACCATAGCTACATAAGCAGATGACACTGACATAAGTATCAGGGGCAGAGAACAAGGAGTCCGCAGCGCCCTATTACAGAATAAATAACCCAGGAGACAATGACATACAGGTGAATACATTAGAGGACAATTACAGGGCACATAACCATAGCTGCATTAGCAGGCGGCACTGACATAACTATCAAGGGGCAGAGAACAAGGGATCCGCTGCACCCTCTTACAGAGTATATAACCCAGGAGACAATGACTTACATCTGAATACAATAGAGGACACGTACAAGGCACATAACCATAGCTGCAACAATATAGGACAATGACATAAGTATCAGGGGGCAGACAACCAAGTGTATATAACCCAGGGGACATTGAAAGCTGAATACAATAGAGGACAAATACAGGGCACATAACCATAGCTACATCAGCAAAGGACACTGACATAAGTTTCAGGGGACAGAGAACAAGGGATCCAAAGCACCCTATTACAGAGTTTATAACCCAGGAGACAGTGACTTACAGCTGAATACAATAGAGTACATGTACAGGGCACATAACCATAGCTGCATAAGCAGGCAGCACTGACATATGTATCAGAGAACAAGTGTATATAACCCAGGAGACAGTGACAGCTGAATACAATAGAGGACATGTACAGGGCACATAACCATAGCTGCATCAGCAGAGGACCCTGACATAAGTTTCAGGGGACAGAGAACAAGGAATCCACAGCACCCTATTACAGAGTTTATACCCAGGAGACAGTGACAGCTGAATACAATAGAGGACATGTACAGGGCACATAACCATAGTTGCATCAGCAGGCAGCACTGACATAAGTATCAGGGCGGCAGAAACCAAGGGATGGTTTGGGTAAGAGAAGGAAACACACATGAGGGAGGAGGGCCCTGCTCATGAAAATGTGCATTCTAAAGGGGAGGGGCAGACAGACCAGGGTGACACAGATGGGGTAGAGGTAGACAGAAAGCATGGAGAAGAGGGTACAGTAAGCTGGATTTCCAAGGCAAAGTGGAGTAAGACGACGGAAGATAAATGAGCCGTAAGCTGATGACCGCTGCGCAGCAGCCATGCATTTCACGCGCTATTAAGACATGAGGCAGAAATTAGCATTTAGCGCCCAGGTGACGCAGGAGTTTTTCTCCACCCGAATGTGTCAGGTTTTATGGAACCGTACATACGTCTCCCTGGAATTTTCCTAAATCTGGTGGATCTCCTCTAAGGGATGTGTCGGAGCTCTCAATGTCAGAGCCTTGATCCTATCAGCCCTAATTTACATCCCCGCCAGCCTTAGCTTCAGATAGAAATCTGCTTATAATGAGGAATATGATTACAGATGATCTGCCAGTGTTATTTTTACACTCCAGCTCCGTCGTGATGAACCACTGTTTCCTATTACCCAGAAGCCCATGGGGTGCCATTCAGCTAAGACCGAACAATGGTACAGGAACGCTTAATGGCAGGCAGTGGAAATTAGTCTCCTTATACTTTACACTTTGCTGCTAATTGCAGGCGCACCTGTAGCGAGGGGTAAATAGACTCTACTTTAATGCGAGTTTCTGTCATGGCAGAATTATTGCCGACATTCAGAACAATCAGCATTTTTGTCACTTTATGCTGCGTGCGTATAATACAGCGCAGCCCACTCACCTATAGCACTTAATACTAAATTGTGAGTGTATTTACCGCCGGGAGCCGCGTACAGGCGTCTGCAGGCCTGGTACATTCCCAGTGTGTGTTCTAGCTGAACATTATGTCCTTAGCTGCCTATTTTGAAAGAATGATGATTTTTAGATAATGTACTTTCTGCCGCCTTCATTTCTTCATGAGCTGTTGGAATAAAAACCCAGCTCCTGTAACTCTCCTCTTTGCCTGTAGGTGGCAGCAAACTTACATCACATCTATATGCAAAAATGTTACATTGTACAGTACTGTATGTTCATTTTCTGCTGCTTATTATTTATTCCAGAACAAGGAATTGCAGGTCGTTCTTGGTGCCCAAATAACGGGGAATGCAAAAAAGATGGTACTGATACCGCTTCTGGATATCTGTAAATATTTCATACTCTATAAATACTGTTTCATTTGTTCTCCCTGGTTTGTAATTACTTAAGGAAAGTAACATTGAACTTTGCCCTGGTCGTTCCCCAAGGTGAGCCATTAATGAATGATGTAATACTATTGCTTCTCGGCCTTTTGGCTAAGATCAAGTGTAGTATCTGCTGAGTATCGATGCCCTGCTAGGGAGGGAATACCATTCTTTCCACTGGTAGGGAGGGGAGAAGCATCGGCTTTGAGATGGGGCTCTTGTTCAGGGGTCTTTGCCTCTGTGGGAGAGTCACTCGAAAAGTTCGGTCTAGTATCCACTCCCAGGAAGACGGAAAAGCTGGGGCCGAGTAGATTGCTCCAGGCTGGGGAGGAAGGACTCCAGCCGGGGGACAGCGAAAAGCCCAGCCCAGTACTCAATCCCTGGGAGAGGAGAAACATCGGGACTGAGTAGGTGGTTTCTTCTCCCTCAGTTGGTCTATTTGGGCCTCTGCGGGGGAGACTCACCGAAAGAGCCCGGTGGAGTATCCATTCCCATGCCGGGGGGCCGGAAAGGGCCTGCTGGTGAGGCGGAGAAACACTTGGTCGGACGCTGACTGGCTGGCTGCCTGGAGTCCGAGGCTGCACTGTGCCCCCGGGGAAACTCGGGGGGTGCTGAAGATATACGGGTGATCCCCAAATCACCTGGCACAAGTAAGCACTTGCACTGCGCACTTCCCCTCTAGGATAGGCTGCACGTCCTTGCCTCGTCCTTTTGGATGGGGTAGGACAATTTTTCACACCCCCACCCCAGCCTTCTGGCTGAGGTATCTTTATTATTTATTTCTCTTCTTCTCCACGTTCGTGCACTTTTTCACGTTTTCTGTTTTCTGTAGTGTGTCACTGTTTTTTTGGGTTGTGTGGTTGACCCTTATGGGCCTTCCATTTCCCCAATGTGCCGAAGCTCTCGCCTTTTGGGGAGAGCTTCGGTCCCCTCGAGGACGACCCCGAGCCGCAAGGCGGAGGGAAGTCTAATGCGGGTCTCTCCAAACCTTCGGGTGCGGAGGACCCACCGTCCTGACCCTTCCGAGGGTTGAGGAAAGAGGGTCTCTCTGAGCTTCGGCGAAGAGGACCCACTGATCCCTATTTTCCCCTTCTCGGCCTTATGGTTGAGAGGGGTTAGGGGAAAAACGGGGCCCGTCTCCTTCGGGAGAGGGTCCATTCGATCGCACGACCCCTATGCACGTGTTTAGGCACAGCACTGGTGGTGGGAGCACACCTCGGGCTCCCTGAGTTTCTTCAAACTATGTGGCTCAGCCACAGTCAATGTCAAATCTATTCTATTGGAAAATGGGCCACAAGTCCTTTTTTTGCTTCTTGATTATTAATAAAATCAATGATAGATCTGTTATATTAATGTTGTCATTTAACTGTATGAATAAAATATACGATTAGGGTCTCGTGCCCTTCCCCCGTGTCTTTCAGCCTCACCCCCTGCCCTGTGTCAAGAACTGCACATACATGGAAATAATACAGATCCTAGATTAGGGACCTGATTCTGGTTCACTTGCAAAGACAAATTCTCTCTCTAATGGACAACCAGTGGCGTAGCTACGTTTTGGGCGCCCCCCCACCGTTGGGGGGGCGCCCACCCCTCCCCCCGTTGCCGCCATGCCAAGCACCCCTACCCCGCCGCCCCGCCGCCCATGCAAACCCTCCCTCAATGCCCCGCAGACTTACCTATCGCGCTGGTCCCGGCGGCTCTGTTCTTCTGCTGAGGACCACCAGAAAATGGCCGCCCCCATACAGCAGACAGTTTTAGAGAACTGTGTGCTATATGGGGGCGGCCATTTTCTGGTGGTCCTCAGCAGAAGAACGGAGCCGCCGGGACCAGCGCGATAGGTAAGTCTGCGGGGGATTGAGGGGGGGTTAACTATAGCACCGCAGCCCCCGGCGCCCCCACATGCACAGCGCCCCCCCGCGGTGGCGGGGGCTGCGGTGCTATAGTTACGCCGCTGTGGACAACATCATGCTGCACTGCAGGTGGGGCAGATGTAACGTGCAGAGAGTTACATTTGGGTGAGTTATTTTGTTTCTGTGCAGGGTAAATACTGGCTGCTTCATTTTTACACTGCAATATAGATATCAATTTGAAGTACAAACTCCACCCAAATCTAACTCTCTCTGCACATGTTACATCTGCCCCACCTGCAGTGCACATGGTTTTGTCCATTAGAGAGAGAATTTGCTTTTGCAAGTGAACCAGAATCAGGCCCTAGATGTATTGGAACAGACAACTTGGCATTATTTACCAAAACATCGACAGGGCCAAAAGGTGGACATAAAAATAGTAGGCATGTGAAAAGGTTGACATGAATTTTTGTCTGTTTTTGGGATGTCAACGTAAACAACTGTCAACATGGACCCCCAATGATTGTATCGCTTACCCTGGCATGGCTCGATTCGCTCGCTATGCTCTGCCATTGTGCCAACACGGATGGCAATGTAAGAACAAGCTGGTTTAACCCCTTCAGGGAGCGCTCCCTAAAAAAGCCCTCACCATTGTGACTCCCGGAGTGGATAGCGCCGCTGAGCACTACATCAGCCGTTGCCCGGCCCTGTCCCCGTCTGTGTGCCGCGTGATGTTACAAGGTCACATTGCACACAGCCAGGGGGAAGGAGGCGGGGCCGGGCAGGGGCTGAAACTGAGCTCAGTACTCAGATAAGCGCTCAGTTAAGCGGCGCTGCCCGACACTAAGCAGCGTAGACCCTGGTACTCCCGAGTATATTCCGGGTTTGCCAGTCTGGGCACTGGAGCACAGCCCGGAAAATTCTTGGGAGTGCCAGTGAAGGGGTTAAAAATAAAAATCATAAAAAAAACTCATGTTGCCCTTGTCTGGTGCCTACCTTTTTCAGCTTAACCTTTGACCTTTTTCATGTCAGCATTTGACCCTTTCAACTTTTTGAAGGTAGACATGGGTCTAGGTCGACATGGGTTTAGGTGGACAGGTCAATAGGTCAACACAAGCAATAATTCTACAGGGTCTAGGTCGACAGTCAAAAGGTCGACATGGGGTTTTTCCCTGTTTTTGACCCGAATGTCAACACAGTCAACATGGACACAGATTCCAGTGCACCGCATCCCCTCACATCTCTCGCTTTGCTTGCGATGCTTCGGGCACGGTGCCTCGCTGCACTCTGCACACTATTTTATTCTCCCACCACGCCCTAGTTGATGGTAGGGCATGAAATACTGCCTGTCGGCACATGTCGACTTAAAAAACTGTGAAAACCCCATGTTGACCTTTTGACTGTCGACCTAGACCCTCTCGACCTATTGCTTATGACCTGTCAACCTAAACCCATATTGACCTAGAACCATGTCGACCTAACAGTGTCGACCCAACTTGCTGTAGACCCAATGACCACATCCCGCTGCCAGGCCCTCTTCAGAGCCCCATTCCTAGTTGTTGGTTCTGCAGTCTCCCCGACATCAGGCCTGATGTATCTGGGTATAATTGCAGCTGAGACCGGTTGTTGTACTGATACAGTTACATCTGAGACCCCCCTCCTGAGCGCATATTCCCCATCACAGCAGTGAATGGCTATTGGCCAGCGAGCAACAATTTGTACAAAGCAGCGCTCATCCCTAGCGACATGAAAGAGTCTTCGGGGCTGAAGCCAAGATCTCTGGGAAGTCAGAACGCGGCGCTGATGATAGATTCGTCTGCTTGCTGAGGATCTGTGTACTACACATATCTCAGTGTACAGCAAGTATCATCTGTCATGTAATTATAATGTCTTAGCAGCGATCTGAGGACAGAGCTTGGCGGAATGGCGGCAGATACACTGTAGGTGAGTGTTCTGCAGAGGGACAATTACCCATTGTATTAAGTTTCAAAAGCCATGAACTGCCAGCGAACGTCTGTTGTCGTGGTCTTTTTATCTCCTGGTTCTTCTTAAGAATCATTACAGCATAAAGGAGATTACATCCAATTTCTTGAAAGGCAGGCCATTAAACTCGTGCAATGCAAAGGGCTTTGTGGATCGCATTTCGTGGTTTAAATGGACGTCTTCTGAGGGCAATGAACGTTGGGATAATTAGAGAGAAATATGGCGCGCTGATTGCCATTAATGTCAATATTTGCATCTGCGGAAAGCTGCCACATCTCTGATTTACGCACAGCTTCATAATGGAGAGGGCTGTTCATAATGGAGTGGGGGGGCTGTTGGGAGTCCCCCTGTCAGCTGCTAAGCATCGGGGAATAAACGCTGTGTGCATGCGCACAGCGTCTATTCCCGCAGCCAGGGGGCTGGGGGCACTTTCGAAGCATTTGTTTCGAGCGGGCTTACTAATATGTAATGTGCGGTCATGCTGACCAAACATGCATGGCAGCCATTGCTGGGAAGGGTCCAGGGGCATTGGCCTGTGGTTCAAAGCTCTACTACGTGCTAATGCCATCTTTGGTAGCACCTGCGGGTCCATGTTTTGCATTCTGTAAATCCCACTGCATTGCATACAGCATAAAAACCTAAGGGACCTAAGGGGCCTGCGCCCAGTAGTGCACACAAGGGGGAGTGCAGAACATTGTCACAAGCCCCACCATGTAATAAAGCAGCCACAGTGCTGTGTCCTGTAGATTTGCAGCAGATTGCTGAAACAGCCTCTGTAATGTGAACACATGGCAGACTCTGTATGTACAGGAGCAGTATTGATTTTATAACCAAGCTTGAAAAGCGATTGTGCACAGAGCTATTCAGCTGATGCGGCCACCAGGTGGCAGTCTGGGGTCCAGATCGTCAACTCCAAACCAGATTTAGGAAGTGAAAGAAAACAATAGCGGGAGTATGGGGGCTAATGCGGACAACGTGGGCACGCAGCAAATCACAGGCGACCAACTGCGAAGCAGTGACTAACTTAACATGCCGACGGGTTGGCAGTAGTGGTAGCAGTAATGCTTGTGTCGGCCTTCCAACCATGTCGGCCTTAGCCATGTCAACCTCTGACCCAGAACGTCACCGATAACACATTCATACTGTATATTATATATTCAGGGTTGCCGACCCTCCCGGAATTTCCGGGAGTCTCCCGAAAATCGGGTCCCCCTCCCGGCCCCCCTGAAGCGTGGGCAACGCTCCCGGATTCAGGGGGGACCCCTGCTGTCCCCCAGATCGCGGCATTAAAATGCTGCAATCCTCGGGTCTCAGAGGAGGGGGCGGAGCTAAAATGACACAATTGCATAATTTTAGCCCCGCCCCCTCCACGGAGATCCCTGAATGTGCTGTTTTACCAGCATGGGGGCGGGGCTTAGTGATGTCACGCTTAAGCCCCGCCCCCTGAGCGGCTACTGAAATTCTCCTCTCCGGGCTTCTCCAGGAGAGGAGAATAAGAAAGTCGGCAACCCTGTTATATATACATACCTCCCAACAGTCCCGATTTTATCGGGACAGTCCCGATTGTCAGGGCCTGTCCCGATGTCCCACCCGCGGGCGGCAGTGTCCCGCGGTGTGGGGGGGGCTGTTGGGAGTCCCCCCTGTCAGCTGCTAAGCAGCGGGGAATAAACGCTGTGCGCAGGGGACTGGGGGCATGGCTAGAGGCTCACAGAGCCTCTGGGTCATGCCCCCATAGCGGCAAAATGGGGGCGTGGCCTCGCAGAAGAGCCGCGAGTATAGGCCACGCCCCAAATTAGGCCACGCCCCCCGAAAATTTTGGCACGCCTCCGGCGCGCAGGACCATCTTCCCGCTTGCAGAACTTCGAAAGTTGGGAGGTATGTATATATTTATATGGAATACACAGAATCTTACACCGGAGCGCCACAGCTTTCGTGTTTGGAGTGAGTGACATGAACCATATTTCTTGCTTAAAAACCCGGTACTTATGTATTATCTGGGCTCCCATGTTAAATGCACCCCATTTTTTCATACCCCTACTATCCAACTACGCATGGAGTTGATTTTATATAGTGTGGCGAGCGCAGCGAGCCACCGTGCCCCGCGTGGCGAGCCCCGCGAGGGGACGCGGTCTCATATGAAAAATGGGAGCCCAGATATTATATAAGTACCAAAAACCCTTCTGTCTATTTAAGCAACTCGGACGTGAAAAAAAGATAAAAATTCCCCACTTTTTCCAGCGTTGTACGATATTAAACACCTTTCAGATTCCTTTTATTAATGTTTTGACAGCTGCGATCCAACTTGTTTCCAAAAAGAATCTGCATTAATTAGACATGCCTATCCCTAGTCTAAATAAATTACCGTCTTCGGAAAATACATTTGTTTTCCTACTTGGCGACTTTCTCCTAATGTGCGTCGGTGAAACAGGTGCGACGTCTCTGCAAAACGTGCGTTAATCTAATGGAACCCGGCTCTTTACAGGGGAAATGCACCCAGGAGAGTACCTGGGGCTTAATTACCTTTACAAATCATTACTGTTAATATGGGAATGTAACTTTCTGATATTTATTAAACAACTTTTAAAGACCATCCACAGTACTCTGCTCTCTAATTGTGGGGTTTTACTGGGCCAGAATCCTAATGCAACACCCTGCCCACCATGCATCTACCATGTGAAAATGCTGGGTATTTGTGTCACCAGTGTATGGCAGCAGACGGCAGCTTTTGATTGGCTGTGTGCAGAGATTTTGGCATCTTGGAGCCACACTTTTATTTATTATTCCTTGCTGTTTAATGTAAAAGGCAAAATGATTAAATGTTGGCTCCTTACAGCAGGATTCAGACTAACATGCAGTATCATTCATTTATTTATTTGGTAACAAGTCATTCATACCTTATTTAAGTTAGCAGGGGGTGTGGCCCATCACTGTGGAGTCGGGGCCACACCCTGGGGGTGTGCCTAGAGCTTGCCCATTCAATGCTGCTTTAGAACACACTTACCAACACCTGTTGGCTGCGATAAAGTTGCCCACATGTGAGGTGGTGAGATAGAGCCTACTGATCAGGGTCGTTCCACCTAAACCAAAAGAGTTGAGAAGTACTTACCAGTGGAGGATCCAGGTGGGGCTGCATCACAGTTCAAAATTCAAATATGGAAGCCGCACCCACTGCCAACTGCCGCCACCAACTGTAAGTGGCAGTCGGTGTGTCTCTCCTATTTGAACCCAAATACGTGACTATGGCCCTTATTCAGATCTGATCGCAGTACAAATTTGGGTACTCTTTACCTAGAAGGGCGCCCACAATTTTGATCGTGGGCATCGTTAGTAAAAAAAAATTGCATCGGTCGCATCGCATGTGACCAAAAAATCACTTGCAATGCGACCGACGCGATGCCCGCAATTTCCCATAGGGAACAATGTTAAATGTCCCAATTGACCCGATTTTCCTGTTCAATGTCTCAATTGACCCGATTTTTCCATAGGAAACAATGTTAAATGGCCCACAGAGGCCAAATAGGCACCCTGAAGTGTGAAATGGCCCCCACAATTGTTAACGCCACCCCACGATCAACGTGAACCCGAAGCGTGGCGAGCCCGCGAGGGGCGGCAGTACGCGTCCTACGACCATTTTATACCCCCACTATCCACGTCGGCGTGGAGTTGAGAATAGAAAGTGTGGCGAGCGCAGCGAGCCACCGAGGGGACGCGGACAGCTGTGAAGCCCGCGAGGGGACGCGGATACCTGTGAAGGTATCCGCGTCCGCTCGCCACGCTTCGGGCTCGGTGGCTCGCTGCGCTAGCCACACTTTCTATTCTCGACTCCACGCCGACGTGGATAGTGGGGGTATGAAAAGGTCGTAGGACGCGTACCGCCGCCCCTCGTGGGCTCGCTGCACTCGCCACGCTTCGGGTTGACGTTGATCGTGGGGTGGCGTTAACAATTGTGGGGGCCATTTCACACTTCAGGGTGCCTATTTGGCCTCTGTGGCCCATTTAACATTGTTTCCTATGGAAAAATCGGGTTAATTGAGACATTGAACAGGAAAATCGGGTCAATTGGGACATTTAAAATTGTTCCCTATAGGAAATCGCGGGCATCGCGTCGGTCGCATCGCACCCAATTTTTTAGTGCATGCAATGCCCGCGATGGCCGCGATGGGCGCCCTTCTAGGTAAAGAGTACCCAAATTTGTTCTCAAAATGGGCAAAACCATGTTCACTGCAGGTTGGGCAGATGTAACATGTGCAGAGAGAGTTAGATTTGGGTGACTTATTTTGTTTCTGTGCAGGGTAAATACTGGCTACATTATTTTTACAATGCACTTTAGATTTCAGTTTCAACACACCCCACCCAAATCTAACTCTCTCTGCACATGTTACATCTGCCCCACCTGCAGTGCATATGGTTTTGTCCATTTTCAGAACAAATTTGTACTGTGATCAGATCTGAATATGGGCCTATGCAACACAGGACGAAGCACATCTGTTACCTGGGAGACTGAGTCATGAAAGAACAAGAAGCAGAAGAAATGGCTCAGCCCGTTAAACATGGCAGCTTTTAGCAATGGACTAGGCATAGGCAAACACAGGATGGGTGGCCCGGAAACCCCCCTTCTCTTGGAAAGTGGCTCAAATGATGACAACAATATCAATGGTATATATAATATAATGCTAGAGCTGCCTTGGGTCCTAGCTGAGACGATGACCTTTATGTCTTTCTCTGATGCAAGCTCTTGGGTCCATTCTTAGAAGACCAAAAAAAATTAGCAAAAGTTGCAAACACGTATTCTGTTCTATATTGTCCAGAAACAGAAACGCTGACATTCAGTATAATATAAAAGTAACAGATCAGCAGTGAAATTATTTATGAAATGTCTGATAAATGTCACCAGTAACCAGAGTTCAGGACAGGATATAACTCAGGAAGAATTATTATAACATCATTATATTAAGGCCAATGCATAGTTCTAACAGTCCTCTGCAGCCTAATCCTATTCCTAACACCCTCCCTTAATGCATAACCCTAACCCTCTTTCCCCTGCAGCCTAACCCTAACCCCCCTTAATAGAAACATAGAAACATAGAATTTGACGGCAGATAAGAACCACTTGGCCCATCTAGTCTGCCCCTTTTTTTAAACATGTTACCTCAAACCATATTTGATCCTTATTTTTTTGTAAGGATATCAATATGCCTATCCCAAGCATGTTTAAATTGTACTACTGTATTTGCGTCTACCACCTCTGTTGGGAGGCTATTCCACTTATCTACTACTCTTTCTGTGAAAAAATTCTTCCTCGCATTTCCCCTGAATCTTCCTCCCTCTAGTGTCAGTGCATGTCCTCGTGTTCTGCTGCTCCTCTTCCTGTGAAGAATGTCTCCCACCTGTACCTTGTTAAAGCCCTTGATATATTTGAAAGTTTCTATCATGTCCCCCCTTTCCCTTCTCTGCTCTAAAGTATACATATTAAGATGTTTTAGTCTTTCCTGGTACGTTTTGTGATGTAGGCCATGCACCATTTTAGTTGCTCTTCTTTGTACAGTCTCTAATGTATTTATATCCTTCTGGAGATATGGCCTCCAGAACTGAACACAATACTCTAGATGAGGTCGTACCAATGACCTATACAGTGGCATTATTACTTCTTTCTTTCTACTGCTGATGCCTCTCACTATGCAACCAAGCATCTGACTTGCCTTCTTCATTGCTTTGTTACATTGCCTACCTGCTTTTAAGTCCCCTGAAATAGTGACACCTAGATCCCTCTCTTCCTCAGTAGTTTCCATTATAGTGCCATTTATACTATATTGAGTCTTTGGATTTCTGAGACCCAAGTGCATGATTTTGCATTTTTTGGCATTAAACTGTAGTTGCCATTCTCTTGACCATTTCTCTAATCTGCCTAGATCCTCAATCATTTGTTTTACCCCTCCTGGTGTGTCTACCCTGTTGCATACCTTTGTGTCATCTGCAAAAAGGCACATTTTACCCTCAATTCCATTTGCAATATCACCAATAAAGATATTAAAAAGCACCGGTCCAAGTACAGATCCCTGGGGTACTCCACTTGTAACCTTTCCCTCCTTTGACTGTACTCCGTTTACTACAACTCTCTGTTTTCTGTCCTGCAACCACGCTCTTATCCATTCAACTATCTTAGAATCCAATCCCAAGCTTTCAAGTTTATTTAACAGTCTGCGATGTGGGACAGTGTCAAAAGCTTTACTAAAGTCTAGATAAGCTACATCTACAGCCCCACCTTGATCTATTACTTTAGTCACCCAGTCAAAAAAGTCAATAAGATTTGTTTGACATGATCTTCCCCCAGTAAACCCATGCTGTTTTGGATCCTGTAAATTGCTGGTTTTGAGATATTCTACAACTCTTTGTTTTAAGAGTGTTTCCATCAATTTCCCTACTACTGATGTAAGGCTCACTGGTCGATAGTTGCTTACCTCTTCCTTGCTTCCACTTTTGTGCAGTGGGACTACATTTGCTGTTTTCCAGTCCTCTGGGATTACTCCAGTAGCTAGTGACTGGTTGAATAATTCTGTTATTGGTTTTACCAGCTGCCCTTTAAGCTCTTTTAGTATCCTTGGATGTATCCCATCTGGCCCCATTGATTTATCCACTTTCAGTTTTAAGAGTTCTGTGAGGACTTTCTCCTCTGTAAATGTACTTGTCTCTCCCTCAGTTTTCTGACTATACTTGCAACTTAACTGTGGCCCCTTCCCCTCTCTTTCAGCAGTGAATACTGAGCAGAAATAATTATTAATATTATCTGCTATTACATTGTCCCCCTCAAGAAAACTTCCACTCTCTGTCTTCAGTCTAATTATTCCACTTTTTGTTTTTCTCCTTTCACTTATATACCTAAAAAAAGTTTTCCCCCCTTTACCCACTGATTGGGCCATTTTCTCTTCAGCCTGTGCTTTTGCACATCTGATTACCTTCTTAGCCTCCTTCTGTCTAACAAGATACACCTCTTTGTCCTCATTCTTCTGCATCTGCTTAAATTTCTTAAAGGCCAACTTTTTTGCTTTCACAATACTTGCTACTTCTTTTGCAAACCACAATGGCTTTCTTTTTCTTGTGTTTTTCCTAACTCTTTTGACACAAAGTTCTGTTGCTTTTAGAATTGCACTTTTTAATTTTTCCCACTTATCCTGCACTCCTTCCAAGTTCTTCAACTCTGCCAAAGAATCCCTTACAGAGTTTCCCATCTCTACAAAATCAGCCTAATGCATAACCCTAACCCTCTTACCCCTGCAGTTTAAACATAACGCTCCTTCACCTGCGGCCGATCCCTAACCCCATTAATGCATAACCCTAACCCTCCTTCTCCTGCAGCCTAAACCAACCCCCCCCCCCCCCCCTTGATGCATAACCTTATCCCTTATCCTGCAGCCTAATCCTCTCACCTCTATTTCAGGGAGTCTCCTGCAGAAGTAGGGATGGCCATTGACCATCGATGATTCAAAATCATCGATGGTTCATGGCCGATGTCAAATACTTTTGCCATCGATGGGGGAGAACCAGATGGTTTCCCTCCATCGATGGAATAGCAAAACAATGTTTTTTTTTCAGAGTGCCGGGACACGAAACATAGCTCTGGCCCGACTCCCGTGAAGCCCTGCCCCCTGTGTTTTGATTGGCCCACAGGCCAATCAATCAAATACAATGGATGACCATCGATATGTAAAAATATCGATGGTCATCCATTGCATAGTTAAGCACTATCGATGGCCAGTTGCAGAATTGCCATCGATGGCAATGGCAACAATGGCCATCCCTATGCAGAAGGGGTGGTATCTATGGTGTAACAGTGTAATATGGGCTAGGAGACATGAGGGAGATTGCTAGACTAATGAGGGAGAGAGGGAGATTGCTGCTATTTAAGGGAGTCTCCTTGCAGAATCTAGGAGGGTAGGAATCTATGCCTGATTATCCCTCCTCTTAATCTGCCCATGTCTTTAATGCACTGCACATGCATTGTGAGCCGCATGTGGATCTGTATGAACTTACCAGTCATTACAGCTCAGCAATTTCTCTGCGAGGTGCTGATTGGGTTATATAGGATAGAAAACAGGTGGCCCTACAAACGTAGACAAGGGAGCTGCTTTTCTGCGTGTCATTGGTATGACGCTAGAGTCGTCTGCGTGCTGTACGTATGCAAAACGCCGGGACTATGTAAAAACCGGACCGGACTACACTCCGGACCGCCGGACAGGACATCAAAATCTGCAGTCCGGAGCTTGTAGAGTCCGGTCCGGGGGGTGTCCTGTCAGGGGGGTGTCTTGTCTGGGGGGGGGGGGGGGTCCCTGTGATAGCTATCACCAGGGACATGGGAGAGGGGAGATTACTGCCTCCCGTGTGGTCCGGACCGTCCGGTTTTTGCTACATGCCCAGACCATACAGGGAGGCTTTATTCTCCCTCTCCTTCTCTACCTGGTGACAGGTGTGACAGGCAGCCCCCCCCCCCCTCGGACAGGACACCCCCGGACAGGACACCCCCCAAGCCCCAAAATGCAGAGTTTGTTGTCCGGTCCGGCGGTTTTGTCCTGGTCCGGTTTTCTCCCATACCCCAAAACAACTAATTCAGTCAGCTTTGGAGAAAGTTGCTCAAATGCTCACTTGCATTATAGGAACCTGCACGTAGCACCATAATTACTGCAGTTTCTATAGTTCTATTTGTCACCGATCATGTAAATCGCTTCATGCATTTTTAACCCTTTATTGTTTGAATGATATTATATTGTTCGTATACTATGAACCCAGGACAAAGTTTATCCCTGCGGATTAGAACATTGCGCCATAAAATTGCTCTGTCACAGAAATATGCCTCTGTGGTGGAATCATCTGAATGAGTTACAGGGCGTCCATCATCCCCGTCTGCTGCCACCATCTTTGGTAATTTCGCTGTCAGGCATCCGCTACTGTCAAGTCTGGGGCCGCTGTCCGACTGTCTGCACATTCCAATAACTTCCATCTCTTTCAGACACAGCGGTCATTGTTGGTTCCAACGCCTGCTGCAGGAGTATAGAGTATTCTCACGCCGCAGAACCGCCTCTGATGATTTCCCTACCGACCTCACCACCTGCAGAGAACTCTTCACAGATAACTACTGACATGATAATCATTCTGCACAATGAGGAAGATGCAGGTGCGCTACACAAACACTGTCATTACATGTCTGATACACTGCAAGAAATACAGGGTACAGAAGCTTGGCCTAAGTTATGGGCTTACCTCCGAGTATCCCATACCTCCCAACTTTTGATGATTATGCGGCGGGACCCAGCTGATGCCATGACCCAGAGGCTCTGTGAGACGCTGTACTCATGTGTGGCACCCCAGGTACATCAGGGGTCTGCATCGTTTTAACATTGGTGGCCAGTGCTGCCCTCAACTAAAATGGTGGCCGGCCATTCAAGCCTGGGGGTTGCCAGGTGACCACCACCTCAGTTACCTGAGCCTTGGAAGGGAGGAGGGCCATCCTGACATTGGTGGCTCAGCAGGGCGCCAATCCAAGGGGGACGGTCCAGTCTGTTGCCGGCAGAACAGGGGGTGACAAAGGTCCCGGGGGCGGAGAGGAAGCCAGAAAAGAGCATCGCGAAGCAGGGCAGACGGCGCGAGGTGTGACGCGGCCCGGTGAGAGACGGGAGCCACAGTGGTGACCGGAGCACCGCCGGACCTGAGGACGAGCCGGCACAGCCAGCAGCGATCCCCAGCAGCGCGCCCAGCAGTGGTGACGCGGCGAGAGAGAGCCGCACACCACGCCGGGAGCGGGACCCCACACAGCAGCCACAGTGCGCGGAGGGGACGCAAGTGCCCAGCAGTGCCCAGCGGAGGTCTCAAGTGCCCAGCAGTGCCCAGCGGAGGTCTCAAGTGCCCAGCAGAGGACTCAAGTGCCCAGCAGTGCCCAACAGAGGACTCAAGTGCCCAGCGGAGGTCTCAAGTGCCCAGCGGTGCCCAGCAGAGGTCCTAAGTGCCCAGCAGAGGTCCCAAGTGCCCAGCAGAGGTGGCAAGCGCACTGCAGTGAGCTCCCAGTTCCAGTAGTGACTGGCAGGAGCTGGCAACGGCACCAGTACCCCAGTATCCCACAAACACCCTGGTACACCTGACCCCCCTGCAAGGCTAGCAGCACCCCTAGCTTCCTTGTAATTGAAGCCCTTCAGCGCAGGTCCCCCCTCCATCTTACCCCGGCAAGGGCCGATTCATTGGAGAAAAGACTGCCTCATCAGTTAGTTCTGCCCGGCCCCATCTGTCGCCCATTACTGGGGTGCTCCCCTGAGGAAGCCCTACAGCCTAGTTTCCACCTGCAGGCCGACCAGGCCAATCACTGGAAGCATTGTCGCCTCACTGCATAGAAGCCAGTCTAACTCTTAATAGAACCCTTTTGTGGAGCTAACTAACAGCCTTTGGATTGTGCTAAAATTCAGGACACCTCTTTCACTGTGGATTACACACCCTGGCATTAGCTATTTCAAAAATACGGTGCACCTTGGCCAACAGGTACCTTATTACTTGGTAGAACTGTGCAGTTCAGGGACATATTTATAGTTTTAATCTGGACGTTTGTTGTTATTTATACTAAGTGTGAATTGCTGCATACAGCACCATTGCCATTTATTGGGAAAGCTATTGCATGCCTTTTTGATGTTTTGAATTTTTTTGCACTGCGAGTTAATTGCCTGGTGTTACGGTGGACGTGGGGTATCGTGCGAATTGCGGCCATCTGTGTCACGGATGGCCCCATAGCGCACAATATCTCTTGCATAGGGTCTTTTCATACTTGTACATTTTCATGTGAACTTACTTGTTGAAACAGTGGGTTGCGATTGTTGGAGTGTTGTGCGGGGTGTGGCCTCTTGGTGTTGCGGTGACCCCATCGCGCACAATACCCTACAGGAAAATTCCTCCCATGTCTTGTATTGATTATTGAAGGCCAGTGTCAGTGCTATTACATTGTTTGCCCATTTTCACAGCGGTGATTCACAGTCCTTATTGCTGCAAAATAAAATCTTTGATCTCCGTCCTAACGTGTGGTGACCATTCTGTGGGGTGTTTTGGGGTGTTTTGGGGTATTGTCTCCCTGGGGTGTCCTTGTCCCTCCGCCCTCTGAATTGCAGGCGAGTGAAGCAGGCAGGGAGCAGCCGAGCGGTGCCGGAAAGGAGACCAGGAATAGCAGGTACACAACTACACGTAGTCTGACAACATCACACATGCGCACAGCGTTTATTCCCCGCTGCCTAGCAGCCGACAGGGGGGACTCCCAACAGCCCCCCCTCACCGCGGGACACTGCCGGCCGCGGGAGGGACAGCGGGACAGGCCCTGATAATCAGGACTGTCCCGCTGAAATCGTGACTATTGGGAGGTATGGTAACCTGACATCAGGTAGGACCCTAGGGGCTATTTCACACGCTCCAGCTTCTGCCGGGCGGCGAAAAGCCGTGCCGCACACCGTAGTTAATAATGGACACAATTGTGTCCCTTCATACGGGACGGCCGCGGCCCGGCCGCCCGGTTGCAGCTGGATCCCACCACTGGAAGGGACGGCTGCCGGGCTGTGGCCATCCCCACCATTCTAAATTGCTGAGTGTGGCACGGGGTTTCGCTGCCCGGCAGGAGCCAGAGCATCTGAAATAGCCCTAACTCTCTAACACCCGCCAGACGGACCAACCAAACCACCCTATGGCACCACACTAGTGACAGTGGGAAGTGTAGGGAGCGTGTGAGCAGTTACTATGTGTCAGGAGGTGAAATGGTCAGAATCCGAATGATAGGTCGACATTGACAAAAGGTCGACATGGCAATCGCCGACACATGAAAATGTAAACGTGAGTTTTACACCATTTTATTCTTTTTTTAAAAACTTTTTGGGGCTTTACGACCCACGTGGGCTACGATTGGTAACGGTAAAGTGTGACAGGAGCTGTGGTGTGATTACAAATTACACTTATTGGCGGTCCATGTTGACAGATGTCAACATTGCTGGAAATGTGAAAAACCTATGTCGTCCGTACTCGGCAGCTGCAATAGAATCAGGCTGATCGGGGCCGGAGCTCACGTCACATGACTTCCTGAAACGAATGGGTGCGTCTGCGTTTTCCCTGAGACTCGGAGAAAACAGCTGGTTAACTCCCCAAGATGCTGGCTTCCTATCAGTCACCTTGTGAACTGACAGCGATAAAAAAAGTAGCGGGATGGCCTCGTGCGCCTATACTACTCATGCGCAGTCTATCGATAATCGCCCAGACTGAGAAATTGCAGCCGCACACTCAGGTCTGAATAAACCCCTTGTGTTATGCCTAGTGACCATGACGGACAATCCAGTTTATTTTGCAGCAACCATTAATTCCATTATTAGCATTAACTGGGATTTCCCGCCAATCCTGTCCAGCGGTGACCAGCTCTTCAGACGCCTCCTCCAGCCAGGGCGCTGTACAGCAATTATTGTCTGCTGAACAGTGAAATATAAAACCAGAGCTATGTCGCCAATGTACAGAAGGCTAATTGAAGATACTGCTGAAATGTCACTCCAATTAATCACACAGTTAATTAAAAATGTCCCCAAAAAAATATCCGGCCCTGGGAAGGTATTGTGTTTATATAACGCGGCAAGTGATACACTGCATGCAAACGGCCACAGTTTTACTGTCACCATGTGCAAAATGTTACACTACACCCCCCTCCGCCCCTTCATTTGTAATTAGTATCTCTCCAGCACTGTTAATTACATTCCAGCTGTGGTTGTTGAAGTACTGTATTCACATACAGGTCAATTGGCTGCTTCCAACCTCTGTACAAGGCTGGCGTTATACTGTCGTAGTATTATTATTAACAGTTTCTTATATAGCGCATACATATTCCGCAGCACTTTAGTATATAGTAGTATAGTACACAATTGTTACACACTATAACGTACACACCTACAGGCAGGGGCGTAACTACAACTTTGTGGGCCCCATAGCAAAATTTATAATGGCCCCCTCCCCCCGGCAATGCCCATTACACATTAAGGGCCTTATTCTGGTTCACTCTCAGAGGCAAATTCCTTCTCAAATGGACAAAACCATGTGCACTGCAGGTGGGGCAGATATAATTATATTTGGGTGGGGTCTTTCTTCAAAATTAGATCTATAGTGCAGTGTAGAAATAAAGCAGTCAATATTTTCTCTGCACAGAAACAAAATCACTCCCCCAAATCTATCTCTCTCTGCACATGTTACATCTGCCCCCTGCAGTGCACATGGTTTTGTCCATTTCAGAAGGAATTTGCCTCTGAGAGTGAACCAGAATAAGGCCCTATGCGACACACAGTAATGCCCTTATACATTATGCGACGCACCGCATTGCCTCTTACACAATATGCAACACACCGTAATGCCCCATTCATATTATACAACACACCACAATGCCCCTTACACATTATACAGTACAACACAACGTAATGTCCTTTACACAATATGCTGTCAGAACACCCTCCATTAGCTCCTGCTGCATGATGCCACCTCCCACCCGGCTCCTCCTGCTGCTGCATGGCGCCACCTCCCATCTCCTGCCCGGCTACTTCTTCACGGCAGTGCCACCCACTGCCTGGCTTCTCCCACACGGCGCCACCTCCCATCCCTAACCCGACTCCTTCCGCATGGTGCCGCCTCCTTCTGTATAGTGCCGCCCCTCTGTCCGGCTCCTTCTGCATGGTGCCACCCCCTGCACGGATCCTTCTACACAGTGCCACCCCCACCTGCCCTGTGGTAGAATGGTGAAGCAGATGGCCACGGCGGCTCTCCAATTAAATAATAAAACTACCAAGGGTGCAGGGGATTGATTGCTGTCCATGGGGCCCCCCTAGCTACCGGGCCCCATAGCAGCTGCACCCACAGTAGTTCTGCCACTGCCTACAGGACAATTCTGAAAGTCACTGCAATGTCACATTAGACCAGTGGTTCTCAACCTTGGTTCTCAGGACCCCACACAGTGCATGTTTTGCCCAGCTCCTCACAGAATCACATGTGAAATAATTAGCTCCACCTGTGGATCTTTTAAAATGTGTCAGTGAGGAATAGTGCCCACACACGCACCGATCCCGCGACACCTCATCGCACAGTACAAAAAGTATGTGCTGCACATACTTTTTGTACTAGCTTTTTATCGCATCGCATGCACATCGCATGCACAAGGCATACGATGCGATGCTATGTGTGCTAGTTAAGCACAGAACGCACGCCAGGATCGATGCGTCTGTGGGCACCTTTAGAAAAAACAATGGCTGAATAAGCACAGAGGTGGCATAAACCACCAAAGGGTTCTGGGATGCCATCACTTCCAGGGATAGGGCTGAAAGGAGCCTGTCCCTGCGATGCGCTCAGCCAGGCGCTGGGGGGTCCGCGGTCATTGATGCCCCCCCCCCCTGCCGACCCCACTGCCTCAGTAGGGGGGCCCCTTTCAAGACTTTGCTATGGGGCCCAAAGGTATGGCGCTGTGCTGCTGGGGGCCTGGACTATTGGTCAGTCCCGGGCATCAACATTTCTAGTGGCGGCCCTGGTGTGTACTGCTACATCTGAGAGGAATCTTTTAAAATGACTTATATACAAATGTAGATGAGCCCCAAAGCAGTTAGTTAGAGATACTTATACTTGGTAAAGTGCCGGGAAATGGTGCTGATGATTCAATGTAACCAGGGCTATTTTTCAGCAAGCTCCAGCAGAACCTGAGGCCCTTATTCTAGTTCACTTTTTCTAACAAAATATTTCTTAGATGGACAAAACCATGTGCACTGCAGGTGAGGCAGGTGTAAAACCCCACCCAAATCTAATTATCTCTGCACAAGTAACACCTGCCTCACCTGCAGTGCACATGGTTTTGTCCATCTAAGAAATATTTTGAGAGAAAGAGTGAACTAGAATAAGGGCCTCAGTTCCTGCTGGAGCCTGCTGAAAAATAGCCCTTAATGTAACTGTATCTATCTCTCATTCCTTTTTTCCAATTTTTTTTTACAGTGTGTGATGTGGGCTAGGTGAAATGAGGGAGATTGCTAGACTAATGAGGGAGAGAGGGAGATTGCTGCTATTTTAGGGAGTCTCTTATAGAATGCAGGAGGGTAGGCAACTATGAATTAGTATAACGTGTACCCTCCTATGGCCCGTTTCGCCCTTTAACGCTGTAGTCCACGTGGGCCATAAAGCATTTTTCATGTTGACCTTTTCATAAATTGACCATTGACATGTCAACCTTTTGTCAAAGTCGACCTACGGTAGTGTATGTCAACCATATGGTTTTGACCTATTGACTGTATGAAGCTACTTCTGTATTCTGTGGAAAGTCAGGTCTCTACCCCTGTGTCAGCATCTACAGCCAAACACTGTGAGCCGCCCGCGGTCTGCGCAGGTCAGGTGACGTCCTCAGCTTCTCCCTCTCTCTGCATCTGTCCCATTTAGCAAACCAAGATTACTTACAGAATCAGGATTTACAAGTGTCTGGAATTAAATTTTATTCTTGACGATATATTACGTGTAACGCTGTCATCATTTAGGGGCTTGTGCAGAAGAGTAAATTACTTGTTTACAGCCAACATATTAAATAGAAAATGGCTGAATTAACTCCACTGCGGTCGTTAGGAAATATCGGGGAGAAGATAAATAACTGAATTGCTGGGAGATTATTTACAGGATATCTCTGCAGTTTAAGCATTTACTCTACAAGTGATAAGTGATAAGAGGTTATTATAAGGCAGCAAAGCCCAGAACTCCGCTTGGAAGCATTTATTTGTAGAGATGAGTTGTGGGGAAATTCTGCGGAGATCTGATTTCACTGAGAAACGAGGCGTTTTGTGGTGCGGCCGCCATATGCATCATGCATGGCATGCTGTGGAGGGGTATGGATCACTGGGTCGACCTGAAGATGGTCGACAGTCATTTGTTTGACACCGTTGGGTCGACATACTGCAAGGTCGACATGTTTCTACTTCGACATGGGACAAGGTTGACATGACATTAGGTCCACACAAGCATTAGGTCGACATGATCTAAATCGACAGTCAAAAGGTCGACTTGGGGTTTTTCGCTGTTTTTTGACCCGAATGTCGACACAGTTGACATGAACACAGGATTAAGTGCATCGCATCCTCTCGCATGGCTCACTGCGGGCACGGTGCCTTGCTGCACTTGACACACTATTTTATTCTCACACCACGCCCTAGTGGATGGTAGGGCATGAAATACCGCCTGTTGACTGTCGACATTCGGATAAAAAAAACTGAAAAACCCCATGTCAACCTTTTGACTGTTGACCTAGACCAGTGATTTTCAACCTTTTTACCTTGCGGCACACTAAATAGGACTTTAAAATTGGCAAGGCACACCTAAGATCCCCACAGGACAAAACACATTGGCCCCCACAGGAAAAAAACAAACCTATTGCCCCCCATATAGAAATCAAGCACACTGGTCCCCACAGGTAACAAAAATAAAATACATTGGCCCTTTACATGAAAAGAAGAGACCAGTATATAACAGTTGAACTGGTGGTGGCTGTAACCTGGTTTGGGCATCTCTGGATCTGGGGGCACACTTGAGAACAGCTCAAGGCACACTAGTGTGCCACGGCACAGTGGTTGAAAAACACTGACCTAGACCATGTCGACCTAATGCTTGTGTCGATCTAATGTCATGTCGACCTTGCAGTATGTCGACCCAACGGAGTTGACCTAATGACTGTCCACCATCTTTAGGTCGACACATGGTGTAAAGTGCACTTTTCATTCAGTACATAAGAATTCTAAACTTTATACCTATGTAGATTGCGGTACTTTCTTTGCTTATTCCACCTTACGGAGTGAGGGGATCATAAGTATTGGAAAGGCGTGCCATGCAGACCAGTGTGTGTAGGTCCTGCCGCGCCCTCTTTCTCCAGTACACTCCAGTGTTTTGCCTATAAAAATTATTAGAATCAGGGGATTTAGTGGGGGGGGCGGGGGAAATGGGGTGGATCGATGGGCCTATTTCAGATATGTTAGCAAGGCTGCAATTTTTGCAGATGAACAACATGCTGCACTGAAGGTGGGGAATATGTAACAGAGAGAGTTACATTTGGGTGGGGTGTGTCAAACTAAAATTTATATTGCAGTATAAGAATAAAGCAGCCAGTATGTATGCTGAACAGAAACAAACTCCACCAAATGTAAGTCTCTCTGCACCTGTTACATCTGCCCTACCTGCAGTGCAGCATGGTTTTGTTCATCTGCAAAAATTGCAGCCTTGCTAACAGGTCTCTAAGCCCTGGTTAAAATAATACAAAGAATATATTTATAGGGGGCAGCAGTGGTTGTATAGATTGTATTCCATGTTTGAGAAAACATACTTGAATGAAGTCACACAAGGTCAAATTGCATTTGGAATTTATTGCATAGGCATCACATTGATCATGTATATTGACTCTCATTCAGCATTGTTAAACTGCGATCACTGGGGGGGAAGGAGCTGGATGGGCGGTGATTTCAAAAACTGGCATGTTGCCCCCATTTGCCAGGAGTGGCCAGACCAAGGTCTGCACGCGAGTGGCTGTTGTCTTGGCCTCGCAATTTGGGCTGTGGCAGGCAGGTTAGACCAGGCTGCAGCCACAGAGGGACACCACGACTGCGCTACACTAGTTCGGGGTCCATGTGCTTGGATGTCGATATTGACACCAAAAAACATGAAAAATATGTCAACCTTTTTATGTGTCGACCATTTGTCTCTGTGAACTTTGTGCAGGTCAAATTTTTGGTGTTGACTTATTGACTGTCTAACCTGATACTGTAGACCAGGTTAGTCACACGTACAGGCAGACCAAGATCTTTCCCACAGGTCACAGATGCTGTCGACCGCAGCTGTTACTGACGACACACCACCGTATTGTGTTTGTCACCAGCATGATGGCTGCTCCCGTGATTAGTGGCTGGTCTGTATGGTGGTGACGTTAGCACTAAGGCATGGAGATGTATTCATTAGTGCTGCCGCCTCGTTACTGCCGCTCGCTTCAGGATAATTACATGCCGCTGTCTAGCGGAGCCGCTTCCAAGATGCAGGAGATCAATTTCTCTAATAAAAGTTGATCAATAAGTCAGACAGTAAAACTGGCGACGTGTGATAGGGTGTAAAACCCGAGGTTAGCCGATACATCATCGTTATATCCCGTCTCGTCCTGTCTCATATACAGGCCGGTCATGTCGTGTCATCACCAGGGTCCTGACCCGTCTCCAATCACATATATTGCTGCATTCTGCATTTTGCAGAATATTGGCCTCATCTCATACAGGAAGGAGAATGATCTGCAGACACCATCCTAGGCCTGAGCAGAGATCTGAGGGATACAGGGAGAAATTTACTCAGATGGGATGTTGCCATGGCCAACCAAGCAGATGCTAGCTATTATCTTCTAGAATGTGTTAAGTAAATAAGAAGTAGATTCTGATTGGTTGCCCAACATCCTATGTGAAATAGAACTCCCATCTTAGTTAATTTCCCCCATAGACTCAAAATGCTGGGGTGCCTCTCAGACGACAGGAACACAAACTTGTGTCGCTATGGCGCAAAGGGGCACATTTATTGACAGGTAGAAGCTGATTGGCCGGTGATAAAAAACAGACACTTAATCACTTCACCGAGCTTAATAAGCCGTCTATACATTTATTTGGCTTGAACCTTAACATACACTTTAAGCTAGCTTAACTAATAATAACTCACACTGACACAATAAAGACACAGACACCGTAACAATTAGATTTAAAGGTCATAGGATATTTATTATGTGGTATGACCCTTCTTCGTAAAGGGCTGGCAATAAGGCGTCACGGCGCCCAGCTCTAGTCACATCAAAAATGGCGGCGACTTAAACGCCCCAACTGACTGATATTAACATGAGGACGACTGAGACGGCCCCATCCGACTAAGGCACAACCTAACGCTGGGAAGTCTCACCACCCCTTCTCTGGCTGGTGTGGACACTCCGCTGACGAAGTGCCCACAGCGCCCCCCCGCAAAGGCAGGACACCCCGCCGTCTTTCCCGGGGGTAGTGCCTCCCAGCGCCCTCTCATGCCACAAGTGACCGCTGGACCGTGACGCCCTACCGCCCCAGTTCTGGAAATGGTAAATGTACCAAAGAATGGACTATAAATTGAGATGCCGAAGGCAAGGGAGGTTGGGTGGGGCTGAAAGACTTTTGCAAGAGGAAGTATTTCCTATAAGGACCTGCCTATATACCCCTCTCCTAAGCTCACGCCCCTAACCTCTCCCATAGGCTAACCACAAAACTGAAACTAACTTTAGCCAACTAGCAGTCATTAACTCTTTACTGACCACCCAAAAAATGTAAGCCTCTTAAGTACGCTCTGGCTTAGGCAGCCCTCACTTAATCTAAGCCGTCTATACATTTATTTGGCTTGAACCTTAACATACACTTTAAGCTAGCTTAACTAATAATAACTCACACTGACACAATAAAGACACGGACACCGTAACAATTAGATTTAAAGGTCATAGGATATTTATTATGTGGTATGACCCTTCTTCGTAGAGGGCTGGCAATAAGGCGTCACGGCGCCCAGCTCTAGTCACATCAAAAATGGCGGCGACTTAAATGCCCCAACTGACTGATATTAACATGGGGACGACTGAGACGGCCCCATCCGACTAAGGCACAACCTAACGCTGGGAAGTCTCACCACCCCTTCTCTGGATGGTGTGGACACTCCGCTGACGAAGTGCCCACAGCGCCCCCCCGCAAAGGCAGGACACCCCGCCGTCTTTCCCGGGGGTAGTGCCTCCCAGCGCCCTCTCATGCTACAAGTGACCGCTGGACCGTGACGCCCTACCGCCACCGCCAGGCTCTAAGAGCCGCTAGATAGGCTCCAAGAGCCGCCGCATGCCACCCACGAAGAACTACCTAAGTGTCCGCCTCCCTAAACTAACCCGTAACTTATCCCTCAACAATAACCTCCAACCAATAAAGGGGGATCTGAAAGAAAAGGTTCCTAACCGTCAGAAATTATACAGTGCATTGATTAGTATGACAAGGTAAGTTAGTACAATGGACCCAAGTGAAGTCGAAAACTTGATAAAAAACCTCTCGTGTGTCCCGGAAGGGGGAGGTGGGCCGAATTGAAATTAATAAGGACCCACGGAGGTAAAAAATGCAAGAAAGTCCTTCACACCCCTGATTCCGGAACACTAGCTGTTCCAAAACCAGCAGGTAAACGGCGTTTTGGGGTCAGCGCAACAGGCGCACTACAACTAAACCTTATCTAATCTTATATAATTCCTACATGTAGCGGACTTCCATCGCCCCCATTGCTTGAATGGAAGAGTCAGGAAGCCCGCTGGCCGCTGCGCACCCAACAAGCAATTTCAGCAATACCTTATGCCTCAGCCACAAAGCCTGAAGCGGTGACACTAAAGGGGGATCGGCACGGAAAAAACAGGATTATATCCGGGCGAAAGCGCCATAGCAAAGGCCCTAATAAGGGAGAGGGCCCTACGAAGCACTGGCAGAGGTCTCGGCGTGCAAATCTGGGTCAGCCCCAGACTTACAATCCTTGGCGGGGTGATCTGCATCGCACACTCGGCAGGCATGTCGGAACCGACAACTAGTACCTCTCGTGCAGTTGGAATCATTGTAGGCAAAACACTTTCCTTTAGTTGAAGGGGGCGTGACCCCCTCCTTCTCTGGAAAGGGCTTCTTAACCTGTGACTCCGCCGTGGGGATCTGTCTGGTGACTTCCAGCCAAATCTCCACGTCCTTAAAACCTAGGGGCAAGGTGGCATTACCCTCCTGATTACGACGAAACTTATCGTCGTAATCCCGCCATACATACCCCCTGTACTTCAAAAACATCTCATTTACCATGAAGATGTACTTGAAGACATTGGGGTGTTCCTCGGGTTTCTCGTCCAGGTAACAGGACGAGAAAACCATGAAACCCTTAAGCCAGTGGTGGAAGCTGCGATATTCATGTTCGCCGATTCCACCAGGCTGCTTTGCCTCATCAAACCCTGACTTCAAATCCTCGGTGATCGAGAAGACATCTACAAATTTACCCGCCTTGATCTTGTCCCTGACCTTCTTGCGCAGCCCCCTGGTCACAGCGGTATTGGAGCAATGCACCATCTCCGCATGCAATGGAGGTTCCTTTGGCGCAGACGCCTTCTTGGGCTTGTTAAGCTTCCCCGCCTTCCTAGCCACTGCGCGCGCAACCAGCTTCCTAAGCTTACGCAGGCGTACCGACGCGCCAGACTCGTCGCTGCTGGCGGAGCTGTCAGTAGAGGAAGACCCTGAAGTGGAGGAGTGCGTGTTAATTGGCTCACCTGTTCCTGAAGAAGGCCCCGCAGTTGCAGGCAAAGTGGAAGTCCCCGCTACGGCCGCAGCAGCGGCCCCCGATGCGCACGGAACGGGAACCACGGCAGGAGCACCCGGAGTCGTAATGTGCGATGATGGTTCAACCAGCCCAGCTGAATTCCCAGCTGGCCCCGGCACCTGCGGGGGTCCCGGCAACGTAGCGGGCTGAACCCCCTGACCGACCCTGGCGAACGCTGTCAGGGCACCTGAGGTCGTGTCCATAGAAACGGGCCTTGGCGAGTCACTGGCCATCGACGACAACCTGTTAAAAACTTGTGGAGACACAAAATAGGGTGTTAGAAAACTGGAAGGGGGTCCCGCAAACCCCTGGGAACGCTGTGGCTGTCCCGGCTCTGCCTGGGGCAGGGACAGGGAGGGGGCCAACGCCGCCAGATTGGCGCCGGCTGGCACATTATATGTAACCAAGGAGACCCACCCCAAAACCCCTGGGGGTGGGAGGCTGGCTGCCCAGGCCAGGAAGGCTGCTGCCATAAAGTCTGCTGACCAGGACCAATGGGGCCGTTGAAAGGGAAGCCTGAAGAGGACTGTGACTGGGGGGCCTCATGCGAGGCATTGAACGACCAAGTGGTCTGTGGCCCGCCAGATGGGGGAAAACGGGGCCCCAACGGTGGGGCAAACGTGGAGGTCATGGACACCGGAAGGGACTGCTGTTGGTAGGGGTGAGACTGAAGGGCGGGGGTACCGGGGTGGTACAAATAGCCCTGGCCATAGGCCTGGGTCGATGCATGGGACTGCCGCAGCGGCATGGCGAAAGTGGCCGACACTGCAGACTGGGCCGACACAAACTGCACCATGCCGGTGGCCGGGGCAGCACTGCTGCCCCAGCCCGTCGAGGCGGCCGCCCTTGACCCCGCAGCGTGAACCTGAAGGCCACCATGCCCTGCGGGGGTCCGGGTCGTGATGGGGGTGGCCAGTGCATTGGGGAAGGGAAACCCGCCACCCTGTGTACCCTGGTCCCAAATAGGGGCGCTGATGGTGGGTCCTGCTCCATGTGCCCTGGCCCCCACGGGTGGCAGGGGAGGGGCTGGGCCCGCTTGGGGGGGGACTGGGGGGTTGCCCAAGACCTCATCCCTCACTGAGGGTTGCTGAGGTGTGGGCACTGAGGTGGTGGGTTGCCGCGGGGCCGACCCAGGTGGGGTGCATCCTGGCTCATAGTGGCCAGTCCCCCCAACCATGGATGAAGGTGGGTGGGGTAGTGAGGACGCACCAAAGGCAGGAGCCGTGGACGCCGGCTCCTGAACATGTGACCGCAGGCTGGGGGCGGGGCCGGCCGTGGCCCCAGTATAACTTAAACCGCCCGCCGGGGCCCCGTCGGCTGTGGCTCCCCGATGGCTGAAGGGGGGGCAGACCCAGGGCGCCGGGACCCGTGCTCGGCTCCGGCGAGGTCCCTGGTGCCCCAGGCTTGATGTGCGGGGGGGAGTACGTGGGCAGGGAACTTGGGGTGTGTGGGTCCCGCCGCCCGTCCTGGGGAAGCCGGGATCGGGAACATGCTGTGCCCGGGGAGCGCCGGCCGCCGCGTCACCACGCTGCGACGCAGGCGATGGGTCGCGGATGGATTGCGCGCCCGGCGGCAGAGAACCGCCGGGCGCAGAGGGAAGGGGGACGGAGCCAAGGGCAAGCGGGGGAACGCTGCCGGATGCCGCAGTGTGGGGGGCTGGTAGAGATGGTAGCCCAGCCCCCTGCGTGTCCAGGACTGCGCCGGACGTGGGGGCGCCCGGGTCAGGCCCTGTGGAGCAGGCATGGTAGGTGGCTTGGACGGGGAAGGTGGGGGGTGCAGGGGTGGGGAAGGCTACGGAAGGGGGGAGCCCAGGAGATGAACCAGGAGGAATGTAGAGAGGGGAAGAAGGGTGCGAGGCAGGTGCAGGGGGCTGCGCACCTGAACTGAGGAACTGGAGGGGGGGGGTACCTGTCCAGGAGGCGGCGGGGAGGGGGAGCGGAGCGGCGGGGACGGGACATGGAAGAATAAGGCAGCTGCTGCCTACAAGAAGGGAATGCAGACAGGAGACTTAGCTGGTAGCAGGAAGGTAGCTGGTATGCTGAACACGCTTCTCTCAGGCTGAAAGACTTTTGCAAGAGGAAGTATTTCCTATAAGGACCTGCCTATATACCCCTCTCCTAAGCTCACGCCCCTAACCTCTCCCATAGGCTAACCACAAAACTGAAACTAACTTTAGCCAACTAGCAGTCATTAACTCTTTACTGACCACCCAAAAAATGTAAGCCTCTTAAGTACGCTCTGGCTTAGGCAGCCCTCGCTTAATCTAAATCTACCCCTAAGTTTCCTCTGCACTTTTACACTTCCGGGAACAAGCTTATAGCAGACACGGACTACGATAGGACATGTGTATATTAATCAAGCTCTGATAGAATCTGCAACATTTTATTATTTCCGTATCGATGTAGTGTAGTTACCTATCAGAGGCCGTAATGAAGTGATGTAAACCAGATTAAAAAGTCATCATAAACTGAGAGCTTTAGAAGTGAATTTAACAGAACATGATCGACCAATAGGCTGCAACCTGGAGTGCTGGGTCCTGGGGGGGATGGGAGCTGACGGCATGGAATCTGCAAAGACCGCAACCCAAATATGTCCGCCACCTTCTATGTAACCGACACTAGAGGTCCTACTATACCTCTGGCATCTAACAGGGGAAGGAAGCACGCCCAGTGCTACTGTGGACTCCAGATTCCAGGACTGCTGGTGCGCTTTTGAGCAGTAACCCCTGGGAAACAAGCATGTAACCCTCCTGGCAATGAACATGAAACCCCCTGGCAACGAGCATGTAACCCCCTGACAAAGACCAAGAAACCCTCTGTAAACAAGCATGTAACCCCAGGCTTCGAACATATGTATCCCCTGGCAGTGAGCAAGTAACTCCAGCATGTAACCCCTGGCAACGAGCACGAATCCCCTGGCAACAAGCACGTAGGTAAAACAAAATGTGTGGCGATTCCAGCTGCTCTGTATTAGCCTGGAGTGGCTGGAATCTTATTCGGACCCTGATATTTAGGAACTGACTTATGTCTATATAACTGCAACCAATAATTCATTATAGAAATTATTATAACATTACAATAAAATGCTTCTATGATGCTATAAATTAGTGTCGCTGGTGCACTACAGGCTTGTAATTAGCTCGACAATTGATTGGCTACTGCACTGGGATCCAGTGACGGCCTTCTAAGATTGCTCATATATCTATCAATATCATTACTAGTTATTTATATGCATATTCTGCAGCGGTTTACAGTATAGAGAGTATTTGGCCATTCACATCAGTTATTGCACCAGTGGAGCTTACACTCTACTACATGTAAACGCTCACACACTAGGGTTACAGTTTGTTGCTGTAGCAAACATCACTGCGAGCGGAGTGGTTTACTACAGGATGAGCGGTTTACTACAGGAAATTTACTAAGATGTGTATTCTACATCACATGTGATGTTGCTGTGGGCAACCAATCAGATCTTGTCTAGTATCTTCTAGAGGCCAGGTGCTAAATAAATAAGAAGTAGATTCTGATTGGTTGCCCATAGCAACATTACATGGGAAATGGGATACAAATCTTAGTAAATTTCCCCCTATATATTTTAGGCAGTGATTGGAGATGTGCTATGGATTTTTACAGATATATGGTAATGTGTACTGAGCAACTGCTGAATGGAAGGATGGGACAGATCAGTTTGCCCCTATTGTTTTATAAGTCTGTGGCAGGTACTTTATAGGAGGCCTGTCTGAATAGCAGCATGTATTGCAGTCAGGGTGCTGGGGACTAGATGGGATCATGACTTTCCCTGGTCCCTGGGAGGATGGCACCCAGGTTCTGCTATCTGCCAGATCTGTGCCGCTATTGCCCCTTGCAATAATTGGTGCTGTTCAGAAAAGGGTGCATCTACCGACCCTGTAAATATAATTTCCTGACACCACAAGATGATAGACTTAGCCTGGAAGTGCTACTTACAATGTACCCCTAAACCACCTTATTATTGCTGCATTAGTACTGAAACCTCTGCTTTATCGGCCCATTAAAATTCACTTTAGATGTGCCTCAGCCTTCTGCTTTTTTATCACCTGAAAAATATCCTAATGGAGGAATAAAACAAAACTTAGAGAGCGCTGTGATTACATTTTATTATATCAATAAAACATTTAAAAAGCTTCTTACAATAAAATGTTGTGAGACTGGATGTCACATATAAAAATATCTACACCCCGGGAGGAAATATATGGAGGCGTCAAACAGATGAATGAGGGGTGTGGGGAGGTGCGGACCCTCTCTGCGGCCTGGTCTTGTACGGTAGCCGTTATGCTGCAGCAGCGTCCGTCTCTCAGTGCGACAAGAGTTCATCTCCGATCAGACCATATTCTGAGAGTTCTTACTTCAGCTAAAGTCCTGGTGTTCCCGGGAGACACCACCGCTGTCCTGATATTAGTCTGTAACATGGGCCCAAGGCAGACTCATGGATAACATTGGTCTGAAATAGGGGCAATTACCCACCTGGCCCCTCTTGTTTAAATATCTCGTTACCCCACCGTGTGCTATTCCTGTAAGGTGTACCCCACTGATTGCACACTCTGCCAGTGGTGACGTAATCTGTGCACCCTAGGTGGCTGCCTCTTGGGGCAGGGTGTACGATCTTTCCATACAGGGTATACAGATGGAGCGCCTCTCATTTTTGCTGGCGATGCGCCAGAATCTGTCGGAGAGGCGCCCCATCTGACTGAGAAGCGCGTGCGTCTCACACGCACGCGCGTCTCAGTTTCCCGTGGGCGGGGGGACGGGAGCCCTGTCCGTCTCCGCTTCAGGGAGATGGACAGGGTTAGGGGGGGTTGCGGCGGGGATCCGGGGCAACCGGCGGGGACCCGGGGGTAGCCCCGTTGTAAGACGACGCGCACGCTTCTCGTGCGCGCGCGTCCCCTTATGGAGGCTGGCGGGGGATGGTGGAAGGCGAATCTGCCGCCATCCCCTGCAAGATCGCGACCCGCTCTATCTGTATCACATTATTACACATGTCAGTTTTCCCCATATATGCATTGAGCCCTTTGTAGCTCACCTCCCACAGGCCTTTATTCAGATCTGATTGCAGTATTTTATTTATTTACAGTTTCTTATATAGCGCAGCAGATTCCGTTGCGCTTCACAATAGTAGACAGTGATCAAACAAACTGGGTAACAACAGACAGACTTGGAGGTAGGAGGGCCCTGCTGCAAGCTTACAATCTATAGGGATATAGGAGCAGTGGTGTAACTACATTTTGGGCGCCCCCCCACCGTTAAAGGGAGGGCGCCCAGCCACTCACCCGCCCCTCCGGCGCAGATGGAGACCGGGGGCGGCGGGAGAATAGGAAGAAATCCTATTCAAAAGACCGGGCGGCCGCTGATTGGCTGAGCTCTCAGCCAATCAGCGGCCGCCCGGTCTTTTGAATAAGATTTCTTTATATTCTCCCGCCGCCCCCGGTCTCCATCTGCGCCGCCTGCCGCTCCCCCAGGTAGCCGTCAATGCAGGTGGGGGGGACGCTGCGAGGCGGCTGGGGGGACGGACGTTGCGGGGGACACAGAGGCGGCAATTACTTACAGCTGAGCCGGGCAGGGGGAGCCGGGAGCTGTCACTGTCAGTACGGAAGAAAAAAAAAAAAGCCCATACAATGAATCGGCATCCTGTAATTGGCTGAGCGCTCTCTCAGCCAGTCAGCAATTGGCTGAGAGAGCGCTCAGCAGCCAATCACAGGCTGCCCATTCATTATATGGGCTTTTTTTTCTTCAGTACAGACAGCTCCCGGCTCAGCTGTAAGTAATTGCCGCCTCTGTGTCCCCCGCAGCTTCCGTCCCCCGCAGCGTCCGTCCCCCCAGCCGCCTCAATGCACCCCTGCCCCCTGCATCCTTCATATTGCAGCTAACGTAACTATAGCACTGCAGCCCCCGGCACCCGCACATGCATAGCGCCCCCCCCCCCGCGGTCGCGGGGGCTGCGGTGCTATAGTTACGCCCCTGTATAGGAGGGAAACACAAGGACAGGCACCAGTAATAGCATAGCACTGCCACCAAGTTGCAAGTCCAGAAGAAAAGCTATAAAATACATAAGTGTCTCAGAGGGTTATGCGTATGGAACTTAAATATGATCGGCTTGCCTGAAGAGGTGAGTTTTCAGGGAACACTTGAAAGTTTGAAGGCTAGTGGAGAGTCTTATTGTGCGTGGAAGGGCATTCCTATGATGGGAGAAGCCCGATGAAATCCTGTAATAATGAATAGAGAGACAGAGATCTTTTGAAGAGCGGAGAGAGCGAGATGGGAAATATTCTGTGATAAGTAAAGAGATATATAGTATGCTGGTGCAGTATGGTTAACAGCTTTATATGCAAGTACAAGTGTTTTATATTGAATACGGTAAGATACAGGCAGCCAATGGAGGGACTGGCAGAGCCGATCAGCAGACGATGAGCGTCTTGCAAGAAAGATCAGCCTAGCAGCAGCAGCAGCATTTAAAATGGATTGCAGTGGCGAGAGTCTGTTCTTGGGTAGACTAGTTAGGAGACTATTGCAATAATCAATGTGGGATATAATGAGTGCATGGATAAGAGATTTAGTAGTAACTTGTGTTAGATAGGGTCGTATTTTGGATTTTTTTTTAGATGCATGTAACATGATTTGGAGACAGATGTGGGGGAAAAAAACAGTTCATAGTCGAGGATGACCCCTAGGCAACAAGCTTGCGGGGTACAGCGGTGTAGCTAGGTGCCATGGCGCCCGGAGCAAGGACATATTTCGCACCCCCCCACCCCGGTAATGAATTGGGGGCGTGGCTACCATGTGTTGGCATAATTACATTTGAAAAGAAAAACTTAAAAAATAAGACACTTTATAAGACACTGTAATGGAATCTGCAGCGCTATATAAGACGCTGTAACGGAATCTGCTGCGCTATATAAGATGCTGTAACAGAATCTGTCAGGGATAGAGAGTAGGGGGTGAGATGATTTAAAAGGCAAGAGAGAGAAGGATCAGGTACAAAGAGAGAGGGTAGGTCATGCGGAGAGAGGGGGGTTACGCGAGAGAGTGAGAGAGGGGGGTCAGGCAGGAGCGAGGGATGGGGTGAGGGGGGTTAGGCAGAGAGAGAGAGAGAGGGGTCAGGAAAAGAGAGATGGGTGACAGTGGGATCGGGCAGAGAGGGATTGGGTGGGAGGGGGTTAGCAGAGAGAGAGTGGGGGTCAGGCAAAGAGTGAAGGGTGACAGTGGGGTCTGGCAGAAAGAGAGGGGACATGTAAAGAGATATGGGTGACAGTGGGGCCTGGCAGAGAGGGATTGGGTGACAGTGGGGTCAGGCAGAGAGAGAGGAGGGTCAGGCAAAGAGAAGGGTGACAGTGGGGTCAGGCAGAGGGAGAGGGGGGGGGCAGGCAAAGAGAGATGGATGACAGTGGGGCTGGCAGAGAGGGATTGGGTGGGAGGGGAGAGAGAGAGGGCGGTAAAGGTACCTTCCATGTCCTTGGGTTGGCGATTCTCCTGACGGTGGTGCATATAGTCCCCAGGGCCTCAATCAGTCCTGCTCACTGCTTGATCTGGGCTGCAGCCTGGACGTTTTCCGCAGGTGGTGGGTAGAGAGCGTAGGTGGGATGCTTCTCCCCAGGGGCCCTCAATGGCTGCTGGTAATGGTAGGCGGGGGCCGGGGCTGACACCTTGCTGCTGACACCCCGCACTCCTGGGGCTGACACCTGGCCGCTGGACCTGTGCGCTCAGGGCTGCCGGGGAAGCTTGTATGCTGTGCACAGGGACGGAGTCCCCCCCCCCCCCCCGTCCCTGAGTAGCACTGGCTGCAGAGTCCCCTGCCGTATCTCGCGGCTTCTTGCCCGACTCCCAGCTCAGGGACCGGGCAGGGCAGCCACCGCGCACACTGCCCGCCGTTATCATTTTACTATGATCCTCCTTATGCAAGGATCATTTGCGGAGGGGGGGCGGGCCGGCGGCGCCATTCGACCAATCTGCGCCTGAAGCATGAGCTCCGGTGGCTCCGCCCTCCCTACGCCTCTGGCGGGGTAGGGTAGATTGTCGAGTTGTCAACAGTGATGGAGATATCAGGATGGTAACTGTTCTTGGCTGGTGGGAATATAGGTAATTCCGTTTTGGAAATATTAAGTTTGAGTTGGCGAGAAGACATCCAAGATGAGATGGCAGAGAGGCATTCAGAGACTCGGCCCAAAACCACTGGTGACAACTCTGAGGTTGATAGATAGATAGATTTGAGTATCATCCGCATATAAGTGATACTGAAATCCAAAAGAGCTGATTAGCAGTACAAATTTGTTTGGAAAATGGGCAAACTACAGGTGGGGCAGATGTAACATGTGCAGAGAGAGTTAGATTTGTGTGAGTTATTTTGTTTCTGTGCAGGGTAAATATTGGCTGCATTATTTTTACATTGCAATTTAGATTTCAGTTTCAACACATCCCACCCAAATTTAACTCTCTCTAACATGTTACATCAGCCCCACCTGCAGTGCACATGGCTTTGCTCATTTTCCAAACAATTTGTACTGCAATCAGATCTGAATAAGGGCCACAGTCTAACCTTGTATATGGCTCGCCTCCCACAGTCTAACCTTGTATATGGCTCACCTCCCACAGTCTAACCTTGTGTATGGCTTACTTCCCATGGTCTAACCTTGTGTATGGCTCATTTTCCACAGTGTAACCTTCGTAGTGCACCCAGCTTGGCTACCTCATCCAGTACGCTTGTGGATGGGACTTGTTAGTTAAGTTGGGACCCTACTGCTAGCTAAAGGCTACTGCATTCACCCCATTTTGTGTAATCTCTTCTGGGGTAAACTATTTTACCTACATCTTCTGATATACGTGGATTGTTTGTGATGTCTGTATGTGCATTGTTTGTGATGTCTGTATGTGCATTGTTTGTGATGTCTGTATACACATTATTTGTGATGTCTGTATACGCATTGTTTGTGATGTCTGTATGTGCATTGTTTATGTTGTCTGTACATGCATTGTTTGTGATGTATGTATAATGTTCTCCATATAGCAATTATCCAAATGGACTCAAGGTGCTTTATAGATATCACAAATAATGCATGTACAGAGATTACAAATAATGCATGTACAGACATCACAAACAATGCACATATAGACATCACAAACAATGCACATACAGACATCACAAACAATACACATATAGACATCACAAATAATGCATGTGTTTGTGATGTCTGTACGTGCATTGTTTGTGATGTCTATATGTGCATTGTTTGTGATGTCTGTATGTGCATTGTTTGTGATGTCTGTATGTGCATTGTTTTTGTTGTCTGTACATGCATTGTTTGTGATGTATGTATAATGTTCTCTATATAGCGATTCTCCAAATGGACTCAAGGTGCTTTATAGATATCACAAATAATGCATGTACAGAGATTACAAATAATGCATGTACAGACATCACAAACAATGCACATATAGACATCACAAACAATGCACATACAGACATCACAAACAATACACATATAGACATCACAAACAATGCATGTGTTTGTGATGTCTGTACGTGCATTGTTTGTGATGTCTATATGTGCATTGTTTGTGATGTCCGTATGTGCATTGTTTGTGATGTCTGTATGTGCATTGTTTGTGATGTCTATATGTGCATTGTTTGTGATGTCTGTATGTGCATTGTTTGTGATGTCTATATGTGCATTGTTTGTGATGTCTGTATGTGCATTGTTTGTGATGTCTGTATGTGCATTGTTTGTGATGTCTGTATGTGCATTGTTTGTGATGTCTGTACATGCATTATTTGTAATCTCTGTACATGCATTATTTTTGATATCTGTAAAGCGCCTTGAGTCCTGTTGAAGTGCTATATAGAGAACATTATTATTATATAAACATAGTGATACAGGATATGTCCCTCCCATGGAGAGCTTGGCCTGCTCTGGGGTGTTTATGAGGAGAAGCGATTACCCAATCCATGTTAAAATCACAATAAAATAACATAAATTTCAAAGTAACATAAAATTGCATTACCGCTTCGGAACACCAGTTAGCACTGCAGAGCTCTTCCATTCAAATTGCCTTTTTTAAGTATACAGTACAGTTTGTGACATTCGCTGATAAAGGTTCATTACTACTGTACTGTCCTTGTTTATAATATTAATTCTGTCTGTATTATCGTTATGAAATATGATCTGGAATATCACCAAGATGGCGCAATGGTGGCTACAAATACTCTGATTGTGGCCCTGTGTCTATAGTTCTACTACCAGCCACAGTTTTGTGCATCTCCCCGGCCAAAACTCTCTGACATATTAGTGCATAGGCATGTGTACAAGCCACTGTCAGACACATATCTGGGGCCTCGCATTAATCCCTGTACAGGGGCCGGCGGAATGTGGGCCATCCCTGCAGGCTTTCCAGACGTGACGATGGAGCTGACAGGTGCAGCTGCCTCTTGTAGCTCAGCCATGATCTCATGATTTACAGCATTTTTCTTGTTCCAGATAGATACGTATGTCAGTACTTTGTCATTCTCATAATATATACCCATCATTATTGCTGGAATCGGCTCAATTTTGCTCTCATACAAATAAGTCAGTTGGCCGCGCATTAGCTGCGCCACGCTCGGGGACACCGTGTATCATCTTAGCTGAGAAAGAAGCAGGGTGCCAAATCCGCCACGCTGGCCCATTAGCCAGTTTAATTTATGTCTCTCTGCGCCACGTCCGGACTTTTTATAAATTGTATTGATTCTTTGTTGAGGAACATTCCCTCCTGGAATGTGGACACATAAGCTGTCAATTAGGGCTGACAACGTGGAGAACTGAGGGTGACAAATATTCAGCGCCGACAGGGGCCAGCCGGCACTTTTTACAATTGCATTGCTGCACAGCAACGCGCACGCATATCACCGGTATCCCTCCGCCTAGCTGTGAAGCCAGGTGCAGGAATGCCATGTTTTGGCTCGTATCGGCCACTGCGTTGCCACCCTGTCTCTGCCCTCCATCGTCCTCTACATGGCGGCTGCATTTATTGGAATGTGACCGCAGATTCCATATGCGTTACTAAATTAGGCCCAATGTCCTTATTACAATAGTAGCCCTGAAATAAAGCATCACATTTATAATACACTGTACATAGTGGTCATTCCTTACATTGTACAATCACTTCCACCTCCTGTAATAAACTAGTGACATCAGTGAGGCAATAGGCACATTGGCCCTTATTCTGGTTGACTCGCTCGGGCGAAGGGTGTTCCCCGGGAAGAAATCCAGGGAATAGGGCGGGCAGCTGACATCCGGTTATATTAGCTGTCCCCCCCCCCCCCCCCCCGCACGTGCGTCACGAAGGCATTAGCATGTGAACACCCATGAAACGCTAGGGGTTCACATATGCTAATGGCCCAGGCCAGCACCCCACTCCCCTCTCCACCCCCTGCTCGAAAGGCAGGGAACATGCACTCGGTGAACAGAGTTTGCGCCGAGTTCGCATTTTCCAGCGTGTACACATACACAGAAATTCTGCTGCGCATACGCAAATCATCGCCCCCCGGTGCAAATTCGCGCCCAGCCGAATCCACCACAATAAGGGCCATTGTGCCTTATCCCTCAGCCATATGATCAGCATATCAGTGTATAATTGTTATCTGTCAGTCATGGTTAACTGCTCTCCCGAAATATTATGAAGACTCCCGGAACTTGCATAGGAAAATGAATAGTCCGGAGACTGATGCCATTTGCCACACCATGGTTGGGCTTGTTTTCCTGTTGGCAGCTATATGAAACAGTTACAGGTGGTGGTAGCGCTGCTATCAGTGACAATGTCCCTCGCCGGCGGTATCAGTCACCGATTATTGCGTCAGATAGCCGCCCTGTGCCTATGCACCCCCACAAAACCTGTTCTGTTTGAGCCATTGTATCAACATGTTCATGCCGGCCAATCGGAGTCCACATGGAGGTTAGAGTATTATACAGTCTGAAGGAAAAAATAAACCTGAAAAAGTTGTCGACCGTAACCAAGTTGACCTTTTGTCTACCTTTTCGCTATGTTGACCTTTTGCAAGTTAACCATTTGGTATCGACCTAGACCCTGTTGACATATTATATATCCCACATCATCCTAAAAATAATAATAATAATTCTAACATGACTATTAGAATGTTTGGCGCCGATCGTCTTGGTTACTTTCTGCCTGATTAATCTATAAAAGCACAAAAGCAAGTAACTCTGGGGGAAATTTACTAAGATGGGAGATCTACTGTATTTCACAAGGGATGTTGCTATGGGCAACCAATCAGATATTATCAATTATCTTCTAGAAGGTACAAAATAAATAAGAAGAAGATTCTGATTGGTTGCCATGGACAACATCCCATCTTCAATAGAACGCCCATCTTAATAAATTTCCTCCTGTAACACACCATGTTGCTATGCAGGAGAGCAAATACATTATATTCTTTATGTGCAGGGTAAATACTGTCTGCTTTTGCATGTAGCCCGCACATGTTAGATTTCCGTTTTAACACACCCCACCCAAATTCAATCTCTCTCCACATGTTACATCTGCCCCCCTGCAGTGCAGCAGGGTTAATCCTTACAACCTGTCCTGCTAGCATACCATCCTACGCAAAATGTTTGTCTGGGATCAGGTTCACATTTTAGTAGCCTTTCTCCAAAGCCGATTTGCTTCCATGCAATGAGAGGCCCTCGCTCATCTCTGCGCCATGGCGTAATCAGGCTAAGTGCGCACTTTAAAATACTACCGAGCGTTACACGGTGTCAGATTTTCCAATCAAGTCTGGAATCTGCTCTTCTCCCAGACTGAAGGAAAACATTTCCTCGGAGCAGGTATATTTACACGGCTTCTCCTCTAAACATCGTTTCTGGGAAAATAAACCGTTGGAATTATGTAGATGTTGCCTAAGCAGCTGTAACGTTAGCGCAGGGCGGCTTTCTGTGGGCACGATAACCTTCTAAATAAAATCCAGATGAATATAAACATCGCTGGCAATCAGCAGCTCTTGCTATGAGCGCGGTCTCCGGAGCTTGGGAGAGGGGGGAAAAAAATCGTAATTGGATTTTTGCTGGGAAAGCAGGTTCTTAATAAATAGGCTGCTGCTTTGTATTTGAGAAGTGCCTGTCAGGTTTTCTGACTCAATTTGGCTAAGCAAGATGTGATCATATCTATAATCCCTCGGTTGCTAACGCAAAATACCAAGCGCTTATTGATTTAGATTTCATTAACATGTTGCGGCGCATAAGATCAGGGGATAGCGGTGGAACGCCGGATTGATGTGCTTATTAGAATGCAGATACAATGTTACAGCTGTCTTGGTTGGTTGAGCCAGTGATACTTTAACATGTGATTCATTGTTACAATTAAAATGGTTTCAGAGGTAACTAGATTGCTTCATTCTTGTTGGATGTTTTAGGATCACCCTCAGAAAGCTTGGGGGGACTATATATATTTAGCACTGTCTTCTGAGCTCTCTAACAACTACAGTTCAGGGTCTTCTCTCACCAATGCCGCTCACCTGTATGTATCCCCTTCGCTGTTTCCAGTCTAGAGGCTAGTAAATATATCAGGCCTGGAATATAGCAGCTAGTATATAGTTTGTATAAAGTTGCTGACTTGATGTCCAGTTGTCACAGCAGTGAGCGATGCTGGGGCGTGGCTTATCATAGGTGACATGGACGGGGAGCGATGTGGTGGAAGAGGCAGCTGGTCTGGGCGTGGCTATGCAATCACATCATCCTAGACACGCCTCCGCTGTACAATGCTGATAATACTGCTGCCATGAATAAGTGTCGGTGGGTCACTGCTCATATACATTACAGCGGCCAGTGCTGGTGCTGCATGGCCCGTGCACTCCACCAAGCCCCAGTCTCCTTTATAAGCTGGGAGAGACACCATAAAGTCTCTCCTGGGGGATGTGTCATGTCTGCTGGACATTGGAGCCTTTCTGTGGCTGTCCTGGGCACAACAACAAAGTTAAACGGCCTCAGTGGCGTAACTACAATTCGTGTGCGCCCTCCCCCTGCCACAAAAATTTGTGTGCCTCCCCCTTCATCACTGCATCTTCTGCAGCCGTAGACGATCCGTTGCTGTCCCGTCTTCCTGGACCTGCTGTCTGTGTTCCAGTGTTCCCGGCACTCCTGCTCCTCCTGTTAGAATGTTACTTACAAAATGGCCACCACCTTACAGCAGACAATTATTTAGGATGCAAGAGGGTTGAAACCTCCTCTAGCATCCTTAATAACTGTCTGCTGTGAAGGTGGCGGCCATTTTACAAGTGACATTTTAACAGGAGGAGCAGGAGCACTGGGACTGCAGACAGCAGGAAGCTCTTCTTTTCCCGGCGGGACAGCAACAACAGATTTGGCGGTGGCCTGCCCCATTAACAATAGCTTCTGCAGAGCTATTGTTACACCACTGAATGGCCTAGCTCCTCCCAGAGAGGGTGGAATTATGAGGAGGAGGGACTCTACCATGGCATGATGTGTATAAGCCGCTCTACTGTGGTATAACATGTATAAGGGGCTCTATTCTGGTGTAAAGTGTATAAGGAGCCCCACTGTATGGTGTAATGTGTATAATGGGCTCTATTGTGTGACATAATGAGGGTTATTCTGATTGCATTGCTTCCCTGCTTGTTCTCACAGAGGAGCGATGTTTCATGAATGCGCATCAAAATGTATGTGCATATGCAGGCAAATTACCAAATTATTCACCGGCCTGTTCGCATCTAGCAGTGCGGGTGGGGGGCTTGGGGTGGTGGCGAGGGTCTGCGCTCATGGGAATGCCCAGCAGTTAGTGGCCATGATAATGCTGGGAGTTCCATGTAAATGTGTGCCGGTGACGTGTGTGCGGGGGGCGGGCAGCTGATGTCAGCTGCCCACCCTCTTCTCATACAGGAAGCCCACAGATCTAAGACACCAGAGAGGCGACCATCAAATGATTTTGTCTCCACATGCAAGGCAGCTAATGCTAAATGCTAGACATCCATTTGCATGCGTGCGGGGATATTCGGTGTGCGATTGGGGGCCTAACATGTATAAGGAGCTCTGCTGTGCACCATAATGGGTGGCTTAAAATGTATAATTAAGGAAAACATAGGCCCACTAACTGATACTAGTGGAAAAAGTGTTACTGAGGACAAGGGATAGGCAAAACTGTTAAATGAGTTCTTCTCATCAGTATTTACTAAGGGAGAGCAGACTGTGGAACGAACATTTACCACAAACGGGACAAATAAGCCAGATCTCATTGTGGATTTCACGCCGAAGGAAATAATACTGAGGCTAAGCAAACTCAAAACAAATAAGTCACCAGGGCCAGATGGGATTCATCCGAGGGTATTAATGGAATTAAGGGATGAACTAGCTACCCCCCTACATTATATCTTTAGCAAGTCACTATCGTCAGGTATAGTACCAAAAGATCGGAGAATAGCAGAGGTAGTGCCAATATTCAAAAAAGGAAAAAAGGAAGATCCCGCTAATTACAGACCCGTTAGTTTAACATCAATTGTGGGTAAACTATTTGAAGGATTTTTAAGGGATGGTATCCAGGAATATTTAGATCATCACCGTCTACTCAGTACTAACCAACATGGGTTCGTGAAAAATCGTTCATGCCAAACTAATCTACTAGGGTTCTATGAAGAGGTTAGCAAAAACGTCGATAATGGAAATGCTGTAGATGTGATTTTCCTAGATTTCGCTAAAGCATTTGATACTGTCCCACACAAGAGATTGATTAATAAAATGGAGAACCTAGGATTGGGTGAAAATATTTGCAGATGGGTAGGGAATTGGCTATGTAATAGAAAACAAAGAGTGGTTGTGAATGGTGCCGTATCAGATATGATACCGGTACTAAGTGGAGTGCCCCAGGGTTCGGTTTTGGGGCCCATTTTGTTTAACATTTTTATTAACGATATTGGGATAGGGTTACTCAGCAATGTATCCATCTTTGCGGACGATACAAAACTTAGCAAAGTCATCAAATCATCAGAAGATGTCACCATGCTTCAAAATGATCTTGCAATTCTAGATGAGTGGGCAAAATAATGGAAGATGAGGTTCAATGTAGATAAATGTAAGGTTATGCACCTTGGGAGACACAACCAGTGTGCAAGTTACAACCTTAGCGGAGAGGAACTGGGTAATTCCATACTTGAAAAGGATCTAGGAGTCCAAATAGACAGCAAACTAGGATGTAGTGCCCATTGTAATGTAGCTACAAAAAAGGCCAACAAAATTCTGGCATGTATTAAGAGGGGAATGGAAACTAGGGACTCAAGGGTAATAATGCCACTATATAAAGCATTGGTGAGACCTCAACTAGAGTATGGAGTACAGTTCTGGGCCCCACACTATAAAAAGGACATCATAGAATTAGAAAAAGTCCAAAGGCGAGCAACAAAGCTTATTAGGGGAATGGAGAATTTAAGCTACGGGGAGAGATTAAGCAATTTGGGACTATTTACATTAGAAAAGAGACGTTTAAGGGGGGACATGCTCAACATGTACAAGTATATCAAGGGCCAATATAAGGAACTGTCACACACCCTCTTTTCTACTAGAAAGGAATCTAGGACGCGAGGGCATGAGTATAGATTAGAAGAAAAAAGATTTCATTCAGCTAGTAGAAAGAATTTCTTTACGGTCAGAACAGTCAAACTCTGGAACTCTCTTCCCAGAGAGGTGGTAACGGCTGGCTCATTAAATGCGTTCAAGGCAAAGTTGGACAAACATTTACTGGAGAAAAACATCCATGGGTACAAATAAGAAATATAATTTGTCTGTAAAATACCAGAACCTACCAAATCAGCAATGGATATCTATACCAGGTTGAACTAGATGGACGCAAGTCTTTTTTCAGCCTTACCTACTATGTAACTATGTAACTATGTATAAGGGTACTACTGTGCAGCATAACATGCTTAAGGTGTATTACTGTGTGGTGTAACATGTATAAGTGGTGCTACGGTGTGGCGTAATGTGCATAATGACCTCTACTGTGTGGTGCAATGTGAAGTGATACTAATCTGTGGCCAGCCCCTTCCCTATGAACCACGGCACTATACACGCCTTTGACATGCACTTTCCCTATTTGTTATATGGGTGGGGTACACCAATTATTTTTCTGCAGCATATTATGGCGCTGCCCATAATATGATCCCAGCATCCCAGCTCTCCAGGCTGTTCTCTGTGGCCATGGAGTTCATTCACATCCATGTTGTGGTTTCAACAGATTACACATCTGAATGGCTTTGTAGGGCGTCCCTGGTCAGTTGTGGGAGCCTGCAACACTTGCGTTGCCCCTTAGTTTCATCCCGGAAAATGATCACTGCTGCGTCTGCCTTGCGACCGTTCTGATCATGATGAGCGCATCTGAATCAGGCTCACTGTAAGTCTGTCGCTGCCGGAGAAGACTGTAACAGTTACTTGGATACATTCTAATAAAGACGCACATACTTTATTCCCCCCTAGCTCCAACACAAAATAAATTCCCATTTCATGTTAGCCCGCGACCTTAATTATTCAACCAAATTTCTAGCGCGGTAAATGCAGGCGGCTGTAATGTCCTGACCTGATTTCTCAGTACATATAAAGCACAGCGTGGGCCATTGTCATTTACAAGGAGAATTTTATAGCCACAGATAAGAGAGATGAGGGGGTCTCTTCTTTTCTGTTAGTGGCCCACATGCCACGTGAGTGAGCGGCGGGACAAGGCGTGTAGGTGGCAGGGCAACCGCAATATTATTTGTGATGTAGGGGTTTTGTGTTCATGCTTTCTCTGCGTTGATTATAAGGTTAAATCCTGGAAACTGCTGATTATGGAACCAGCTGATTGTGTGTCTACAGTATATCTAAGCAACCAGTGTAGAGCGAGTGAGACACAGCGGGGGGGAATCAACCCAGGCAGACAACATGCAGAGTCCGCACTCTCAGCCCCCATCATTATTCACTGTGTCTTGGAATATTCCTATTACATTGGAGAGAGGATAGGCCATACTAGCACTACATTAACTGCCCTAATATATAGTTCCGGTAAGTGCGGCGCTGCCCGTGGAATTGCATGTTAAATAGCAGTGGCCAGTAATGCTGGGTAATGAGTACTTGCTCACTCCCATGTCGCCTACGCTTCCCGCAGGACCGGCTGTGCTCTCAGGGTTCACAAGCTGAGACGTAATAATCAACCTGCTATAAGCCGCAGTATAAAAGTACCTGCTGGTAATGTACTGTACGTAGATTGTAGGGACTCTAAAACACAGCACTACGCAATGAACCATATGAAACACACAGCTTTCCTGAGTTGGGGATATCTGGTGGTGGATACTGGAACTGGTCTAGCTAGCCCTAGTGGAGTGGGGACTTGGTAAGTGCAGACCAGGGCCGTTCTACTGTGGATAAAGTGCACAGCCGGTCCGGTGGGCAGCGTAGGCGACATGGGAGTGAGCAAGTACTCATTACCCAGCATTCCTGGCCACTGCTATTTAACATGCAATTCCACGGGCAGCGCCGCACTTACCGGAACTATATATTAGGGCAGTTAATGTAGTGCTAGGTTGGCCAAACCACTCTCCAATGTAATAATAGGATTTTGGGTACCTACCGGTAAATCCTTTTCTCGTAGTCCATATGGGATACTGGGTTTATACTATGGGGGTAGAGATCCTCCGCAGGAGAGACAGGCACATTAAAGCTTTCAGTGTGGGTGCACTGGCTCCTCCCCTCTATCCCCCTCCACTAGTCAGTTAATGAAAAACTGTGCCGAAGGAGAGCTATGTGAGGAGGTATGTGAACAATAACGTGGTGAGATTCTCACAGCACACCCAAACCAAAATAATAAACATAAAATAACAAAAGAGGTGAATCATAACAACTTCTGAGTTCACCAATAATCATTGAAGAAGGTCAATATATGACAACAAGGCAACAAGCCCTAACCGTGTTAGTAACAGTGTCGTTACAGCAGAAAACCGCACAGAGGCGGGCTCCCAGTATCCCATATGGACTACGAGAAAAGGATTTACCGGTAGGTACCCAAAATCCTATTTTCTCTACCGTCCAATGGGATACTGGGTTTATACTATGGGGAGGTCCCAAAGCTACCAGAACGGGCGGGAACGTGCGGAGTCTGCTGTAGAACCGCTTGTCTGAACTGGGAATCCTCCCTGGCCAGAGTGTCAAATCTGTAAAACTTGACAAACGTGTTACTCCCTGATCAAGTTGCGACCCTGCACAGCTGCAGGGCCGAGACCCCTCGGGCAGCCGCCCAAGAAGTCCCAACAGATCTGGTGGAATGGGCCTTCAACGCTGGAGGAAGGGACAACCCAGCCGATGCATAGGACTGTTGTATCGTGCATCGAATCCACCGGGCTATGGTCCTTGTAGATGCAGGAGAGCCCTTCTTTTGCGCATCATACAATACAAACAAACTATCCGACTTCCGGATTCTAGCTGTACGTTTAACATACGCCTTGAGGGTATGTACCACATCCAAAGAGAAAGGTATATCAGGATGTACCACGCAGGAAGGAACCACAATAGGTTGGTTCAGGTGGAATGCGGACACAACCTTTGGCAGAAACTGTGGCCTGGTCCTGAGCTCTGCCCTATCCTCGTGAAATACCAGGTAAGGGCTTTTACAAGACAATGCCCCAAGCTCAGACACCCACCTGGCTGAGGCTAAGGCTAGCAGGACAACCGTCTTCCAAGTAAGATGTTTTAACTCCGATTGTTCCATAGGAACGAACCAAGAGGACTTGAGGAAGGTGAGGACCACATCCAAGTCCCAAGCCGTGACTGGTTTTCTGGCACGCATCATGGTTGTAATCACGGAGGGATGTAGGCCCTTGAGGCCTAATATCTGCCGCTCAACCTCCAGGCCGTTAAACACAGCCGCGGTAAGTCCTGAAAGACAAACGGTCCCTGGAGGAGAAGATCTTTTCTTAGAGGAAGACGCCACGGGTCTTCTACCTGCATGGCCTGAATGTCCCCATACCAGGCCCTTCGAGGCCAGTCTGGAGCCACTAGAATGGCTTCTACTCTCTGGTGTCGAATCCTTTTTAGCACCCGTGCCAGCAACGGGAGCGGTGGGAACAGGTACACCAGCTGAAAGTCCCACGTCCAAGTCAGGGCATCCACTGCTGCCGCCCCTGGATCCCTGGTCCGGGCGCAGTACCTGTCCAGCTTGTGGTTCAACCATGAGGCCATAAGGTCGATCTGAGGGAGCCCGCAAAGATCTACCAGGTCCTGGAATACCTGAGGGTGAAGTCCCCACTCCCCGGGGTGGAGATCGTGACGACTGAGGAAATCCGCCTCCCCGTTGTCGACTCCTGGTATAAAGATGGCCGACAGGACTTTTACATGGCGTTCCGCCCAGGAGAATATCCTGGTGGTTTCCCTCATACAGGGCATGCTCCTTGTCCCTCCTTGGCGGTTGATGTAGGCAACCGTAGTTGCATTGTCCGACTGGACTTGTACCGCCCTGCCCTGCAGCATAGGCTCCGCCTGTAATAGGGCATAGTGAACAGCCCTCAGTTCGAGATTGTTTATATGCAGCATGGATTCCAACAGAGACCAACGGCCTTGCAGGCGGACTCCCTGTATCACGGCTCCCCAGCCTCTGAGACTGGCATCCGTGGTAATCAGGAGCCAGTCCTGTATCAGGAAGCAGCGACCCGCCAATAGGTTTGGCGAATCTAGCCACCATTGCAGGGAGAGTTTGGTCTGCGCAGACAGGCAAATCCTCCTGTGCATTTGCCGAATGGATCCTGACCACTTCGTGAGGATATCCAGCTGAAAAGTCCTGGAGTGGAACCTGGCATACTGGATGGCTTCGAATGAAGCAACCATCTTGCCCATGAGCCTCAGGCAGAGGTGCACTGAGACCCAAGGATTGGATAGGACCCCTCTTACCAATTCCTGTAAAGCTGAAGCCTTTTCGGCCGGCAGGAACACCTTCTGCTCCATCGTGTCCAGGGTCATACCCAGGAACACCATTCTCCGGCTCGGGAGCAACGAGGATTTTGGTATATTTAAAATCCACCCGTGGTCCCTCAGCACCTGCATAGTCAGATTTAACGCACTTCTCAGGGCCTCCTCCGATCCTGCCCTGATCAGCAGATCGTCCAGGTAGGGTATGACATTCACCCGCTGGAGCCTGAGAAGGACCATCATTTCTGCCATGAGCTTGGTAAAGACGCGCGGGGCAGTTGACAGCCCGAAGGGTAGCGCCTGAAATTGGTAATGGCTGTTTCCCACTGCAAATCTTAGAAAGACTTGATGGGGAGGCCAAATTGGGACGTGTAAATAGGCGTCCTTGACGTCTACAGAGGCCAGAAATTCCCCTTTTTCCAGGGAGGCAATCACCGACCTGAGCGACTCCATTTTGAATTTGAACACCTGCAGGAAGGGGTTCAGCGACTTCAGATTCAAAATGGGCCTTACTGAACCGTCCGGTTTGGGGAAAAGGAACAGGTTTGAATAGTAACCCTGGCCTTGCTCCTGTCTTGGTACAGGTAGGATTACTTTGGACAGGAGGAGCTTGTGAATTGCTCCCTGAAGGAGCAACTGATCCTCCACTGAGGCTGGGAGGGCCGACTTGAAGTAGCGTCGAGGAGGGGGCCTGGCGAACTCCAGCCTGTAACCTAGCGAAAAAAGACTCCTGGCCCAGGAATCTAGGCACGAGGCGTCCCACACCTTGCTGAAGTGTAACAGCCGGGCCCCCAACCCGAGACAGTCTCGTGGTGGGTGCACCCTGTCATGCTGCCAGCTTGGAAGCGGCAGGGGCGGTGGAACGGTCCTGATGACCTGAGGGGTTTGGCTTCCTGAATTTCCCTCTAGTGCCTCTGCTAGCATTAGAGGCGCCTCTGGCCTTAGGGCGGAACTTGGACCCACGAAAGCACTGCTGGGAGGGACCAGTGAAAGGGCGTTTTGCCGGAGTGGGTGCTGATGGGAGGAACGTGGATTTCCCTGCAGTAGCCTTAGAAATCCAGTCGTCCAGCTCACTACCAAAGAGCCTCTCCCCTGTGAAAGGTATGCTTTCCACACTCTTCTTGGAATCCACATCAGCCACCCACTGGCGCAACCACAGAGCCCGCCTAGCTGACACGGCCATTGCAGAATTCCGCGCATTCATAGCGCCCAATTCCTTCTGTGCCTCACAAAGCACCCGTGTCGTGTCCTGAATGTGATGCAGGTTTTCACCTATCTGAGCCACGGTCATGTCCCCCAGCAAACCCTCTTGGATCTGCGTGGACCAAGTATAAATGGCCTTAGCCATCCAGCAACTGGCCAATACTGGGCGTTGTGAAGCCCTTCTGGCCGTGAACATAGACTTAAGTGTTGCTTCAAGTCTCCTATCTGCACCATCCTTGAGGGTAGACACCCCAGGAACTGGTAACAGCACCTTCTTTGAAAGGCGGGAAACAGAGGAATCCACCGCTGGCGGTTCCTCCCACTTCTTCCTACCAATAGGATCAAAGGGATACGCATTTGTGAACCTCTTTGAAAGCTGGAACCTCTTTTCAGGGTTCTGCCAAGCACCTTTAAAAGCAATTTCTAATTCAGCCTGTTCTGGGAAATACACCGGCTGTTTTCTCTGGGTCATGAAAAAGGAATCTCCCTCAGAGGGTTCCTCCATAGGAAGCTCTAACACTTCCCTGATGGCCTTAATTAAAGCCTCAGAACCATGAACTAAAGACTGCTCCTGAACAGTATCCTGTTCATTTTCCCCATCTCCCACTTCAAGGATGTCGTCATCATCATCATCATCATCAGAGTCAGGGGCCATTGCAGTAGCAGGCCACTTTGGAGGCTGAGCATAATTTGGGTGCTGTTTTCAGCGTTAAAACAGCACCGGAACGGCAACTTGCACCCTTCAGGTGTAATAGGATCGGCCCCCTAGGCTGTTATTATTTCCTCCCCCAATGGAAGTTTAGTTTTATTACAGTAAGTCTAATTCGACTGTGCCCTCACTGAGAGATGTGGCTACATGACAGCGGGTGACTGGGGAGGAAGAGGGGGTCAGTGTCTCCAGCCATCAAGTCTCCCCTACTTGTGTGTCTCCAACCATCAAGTTTTACCCCTTTGTGTGTCTCCAGAAATTAAGTCTCTCCCCTTGTGTTTGTCCAGCCATCAAGTTTGACCCCCTTGTGTGTCTCCAGCCATAATCTCTCCCCCTTGTGTGTCTCACGCCATCAAGTCTCTCCCCTTGTGTGTCTCCAGCCATCAAGTCTCTCCCCCCTTGTGTGTCTCCAGCCATCAAGTCTCTCCCCCCTTGAATGTCTCCAGCCATAATCTCTCCTCCTTGTGTGTCTGTAGCCATCAAGTCTCTCCGCCTCATGTGTCTCCAGCCATCAAGTATCTCCCCCTAGTGGGTCTCCACCATCAACTCTATCCCCTATTGTGTGTCTCAAGCCATAGTCTCTCCTCCTTGTGTGTCTCTAGCCACCAAGTCTCTCCATCTCATGTGTCTCCAGCCATCTAGTATCTCCCCCTAGTGTGTCTCCACCATCAAGTCTCTCCCCATTGTGTGTCTTCAGCAACCAAGTCTCTCCCCCTTGTGTGTCTCCAACCATCAAGTCTCTCCCCCTTGTGTGTCTCCAGCCATCAAGTCTCTCCCCCTTGTGTGTCTCCAGCTGTAAAGTCTCTCCCCATTTGTTTTTCCACCATCAAGGCTCTCTCCCTTGTGTGTCTCCAGCCATCAAGGCTCTCTCCCTTGTGTGTCTCCAGCCATCACATCTCTCCCCATTTGGTGTCTCCAGCCATCATCTCTTCCCCTTGTGTATCTCCAGCCATCATGTCTCTTCCCTTCTGTGTCTCCACCATCAAGTGTCTCTGCCTTTTGTTTCTCCAGCCATCAAGTCTATCCCCCTTGTGTATCTCCAGCAATTAACTGACATGAAGCTGCAGTCCTGGAAAGCTTGTACATCCCATTGGTGGATAGCCACCATCAACCGGGACTTCTCAAATCTGGAGCTGTGCAACAGTGCTTATATGTCCAGCCTGCTCAAGTGCCCCTATTAATTTGCCTATACTGCCTTTGCATAGGACCAGTCCTTGATGGGAAGTAAGGTGTGTGTGGGGGGTGTATATGTGTGGCAATATTTGGATCATTTGGTGAGAAATAACAACCATAGTAAGATGTGCACTGCCTTACCTCCTGTTTCTGTCTTATAACTCTACAACTGGGAGGTTGCTCAGCCGCCATTTTGACCAGCAAGACGGAATGCACTTGGAGCTCTTCAAACAAATATAACAATATTAAAAAGTAATCTAGGTTAAAATCTTCCCCCTCCAACCTCAAAGTATATTGTTTACCGAGCTGATTATTTTCCTCTGTTTTCAGCTGGAATAAATCACTGATCTTCCACGACATTTATGATTTGCAATTATTTTTCTTACGGTTTCATTTTTAAATCATAAATATTCAATTTCCCTGAGATTGTCTGAGCTTGAAAACAGCGGCGCAGAGTGATCTGTGGACGTACAAATTAGGAGGAACAATGGCAGCGCAAATGGGAGCGGCTGCCTCAGTTACCACTTGAAATGAAACTCGCCTCTCACGGAAAGAGACGAAAGGCAATCAGAATTAATAAGGCGGCCAATGGTAATGAAATCCCTTAAAGAACTCAGCTCATTTCACAAACCTTCAAAGTGTAATCATTATGGAGAAGACCCCGTTCCCCTCCTACTATGTGTTTGGGATGAAGCTGAATTTTTTGCGACAGTTTCTAAGATGCCATCCCAGTAGCTCATTTAACTCTCTTATTCCATGGAATAGAGACAAAATAGGATTTCGGGAGAGATGTACTAAGTGGTGGACCGAGATAGAGTGGAGAGAGATAAAGTACCAACGAATCAACTCCCAACTGCCGTGTTACAGGTGTGTCTGAAGATTTGAGAGCTGATTGGTGGTGGGAAGTTTATCTCTTTCCTAAACTTGCCTACATTGCTGCATATATGTGGCAGCATGGTAGGCGCACAGAGGGGTGTTGACAGTGTCAAGGTGGGGGTTTGGGTGCAGAATACTCTGGGGGGGGGGGAAGCATGAGAATTACAGTACACCCTGTGTCCCTATTTTACCATTATCATTGCAGTATTTTAGATTTTAAAATACAGATAATTACGAGCATAAGGACATTTAAGGACAAAAGGTGTCAGCCCACATGGACCAGTGATTCATGTATGTCAATGGACTCTTAGTACAACCATTGTGATCCATTTCTGCCTTAAAGGACTTACATCAGATACCAGTATGTAACCAGCAAGCAGATTTAATCTGTACCTATCACCCACTGCCAGCGCAATGATAAAAGTCGCGGCGCACGGTATAATCTAATTTCCAAGATCTCATTTGGCTGAAGATAAAAGAGTAAAACATTTGTGTGATTTTTCTCCCTTTTCTCTTGGAAATTCTCATTTGTGGAAGCGTCATGTTCCTGGGCTATAAGTGATTGTTCTGCGCCCGGCAGTTGTAGATTGCAGCCCCAGCGTGGTTAATGATTTCGGAGGTGAGTCCGATGCCTGGTTGGGTGGCAGACGGCGACAGCTCGCGTGAGTTTAATGAGAATCCCAGCGTGGCCCGGTGACACCAGGGGAGGGGAGAAATAAATTAGAGATTCGGGTCCTGGCAGAGAACACGCAGAAAGACGCTTAATGGAGTCTGGAATACAAAATTAATCACTTGTAATGATTGGGGTTTGCGAGAATATTTGATGTCATCTCATTTATAAATATTTTCAGCTGAATGATAAATGAACCCGAAGAAAGTCACTTAACAAAGGCTGAATTTAATATGAACGAGGGGCGCGCGGGGCAAGGGGAGGGCGGGAAGCGGCTTCTAGATTCGTATCGGAAGAGAACGCTGGATGCTGAACTCGTTCCGCTAAGTGGGGGGTTGTCCTGCATCTGTTTAGTGAAGGATTTTATTATGTGCATTAATTAATCGTCCATTAATTGGCCTGTTTATATCAACTTATAATGGAGCTTTGCAGAACAATACATTGCTAGTAACTGGAGAGTGTTCTTGGATGTTATATCCCATGGGCCTAATTCAGATTTGCTCGCTGGGCTGCAAGTTTTCAGGTAAACACCACCCCACGCCGCCCAAATTAAATCTTACCCATTTGCACCTACCATCTAATGCAGGGCTGGGCAACACCGGCCCTCCAGATGTTAATGAACTACACATCCCAGGATGCTTTTTATTAGTTTTGCTATGTGGCCATGCTGAAACTGATGCAAGGCATGCTGGGATGTGTAGTTCATCAACATCTGGAGGGCCGTTGTTGCCCAGCCCTGATCTAATGGATTCCCCTCCTGTTCGCAGCGCCAAGTCTAGATGATCGCTGGAAGAAGGTTCACACTGATGAAGTCTGCGGCCTCCCTCCTAGCAGGTGCCACCTCCAATAGACCACAGGGTGTCAGTCACCCTGCGGGCAGCTATCGTAGGCTAACTTTTGCTGGCTGTCTTCATACGTGCACAGCATACTGTATATATATATTGCACAAAAAGTTGCTGAATTTATAGAAATATTGTCTATACTGGACTAATGTGATATCTGCATATGACTGGCTGCTTGGAGCTTCAAAATAGTGTCTAAACTGTATACTATGAATGGTTGCTAGGGGTTACAGACTATATGGTCAATTTGCTAAGCCTTGGAGAAAGTTGCCAGATGTACTTGGAGAGAGATGAAGAACTGACCAACCAGCTCTCAACTGTCATTTTTCAAGCACAGTCTGTAACATGGCAGTTATGAGATGATTGGCTGGTACTTTATCTCTCTACTTTATCACTCCAGAAGACTTAGTACATCTGACCTGATGTGGCTATAGATAAATATTTATTTCTCTGCTTTATGACCAGCAGACACGTTCGCTATGTGGCATTTCTCCTTTAATGTGCGGCACTGACGTCATGGGAAGCTGGGAGAAAGTAAACCTTGCGGAGAACCTGTCGACATGCCGACGTGCAGACACAGATATCATTATTTCATTCTCGCAAATCTCTTAATGAAAAACAAAGTAAAGAAAAATAAAAATTCCAGCCCAGAGAAAGTGGCTAATGGCTTCTCAGAGCTGTGTGGGCCATTTATCACACAGGCCCATAAACTCTGGTGAAAGGTTAAAATGTAGGATGGGGAATAATATGCGGATATTACATGCTGGTAATCCATCTTTAGCAGCACATGTAAATGGAGACTCTCAGATGAATTCAATAATTACAAAGAGACGTGCAAGCGATTTTGCAGAGATTAAATTATATCAAGAGAAATTCTTCCTAATCAACACACTGATTAACTTAGAGAGGAACAAAGAGATAAATCTCGTTGTGGATGTCAGCATGCGTCGGCAAGATGTGCACGTGGCTTCTTCCTAAATGAGTCGTCGCATGTGGTCCCTGGACTGTAGGAAGGTTCTGTGACGATTTACCTGCGTTCTTAAATTATAACTTGTAAACTTGCGCTCTTCTCGCAATCCTGACTGTTTAAATTCATAGATGCTTCAGATGAAGCCTCGCTCAGCTTTGCCTTTGAGCATCCCAGTTGCGCAGTTATTGTGCCCATGTACTATGACGCGTGCATGTGCACACATGTGGAGATACATGAGTCTGGAGTATTAAGTCACACCCCTGGCACGGCATGCGGGGGCGATGTGCAAGGCTACATCTGTACGCGGTACAATATATGGTGCATCTCTCCTACCTCTCAAGCTCGCTGCCTAGGTGTTATCCTTGAATCTGAGCTTTCCTTTGTACCTTTGTCTCAAAATCACACCACATGCATCAAAAAAACATATTCAAAATTCGCCCTTACCTTACACAAGACACTGCACAAACTCTAATCCATGCTCTCATCATCTCACGCATTGATTATTGCAATAGTCTCCTTATTGGCCTTCCCCAATACAGACTCTCACCACTACAGTCCATTATGAATGCAGCTGCGAGGCTAATCTTCCTAGCCAGACGTTCATTGTCTGCAAAGCTACTCTGTCAGTCACTTCATTGGTTACCTGTATTCTACCCTACTCAATACAAAATTCATAAACCAAACTACACCAACATACATATCTTCTCTTATCTCAAAATATCTTCCAACACGACCTCTACGCTCCTCCCAAGATCTGCATCTCTCATCCACACTCATTACTCGCTCCCATTCCCGACTGCAGGAATTTCTTCGGGCTGCACCCACTCTGTGGAATGCCCTCCCAAGCACAATAAGACTTTCCTCCAGTCTCAAAACCTATAAGCGTTCCCTAAAAAACTCATCTCTTCAGGCAAGATCAAATTCCAGAACCAGTCCCGGAACCTTGCATGCTGGTGGAATCGATGCAATAAAGAATACAGTATCTATCCTTATGTATCAATGCCTATTTCCCTATAGATTGTAAGATTGCGAGCAGGGCCCTCCAACCTTTTGACTGTCTGTAAATACCCTGTTTGCTGAATCACTGTTTCCTTTGTAAAGCGCCAAGGAATATGCTGCGCTATATAAGAAACTGTTAATAAATAAAATCTCAGTTGTATCAGCCACTGGTCACTGCTAACACTTGTGTATTGCAGACAGGTAGATTTCTAGGGAGTTGTGCAGATCATGGGCAATAATTATGCGCTGCCCCCCACAGAACATTTATTACTGTAGATCATTCTGAGCCCTGTGTGGAAGATTTCTCTCCCTCTATATTAATAATAGATGAAATGTCAACTTTCCAAAATGCTTTGTTTGCTTCATGAATATAATAGACACATTTATTGCTGTAGCCGAGGGTCCTCTCACTGCGCTGCGGCCTGTGACTTACTGACACTCGGGGGCTTCTCTTATGGCGATCATTACAGCAAAAGTTCCAAATGGAGTTTATAGAAAATCGGAGCACGGTGCATTGTGCACCAGAAATAACATAGACGCGGACACACAGCAGAGGATTCTCCCTGCTCTAAAAACTTTGCTGTCAAATATTCAGAATTTGGTCGCAACATTTTGTAGATTTTGAAAGGTCTAAGAGTTCCGGCTGACTGTGAGAACGCAACGCTAAATAGTGCACATTGCTTGTCGCGAAGGGCCTAATTCAGACCTGATCGCATGTCTAAGAATTCCCAGGCTGGGTGATATGGATTGTAGAACACATGCGCAAGGCCATCCTGCATCTTTTTTCATCGCTGACCATGTGCGTAGTAGATTGACGGGAAGCCGGCATTTGTTGGTGGCAACCATGCGTTTTCTGGGAGTGTCAGGGAAGCCGCGTGCGTGCCCAAACATTTTAGGCCTGCACACAGTGGGGGAATCATTCAACGGTTTGTATATTATCCCCGTGCTTGCGTGGGTTTCCTCCGGGTACTCCGGTTTCACACTCCATATATACTGGTAGGTTAATTGGCTCCCAACAAAAAAATTAACCCTAGAATTAACCCTAGATTGACTGCATAACGAGGAGAAGCGGGCACCCATTACAGCCTGATGTATCAACCCCCCCAGCAGATAAGGAGAGCCGTTATGTCCAGCATCCACGGCTCTACTTATTGGCGCCCCCGGAGTGCTGCGCATGCGCATTTAAAACAAAAAACCCTCTCTCCCCTCTCAGCCACCTCACTGGGCATGCACGAGATCTCGCAATTATCGCAAGATCTCAAGCGCAGCCCGGAGCCAGCAGTAGGGCTAGTGTTGTCCCTGCAGTAGGGATAGGACAATGCTAGCCCTGAGCTGGCAAAGCGGCCAGGGTGATTTAACGCCTAGGTGGCTGTTAATACATCGCCCTGGACACTAATTACTGGAGGGATTGCAGGGGAAGCCTGTCCCTAGCGCTCGTTAGGTGCGACGTTAATACATCTGCAAAAACGTAATCCCCCCAGAAATGCAGAAATAGATTGTGTGCTCCACTGGGGCAGGGACTGATGTGAATGGCCAGGTATTCTGTGTACTACGCTGCAAAATATGTGTGCGCTATATAAATTACTGGTAATTAAGTAATACCTAAATTAAGCCACACCCACAAAAGTAAACTATTATTGTGCAATTAGCCCAAAATGATGGTGCATCAAGTATTTATTCACTTGGCCAGGAGATTGGCGTCCCCAAGTCCCTTCCACCTCTTCTTTGCACATGTGTGGTATAAACCCAACATGTGCTAAATCATCTCTCTGGTCTCTAGCTGCGTATTCAGTTGATGTCTAGATCACACTTATTCGAACTTTGTTTAGGTGTCTGCAGTCGTCGTGGCCTCCTTCCCCGTTCCAGCTGACTGTGCGTAGACTTTTCCAGACCTATTGGTCCGGAGACCAGATGATTGAAGGTGATGTTGCCAGGAGAACTGTTCCTGTTAATACTGGTCATGAAAATGAGGTCTCACCTTGAATAGGAGAAATCTGTGCTTTCCTCCATAACCACAACAGATCGCCTTTGGTGGTGCCTGGGTGGAAATCTGACGCCTGGGTGGAAATCTGCGCATTGGAATGATTTTATGTTGCCTTGCACAGGATTCCTTCTGCAGTGATTACTTCTCCTCCAAATACCATATTTATTTATTTATTTATTTACAGGTTCTTATATAGCGCAGCAGATTCCGTTGCGCTTTACAATAGTAGACAGTGATAAAACAAACTGGATAACAACATACAGACTTGGAGGTAGGAGGGCCATAAGGAAACAATACTTTTCATGTCCACTTTGAAAGGACTGTGCCTTCGGCACGCTAATTGGGCGGTTCCCGGAACATTATATAACACTTCTCTGAGGTTAAATCACCTCTAGACTGCAAGGAACAAATTGTTTCACACAAACTGCCTTTACAATAAATATAGACACATCAATGCGTCTTTGTTAAGGAAAGCTATCGCCGCCAACACTGCATCGGAGAACCCAATAGGTCACAGCAATAACTTAGCCGCTCTAATGCTGTAAAATGAACAAGTTAATGGCAGTTAGGCAAAATGGCTCCACGTGAATGATCTGTTTCTGCAAGTTGGAAGACGGAGCCGTTCAGCCAGTAAGGGCGTTAACTAGAGTATAAACCCTCAACAATTTCATCTGCTGCGATTCAGCCATATTTATGGAAGGGTGACATTGGCAAAGCATAAATGTGCATTGTACGCATGAAGAATGCATGGACATGTGCCAATCTCATATCCTCCGCCGCTGCAGCCACTTCAAGTGCAGAGGAGAATGGAGGCCGAATGGGTGTGAAAACCCCAGTAGGGGTGTGTTCATACAGATATGGCTCTTGCAGGGCTGCAGAAAGACTCATTTGCACCAGTTACAATATGAGTGCTCATTTTGAGTTTGCTAAAAGGCAGATGCAAGTCCTCAGTGATGAGAAATCATTACAGACACCAGATACTCTAATTATACAGATGTGTTTAATTAACAAAAATTGTTACCCTTAAATTAATCACAACTCACTAGCAGCAGCAGCATGCTATGGATGAGTGCACAGCAGCACAGATAAGACCCTGAGCCAAATGTAATTGGGTTTACAAATCAGAAGGTGAGAGTTTTCCCAGGTTGAGTTTGCCATGTAAATGAATGCTGCTCCGGGGTACGCGCATGGGCAGGGACGCTGGGGGTGTCGATAAGGAGAGCCATTAACTCTGGGAATAACAGCTCTCCTTTTTAGTGGGGGGGGGGGGGATAATACATTTGGCCGCTACGGGTACCTGCTTCTCCACGTTATGCAGGAGAATCTGGACCAACTATTTAAAAATTTTTAGGGGCAAATCAATACATCTGTCCCAATGTCTCTTGCAGTGTTAGCTGCATCATCTTTATGTTATCGTTCCCCTGATCTGACCCTGGAGCCAGTGACCTGATGGTGATGTCACAGATGACCTTTACACTGTGCAGCAGACATCTCACCGCCTCAGGACACAAGACAGAATGTTCTTACCAAGCATAATGCAGCTGCAATTCCCAGACGGCTCCAGAAAACAGGGCCTGATTCCGCATGGATCATATATGCTCAGCTTGTTCCTGACCATCGATTCTAATGCTCATCTGCAACTACAGTCACAGGGACCAAGGAAACTGCTATGGTCAATAAGGCAGCGGCGGTCGCATTTTTGAGATGCGATCGCAGGACCCGTTGTGCACATGCACAGAATGGGTCCTGCGCACAGTTTCCCGATAATCGGGTAACTGCACTACTGAAGTAGGGATGGCCATCGACCATCGATGATTTAAAATCATCGATGGTATGTGACCAATGCCGAATACTTTTGCCATCGATGTGGGAGTACCAGATAGTGTCCCTACATCGATGGCAAAGGAGAAACGATGTTTACTTCTTTTTTTTTGTCAAGGGGCCTGGATCACAGAGCATAGCTCCGCCCCCTGATACCCGGAAGTCCCGCCCACAAGTACTGATTGGCCCATGGGCCATTCAGTCACATATAATGGCTGACCATCAATAGCTAAAACTATCGATGGTTATCCATCAAATAGTTTGCCACTATCGATGTCTGGGTGCAGAATCGCCATCAATGGCAACCATCAATGGCATCTGCACTGATGGCCATCCCTATACTCAAGCTGCAGCGACGGATTATCTGTGTGACTATCGGTCATCTAAGTACACGTATGACTATCCTCCCTCAGCCTTGCAGTGGTCACTTTGACCAAATTGCCTGCCATTGGGATATAAGTGGCAATAAAAGCAACGCTTGCCTGAAGTAGCCTTCTCCTGCGCCTTTTCCAATGGCTGGCGCCTTCCGCACTGTGCTCTGGGACCAGGCAGTCATTTCTACGGCTGTTTGCCGAGCCACTGGCTCCGTTTTATGGACGTGATATTTCTTCTTCGTGATGGCAGAGGATACTATAAACCTCTTCAAGAAGTCTATTTACTTTTATAGTGCTCTCTCCAAGCTCGCCCACAGCAAGATATATGTTGTCAATGTTAAAACTTACTCTGATTTATGGTCTCAGAGGTTTGTACTGTTGTTCTGACTGACGCTCTGCACTGACGCAGACCTGATGAGTGACATTGGATATGTCACGGGCAGCAAGGATGGTGTAATGGTTACTGCCTCGCAGCACTGAGGTCATGGGTTCGATTCCCACCATGGCCCTAACTGTGCGGAGTTTGTATATTCTCCCCGTACTTGCGTGGGTTTCCTCCGGGCACTCTGGTTTCCTCCCACAATCCAGAAATATACTGGTAGGTTAATTGGCTCCTAACAAAATGAACCCTAGAATGTCTGTGTGCGCGTGCATATGTGGTAGAGAATATTAGAGATGTGCGGGCTCGGATTCCTCAGATCCGAGCCAGCACGGACGTCATCAATCCGGGCCCGGATACGAGCAGCGCTCGGCGCTTCCCGCCTTACTCGAATCCGGGCGCACGGGCAAAACGTCATCGCCCGGCGTCAGATTCTCGCGAGATCACGGAACCCTTAAATTCCGCAACCTCGCGCCGCCATCTTCACTCCAATCTCGGAGAAGGGTAGGGAAGGGTGTGCTGCTGTGTGTGGTCTCTGCTGGGGCCTGTGCTGCTGTGTACTGTGTCTCTGCTCAGTGATCAAGACATCACCATTGCAAGGATCGCTGGTGCTGTGTTCTGTCTCTCCTTTGTGCTGGGGCCTGCCTCTGCTGAGTCTGCTCCTGTATAGTCAGTCACAGTGTGATAGTCCACTGGTGCTGCTAGTGCCACTGCCTGCCCTGCACTGCCTAGTGTCTGCTGCAGTCTGCTCTCTGCTGTTGCCACTGGCTAGTGCCTACCAGTACCCAGGGCTGCCAAGAGAAATCCTGGGCCCCGGTACATCAACTTCCAGGGGCCCCCATGGTGGGGGGGGGGGGTGTGACCACGGCTGGGAAGCATGGCATGCCTCCCAGCAGCTGGGTCATAAGTATATATATATATATATATATATATATATATATATATATATATATACACAAAGCAGGACTCCGGCACTCTGGCTTTTGTGCTCTCAAGCGATTTCCTTACCCTGGTGCCTTCCCAAGACCTTTTCAGGTCTGCATAGACTTCCAAAATGGCAATAAGGCGTCACTCAGGGTTTTCTTCAGTTGCAAAAAAGGAATAAATCAGTTTTTTGCAACTGAAGAAAACCCTGAGTGACGCCTTATTGCCATTTTGGAAGTATATATATATATATACTGTAGTCCCATCTCTCCATCCCCGCCGGGCGCCCGGGTCTGACCTACCGGGCACACTTACGTGCGTTACACTGATCCCCCTCCGCGTTCCACCGGCCGGCAGTACCAAGCTACATCATAAAGGCAGATCCACGGCACTCATTCACTTAGGTCTAAAATCGCCTCTTCTGTTACAGCTGGGTGCCGTGGATCCGGCTGTCATGAGCAGTGGAATGAATGCGAGTGTAGGGTGCCGACCGAGTACCTTTATGCTGCTTTCACACCGCAAAACCTGCTCAGACCAGGTATTTAAAACGGTTTTTGAAACGGGTCCGAACAAGTTTAACCCCTTTCACACCGCATGTAAATACCTGGTCTAAAGCAGGTTTGCGGTGTGAAAGCAACAGTGTGAAAAGCGGTAAAGCCCCCCCCCCCCTTACAATGCTCGTAGAGACAGTCCGACACAGGCAGCAGCGCAGGGTGTGCTGATGTTGAGAGGGACTGCAGCGGTCCAGCTGATGGAGAGCGGGCAGGGGGGCGCATGGTGAGGTGATTGGGGGCATCACCTCACCATTCGCCCCCCCTGCCCGCTCTCCATCAGCTGGACTGCTGGCTGCTCTCCGTCCCTCTCATCATCAGCACACCCTGCGCTGCTGCTGCCTGTGTCTGACTGTCTCTACGAGCATTGGAAGGGGGGGGGGGGCTTTACCGCTTTTCACAATGTTGCTGCGCTGCTGCTGCCTGTGCCCAGCACCGTCTCTCCCACCCCCACAGAGGGCGAGGAGGCAGCGGGACATCCACGTCATGCTCCCGCTGCCCGCACTCCGCTTGCACCTTGATAAAGGGGCTGTAATAGCCCAGAAACGTTGGTATCCTACCTGAGTGTGGACAATTGTTATTTGGAGTGCCGCCATCCCCCAGAACTACATGTACAGCAGACGCAGTGCTGCATACCGGAGGGCACCCATTTTTTCACCTAAAACAAAGCTTTAAAAGCCAGTATCTGCCACAGTTGGAGTGCCGCCCACCATTGCATATATATAGATATGGATATATTTATATATAGATATGGATATATTTATATATATATACAGATATATATATATATATAGATATGGATATATATATCTATATATATATATATATATAGACATGTGTATATATATATATATATATATATATATATATAGATGATCCAAAGACAGACAGGGCAGAAAATGTTTTACTTACAGGCAGGACTCGGAGTGTAAAACAGATTCAGGAGCTCCTCCGGCTCCAACCTCCCCTCTCACATGCCGCGCTTCGTGCACCTGACCTTCCGACCTTCCCCTTTCACATCAAGTGTTGTGCAAGCAGCTGCAGAGCAGACAGTCACACAGAGTTTCTCTGCAGACGCTCCGCAGCAGTGGATGGGGCCTCTGTCACTGTCTGCAGACTGCAGCACTCCACAGAGTGAGTGAAAGTAAGTGACACAGGCTGCCGCTGCTGACCCGCTCTCACCGGCCAGCCGCCACCCCCCTTCCTCCCCGGGCGGGTGCCCCCGCAGATGCTGCTGTTACACCGCTGCCACAATTTTTTTTTTTTAAGTGTGTCTGTGTGTCCCCTGGCCCGGGCCCCCCTGACAGGCCCGGGCCCAGGTAAAATGTACCCGCCCCCCCTGCCTCTCGGCGGCCCTGCCAGTACCTATTGCAGTATATAATTCCAGTGTGCTGTTGCCCCTGGCTATCAGTACCTATCACAGTATATAATTCCAGTTTGCTGTTGCCACTGGCAGTGGCTACCAGTATTTTATTTATTGCAGTATATAATTCTAGTCTGTTGTTGCCACTGGCTACCAGTATTTATCGCAGTATGTAATTCCAGTCTGCTGTTGCCGCTGGCTACCAGTATTATTTATCACAGTATATAAATCCAGTCTGCTGTTTCCACTGGCTACCAGTATTTATCGCAGTATATAATTTCAGTCTGCTGTTGCCGCTGGCTACCAGTATTATTTATCACAGTATATAAAAATCCAGTCTGCTGTTTCCACTGGCTACCAGTATTTATCGCAGTATATAATTCCAGTCTGCTGTTGCCGCTGGCTACCAGTATTATTTATCACAGTATATAAAAATCCAGTCTGCTGTTTCCACTGGCTACCAGTATTTATCGCAGTATATAATTCCAGTCTGTTGCCACTGGCTACCAGTATTTATTGCAGTATATAATTCCAATCTGCTGTTTCCACTGGCTACCAGTACTATCAGTCCAGGGGTGCCCACATGTGTGCTGTATCCATCCAGGGGTGCCCACATGTGTGCTGTATTTGTCCAGGGGTGCCCCCATGTGTCCTGTATCAGTCCTGGGGTGCCCGCATGTGTGCCGTATAATTCCAGGGGTGCCCCATGTGTCCCATATCAGACCAGGGGAGCTGCCCTTTTTTTTAATGAAAATAAAATTAAGGTGTTTTTTTTTTGGTACTTGTGTATTTTGGCGGCGCCCCCGATGTCCGTCGTACGACGAACAGATCGCATCGCATGCCATGCACCCGATGGCATACGATGCAACGCGATTTTGACCCCCTATACGACAAAAAATCGTATAAGCACCCTAAAGGGTGCTTTTGAGCACTCAAATGGGTGCTTACAATGTTAAATGCACCCCCACGCCACTCCCCCACTATAAACGTGAACCCGAAGCGTGGCGAGCGCAGCGAGCCTGCGAGGGGCGGCGGTACGCGTCCTACGACCTTTTCATACCCCCACTATCCACGTCGGCGTGGAGTTGAGAATAGAATAGTGTGGCGAGCGCAGCGAGCCACCGAGCCCGAAGCGTGGCGAGCGCACGCGGATACCTTCACAGGTAAACGCGTCCCTTCGCGGGCTTCACAGGTATCCGCGGCCCCTCGCGGGGCTCGCTGCGCTCGCCACGCTTCGGGCTCGGTGGCTCGCTGCGCTCGCCACACTATTCTATTCTCAACTCCACGCCGACGTGGATAGTGGGGGTATGAAAAGGTCGTAGGACGCGTACCGCCGCCCCTCGCGGGCTCGCTGCGCTCGCCACGCTTCAGGTTCACGTTTATAGTGGGGGGGGGGTGGCGTGGGGGTGCATTTAACATTGTAAGCACCCATTTGGGTGCTTAACATTGTATAAGCACCCATTAGGGTGCTTATACAATGTTTAATCGCATCGCATCGCATCGTATGGCATTGTATGCCATGTACAATGGCATACAATTTCAAAATTGTATGCCATCGTGCACTATCGTACGATACCGCGTCGCATCGCATACCATCGTATGCGTTATGGTATGCGATGCGATGGGCGCCGCCAAAATACACAAGTACCTTTTTTTTTTTTACTGCAAGGGCTGTTAAATGCGCTGTAGTCCAGGGGTGAGCCAAGAGTTCTGTATAATTCATGGGGTGTTGCTAAGTAAGGTGTGCTGCTCTTTTTTATAATTAAAAGAATACACATTTTTATTTTTACTGCAGGAATTTGTCTGCCGTATAATTCAATGCCTGCCGCCATGTGTGCCGTAACAGTCCAGGGGTGCCGCCATCGGTGCCGTATAATTCCATGTGTGCTGTATCAGGTCAGGGGTGCCACCATCTGTGCCGTATAATTCCTGGGGTAAGCCAAGTCTGCCGTATAATTCATGGGGTGCTGCCAAGTGTGCTGTATTAGTCCAGGGGTGATGCTAAGCGTGCCATATCAGTCTAGGGGTGATGCTAGGTGTGCCGTATCAGACTAGGGGGGATGCTAAGTGTGCCATATCAGTCCAGGGGTGATTACTAAATGTGCCGTATCAGTCCAGGAGTGGTGCAACCTGTGCCATATCAGTCCAGGGGTGATGCTAGGTGTGCCGTATCAGACTAGGGGGGATGCTAAGTGTGCCATATCAGTCCAGGGGTGATGCTAAATGTGCCGTATCAGTCCAGGGGTGATGCTACCTGTGCCATATCAGTCCAGGGGTAATTCTAGGTGTGCAGTATCAGACTAGAGGGTATGCTAAGTGTGCCATATCAGTCTAGTGTTTGTGCCGCACACTTGTCTGGCTTATCATAGTTATCCAGCTACCTCGGTGCAACCTTTTTCCCTAAAAACAATATTGTAAGGTGTGAGCTGTTCAGAATAGACTGTAAATGAGTGGAAATTAATGTTATTGAGGTTAATATAGCGTAAGAGCAAAAAAAAAAAAAATTCTGCGATTTTAGCAGTTTTTATGCTTTTTTAACAAAAAAATCAGAACCCAAAACCCAAGAAATCCAAACACAAAACACTTAGGAGGTGTTTTGGCAAAACCCATTAGAACCCAAAACCTCAAGGTAATCAGAACCCAAAACCCAAAACCCGAAAAGTGGCCGGTGCACATCTCTAGAGAATATAGAATGTTAGCTCCACTGGGGCAGGGACTGATGTGAATGTTCAAATATTCTCTGTAAAGCGCTGCAGAATCTGTATTCACTATGAAACTGGTATTAATAATAATAATATGTGGGTCCGGGTGATAGATTAGCGAAAAAATCACAGGGAAATCAGCGTTCACAGAAGAGCTTTGTGCTTCGTGTCTCCGTGACATACTGCGGGGTGTTTGTACTAAGCCTTAGTTCCAATGAGAAGAGATGGTTAAATCAAAATAGGTACTAAGTAATACCTTATATATGACTGTCCTTAAAATAGGGACTCTTATTGATCCTTCAGCGAACTATTGTACATCTGTACATGCATTTACACGGCTTTGTAAAGGTTTTAGTAAGTGTCACGGAACTTTCCCCACCCAATCCAAAAGCCCAGAAATATCCATTGATTTTGTTTCATGTAAATCCCATTGAAATGGATTAGCCATTAAAATGGATGAGCAGCTACTATAGCAGGCGATTAAGAAATATAAAGAGACCATCAATTGCTGGAGTCATGGATACGCTTACATTAATATGCTCATACCTTCCCCTGGTGTACTAGCAGTAGCGCACGCAGGGGGGGTTTCTGAGTACCCAGAAACCCCCCCAGGAGTCTAAGGGCCCTCAGCTGAAAGCTGAGGGTCCCCTCTTTCCATAGGTACAAGAATTGTAAAAATCGGCCCATGGGAACCGGAGATATCGGACTTCAAAGCAGTGGTCCCCATCCAAACCTGTTAATTGTTATTCCCAGTCAGATATTTCAGGTTCTGTCTGACAGAGTTTTTTTGAGGGTATATTACAAAGGCTGGGACTCCTCCCCTGTGAGGGACACTGAAGTAGCTTGTCTCTACTGTTCCCAGAACCAGAGATATCAGCCTTCCAGCAGCTGGTTACTGCTCCAGCTCCACACACCTAATATGTAGTATTATATACTCGTGGGCAGATTGCTCTGCCTCCTGAAGTATGATCACCTAGTCCCCAATACCATTTGGTAGGTGGGATTCTCTAGTTTTTAATTCCATTAAAATCTAAGAAATCTATTTCCGGGAACTGGAGATATCTGCAATCAAGCAAGCTGTCCTCCCACCAGAAAATTATGAATAATGAGCCCACTCAACTATACACCCCTCCTCTGCATATTAAACATCCTCTACCACCCTGGAAGTTATGTATCAGGGCCCCTTCATTCAGCCCAATGCCCCCTTCTCCCACCATCTGTGCAGTAAAGGGGTAATTAGTGGAAATTACTGATCCAGGCCCTACATGCAGAGCGGTTGATATAATACCCCATACCACCCGCAGGACATCAAAGCTTCCCCCACCCCTACCGCTGGAGGATCGGTAGGGGCCCCAATACATTGCTATGCCCCAGGGTCTTGCACTGCTGTTGACACCCCTGTATGTATGTGTGTGTGTGTGTATATATATATATATATATATATATATATTTTTTTTTTTTTTTTTTATTTATTATTATATCTATAATACTTTAACTGACCCGGCATATACTGGGTCACCTAAGTGTCCATCTCCGTGCTTTGCTCCGCCCCTCTGGAAACCCCCTTCTGAAAATCCTGCGTTTGCCACTGACTAGCATGTGTGTGCTGGTGATTCCTGACACGCTACCATTAGCACACCATCTCCTGCATCATGACACTTGCATGTTGCACACAAACACACACAAACAAACGTATAATAACTTATTCGGCTACAAATGCAGAACGGGGGTTTTGTATATACATCACCATTTATTAGTTTGCCAACAAAAACCTCTACAGACTTTAGGGATTAAAACATATAAATCAAGGATTGTGATTCATTTGGTCTGTGTGCTTATAATTGCCGTTTCATTTATAATTGGCGCAGCAGCGTTTGTGTCCCTCGATATATATATATTAATCATCTGTTTTCCTCTGACACGCGTTACTGGAGCAGACAGGAGCCTCATCTCTCTCATCTATTTTTACCCCGCTCAGACTGACAGGTTACATATTGGATGCAAATATGTTTGTGTTTCGTTATATCACGCCGCGTAACCCTGAAAATAGACGTCTAAAGGCCTCGGTACTGAAGGAAGCCTGGATTTTTCTGTTTTATGGTTGTCGATCCAGCATTAATGAGAAATAATGGCAACCAATCAGCAGCTTACTGTCATTTTTCAAACACAGCCTGATAAGAGCTGATTGGCTGATGCTTTATCTCTCTGCACTTTACCTCTTGCTAAGAATTGACACATCTCCCTGACACTCGCTCCTCGAACTGAGCTGCCACCTGCCAAGTGTTCAAGCTGAAGATCTTGTTTTGCGATCTAATCAGCAGAATAACCAGCGGGATTAAATTTAATGTGTTTCGTCCTAACAGAACTTCATCAGAAGGATCAACATTCAGATTGGACGAAACACATTAAAGGCCCCCATACATTAGGCCGACTTGTCCTTAGGACAAGTCGGACCCAATTCTCCTGTGAGCCGCCCGGCAGCTCCCCGGGAGGCTCACATACAATTTGGCACTTGATGAGCCAGTTTTTACATGTGATAAATCGCTTGCGATTTATCACATGTAAAACAAATGGGGAGCTGCAGGGCGGTGAGGAGCAGTGGGGCGGGCAGCGGCAGTAGTTGGGGCGGGCAGCGGCAGTAGTGGGGGCGGGCGGCGGCAAACAAATGTGTTCCCGGCGGGTGCCGTGTGCGGCGAGTGATGCTGACCTGGCCGGGCAGCTGTGATCAGAAATAGCAGCGCTGCCGCTGCGGGACGGGACGCACAGTGGCGGCTATTAGATTTTCAAAATTCCTGTCAAATGACCGGCCGTTCTGTGATTGGCTGAGAGAGCTCTCAGCCAATCACAGAACGGCCGGTCACTTGACAGGGATTTTAAAAATCTAATAGCCGCCACTGTGCGTCCCGTCCCGTCCCGCAGCGGCAGCGCTGCTATTTCTGATCACAGCTGCCCGGCCAGGTCAGTGTGTCTGCCCGCCGTGCTCCCCCGCCCCCCGGTGTCTGCATGCATATGCCTGACAGGTGGGCAGGCATATGCATAGCATACAGGGAGGTCGGATGATCTTATGTGCTGACCGTCCGACCTCCCTGATCCGGTCCAATGCGCATGGGACCGCGCATCGGATCGGATCATACATCACACACCTGCGATTTTGGGGCGATTTCATCCGGTTATCGGCCCAAAGTGCCGAAATCGGATGAAATCGTCCCAAAATCGTATAGTGTATGGGGGCCTTTAGGATGATCCAGCTGGTTCTCTTGCTAATTGGCTCCATCTGGGACGGTTATCTTGATGGTACTTTTCAGATATGCTCTACTACTGTATGTGCTCAAATCAATTCATGTTTTTTAAGTGTGTGTGATAATTGTTTTCAAAATATATTGTACTTTATATACCTTTATTCCCAAACTCTAAATACTGGAGATGTTTTATCTGAAGGCTGCACCACTCGTCATCAGGGGAAGGAGGGAAGGTAACACTATCTCTAGATAGCATTAATATCATAGGGCTTGCTCCAGTATTTTTCTTTGTTTTGTTTTGTTTATTTCTGCCAGATCACATTTCCTATTACAAGTATGGTAAATGTGATCTGATTACTAATAAAATGGGTACTTGTGTACTAGCACGGCGCCCACGATATTTGGTCGCACTACATATAATCGCATCGCATGCCATACACCCGATGCACTGCGATGCGATTTAAAATTGTATAAGCCCCCTATACAATGTTTAATTGTATAAGCTCCCTAATGGGGGCTTACAATGTTAAATGTACCCCCACGCCACCCCCACTATGAACATGAACCCGAAGCATGGCGTGCGCAGCGAGCCCGCGAGGGGCGGCGGTACGCGTCCTACACCTTTTTCATACCCCCACTATCCACGTCGGCGTGGAGTTGACTTTATATAGTGTGGCGAGCCCGAAGCGTGGCAAGCGCAGCGACCCCCACGAGGGGACGCGTATTATTTTACATGTATTCCGCTCGCCACACTTTATAAAATCAACTCCACGCCGACGTGGATAGTGGGGCTATGAAAAGGGCGTAGGATGCGTACCACCGCCCCGCGCTGGCTCGCTGCGCTTGCCACGCATCGGGTTCACATTCATAGTGGGGGTGGCGTGGGGGTGCATTTAACATTGTAAGCCCCCATTAGGGTGCCTATACAATTTTAAATCGCATACCATTGTATATGCGATACAATGGCATACAATGCCATACAATTCGATGGTATACAATTTAAAATTGTATACCATCGGCTGCCATCACATCACATCGGATACCATCACATGCCTTATGGTCTGCGATGCGATGGGCGCCGTGCTAGTACACAAGTACCATAAAATGTAATATCATGGGCTTGGAGCAGAATGTTACAATGTTCCTCCAATTGCCCTTTAGTACTCCTAAGTACACTAGCTGATTTAATTAGTTCCTGATGGAACGAGCAGAGAAATCGGCCCAAATTGGGTCAGTGTGATGTCCCCTCAGGGCGGATGCGTGGTCGGAAGACAGACCGGCATGCAGGTCCGACCTCCAACCTCCCTCCCGGCGAATGGCCAGGCGGGGAACAGGGGTTGCATGCGATCCATCACAAGTAATGGACCGCCTCTGATGGATCACATACAACCCTGCTGCCTGGGAAGCTCGCGGGTGTCCGTCTTGGCATATACTGCTGCGAGATATCACAGTAGTGTATGCCCAGCTTAAGGTGATACAAAAATAATACATATAATAATCAATATGTTATTAGGGTCAGATGTACTAAGCCTTGGACAGAGATAACGCGGAAAGAGATAAAGTACCAATGAATTAGCCCCCAACTGTCATTTTTCAACAACTTGTAACATGGCCGTTTGTCTGTTTGTCTGCTACTTTCTCTCTCTACTAGGCTGTAGAATGTCAGCTCCTGGGACTAGAGAGCTGCTTCTGTTTGTACATCCAGTGAGCTATGATGTGCCTGTGATGATATGTGAATGATGTCCTGAGGATATTGGCTAGATATTAATTCTCAGCTATGTCAGACGTTCCAGGCACTAACAGACGGGTTACTCTTGGACACTGAGTTATCTGCAAAGAGAATATAATGCAATGGCGCTGACAGCTGCCCCCTGGTGACCGCAGGCAAAGAAACAGCGACAGGTTTTGCTTCAGTTTTCACCAATTGAATTTAACATAAACTTTTCTTAGTAGTAAAAGGAAAGAAAATGGTCTCCTAAATGGTAAATAATTGTATTTATTTAGCTTACAGTATTTCTATGTGACTCTAAAGGCCCTCATACATTAGGCCGACTTGTCCGACCCAATTCTTCTGTGAGACGCCCGGCAGCTCCCCGGAGGCTCACATATAATTTGGCACTTGATGGGCCATTTTTTACATGTGATAAATCGCTTGCGATTTATCACATGTAACGGGGAGCTGCAGCAGGTAGTGAGGAGCAGGGGGAGGGTGGTGAGGAGCAGGGGGCAGGCGGTCATCATCATCATCATCTGCGGGACGCTGGGGCGTGCAGTGGGCACTGAGTGCTTTCACTAGCGGCAGCGAGTCCTGGTGTCCTGCAGATGATGATGGCCGCCCGTCCGCCCGCCCTACTGCTCCCTCGCCCCACTGCTCCCTCGGTCAGGCATATATGCAGGCTGTCCGACCTCCCTGATCCGGTCCGATGCGCACGGGACCGTGCATCGGATCAGATGTCACACACCTGCGATTTTGGGCTAATTTCACCCAGTTATCGGCCCAAAGTGCCGAAATCGGATGAAATGGGGCCCAAAATTGAATAGTGTATGGGGGCCTTAAGGATATAAAGCGCAATGGAATATGCTGCGCTATATAAGAAACTGTGAATAAAGGAAAAACACATTATTAATGGGGTTGCTAAGAAGAATATGTGGACAGTGCGCCTTCAGACGACATTAGTCCGGTTGCACATCTCTTGTATCAAGCCTTAGAGAGAGAGAGAGATAAAGTCAAGATCACAGATCATTTTCCACTTTGGCTTGATACACCTCCCCCAGAATAATGCAGGAGGCAGCTAGTCGGACAGATATAAGCAGGTTGAACCTTCTTCTTCTGTATAGGAACCATGTTGCTCCTCAGCGTAGCCGTGAAAGGTCTCAGCATAAACCTTTGTAACGGTGGACCCCCCATTGTAGTAACAATAAGTGAAGCAGGTCACAGGCTCTCGCTGGTTTCCTGCACGTCTAACATTACCAGGTGCCAGCAGGTGCCCGCGCTCCCATCAGCCTGGTTATTACACATTGCAGCTACAGTGGTCATTAACGGCATATTGGGTAATGCACTGTACCTGCGATCAGTGCCCCCGAGGTAATAGCAGGTACAAAAAGAATATCCCTGCGCAGACTTACTGAACAAATCACCGGCAGACTAATTACAATTGTTGATAGCTTATGATGAGGAGGTATAATCAGGCCACATAGTGTCAGCTCATTTCATTGGATTTCGATCTTCGGTTTCATTTGGCGAGCACTCACTAATGGAAATTGCATTTAAATGTTAACAAATGCAAGTTCCCCGGGGTGAAGAATAATGGAAACAAGTTGAAAATGAGGATGAACTTTGTGTTACTGCAACAACTGGACTGTGTCTTCCTGCTGGAAAGTTTACACTAGAATGTGATGTACAGATGGGGACAGGGGGCCTGAGAGCTGCTACACAATACCAGAAGTCCCCGATATAGTATCGGAATGCTAGGTAACTGGTTTGTTACATACCTCCCAACTGGTTTTTGGACATTCCCGTGTCCTTACCGGGGCTGGCAGTGTCCTGCGGCGGGAGGGGGGGGGGGGCAATTAGGAGTCCCTCCTGTCACCCATCAATATTCACACAGCATCTATTCCTGCAGCCAGAGGGGCTGGGGGCATGGTCAACAGCTCACAGAGCCGCTGGCCATGGCCCCACAGTGGCAAAACAGGGGCATGGCCTCGCATAAGCGGCGTGAGTATAGGCCATGCCTCCGCTATGCTAGGCCACACCCCCAAAATCACAGACAAGCGCAGTGTCCTGCCTCCGGTTCATTTAATGTTGGGAGGTATGCCATTACAGATCCCCATTCACCTGTTCAGTACATGGTGATTATAGACTCCCCCTAACAAGCACCAGTGCTGGGCACCAGGCGCAATATGGATTTATTGTATGCACTTTTATTTCTCCTTCAGGGGCCTATGGGTCTATGTACTAAAGCCTACTTTCCGCATGTAATAGGTAATGGGGCCACTCATCACTAGGGGCCCAATGCCTTCTCCACATATTTACCAAACTACATCCAAAAACGTAGTTTGATAGCAGGAATTGGCGCCTATTAGAAGGAATTCCAGACTGTAAGGAGGGGCCCATTCGCTGTGCATTCGTGGCCATGCGATCAGATCTGAATGACCCCCCATGTTGGTTATAAAACAATGAGAAGCAAAAACTGCCCAAGAACCTACAGTATTTCATCCCCTCATGCAATGTGAGAGCGGCCGAGCAGGCGTCACAGACAGCAGGCTCCTGCACTGGGAGAATTCAGCACATGTTCCATAATCTGCCAAGGCCAGCAGCTCCCTACTATGTTCCATTATTTATTTATATCAGATTAACATGGTATCTAATTGTGCTGTGGCTCCAGGAAACGCAAAGTGAGGTGGGACCCTCTTAACGCAGACTAATCTGTTAATTGATTATGAGGAAATGACTTTGTAATTGTTGGGGAAAAACATCGATAAAGAAATTTGTAATCAGAGGCTATATAAATATATAATGACACCAGTTCTAAGGGACCTTTAAGACCAGGTCAACATGTACTGTAGGTCAACACTAAGGGGGAAATTTACTAAGATGTGTATTTGACTTCACATGTTTTGTTGTAATGGGCAACCAATTAGATCCAGTCTACTATCTTCTAGAGGGTGCTAAATAAATAAGAAGTAGATTCTGATTGGTTTCCCATAGCAACATCACATGTGAAGTAGAATACACATCTTAGTAAATTTCCCCCTAAGATGGGTCCAACACACTTTTCATCTGCTGGCCAATGAGGCCCTTAGGCCCACAGGCTGTGGAAATGGGGCATTAGGGTCTGCTCATATAACTTCTAACTTCTAATTTAGGGCAGGGTGCTCCATTCTGATACCCTCTTTTCTGTACAGTATACATACCTTTGATGAGAGGAACGTGCCACTGAAGTTCTAGGCTTGTAGGACCTCCTGTAACTCTGCACATGTTCCCTGTAACTCTGTCCCTGATCCCCATAACTCTGTTCCTGTTCCCTGTAACTCTGTACAGTTCCATTTAACTCTGTCCCTGTTCCCTGTAACTCTGTCCCTGTTCCCTGTAAACTCTGCTCCTGTGCCCTGTAACTGTCCCTGTTACCTGTAACTCTGTCCCTGTTCTCCGAAACTCTGTCCCTGTTCCCTGTAATTCTATCCCTGATCCATGTAACTCTGTACTGTTCCCTGTAACTCTTTCCCTGTTCCCTGTAACTCTTTCCCTGTTCCCTGCAACTCTGTTCCTGTTCACCGTAACTTTGTCCCTGATCCCCGCAACTCTGTTCCTGTTCCCTGTAACTCTGTACTGTTCCCTATAACTCTGTCCCTGTTCCCTGTAACTCTGTCCCTGTTCCCTGTAACTCTGTCCCTGTTCCCTGTAACTCTGTTCCTGTTACCTACAACTCTGCTCCTGTGCCCTGTAACTCTGTCCCTGTTCCCTGTAACTCTGGAGTTTTCCTGACATCAGTGACATCAGCCTGGTTAATGAGCAAGATCTGCCTTGGTGAAGGGTTTTTGATTGCGGGCAACTGCGCATTCTGTAATTAGCGATCCCTGCTGAATGAGGACCAATGTTAATAATAATTTCCAGATTAACATGTATACACAGTGGCTTAAGTTTGTCCCATTTGCCCAGAGGGAACATAAATATTAGTGCCCCCCCCCCCTCCATACCTCAATCAGTAAGGTGTCTGTCTCCAGTAAGACAGGTCATGGGTTCTAATACAGGGTGTGACACTTGCAAAAATTAAGTTAGGAAGTTAGGATGGGGAGTCAGCCACAGAAGCGATATCGACGGCTTTCAATTAACTGATTCAAGAGGTGCCCGCTTGGGAGCAGGAGCCCGGCAGCAGATGACTCCATTGCCTCCCAGAGTTGTGTCTATTTGAATATCTTATGAAAACTTACCTAGTAAGGGGTTTGTGTGTATATTTCTCAGTGTTCCCAATTGCTCCTTGACCAGTAAACCCGCTCCCATTATATAATGGCTCGGGGAGAATGTTCTGTTGTGTCAGCGTTGTTACAATTACACAAAGGGTCACTCTGTTTGTCCGCTGACACACTTGGCATGTCTGTAGGTTATTTCTATATTCATCTGTGAAATAAGATTTCATTGAGCAAATGCAGCGCATGTACGTATAGACTACAAAGGCTCAGTATAAGAAGGTAAATCGATGTATGTGAAACGCTTAGCTGCGCGGTGTGGCGCTCGTCTTGGTACTGAAGATATGTTTGTGATCAGATTAAGCAGTTCTAAACCAGCAAAGATAATCGTATCGATCCCTCCAAATGTCTGCTTAATTTTTCACGAGGTTTAGATTTCTCCCGAATCAATAACTTTCTGCTGCATCTCTTCTCCTCCAAATAAATTGTGTCTGTCTGAGAAACTTGATTCTTATGCGCAATTAGATTCATAAAACATTCCCAGACACAGAGAGTGAGAGCGACGAGCCGGTGTTACGCATTTATTTGTGCGCTGACCCTCGCTTTCAAGGTGAGGGTGACAAATCCACATTATATACGTGTCTCCGAATGACACTTGTCAAGCTGCAGTAAAAATGGCAATTGTTATCTCCGGATGTTCGGATTGTGGTTTGTTTTATTGTCAGTTGGACACAACACCTCTTCCTGAATATATTAGAATGCCTTGTGTATCTCTGGGAGGGGGGGTTTTGACACCATACGGTCATATGGTCAATATACACATGGTCGACATGGACAAAAGACATATATTTATTTATTTTTATTTATTAACAGTTTCTTAAATAGCGCACACATATTTACAGAGAATATTTGAACATTCACATCAGTCCCTGCCCCAGTGAGCTTACAATCTATATTCCCTACCACATGTATACGCACACACAGACAGGGTTAATTTTGTTGGAAGCCAATTAACCTACCAGTATATTTTTGGATTGTGGGAGGAAACCGGAATACCCAGAGTAAACCCACGCAAGCACGGGGAGAATATACAAACTCCGCACAGTTGGGCCATGGTGGGGATCGAACCCATGACCTCAGTGCTGTGAGGTGGTAATGCTAACCATTACACCATCCGTGATGCCCATGTACAAAAGATCGACACACAGGACAGTACAAAAATAAAAAACTCACGTTGACCGTTTTATGGATTGACCGTTTTTCTTGTGTTGACCGTTTTCCAGTGTCAACATTGTGCATGTTGACCTAGACACTGTCAACATCATTACTTTTGAACAGATGATTCACACCTATAAAGGAAGAGTCAGAAACGGCACACCAAAAATGGCCACCGCCATGTACGTGACAGATGTGAGAGGTCCTTCTGGACCTCTAGCATCTGTCAGGATAGAACAGCAGAGGACAGCACTATCCAGAAAGTGCTGGATGCTGTGAGCCTGCGACCCACTGACAATAAGTAAGTAACCCCTGGCAACGAGCAAGTAACCTGGCAATGAGCATAAAACCCCTGGCAATGAGCATGTGTACTCTGGCAGCATGCAAGAAACCTTTGGCAACGAGCATGAAACTCCTGGCGATGAGCATGCAGGTAAACAAAAATCTAATTAATGTATGGAAGGATGATGGAGGGGGGAGCACCAGAAACTTTTTTTGCAAGGGTCGCAAAATTTAAATTTGCGCCACTGGCTGGCCCAGTGCACATTATACACCTGAATGCAATATTGGTGAATCACGCAATCAGGCCTGATCCGCAGAGTAGGAAAACCTTGGAATTTTGCCACAGATGCTTACGCTAATGCTGTTACAAAGCCCTTTTCTGCTATACACCCGTGCGCACAAATGTTCAATGAGGGAGGCTCCCACTGTCAGTGTCGATAGATTCAAATTTTTTTTACCCCATCAGCAGTCACATGACCAAAACTAAGCGATACAGGGCATCCTAGTTATAAATACCTGCTGTACAATATTATCATTTATGTCACACAGAAAACTGAGCTTGAGCACAAAAAATAAATAAAAATAAGGGCCCATCTACCACGGCCAAGTGACCTCATCATGTAGGTCCTTAATATTCCTAAGGTCCACGTCCAGAACACAGGACCCCTGCGCCAGCACATCCCAACCGCCCCAATGCGTCAAATAAGTGCTGGTTGGAGTTAGGACTTTCTTTACAGTAATGTTTAATATATTCCCAGATCTACTTTAATTTAGTTGAAAACTCTGCGACCCAGAGAAAATTATTGTTCATAATAATAATGATGCTTATATATTCCAGGATTGCGCAGAGCCAGTGTTCCGGCCCGCGGCAAGACGACAAATTAGGAGCAGCCAACACATTAGCGTAATACTTAGAATTCCATGAAATTATTATTACAGGCTCAGGGATCCCCCCCAGCAATCAGCAAACTAAGAAAATATGTGGAAAGAGAAAAGAAAAGCGAGGTTGTAGGTTACCGGTCACCTCCACAAACGTAATGAAGAAATTAACCTCTTACATTGCGCAACAAATTGTTACATAGAAATGGGGAGGAGCTGTATGAGCAGGTGTAACTTAGCGTGTGATAGGCTCACAGGATCGTCCATTTACCGGGATACAAATGGCAATATTACCTACATTATATTAGTATCAGGTTGTAAAAATATAATCATTATCTATGTTTCCATATTACTTTATTATTTAGTATAGGTACAGTATAATGAGCAGAAATATTGCAGCTTTGTTGCTAAATGATAGAGGTGCAGATTCAGGGCGCAGAGTTGCGATACTATAGGAATTATTCCTACGTAATCAGCTGCCATTGCGCCCAATGGGGATTTTCCATTGTCTGCTTGGAGCAAAAGATCAGCCCGGAAACAGGCGTATTTCAATGTACGCTAACCTCTGCGTAGACGGCGATGCCATCAACGTACCCTCGCTGACATTAGACTATGGGAAATATCAAATATCCAAAATTGTGTCCACCATGAAATATAATTCCTTATCACCACATAGCGCTGCGATATGGAATTAGATTAATATGGAAATGTTGTGATACAGAAGCGATGTCAACAGGGGTTGATGGATAGGGTTAGACTAGGTTGCGGAGGCTCTAGGTGATAGAGTGGCGGAGGATTAGCTATGGGAGGAGGGGCTAGACACCAGGGGGAGGGTCTTTGCCAGATTAAAGGGGGGAGTGCAGGGGATACTGTACCCTTGGCCCCCACAGGTGACACCAATCCTAAATTAAGTGGGAAGTGCAGAGCATTTTGTTCCTCCTGGAATGGGTCATGTTGGGGGGGGGGGGGGGTTACCATTTAATATATACTCCCCTTTCCCTTGGCACTGATGTCTTAATTGCTTCCAGGCCCCCAAAGCTTAGAGGGAGGATTAGAGTTAGGCTGCGGGGAGGGTTAGGGTGCGGGGAGGGAGGGTTAGGCTATGGGAGGGGAGGGTAAGGGTGCAGGGAGGGAAGGTTAGGCTATGGGAGGGGAGGGTTAGAGTTTGGCTGCGGGGAGGGGGGTTAGGCTATGGGAGGGTTAGGCTTCGGGGAGGGAGAGTTAGGGTAAGGCTATGGGAGGGTTAGGCTGCGGGGAGGGAGAGTTAGGGTTAGGCTATGGGAGTGTTAGGGTTAGGCTGCGGGGAGGGAGAGTTAGGGTTAGCCTATGGAAGGGATATGGTTAGGCTGCGGGGAGGGGGGGGCTAGGCTATGGGAGGGTTAGGCTGCGGGGAGGGAGAGTTAGGGTTAGCCTATGGGAGGGTTAGGCTGCGGGGAGGGAGAGTTAGGGTTAGCCTATGGGAGGGATATGGTTAGGCTGCGGGGAGGGGGGGCTAGGCTATGGGAGGGTTAGGCTGCGGGGAGGGAGGGTTAGGCTATGGGAGGATTAGGAAACACCTGGGTTCTGTAGGTCTGGCAGTGAGCCCCAGAGACTGTACCAACAGCCCTTCCCTATACCTACAGCTATGGCTTAGGATAGAACATGCACAGTTGCTTTTTTATTTTGTTTTTGCTGTTCTGTGTATTTTACTTGTAGAACATATTTTTGTTTTCTGCTTCACCCCGAGCTCCCATCTAAATGAGCCTGATAAATAAACATCTTCTTACTAGGAGTCAGGGCGAACTTGATATGTAAATGTTTCTGGCTGTGCGCAATGCCCCAAGCAGCTATTATTTGTGCTGTGCAGCCGGTAAAAGTCAGGGCAGTCTTGTGACTATTTTGTTGCATTGTTAATGACTCCGCTCTATTATTCTGCTCTGTTCCTGCATCTCTGCGCTCGTCCCTGTCTAATACAACGTTACCCGGGTTCCAGGAGCCCTCTCCCATAGAAACGTCTCACGTTCCCTTCCTTAATATTTCCGCACTGACCTCTCTTACCAAAAGATGTTGTTTCCACATTGTCTCAGACATTAAAATTTCATATTGTTTAATTAATTCATTTGTCTATAATTACTGCTCATCCTTTGCTAACCCAAGGAGAAGTGTTTGTGTATATATTTAATTATTATCATTTACTAATGCTTACTTATATACTGTAGCCCCAGCATATTCTGCTGCTCTATACAATTGGGGAAAAAACAGTAATAAAATCAGACATAGATGTAGGAGGGTCCTGCTCGCACTTTATAGGGAATTAGGAGTGTGATACATGAGGATAAGTGCTACGTATTGCAGTAATAAGATGTGACTGGGGAATAACAGACATAGAGGTAGGAGGGCCCTGCTCGCACTTTATAGGGAAATAGAAGTGTGATACACAAGGGTAAGTGCTACATATTGAAGTAATAAGATGTTTCTGGGGAATAACCAGGAGGGCCCTGCTCGCAGGCTTACACTATAGGGAAGTAGGAGTGTGATACATGAGGGTAATTACTACATATTGCAGTAATAAGATGTGACTGGGGAATAACAGACATAGAGGTAGGAGGGCCCTGCTCGCAGGCTTACACTATAGGGAAATAGAAGTGTGATACATGAGGGTAAGTGCTACATATTGCAGTAATAAGATGTATCTGGGGAATAACAGACATAGAGGTAGGAGGGCCCTGCTCGCAAGCTTACTCTGTATAGGGAAATAGGAGTGTGATACATGAGGATAACTGCTACATATGGCAGTAATAAGATGTGACTGGGGAATAACAGACATAGAGGTAGGAGGGCCCTGCTCGCAGGCTTACACTATAGGGAAATAGGAGTGTGATACATGAGGATAAGTGCTACATATGGCAGTAATAAGATGTGACTGTGGAATAACAGATATAGAGGTAGGAGGGCCCTGCTCTAAGGCTTACATTATAGGGAAATAGAAGTGTGATACATGAGGGTAAGTGCTACATATTGCAGTAATAAGATGTGACTGGGTAATAACAGACATAGAGGTAGGAGGGCCCTGCTCGCAAGCTTACTCTGTATAGGGAAATAGGAGTGTGATACATGAGGATAACTGCTACATATGGCAGTAATAAGATGTGACTGGGGAATAACAGACACAGAGGTAGGAGGGCCCTGCTCGCAGGCTTACAGAGAAATAAAGTAGCATCCAATCAGCTCCTAGCTGCCATGTTACAATCTGGGTCTGACAAGAGCTGATATCTGGTATGCCCTGTCTTTCAGGCTGCGCCTTAGGGGCCACTCCCTGTGGTAACACAGGACCCGTGGTGCACATTTGCATCCATATACCATGGTTGTTGTCCTACATTCTTACCAAAAAAACACAAATTTGTATAAGTAGGGATGACCATCGTTGCCAATGATGGTTGCCATTGATGGCAATAGTGCCATGGATAGTGGCATACTATGCAAATGGATGACCATCAATGTTTTTACCTATCGATGATCATCCATTTTCTTTGACTGATTGGCCTGTGGGCCAATCAAAACATGGGGGCAGGGCTTCATGGGTGTCAGGGGCGGAGATATGCTCAGAGTCCTGGTCCCTTGGTGATAAAAGAAAAAAAACATCTGGTTCTCCCCCGATCGATGGCAAAACTATTCTACATCAACCATAAATCATTGATGATTTCAAATCATCGATGGACATCCCTACTGTATGTCTAAGTTGCAGATGAAGCATAATGGGTTTTGGCTCGAGAAACATCCATGGGCGCTGCATTGTAGTGCTGGACATACACATGCATGCTCAGGCGCACACAGAAGTACAGATGTCGCACATCATAATCATCAGGGTCATCCAACGAAGGAGTTTTGTCACTTTCTGGACTCATCTGTACTTCTTCTTTTCTTTTCTTCAACTTCTCGACTCATTTCTTATTTTCTGTCATTTTTTTTTTATTTTGGGGGGTTTTAGTTTGCCTTTACAAATAACCCCACAGATTGGAGAATAATTTGAGGCCTGAACGTCCGGCGGGGAATTGCAGACTGCTGACGATGGCACTGAACGGATGCTCAGAGAGGTACCAGGCTGCCAAGAGAGCCCCTGATTGGATGCTGAGCGTATTCAGCCTTGTTGGTACACAGGACTCAAGGTTATTTCTGCAAACAGTAAACACCACTCGCTATTTGATAATTAGTCACAATGGATTTCTGCAAAAGGTCAGTGCTTGGAGATATAGGCCGGAACTGCAAATTGTGTACGCAGAAAACAAAATGATAGAGCAATTAGTCACACTTACCCGGGAATGCTCCTCTATTAATGTCTCAAAGTTCCTCTGTCTTTAAGTGTGTCATATGGCGATTAGAAATTCTTTGATTGTCCATACACAAATCTATTCACTTAAACTCAAACTTGTCTACTTATCAAAACTAGAATCAGGGAGATTACAGTAGGATACGGCTCTCCGTCAAGGGGGTTTATAACACTATGCCCAAAGGGCGTGTCTAGCTCCCACATATGGGCGTGTCTATGCTAAATTCTTGTCATTGCAAGATATTTCTATATAACATTAGTAACAATATATTTTGGACGATTTGCAAGTATTGGTAGTCACATTGATGCCTGCAATATGGCGATTCTTGTTTACAAGTAAATATATTCGCTGTTATATTCTTTCTCCTCACTCATCACAGTACACATGATTAATGTGATGTATATGCAATACATTCCAAATGCAATTTGACCTTGTGTGAATTCATCCCTAAGCATATGAACAGGGCCGTATTTCAGTGCCATAGTGCCCCTAGGCACCTCATTTGCAGTTCCCGGGTCGATCCCTGGCAGCACAAAGCCGGGGGTGGGGCCTAATCCCCACCTAGCTGCCACAGTCAACACCGCGCTGGGACGCCTGCTCCCGAGTCGCTATCTGGCCGCCGACGGGTCCCCACTCCAGCCTCAGCAAAGGTCAGGCAAACGGGTGGGGAAGGGGCCATCGCAGAGCAGCTTTTTTTTTTTTTCCTCGGCGCCTGGTGCTCAGTAGCACCATTCGTTCTCCAGCGCCGAAAGTGCTATGCTCCTGTCACTGACATGACAGGGCTGCCTCTTTCCGGCGCTGGTCAACAATTGATCCCCGGCGCCGGTACACTACTTCCCAGACACTGTAGGCAGAGCTAGGGGAGGGGGGGCGGCACTTGACGCGCAGCGCAAAAGTCATAAAAAAAAGTGACAAATAAAAAATCATGCCACTGCCTCACGGGCCTAGTGGGAAATCCGGCCCTGCATATGAACATGGTTTTGGTAATAAACATTTTCCTTTTAATGTGAACACTGGACTGAATGCATCTTGTAGCACTACCTATGGGGGTTATTCTGATTCACTCGGAAAGGCACAATCACTCTCTAATGGACAAAACCATATGCACTGCAGGTGGGGCTGATGTAACTTGTGCAGAGAGAATTAGATTTGAATTTTTATTGTTGCTATGCAGGGTAAATACTGGCTGCTTTATTTTTACACTGCAATATAGATATCAGTTTGAAGTACACATCCTACCCAAATCTAACTCGCTCTGCACATGTTACATCAGCCCCACCTGCAGTGCATATGGTTTTGTCCATTAGAGAGTGATTGTGCCTTTCCGAGTGAATCAGAATAACCCCTATATTTATTGGCTGTGCTCTTGTTGATACCATTATAGCATTAGCCAAAACCATTACAGACACCAGATACTCTAATTATACAAAGGTCTTTAATTAAAATAAGATAACTAACAAAAATTCTTACCCTAATTCACAACTCACTGGCAGCAATTGCAGCAGCATGCTATGGATGAGTGCACAGCAGCACAGAAATGACCCTGGGCCAAATGTAATAGGGTGTGAGAATCAGAAAGTGAGAGATTTTTCCCATTTTTCTTAAAGAAATCAAAATCAATTTTGTTTTGAAGTGTATATAATTGCTACTTTAAAAAAATGGGAAAACTCTCCCGAAATCTCTAACTTTCTGATTCTCACACCCTATTACATTTGGCCCAGTATTGTTAAATGTTCGAAAGCAAATAATGGATTATCTGACCCGGATATGAGGGGATGTGAAGATGGTTAAAGACAAAAATTAGGTAACATAATGAGCCGGAAGCATGACACGGTGGGCATAGGCTTAAGAAGGTAGACCAAGGTTGGCCAAAGGGGGAATTGGGGCACAAGTAAGTACCCCAAGGTTCCCCTTTCGCAGCGTACCCACTGAGCGGAGCTCTCCTGACCCATCTATAGCTGATGTCTTGTGATTGTGACTGGGATCCTTGAACTGAACAGCAAGGTGCTGGCATAGAGGGACTGGGATCACCTGGCACAATGATGTGTTTCAGTGCTGCGTGAGGATATAACACAACAAACAAAGTTCTGTACCCAAGAAATAGCCTCACTAGGCTGTTGTAGCCTGGGCTGTTGGGTTATTTTAGAAGGGTTTATTTAAAAGGGTTCTGTAATGATACAACAAATTCAGGACTTATTCAGGACTTGAACAGGATGAAAACAGATGAACTCATCACCAAGACATCTTCAAGCCTAAGAAAGTTTAAAAAACCCTTTGCTTTAACCTCTAAAACTGAACGTATGTACCTAACCTGCACTCCTATATACTCACACTGTCACTATGCATGCCTGTACACCATGTACTATAAACTATTGCTCGGCTTCGCTCTCCATGGTTTTCTCTCAAAATCAGTCTCTTCTCTCTCTCTCCCTGAAGCTCAGCCCTCTATACACATTTCTGCCTCCATTATCCACACCCCTCTTATTAACACTCATGAGATTTTTACATATCTCTCTACATTGACAATAACATCCACAAAATGTCGCCAGAAACAACATTCACAAACCACCTGCAGCTACACCTATCTCTCTCTACTGCTTCTATTAGCTGGTGACATTTCACTTAATCCAGGCCCCAGCTGCTTGCCCCGCTCGCAGGCACCTAACTCTCAGGAACATAGTAATCCAGCTAACCTCATAAACATCAAATGCCTCCCTTCATCCCCCAAATCACTAAAATGTGCATTATGGAATGCACGCTCTGTTGGCAACAAATTAACATCCATCAACGACCACTTCATTTCAAACAACTTCAACCTGCTGGCTATAACAGAAACATGGTTCTCACAATCAGACACAGCCTCCCCTGCAGCCCTGTCACACGGTGCTCTCCACTTCACACACACACCCAGGCCTGGTGACAGCAGAGGAGGTGGGGTTGGAAAATTACTATCCCAATCCTTCACATACAAAGTTATACCACAGGTTCCATCACTCACATTCACATCATTTGAAGTACATTCCATCAGAACTTACACTCCTTTCTCGCTGCGTGTTGCAGCTATCTATCGCCCACCTGGGCAGCCAACACGATTTCTGGAAGATTTTTTCTGCCTGGCTCCCTCACTTCCTTTCTGCTGACATCTCAACCATCATCATGGGTGACTTCAACATTGCTATTGATAGCCCAAAATCTGCTGCTCATGCCTCCAAACTACTCTCTCTAACCTCCTCTCTCGGCCTCTCCCAATGGACTGACTCCTCTACTCATCGGGATGGCCACTGTCTTGATCTGATATTCACTAAGCTGTGCTCAGTGTCGGAATTCACCAATTCTCCTTTCCCTCTCTCAGATCACAACCTTATCACCTGCATGCTGTCCTCTAGTACTTCTAACTCAAAAACACAGAAATCCGTTAATCCACCTCAAGCCCGCAGAAATATTAATGATATTAATTTTCAAGTACTCTCCCTTCACTGCAACAACAGCTTGCTCCTATTTCTGCATTCACTACTCCTGAGATGGCGGTATCACACCTAAACCTAACCCTCAAAACAGCCCTGGATGAAGTGGCTCCAGTTACCCACCACACTCCACGTAGGCCTAGACGCCAACCGTAGCACTCTAAATTAACGAGACACCTACAAAATATATCACGCAAAGCTGAGCGTAAATGGCGTAAATCTCACAGTCCAATGGATTTCTTTACATATAAGAATATCTACCAGTACTATAGTTATGCCCTGGAAACTGCCAAACAAACATATTTCCAAACTCTCATTTCTGCTCAAGCTTCTAACCCAAAACGACTTTTTAATACATTTAAATCCCTTCTCAACCCTCCCTCACCCAAGCCACCAACCACTATCCATGCACAAGATCTTGCTTCCTACTTCAGGGATAAGATTGACAAGATCATAGATGAATTGGTATGCTCCAACTCAGTTGGTGATATGCTCAATTCCATACCTGAGCCCTCTGAAGCATTTGCTTCATTTGATCCCACAAATGAAGATGAAGTATCTGCACTTTTCTCTGCCTCCCACTCTACTACCTCTCCTCTTGACCCTATACCCTCGCAAATAAGTAAATCTCTGTCTCCTGTGCTCATTCCAATCTTAACTAAAATCTGTAACCTCTCTTTCTCTACTGGTGTCTTTCCTTCATTGTTCAAACAAGCAGTTATTACTCCGATTCTGAAAAAACAGAATTCTGATCCAAGCTCTCTCTCAAACTACCGTCCCATTTCTCAACTTCCATGCACCTCCAAACTACTTGAAAGACTTGCTTATACTCGCCTCACACACTTTCTTAACTTGCACAACTTAATGGACCCGCATCAGTCAGGCTTTCGTGCCCAACACTCCACAGAGACAGCACTGACTAAAGTTGTGAATGATCTGGTCACTGCTAAGTCTAAAGGCCACTACTCACTACTAATTCTTCTAGATCTCTCTGCTGCTTTTGACACTGTTGACCACACACTTCTCATACAAACACTACAATCCATAGGTCTTAAAGACACAGCCCTCTCTTGGTTCTCATCCTACCTCTCTAACCGCTCCTTTAGTGTTCGTTTCTCTGATTCTACCTCCTCTTCGCTACCTCTTTCAGTTGGAGTACCTCAGGGTTCAGTTTTAGGTCCCCTGCTTTTCTCAATCTATACCTCATCTCTTGGCAAACTAATCAGCTCCTTTGGATTTCAGTATCATCTGTATGCGGATGATACTCAGCTCTACCTATCCTCCCCGGACCTGTCCCCATCTGTATTGAGCCGTGTCTCTGAATGCCTTTCTGCTGTTTCATCCTGGATGTCATCTCGCCACCTCAAACTTAATATCTCAAAAACAGAATTAATTATATTTCCGCCAATTAATAGTAGTTACCAACCTGTTATCTCTATCGCTGTTGAGAAGATGACAATCACTCCTACCTCTCAAGCTCGCTGCCTAGGTGTTATCCTTGACTCAGAACTTTCCTTTGTACCCCACATTCAATCGGTCTCAAAATCATGCCACATGCACCTAAAAAACATATTTAAAATTCGCCCTTATCTTACACAAGACACTGCAAAAACTCTAATCCATGCTCTCATCATCTCACGCATTGATTATTGCAATAGTCTCCTTATTGGCCTTCCCCAATACAGACTCTCACCACTACAGTCCATTATGAATGCAGCTGCAAGGCTAATCTTCCTAGCCAGACGTTCATCGTCTGCAAAGCTACTCTGTCAGTCACTTCACTGGTTACCTGTATTCTACCGTATTCAATACAAAATTCTTTTACTTACACACAAAGCCATAAACCAAACTACACCAACATACATATCCTCTCTTATCTCAAAATATCATCCAACACGACCTCTACGCTCCTCCCAAGATCTGCATCTCTCATCCACACTCATTACCCGCTCCCATTCCCGACTGCAGGACTTTCTTCGGGCTGCACCCACTCTGTGGAATGCCCTCCCAAGCACAATAAGACTCTCCTCCAGTCTCCAAACCTATAATCGTTCCCTGAAGACTCATCTCTTCAGGCAAGCTTATCAAATTCCAGAACCAGTCATAGAACCTTGCGTTCTGGTGGAATCGATGCAATAAAGAATACAGTATCTATCCTTATGTATCAATGCCTATTTCCCTATAGATTGTAAGCTTGCGAGTAGGGCCCTCCTACATTTTGACTGTCTGTAAATACCCTGTTTTGTTGTTTCACTGTCTGCTATTGTAAAGCGCAACGGAATATGCTGCGCTATATAAGAAACTGTTAATAAATAAATAAATAAATAAATAAATAGATAGATACTAGGTCACAGTGTCTTCCCTGCCTAGACTCCAGAAATGCAGCCTTGCAGATGATCGCAGGGGTCACGTGGACTGTACACTTCCTAAACATCACTCAGGATTCCTAATTGGAAAACAATGCCTGGTTAATTGGGAGACGGATCGTATTCTATCTTGTGGGCTCTCAGGTGAGCAGGATCAATGAGGACTGGAGCCAGCAGCTTCTACCACACAATGTGCACAGATCAATAGAGGAAACACTGGCGACAGGAATTGGTGTGGAAAATCCACAAACATGACTGAGATTCTCGTTATGTGATGAGGAGAAGTCGCACGCCTAGCACACCAAGCGTGTTATCTCTGCCTGTAGTGTCAGCAGTTATATGTTATGGGAGGACCGCTAGGGACATACACGGGGAGGTATTGGAATCTATTCTCATCTTATTGAAAATGACATGACGCCACTCTCAGGGCCACAACTAAAGCAGATATTGGGCTTAATTCAGGGTCAGACACAACGGCAAATGCAGAGTGCAATATTTTATTTGGAAAAATGATCACATCTGTGTATGACCTGTTCTGTATTAGGTGCAACCGCAAATCTTCAACCCCGACTACCCAGAGGCATAGCTAGGGTGGAGCCAACGGAGCACCAGCTCCGGGCGCAGACATGTCTCCTGGCGCCGGAGCTCTGCCGCCGGCTCCCCCGTCCTGCTAAAACAGCCAGTGTGCGCGAATGCAAGGGACTAGGGAGACTTCGGGGGGCGAAAGGAAGCCCAGGTTCTCCGCAGTTGGGGCACGCCCCCAACAGTGACAGCGGTGGACGGGCCCGGCGCACACTTGATGTACACAAATTGTGCTCGCTGCCCCGGCTCCCCTGGGACATGCGTCGGCCGGGAGTCCACCTCCGGAGCTTTGACTCCCGTGTCCCGCACTGTGCCCCCCAGTGCTGCCAAAAAGACAGAAGCTGCCTTCCATCCCACCAGGGAGCAGCATCGGCTCCTGCCGTCCTTTCTCCTCCCCAACACCATCCCTCAGTCACGACTCCCCCTTCACCGACACCATTTCTTCCCCTCAGACACAATTCCCTCCCTTTTGACGTGATTCGTTCTCCATAATTGCTTTTGGTCCACTATTGTGTGTACAATTGTGATTGAGTGTGCAATGGCTCCGGTGGGTGTGTCTGTTCACGCCTAACATTAGCAGCTCCATAGCCTAGAGAAACGCACTTGCATTAGCTTACATGCATTCATTTTCTTTTTTTTCCTAAGGGTTTGGGACACGGAGCGTAGTCCCGCCTGACTCCTGTGAAGCCCTGCCCCAATGTTTTGATTGGCCCACGGGTCAATCAGTCAAAGAAAATGGATGATCATCAATAGGTGAAAACATAGATGATCATTAATTGCATAGCATGCCACTAATGATGGCCAGTTGCGCTATTGCCATCGATGGAAACCATTGATGGCAATGGCAATAATAGCGATCCCTAGCTCAGGTGAGGAATGGTAAGGAGTTAACGTGACGTAGGAAAGAGAACCGGGTGGAGGAGGAACCATAAAAACTTAGGAGGAGGGACGTTGCGTGGTGGTCATGTTTGCATCACTGCAGCCACGCCCCTCACTTTACAATGCTAAGATTACTGGAATTATTAAGCAGGGGTCTGGTTACCATGGCACAATTCAGCCAGAATCGCAGGGGGTGTGGGTAAGTTACCCTGCCTGAGGTTTCATTATCGAGATGCCATTGCCAGTCTCCTGATCGGGGTGTGGATCGTATTGTCGACCTGACTTAGGTCGACAGTCATTAGGTCGACAGGCAACAAGGTCGACAGGGTTCTAGGTGGACATGGGACAAGGTCGACACGGTTTTAGGTCGACAAATGCGTTAGGTTGACATAGGTTAGGAAGACAGGTCGCAACATGGACGCCTATTGGAAGATAACCGCAGCCCCTCGCATCACTCGCTTCGCTTGCAATGCTTCGGGCACGGGGCCTCGCTGCGTTCGGCACACTATTTTATTCTCCCACCATGTCCTAGTGGATGGTAGGGCATGAAATACCGCCTGTCGGCACATGTCGACTCAAAGAACAGTGAAAAAACCCATGTCGACCTTGTGACCTGTCGACCTAACCCATGTCGACCTAACGCATTTGTCGACCTAAAACCATGTCGACCTTGTCCCATGTCGACCTAGACACCTGTCGACCTTCATCCATGTTGACCTAGAACCCCGTCGACCTTGTTGCCTGTCGACCCAATGGTGTCGACCTAATGACTGTCGACCTAAGTCGGGTCGACAATATGACCGTACCCCTCCTGACCGCCGGTCTCATGTACATATTCCATGCAGGGCTGCCATCAGCAATTTTGGGGCCCAGGCCTCATTTCCAGTCTGGGCCCCAGTCCCCCCCCCCCCCTCCTCCTCGCTTGACCTACTGTAACCCGGCTCCTGCTCCCCATCTCCTCTTTCACTGAGCTGCAGCCCGGAGGTCCCGGAGTGCAGGCTTCTTCAACTCAGGATGCCAGTGGCCATTTAAAATACAACACCGGCTGGTGAGCCAATCAGAGCTCGCGTACTGGCAGCCGCTCTGTTTGGCTCAAAAGCCGGTACAGCATTTTAATTGGCCGCTGCTGTCCTTGGTTGAATAAGCCTGCGCTTGCTTTGCTCAGCGCACTGAGCGCAGTGCAGCGGAGACAGTCGTGGGGGGGGGGGATGTTTTGCAGTGGGCAAAATGAGCTGCCCGGGCCCTTCTAGAGGCCGGGGCCAGGGACAGCTGATTCCATGTACAGTATGTATAATTGTGGTGTGGTGCTTCCTCCTGATAATGCCTCCATTCCTATATCCTTCTCCTATATACAATCAGTAATAATACGCAGCAGTTATTGTGCCTGAATGAGAGTTAATGAGTTCTAAGACAAGTGAATCATCCCAGTTTTATGTAACGACCTGCTCCCGCTTCTCTAATGAAGCTGCTTGAGTCATACTCGCTATTGATATCCCTGCAGCATGTATAATGCCGGTGTCACAACACACAATAACACACGTCTTCTCTATAGATAGCACCGACTTCTCTGCTGCCAACAACGAGCTGTCTCCATCGATATTAATCCATCAAGGCTGGAAACATCAATTGTAGCATTGCAGATTATGATGTGATTACCATTGTTCTCGTGCCTCATTGTTGGGATGTCGCCCTCCGCCCAAACCCCCCCCCCCCTTCCTGCCATCGCTGCAATAAAGCGCAGGAAGACAGCTGTGTCTATCTTAGTGCTAAACTTATATTTTGCACTCAGGTGTGTTTATTGGTAGCACAGAGTAAACTGGACAGTTTCCCATGGCCCATCACATAGGGATGGCCATCGACCATCGATGATTTCAAATCATCGATGGTTTATGGCCGTTTTTGAATACTTTTGCCATCGATGTGGGAGAACCAGATGGTTTCCCTACATCGATGGCAAAGGAGAACCGATGTTTCTTTTTTTTCAAGGTGCCGGGACACTGAGCATACCATCAAATAGTTTACTGCTATCGATGGTTGGGTGCAGAATCTGCACCGTTGGCCATCCCTACCATCGTGCCAATGCTTATTGCATATGTACTAACATATGGCAACACAAAGGGAGGCTCTCCGGACAAGAGCTACCCTTTGTGATCCCCGCCGCTGCCTCGTTTCTAACGGCATACCTCCCAACATGGCCCTCTCCAGGAGGGACACAATGCTCTGTTCCTGGACTTCCCTCTTGAGTAATGATTACACTCACCTGTGGTGAAACAACTTTCTTATCAATAAACCTGCTCAAAAGAGGTGATGCAATCATACAATAAGAGGGAAGTCCAGGAACAGAGCATGGTGTCCCTCCTGGAGAGGGACATGTTGGGAGGTATGTAATGGGGAAGTTCATCTGCGCATGCTCAGAGTAGCTGGTGGCCGCAGAGCATGCTGTGAGGAATCTGTGTTGGATTCCTCTCTCTGATCACAATCTCATTACCCTATCGTTCTCCTCCTTTACACCAAATCTCATAATACAGTATGACTGATTTCCTCACATATAAGACTAGTTACCACTCCAACAGCAATGCTTTGGACACTGCCAAACATACTAACAATCTCTCATCTCGTGTTAAGTGACTTTTTAACACATTTAAGTCTCTTCTTTACCCTCCCCCACCGGCTACCATCAGTGCACAAGATCTTGCCTCCTACTTTAAGGACAAGATTGATAACATCCGAGATGAAATGGTATGCTCTTCCTCTAACCCACTTACTTCCCCACCTGAACCCTCTGGCACATTCTCTTCATTGGAGCCCACAAATGAAAAGGAAGTTTCTTCACTCTTCTTATCCTCCTACTCTGCTACCTCTCCTCTTGATCCTATACCTGCACAAGTCATTAAAACTCTATCTCCTGTGCTTATTTCAACCTTAACTAAAATCTGCAATCTCTCTTGCTACTGGTACTTTTCCTTCTCTGTTCAAGCATGCAGTGATTACTCCCATTCTGAAAAAACACAATTCTGACCCTAACTCTCTCTGTAACTACCGTCCTATCTCTCAGCTCCCTTGCCTCTCCAAGCTACGCAAGAGACTTGTCTACTTTCGCCTCACACACTTTCTTAACTCTCATGCCCTATTAGACACACTTCAGTCAGGCTTTCGTTCCCAACACTCCACTGAGACAGCACTGACTAAATTGGTGAATGATCTGGTAACTGCTAAGTCTAAAGGCCATTACTCACTACTTATTCTTCTAGATCTTTCTGCTGCGTTTGACACTGTGGATCACACTCTTCTCTTACAAACACTAGACTCTCAAGGTCTTAATGATACAGCCCTTTCCTGGTTCATCTTACCTATCTGATCGCTCTTTCAGTGTTCACTTCTCTGATTCTACTTCATCTTCACTACCTCTGTCAGTTGGAGTTCCGCAAGGCTCAGTCTTAGGTCCTCTGCTTTTCTCCATCTATACCTCCTCTCTTGGCAAACTAATCAGCTCTTTCGGATTTTAGTATCAATTAAATGCGGATGATTCTCAAATCTATCTATCAACCTCAGAGTTGTAACCAGTGGTTTTGGGCCGAATCTCTGAATGTCTCTCTGCCATCTCATCTTGGATGTCTTCTTGCCAACTCAAACTCAATATTTCCAAAACGGAATTACTTATATTCCCACCAACCAAGAACAGTTACCGGTACTTGTGTAATATCTGGGCGCCCGATTATTTGATTGTATGCCTTAACTTAAGGCATACAATCAGATGCGATGCAACGCGATTTTCCATAGGATTCATTGTTAAAATGGTCCTGTTCATTTCCCCACTATCCAAGTGGGCATAGAGTTGATTTTATATAGCGTGGCAAGCGGACACGGATTACTTAAAATGTATTCCGCTGCGCTCGCCACGCTTCGGGCTCGGTGGTTCGCTGCGCTCGCCACGCTATATAAAATCAACTCTGTGCCCACTTGGATAGTGGGGAAATGAACAGGACCATTTTAACATTGAATCCCATGGAAAATCTCGTTGATCGCATCGCATGCGATTTGGTTGCATGCGATGCGATTTTTTCCGACCCGATCTCAAAATCGGGCGCCCAGATATTACACAAGTACCCAGTTACCATCCTGATATCTCCATAACTGTTGACAACTCGACAATCTACCCTACCCCACAAGCTCGTTGCCTAGGGGTCATCCTCGACTCTGAACTGTCCTTTCTTCCCCACATTCAATCTGTCTCCAAATCATGTTACATGCATCTAAAAAACATCCAAAATACAACCAAATTTCACACAAGTTACTACTAAATCTCTTATCCATGCACTCATTATACCCCGCACTGATTATTGCAATAGTCTCGTAACTGGTCTTCCCAAGAACTGACTCTCACCACTGCAATACATTTTAAATGCTGCTGCTAGGCTGATCTTCCTTGCAAGACGCTCATTGTCTGCTGATCCGCTCTGCCAGTCCCTCCATTGGCTGTCTGTATCTTACTGCATTCAATATAAAACACTTGTACTAGCATATAAAACTATTAACCATACTGCACCAGCATACTATATATATCTTTACTTATCACAGAATATCTCCCATCTCGACCACTACGCTCTGAACAAGATCTTTGTCTCTCTTCTGCACGGATCACTAGCTCCCATTCACTATTACAGGACATTCATCGGGCTGCTCCCATCCTATGGAATGCCCTTCCACGCACAGTATGACTCTCCACTAGCCTCCAAACTTTCAAGTGTTCCCTGAACACTCACCTCTTCCGGCAAGCTTATCATATTTAAGTACCACACACATAACCCTCTGAGGCACTTATGTATTATATAGCTTTTCTTCTGGACTTGCAACTTGGTGGTACTGCTATGCTATTACTGATACCTGTCCTTGTGACTCCCTCCTATGTCCCTATAGATTGTAAGCTTGCAGCAGGGCCCGCCTACCTCCAAGTCTGTCTGTTGTTACCCAGTTTGTTTGATCACTGTCTACTATTGTAAAGCGCAACGGAATCTGCTGAGCTATATAAGAAACTGTAAATAAATAATAAATAAATAAATTCCTCACACAGCAGCACTGCGGAGAGTAGCCATAGGCTTCTATGGGGTTATGCCAGCTAGAGCTGGCGTAACCCCCGCAGTGAAACCCCGGCAGGAAGGGCTTTAGTGCATTTGAAAATGCAGTAAAAACCCAGAAAAAAGGTTTTTACCGCATTTTTTTTTAAAAATACATTCCGCTTCTAATGAAGTCACACTGGTCCCAGGTAAAGCAGTGGTGCAATGGCTGGCTGGGCATTTAATCTGGCATCGCTCTCGGAGCAGATACATCTGCATTACGGCTACCTGAGGTTAAACAACAATTATTATACGTCTTGTTCTTGGCGGCGCTGCTGTTATCTTTAGGAGAGGCGTTGGGTTCAATGCAGCTAAATTATGAGCAATTTTAGCTTTTTTTTTTAAAAAAAATCTTTTTTTTCACGTTTCCTATTTCTGGCAAGAAAACGTTCATCGGCCACAAAATTACAGAACATATTGTTCTATTTCTAGAAAATGTTATTCTCTTTCCTCACTCTGCGAGTTTTGCATGAGGTTACAAACACATTAACTGCGGTCAGAGTCATATCCCTGCCGTGTATAATTTCCACTGAATGCCGCTATAATTCTTTCATTTCTGCAGCAAAGATTCAATCTTCTCTCAATGGGCCGGAGGAACAGGTGGAAACAATTTGAGGTCAGATAATGGTTCAGCTGCAGACAAAACAGCCGCGTGACTTTGTTCTGCACCAGTGACTGGTCTGCTGTAATCCTTTCAGAGCAGAGAAGGGTGAACAGCAAGAAAATATATTTTTATACAGGAAAATAAACCCAGTAATGCTTATTATGGGGCTCAGTCAGGGCGGTCAGATCTCTGTGTGCCTACGGGCGCAGGTGCAATTGCGATTTAACAGAACCGCTCTGACCTGTTAGATTTTCTTGAGAGTGTTGTGCAGTGGTGGAACCAGAGGCGGAGCTGCAGCGCAGTTCACATGGGGGAGCCACACCCACTGCCAGCAACTGCCATTCCAAACTGACTCACTGGCAGTGGGTGTGGCCCCCCTATTTGAATTTTTAATCGTGCTGCAGCCCCTCCTAGCTTGGCGCAATTATGACAGTTTTGGCGACCTGCTGAAACACAAAGGGATGGCGCGGGTTTCTGATAGACGACGCAGGAGTATTTGGTATAAGATGGAAAATCAGACGTCTGCCAGAGCAAATGAACGGGTCTGAAATACCTGGTAAGAGAACATATGAATGAATGGCATTTCGGAATAGGTCCATAACTCCAGTATCTAGGTTCCGCCACACCATCACGGCTTCTACTTCTGATTGGATATTTTGCTTTGTGATTCTCGTCTGAATTTCAGTTGATTTTGCTAAATGGGTATTTATTAAGTGCATATCTTCTCATAGCTGACTTTAGAACATTGCTGCATCCAATATAATTGGTTTTACAGTGCTGAATACCGGAAACGGACATTTACTAATGGTTGGTTTGAAAAAGCTTAAAAACTGACGGAAAGCAGATGGCAAAGTTTCCCAAACAGTGGACCTGTCGGTGGGAGAAGCAGTGCACAGATCCGTGGGGATCTGTGGGGGAACAGCCCAAGATTAAACATAGGCTTGGGGTATGCCCAGGAGGAGGGACTCCTTTAATGGGGCTCCCTTATTTCCAAGACTACCAAGGCGGGTCACCAGTATAGGAATGAGAAGTTTTGGCTGGTGGAGTTTGTAAGGTGTCCCCCCCCCCCCCCCCTGTTGTGGCATTATACCCCGGCTGGTGGAGTCTGTAAGGTGTGTGTCCCCCGGTTGTGGCATTACTCCTTGGCTGGTGGAGTCTGTAAGGTGTGTGTCCCCCGGTTGTGACATTACTCCTTGGCTGGTGGAGTCTGTAAGGTGTGTCTCTTTGTTGTGGCATTACACCCCGGCTAGTGGAGTCTGTAAGGTGTGTCCTCCTCTTGTGGCATTACACCACAGCTGGTGGTCTGAAAGGTGTGTCCCCCTATTGTGGCATTACACCATGGCTGATGGACTCTGTAAGGTGTGTCCCCTGGTTGTGGCATTACATCACGGCTGGTGGAGTCTGTAAGGTGTGTCCCCCTGTTGTGGCATTACACCCCGGCTGGTGGAGTCTGTAAGGTGTGTCCTCCTCTTGTGGCATTACACCACGGCTGGTGGTCTGAAAGGTGTGTCCCCCTATTGTGGCATTACACCACGGCTGATGGAGTCTGTAAGGTGTGTCCCCTGGTTGTGGCATTACACCACGGCTGGTGGAGTCTGTAAGGTGTGTCCCCTGGTTGTGGCATTACACCATGGCTGGTGGAGTCTGTAAGGTGTGTCCCCCTGTTGTGGCATTACACCCCGGCTGGTGGAGTCTGTAAGGTGTGTCCTCCTCTTGTGGCATTACACCACGGCTGGTGGTCTGAAAGGTGTGTCCCCCTATTGTGGCATTACACCACGGCTGATGGAGTCTGTAAGGTGTGTCCCCTGGTTGTGGCATTACACCACGGCTGGTGGAGTCTGTAAGGTGTGTCCCCTGGTTGTGGCATTACACCATGGCTGGTGGAGTCTGTAAGGTGTGTCCCCCTGTTGTGGCATTACACCCTGGCTGGTGGAGTCTGTAAGGTGTGTCCTCCTCTTGTGGCATTACACCACGGCTGGTGGTCTGAAAGGTGTGTCCCCCTATTGTGGCATTACACCACGGCTGGTGGAGTCTGTAAGGTGTATCCCCCTGTTGTGGCATTACACCCCGGCTGGTGGAGTCTGTAAGGTGTGTCCTCCTCTTGTGGCATTACACCCCGGCTGGTGGAGTCTGTAAGGTGTGTCCCCCGGTTGCGGCATTACACCCCGGCAGGTGGAATCTGTAAGGTGTGTCCCCCAGTTGTGGCATTACACTATGGCTGGTGGAATCTGTAAGGTGTGTCCCCCAGTTGTGGCATTACACCCCGGCTGGTGGAGTCTGTAAGGTGTGTCCCCCAGTTGTGGCATTACACCCCGGCTGGTGGAGTCTGTAAGGTGTGTCCCCCAGTTGTGGCATTACACCCCGGCTGGTGGAGTCTGTAAGGTGTGTCCCCCAGTTGTTGCATTACACTATGGCTGGTGGAGTCTATACGGTGTGTCCCCCGGTTGTGGCATTACACCCCGGCTGGTGGAGTCTGTAAGGTGTGTCCGCTTCTTGTGGCATTACACCCCGGCTGGTGGTGTTTGGTGCTTGTTGATGGCAATATGAGAGACCCCTGTGCATTTTCCCAGTATAATTTAAGGACCAGAACAGGTTATAATACTGGTTATTTGTGGGGAAGACCCCACACATTTTTTTAGCTTGCTGTTATTTTGACACCTGGTTTGAAATAAAAAGTTCTATACAGTGCATTAAAAAGAGCAAAATAAGACTGACCAAAGTAGTTGGGTTTCAATTGAAGTTGAAATCAGGTTGATGATAAATCAGTAGATTTTGAATTCAGGATTCCATTTGTTGTCAGACGGTTTTAGTTCGACCATGTTCCGGGCCGAGGCGACTGTGAGTGATGTCACGCAGCCACCACAGCCCTCCCCACGAGTGGTCAGGAAATGTTTGCGATGTCCGGACCACTCCCACAAAATACTGTGTCCCGCCCCTGGCCAGCATTGTACATGCGCAAGGAGCCTGCATGTGGAGAAGTGCATAAATGGCAGAATAGCCATTTCTGCACTCCTGCTCCGAGGTCTGAATCAGGCCCAAAGTGCAGTAATATCTCCTGCACGCTTCCCAAACAGAAGACGGTGAGTGAGAATAATTAGCAGACATTACAATACTGCAGCTTCCATTCCGCAGGTGATTCTGCTCATAAATATATTGAGTGGGATTTAGTGTAGCACATGGGTGTTGTGACTTTCCCAGGGGAATACAGCATTTTATCCTGTACAAGTGGCAGCAATTTAAAAAGAAAAGAACCACTTTCGTTTGGTGGCAGCCCGGCCTCTGCAGGTTCCTTGTCACTCAGAATTACATTTAATGTACCCACAGCTTCTAGCTGACTCCTTACATATGTTTTCTCAGAGCCCTCAGATATCTGACAGCCGCGGTTAATCTGCGCCAGCTGTCACAGCGGCCTCAGAGCCGTCATATACATATCACAAATTCAGAGATTTCCAGTAGAAGATTGAAGTGAGTATTTTAAGATGAATTCTGTGACAATGGCGGGATTATCAGACAGACGTAGGTGCGGGTTTACAGCACGGGTCTTTTCATTATGCCTTCAGGGTGGTGTACCTTGTTGCATAAAGCCCCATACATTATTATTGCATCACAGAAATTGCAGCGATTAGGATAGACCTCTGGTGTCGCCGTGTAGCAGCAAAGGCAGGTGCAGTGCCGCCATGTTTCCCGTTGCAGCGTGTGACTACTTCATTCAGCTGCCCTGAAAGCGGTCTGGACATGCTTGTGTCACTGTCCCCTCAACGCCTGTTGCTGTAACTCAAACTGTGATTGCATACATTTGGGAAGTTCACGCACACGCCGTGCAACTGATGCGCATGCGCAGAAGTGGGAGAACTGCCTGATTGCGATTCACACTTCTGCACCCAGGACTGAATCAGGCCTATTGAGCATTACAACCAGCTAATAGGATGGAAGACCTGGTACTGTAAAACCAGTGGCGTAACTATAAATTTTGCTCCCCCCTGCCAAAAAGTTTGTGCCCCCCCTCCAGGCTTCTCTCCAGTATGTTTCCCCAGCATGCGACGTGATGACGTCACACGCATAACGGAGAAGCTGAAGCAGGAGAGAGGAAGAGAGACCAGCATACAATGCTGCTTCCCTTGGCTCCGACGCATCCGAGGCCGCCCTAGCACGCCCATCCGCCCGCCCATCCTGTACACAGTAGCCAATAGTCAGCTCTGTGAACAGTCAATAGAATCAGTGGGGGAATTTGTCTGCCATGGCCGCACCTGCGCTGTGGCTGACTCGCCTCCAGTGCTCAGTCAGTGGGCAGTGGCAGGCAGCAGCATGTCAGTGCGTCCAGCAGGTGCCGGCGCCCACACAGACCCTGCTGCTTGCTCCCCCAAGCGGCTGCTGGGGCTGCCTTACAGTAGTTATGCCTGTGTAAAACCAGGTAACATCACCAGGCCCCTAGAACAATCCCTGTATACAACAGAGGTGACGGTGTTATTGGGAGGAGGATATAAGTTACTGGTAGCCTCACGTTGTTACAGCTGTATTGAAGATATTTGCCACCATTTACAAACACACGACTGGGAGCACTACTCAATAATTAGATAATGATGGGATGTTTCCCCTGTGTGTGTATTCTCTGCGGCAAGTATCGACAGCTGACGCTTGGGGTATATAAATCTATGAGGTTGCGGCCCGGCGATGGTGTCCAGAGGATTTATGGGGCGAAGAGATCACCAGGATCCATAAACAAAGCAAGTCATTTGTAGATGCTGTTACCAGGCTGCAATGATCCCCCGGGTACTGGTCATACACAAAGGAATCCATTATTATTAACATTCCACTGAGTTACTGTACACGACCCGTCAGCTGAGCAGCTGCTATCAGGGAATTTACTTGCAATAGATAGAAGGTGTTCATCATTGCAGAACTAGTTACCAGCCTGTCACTATGACAGTAATGTCAGCGCCGGCGGCTGTGGGCATCCGAACGGAGAGCAACACTGGGTATGGGTAAAAACCGGACCGGAGAGAGCCCTGGAACACCAGACTGGACATTCATCAATATATATCATTCTGGAGCTTGTAGTAACCCCACCAGGAGGGGGGGGGGGTTGGTTTTCCGGTCTGGTAGGGCTGCTGTGACACCAGGGAGACGAGTAGGGGGGAGAATACAGTCTCCCTGCATGATCTGGGGGTGTAATAGGGATGGCCATCAACCATTCAAAATCATCGATGGTTCTTGGCCGATGTTGAATACTTTTGCCATCGATGGGGGAGAACCAGATGGTTTCCCTCCATCAATGGAACAGCAAAACTATGTTTTGCTTTTTTTTTTTTTAAAGTGACGGGACACGGAGCATAGTTCCGCCCCCTGACACCCGCGAAGCCCCGCCCCTGTGTTTTGATTGGCCCACAGGCAAACACAATGGATGACCATCGATATGTAAAAATATCGATGGTCATCCATTGCATAGTTTAGCACTATCGATGGCCTGTTGCAGAATTGCCATCGATGGCAACCATCGATGGCAATGGCAACGATGGCCATCCCTAGGGTGTAATAAAAACTAGAACGGTCCAGACCACACAGGGAGGCTGTAGTCTCTGCTTCCCCATGTCCCTGGTGAAAGCTATCACAGGGACCCCAACTTAGTCCCAACAACACTTAAAGTTCTTCTTTGGGTGGCTAGCAAAAATCGTATCCAAGGCAGCGTTATGTCCTGTATATATACGCCTGTGGCCGGCGATACATCTAGTATATATACAGGATATATATATATGCCAGCAGCCAGTGATATATCCTGTATATATATGTTTGCGTCCGGCGAAACGACCTGTATATAAGCACTTGTACAATCTGCCGCTTTGTAGACTTTCTATGCTTATTTGTCACATTTACACTTTTTCTGCTCCTTTATCTAAATTATTAAAATAGATTCAACATTTTATTTCGCAGCTTAAACCTCATCCGTCATGTCTGCAAATCCCGGGTAATTGTGGCAGCGATTTGTAATAAAATCTCTTCCACAAGTGTTTGGCAATCACATAGCTCCCGCGACAGCACCGGCACGCCACATCCTACGGGCCTATAGGCACCTGAGCCGGCGCCATCATCCGCAGTAAATGGCTTTGTAGAAAATCTGATGCGTTTCCTAATCTCCAGACAGCAGAATCCATCCCAGCCACCGGTGATAGCAGCCACGCATTTACCAAGTTTAGAATCTATTAAAGTCCACTTTTATACAACCGGTTATTCCGAGAAACATCTATTATTCAAACGCTTGCTGAACGCTAAATCTGCCTGAAATTGCTGAGCGTATCGCACAGCTGTGTCCTGGAATACTAAGTCCCAGGCCTGGTCCTCGGGGAATGCTAATGTTGTGAATTGTAAGTTTTTGCTGCATGTTTAGCACAGGTTCCAGATTTCTGCAGAGTTCTAGACTGCCCAAAGCGAAAGCAGAGCATCACATTCATCTAAGTTCTATATACCAAGCCTTGGAGAGAGAGATAAAGTATCGGCCAAATAACTCCTAACTGTCATATTTCAAAACCCAGTCTGTAACATGACAGTTGTGTGGTACAGTGGTGTAGCAATGTTGCCTCGGGCCCCTGGTAATGAGCAGGTAGATAAGAAATATATCATTAAAGTTTGGCAGGGGGACGCCCACATTTCTGTATATTATTAAAATGTTGTTGCTTTATCAACGACTTTTTGTCATATGCAAAATAAATATGTTCTTTAAAAGGCCCTCTCAGACACTGGTCCAATTTGGGTCGATTTCACCCGATTCCAACAGATTAGGCCAAGAAGTCTGGTGATATCAGGCCAAATCAGATGTGTTTGAAATCCTATTGGGTCCGATGCGCAGACCTGTGCGCATCGGACCGGGGTCAGAGGTTTGACCTGCTGCACATCCAGCCTTCAACTTGTACACCCTTCTGGCAGCAGAGAATGGGGTCGGATGCGATACATTGCATGTCAAAAGAGCGCATGAGATACATTGTATGCGATCCTGCCACCTTAAGTTAGGACAGTTTAACAAGTTGTGATATCTTGTTGTGGGATGTGTGTGTGAGCAAATGATAATTACACGATTGCTCCCAAATACAGAATCATTGTAACAGTTGGTCCTAGTTATGGAAATTATACATTTAATTGTTCCTAACGAGTAGTCTTGGGAGGGGAATTTCCCCAACTGAATGATGAGTAAGCGGACACTGGCAGTACCTGTAGGTGCCAGGGGAGCTGTGTATCCCAGAGACGCCTCTCTCCATGTGCACCACCAGTACCAGGAGCGGTCCCGTTGCTTCCTGTAGTTCTTCCATTAACCCATTGGGAATTGCAGATGCTGGGTGTTCTGCACTAATGGGACTGCTGCTGTGGTTGGTGTGCTGAATGCTAGACCGCTGGATCCTTGCAGCCATGAGTCAAGCTTTGGGTTCCCGGGCTGACTCGTGGCTGCCAGGAGAATTCAGCAGTGGTGGCAGCTAATTGTCTGGTGGCTGCAGCTCAGATAGGCGGGATGCACTAAAGCATCCTGACCCTCCCACATCGCTGGCATTCGCCGGCTACTGCATCTTGCGATTAGAGCTGTCCTTTGCGATGCAGCTCTACAGAATGCGCAGAGTGACGGGACCGGGCATGCTGGGAGGGATCCATTACAGATCCCTCACACATCGCTGCAGAGAGTAGCCCACATTTCGCTTTAGTCCATGCCGCCCAATATCTCTGTGCATTTTTTTATTGATTTTCTCACTGCACTTATTTGATTTGTTTGCAATATCAGCAGATCAGAACTTTCAGCAGCAGGCTATGGCTGACAGTAATGAAATATAATACATGTATAAATATTCCCGCTTTATATTGTACGACAGCAAAACGCACGTGACCTGTTTAATACCTTTTCACATGAGCCGATCTATTCATAGGTTTAACTTCAATCTTCCAATATCCGAGATGATATTAAATCTCCTATATATTTGGCTACATCTGTCACTCAAAGTGGGTGTCTGTGTCTATAACGCTCTGTTCCTGGACTTTCCTCTTAATGTGTGATTGCCTTCATCTGTGCTGAACACCTTTCTGAGAAATTAACCTGTTTAAAACAGGTGATGGCAATCATACATTAAGGGGAAGTCTAGAAACAGAGCATTGTGTCCCTCCTGGAGAGGGTCATGTTGGGAGGTATGTGACAGAGAACCAGCCCAGTGAGCCCACAGACAGTGCCAGACACCCACTGCCTTCCCATGTTGCCCAGCACTGCTACTCCACAGCCACCAGGTGAGCCCCCCCCTCCCGCGATTCGCGGCAAAAACACCCGCTCCCCCGCGACCCCCCCTACCGCGATTCGCAGCAAAAACACCCCCGCGACCCCCCCTCCCGCGATTCGCTGCAAAAAGAACCCCCCCACGACCCCTCCCGCAATTCGCGGCATAACCACCACCCCGCGACCCCCCCCCTCCCGCGAATCGCGGCAAACCCTCCCCCGTGACACACCCCCCCCGATTCGCGGAAAAAACACCCCCCCGCGACCTCCCTCCCGCGATTCGCGGCAAAAAGAACCCCCCCTTGCACGATTGGCGGCACACCCCCTGCGACCCCCCTCCCGCGATTCGCGGCACACCCCCCCCCCCCCGCAATTCGCAGCAGCCCCAGGATTAAATGGCACATGCAAAACACTGACATGGCTATGGTCGACAATGAAAAAGGTTGACATGAGTTTTTGAAGATTTATTTTTAATTTTTTTAATTTTTTCATATTCATTGTCATGTGTCGACATGGACACCAATGAAGTGGCACACTTATGTCAACATTTACATGTGTTGACCTTTCTGTGTTGATTTTTTTTCTTGTGGCGATTCGCGTCACACCCCCGCAACCCCCCCTCCGGCGATTCGCGGCGACCCCCCCCCCCCTCCCGCAATTCGCGGCAACCCCCCACCGGAACCCCCATGAACCCCGCTCTCCCGCGATTCGCGGCACCCACCCCCCGCAAACCCCCCCCCTCCCGCAAATCGCGGCACCCCCCGCGATTCGCGGCAGCCCCAGGATTAAATGGCACATGCAAAACACTGGCACGGCTATGGTCGACAATGAAAAAGGTTGACATGAGTTTTTGAAGATTTATTTCATTTTTTGAATGTTTTCACATTCATTGTCATGTGTCAACATGGACACCAATGAAGTGGCACACTTATGTCAACATTTACATGTGTTGACCTTTCTGTGTTGATTTTTTCTTGTGGCGATTCGCGTCACACCCCCCCGCAACCCCCCCTCCCGCGATTCGCGGCACCCCCCGTGACCCCCCACCTCCCGCAATTCGCGGCAACCCCCCACCGGAACCCCTGTGAACCCCGCCCTCCCGCGATTCGCGGCACCCACCCCCGCGACCCCCCCTCCCGCAATTCGCGGCACCCCCCCGCGATTCGCGGCAGCTCCAGAATTAAATTGCACATGGAAAACACTGACATGGCTATGGTCGACAATGAAAAAGGTTGACATGAGTTTTTGAAGTTTTTTTTTTTTCATTTTTTGAATATTTTCATATTCATTCTCATGTGTCGACATGGACACCAATGAAGTGCCACACTTATGTCAACATTTACATGTGTTGACCTTTCTGTGTTGATTTTTTCTTGTGGCGATTTGCGTCACCCCCCCCCCCCACAACCCCCACTCCCGCGATTCACGGCACACACACACACACACACCTCCCCCGCGATTCTCGGCACCCCACCCCGTGACCCCCCCTCCCGTGATTCACGGCACACCCCCGCGACCCCCCCTCCCATGATTCGCCGCAACCCCCGCCCCGTAACCCCCCCTCCCGCGATTCGCGGCACCCACCCCCGCGACCCCCCCTCCCGCAATTCGCGGCACCCCCCCGCGATTCGCGGCAGCTCCAGAATTAAATTGCACATGGAAAACACTGACATGGCTATGGTCGACAATGAAAAAGGTTGACATGAGTTTTTGAAGTTTTTTTTTTCATTTTTTGAATGTTGTCATATTCATTCTCATGTGTCGACATGGACACCAATGAAGTACCACACTTATGTCAACATTTACATGTGTTGACCTTTCTGTGTTGATTTTTTCTTGTGGCGATTCGCGTCACACCCCCCCCCCCGCGATTCACGGCACACACACCCCCGCGATTCTCGGCACCCCACCCCGTGACCCCCCCTCCCGTGATTCACGGCACACCCCCCGCGACCCCCCCTACCATGATTCGCCGCAACCCCCGCCCCCGCAACCCCCCTCCCGCGATTTGCGGCAACCCACCCCGCGACCCCCCTCCCGCGATTCTCTGCAATCCCTCCCCTCCCGCGATTCGCAGCATCCACCCCCCCACAACCCCCCCCTCCTGCAATTCGCGGCACCCCCCGCGACCCCCCCTCCTGCAATTCGCGGCACCCTCCGCGACCCCCCCTCCCGCGATTCGCGGACACCTAAGTTGCAATACAGGGCATACAATTCTAACCATATTTCTCATATACAAACGTTCACAAATTAAGGGGGCGCAGCCCCTTACGACGGTGTGAAGAGCGCCCGTAGGGCGCGATGAATCACCTAGTATAATATACTAGGTGATTCATCGCGCCCTACGGGCGCTCTTCACACCGGCGTAAGGGGCTACGCCCCTTAATTTGTGAACATTTGTATTGTGAGAAATATGGTTAGAATTGTATGAAAGATGCCCTGTATTGCAGCTTCTGGCAGTGGGTGAGGGTCCAGCGTGGCAGCACAGGAGTACCGGACGGTGGCCCTGAGTCAGTGTCTCCTCCTACTGGGTGGGAGTTAGGGTGCATGAGATCAGGAGGCTGGGATATGAGGCATGATAGGGGTATGTGGGCAACACAGCGTCAGCGATTACCCAGTGGTGGAAGTTACGGTTCAGGAGAGCAGGAAGCTGGGTAGTGATAGGGGTGTGTGGGCATACGGGGGACTAAAGAGGGTGGTGGACACTGTGCAGCTTCTGCCAGTGGGTGAGGGTCCAGCGTGGCAGCACAGAAATACAGGAGTCAGTGTCTCCTCCGACTGGGTGGGAGTTAGGGTGCATGAGAGCAGGAGGCTGGGCGGTAAAGCATGATAGGGGAATGTGGGCAACACAGGGTGAGCGGGTCTCCACTGGCGGAAGTTACAAGGCAGGAGAACAGGAGGCAGGGCAGTGTCCTCCCACATTGATGGCAAAAGTATTCAACATCGGCCATAAACCATCGATTATTTGAAAATCATTGATGGTCGATGGGCATCCCTAGAACTGGAGGAGGGTGGGGGACAGTATGCAGCTCCCGGCAGTGGGTGAGCGTCTCCTCCCACTGGGAGGGAGTGAGCGTGCATGAGAGCAGGAGGCTGTATAATAGTGGTATGTGGGCAAGACATTGATAAAAGTTGTGGCGCTGGTGCAGAGGGCAGTGGGGAAACCTGCAGTGCGGCAGTCAGGGCCGGATTTCCCACCTAGGGGCGGTACCTGCTTGTGGTGGTACAGGATCCCCCATTGTCACGTGGGTACGTGAAATGCGGGAGCGGGGGCCGCGGTGGTCCGCTGGGGGGTGGAATTGCCGGAAGGGGGTCTGGGGGATCTGCAAATTGCGGGAGGGGGGGTGGTGTGTGGGGATCCGCGGTTAGCGGGAGGGGGCGGGGGTCCGCAAATCGTGGGCAGGGGCGCGGGGGGGAAGGGGGGTCCGCAAATTGCGGGAGGGGGGTTGTCGGGGTTAGTGAATTGCGGGAGGGGGGTTGCGGAGGTCCGTGAATTGCGGGAGGGGCGCGTGGGGTGCCGTGAGTCAAGGGGGGGTGGTGCGGGGGTCCGTGAATCACATGAGGGGTCATGAATCGCAGGAGGGGGGGGGTCGTGGGGGGCTGCGAATCGCAGGAGGGGGGGTGTGGGGGGTTGCCGTGAATTGCATGAGGGGGGCGTGAATCAAGGGAGGGTGGGCGCAGGGGGGTGGTGCGGGGGTCCGTGAATCGCGGGAGGGGGCATGAATCGCGGGAGGGGGGGTCGTGGGGGGTTCCGAATCGCAGGAAGGGGGGTATGGGGTGTGCCGTGAATTGCGTGAGGGGGGCATGAATCGCGGGAGGGGGGGTCCCCGAATGTGTGAATTACGGGGCGGTTGCAAATCGCGAGAGGTGCCGAGGGGGCCCGCAAATCGCGGGAGGGGGGCGCTACGGGGGGTTTCGTGAATCGCGGGAGGGGGGGTCGTGGGGGGTTGCGAATCGCAGGAAGGGGGGTGTGGGGGGTGCCGTGAATTGCGTGAGGGGGGCATGAATCGCGGGAGGTGGGGTCCCCGAATGTGTGAATTAGGGGGCGGTCGCAAATCGCGAGAAGTGCCGAGGGGGCCCGCAAATCGCGGGAGGGGGGCGCTACGGGGGGTTCCGTGAATCGCGGGAGGGGGCGGCGCGAATTGCGGGAGGGGTGTCGCAAATCACAGTAGGGGGGGGTGCCGTGAATCGCGGGAGGGGGGGTCGCGGGGGGCCCTTTTAATGCCGGGAGGGGGGGTCGCAGGGGTCCGGCGAATCGCGGGAGGGGAGGATGCAGGGGTCCTGCGAATCGCGGGAGGGGGCTCGCGGGAGGGAGGGGTCGCTGGGGTCCCGCGATTTGCGGGAGGGTCGCGGGGGTCCTGCGTTTCGCGGGAGGGGGTGGTCGCGGAGGTCCAGCGAATCGCGGGAGGGGGTGGTCGGGTCTGGGACGGATATTAGACAGCACTTACATCGACAGCCATTACATCGACACCATTAGTTCGACAGCTCAATAGGTCGACATGGTTTTAAGTCGACATACCATTAGGTCGACATGTCATTAGGTCGACAGCTCATTAGGTCGACAGCTCATTGGGTCGACATGTTTTTAGGTCGACACTGCCATTAGGTCGACAGAGTCTATGTCGACAGTCAAAAGGTCGACATGGGTTTTTTCACTGTTTTTTTGGCCAAAATGTCGACACAGTCGACATGGACACAGTTTGAGGTGTATCCCAGCAGCCGCTCGCTATGCTTCGGGCACGGTGCCTCGCTGCGCTCGGCACACTATTTTATTCTCCCACCACGCCCTAGTGGATAGTAGGGCATGAAATACCGCCTGTCGGCACATGTCGGCTCAATAAACAGTGAAAAAACCCATGTCGACCTTTTGACTGTCGACATAGACACTGTCGACCTAATGGCAGTGTCGACCTAAAAACATGTCGACCTAATGAGCTGTCGACCTAATGAGCTGTCAACCTAAAGAGCTGTCGACATAATGACATGTCGACCTAATGGTATGTCGACCTAAAACCATGTCGACCTATTGAGCTGTCGAACTAATGGTGTCGATGTAAGTGCTGTCTAACAATAGTCCGGATACCGGGGTGGTCGCGGGGGTCCCGCGAATTGCGGGAGGGGGGTCGCGGGGGTCCCGCGAATCGCGGGAGGGGGGGTTCGCGGGGGTCCCGCGAATCACGGGAGGGGGGGTCGCGGGGGTCCCGCGACTCGCGGGAGGGTGGAAAGCGGGGGTCCCGCGAATCGCGGGGGTGCGGGGTCCCGCGAATGGCGGGAGGGGGGGTCACGGGGATCCCGCAAATCGCGGGAGGGGGGTTCGCGGGGGTCCCGCGAATCGCGGGAGGGGGGGTCGCGGGGGTCCCGCGAATCGCGGGAGGGGGGTCGCGGGGGTCCCGCGATTCGCGGGAGGGGGCGCGGGGGTCCCGCGATTCGCGGGAGGGGGGGGTCGCGGGGGGTCCCGCGAATCGCGGGAGGGGGGGTCGCGGGGGGGTCCCGCAAATCGCGGGAGGGGGGGGGTCGCGGGGGGTCCCGCGAATCGCGGGAGGGGGGTCGCGGGGGTCCTGGTAGAGGGTAGGGATGTGCAGGAGTAATGGTGGAATGTGGCTGTGGAGTAATGGTGGATGGTGGGCGTGTACTGTAGCCCTGGCTGGGCGGGGAGAGGTGATGTCAAGGGGGTGGAACGTCATACACATGAAAGTGAAACTGTTCTACACAGGAACGTTCTCCACAGGGGTTGAGTGACAGATCTGGCTAAATATATAAGAGATTGCAATATAAAATAATACGGACGGCATTCACACAACCCCGGCGCTCCGCTCAGCTGTAATGAGTTAGCGCAGAGTTTGTATCCTTTGACTTTGCAAGAAAAGAAAACTTTTTTTTTCAGGCGACTGAGGCGCGACTCGAAACAGACGCTTCTAATGGGAAGGTTCAAGCCGCCTGTCATGTGGAGAAAATGTTAATTTATGGTAATCGTTTAAAGTTTAGAATTATCAATCATCGCATTATTACCGTGCTCCAGACTTACTTCATACTTCGCCTGAGTTATTTTAAATTGATTGGAATGAATGAAGGTAATATGACAAATTCCAGCTACCAGATATTGACCCCAAAATAACATTAGCTGCTTAAGAGCTAATGATTAGTGAGAGCGGGAGTCTCGGAAACAAAATCAGATCTCTTCAGAAATTAATATTCTGCCCACAGAGAAAGTCTTGTTCGACTGTAACTTCAGGAACAGGGCACTGGGAGGGGCGCAAATATCTCCCGGATAATTGGACACACTTGTTACAGCGAGACCAGTAGGTGAGCAGAGGGCTAATGAAGCAATCTCACTGAGGGTTCGTCTGCTGTCCTACTGAGAGCGGGCTGCAGACGTTATGGTCTAAGACACAATTGAAATGATAATTATACTACATTCTGCTTGTATGAGATATTTCCCAGCTCCAGCCTGCTGTATACAGAGTGTACGCCATACAACTAAACAAGATATCTCACAGGGAAGCAGAAGGAGGGTTGGGGGGGTGCGCCACTAACCGGCTGCTGGTACGGGGGTTGTTTGCCCCTAGGTAGATAATAGCAAGAAAAAGGGTATATGTACCCAGGGCCGCCAAGAGGTATGTCGGGCCGCGGTAAAATTTTGGGTGCGTGGCCTAAATGTTTAGCGGGGGGTGAAAAAAACACTCTAAAGTTAAAGGGGTGTAATTGCCCGCGCCCCCCTCCATCAGCAGCACACACCTATACGGCATTTGCTGTGCTGACAGCAGGCTCTGCATGAGCTCTCATGCTGTCAGTAAGACGCTCATGCTGAGCCTGCTGTCAGCACAGCACATGCTGCAGGTGTGTGCTGCTGCCCGGGAGGGGGGGGGGGGGGGGTTGGATGGGAGCAGTCCAAAGATATGAAAGTCCTTATAAACAAGTGCAGTGCTCCTGAAGAATTTGATTTATGTGAATATGGAATTCCATGCTTTTTACATTTTTATTAATATTATTTTTATAACAATAAATTGCTATATTTAGAAGAAACCATTCTTCAGATTATTATACAGCCAGCGCTGGTACATATACCCTTTTTCAAGATATCTCACAGCTCTGGGCCTTTTCTCAGAGTCAAGCGCATAGTGGTTGCATTTGCGTGAACAGACACTGCAGGAATCATGGGGAAAATGTACTAAGATGGGAGATCTATTTTGGATGGGATGTTGCTATGGGGAACCAATCAGATACTATCTATTATATTCTAGAAGGTGCTACATAAATAAGAAGTAGATTCTGATTGGTTGCCCATAGCAACATCCCATCTTAGTAAATTTCCCTCTGGGTGTCTTCAAGCAGGAAACTTGCCAACCTCTGATGCTACATAAACCACCACAAAAATCTGTCATGGTTAAGCAGAGAACGCAGAAGGAGTCCCAGCACTTACCAGTTTGGGTGTTGCATCGCTAATTTCCAGTGAGGCAGTGGAATGAGGTTTCCACATCCATCCGCTGTAGTCTGGATCTCGACAGAGTTCAGCTCCCACTGAATCCAGGACAGGGTGCCACCATGTTTGTCTTGGTCAGGTGATTGGGCCTTAGCCACTCAAAAGGCAATTTGGGATCACCTGACCGCTGCAGCCTTTTGTGACCGAAATGCAGGTATATAAGGGGCAGAGCTTGAGTTCCAGTGCAATATTGTTCAAAGCCTTGGCTGCATGAGAGTTTCCTCTGTTCCTCAGGATGCTCCATAAGAACCTGTTCTGTTGGTTAATATTGGAATATCCTATGAGATCAAGTCCAATTTGGTCAGCAAGGCTGGTCCAGTCAGCTCAGCAAGTCTGGTCCAGTCCTGTCAGCTCAGCAAGTCCAGTCCTGTCAGCTCAGCAAGTCCAGTCCTGTCAGCTCAGCAAGTCCAGTCCTGTCAGTTAAGCAAGTCCGGTCCAGTCCTGTCAGTTAAGCAAGTCCGGTCCAGTCCTGTCAGCTCAGCAAGTCTGGTGCAGTCCAGTATGGTCTCCAGGCACCATAGAAATAAAGGATAATAATACTAATAATTACTGACATTCAGCAATTTCTTTTTTTCAGTACAGTGTGATGCATTGTGGGATTTATTAGAAAATGGAAAAGGGTGTGTGGTGCACAAATCAACAGAGGCTGGCACAGGGCGGTCAGGCCCTAAAAGGTACAGTATAAGAATAAAAAAGAATTGTGCCTGCGCTGGCTGCTTCCAAATAATTGTATCAGACGTTTCTCAAAAAATTATAACAATTTATTAAAAAACATTCACATAAATAAAATCACACATGTATATAATGACTTGGAGTCCTTTTTAGGGGTATGTATCACTGGGATAGCGATTGTGCAAGTACTAGCTGAGAATAATAAGGTGCTGTAAGATTTATATTACCATCCTGGTCGGTCTGGAAGATATTCATATACCAGATTTGGGATCACAGTCCTGAATTTTTCCCTATGAAGGGCGGGGGTTTGGCACTCCCCTCAGATGGTGATGTCCTTTGGAGACTGGGATTAGGGATCATGCAGATATCCCAAAAGCTGGAACTCCAGTTATTTCCAGGGAGGACTTCTATGGATGGTGAATGGCTGTGTCCCTTATGCAGCAGCAAATTTCAAACGACCAAATTTTGGATGCGTCCCATTTAGGGAAATGCAGGGTCTCAGGCACCGGGTCTCAGCAGCACAGTATAGGTGTATTAGCAAGGCTCAACGCGTTTCCCCGGATGTGACCTCCGGCTTCTTCAGGAGCAAGTGTGGCTCCTGAAGAAGCCGGAGGTCACATCCGGGGAAACGCGTTGAGCCTTGCTAATACACCTATACTGTGCTGCTGAGACCCGGTGCCTGAGACCCTGCATTTCCCCAAATGGGACGCATCCAAAATTTGGTCGTTTGAAATTTGCTGCTGCATAAGGGACACAGCCATTCACCATCCATAGAAGTCAACCCTGGAAATAACTGGAGTTCCAGCTTTTGGGATATCTGCATGATCCCTAATCCCAGTCTCCAAAGGACATCACCATCTGAGGGGAGTGCCAAACCCCCGCCCTTCATAGGGCAAAATTCAGGACTGTGATCCCAAATCTGGTATATGAATATCTTCCAGACCGACCAGGATGGTAATATAAATCTTACAGCACCTTATTACTCTCAGCTAGTACTTGCACAATCGCTATCCCAGTGATACATACCCCTAAAAAGGACTCCAAGTCATTATATACAGTGTGATTTTATTTATGTGAATGTTTTTTAATAAATTGTTATAATTTTTTGAGAAACGTCTGATACAATTATTTGGAAGCAGCCAGCGCAGGCACAATTCTTTTTTATTCTTATATTGTGGGATTTATGCCTCAAATACAAATTAAAGTCAGCTGACGCTGGGTACTTTAAGTTTGGGGGTTAAATGTGACATCTCCAGTAGGGTAAATGGAGATATTATATTTAGTCTATTATACTGTTTCTGTATTTACCAGGAAAACAATGCTGACCGCCTTCCTAACTCTTAGTTTTTAATGTGGCTTTAAATTGCTATTTTACTACCCTCAGTGACATTCCAGATGCATGAAATTACCAAAACACATTAATGGAGGAGAAGGGCCAGGAAACGCTCGCTCGGGTCAAAAATCTGAATAATCCTCTTAGCGGAAATACATTTGTTTATTGTTAACTCGCTTGTTTTGGGGTTTTAGAATTTTTGGAATGTCAGAAAATGACTCCAGGGGAAAGTACATTTATACTGCTGAGTATACGGCCTTGGCCAGATCCTTATCAAGCTCTTTGTTTGCTTTTTTTTAGTAATTTGGGAGAGAAAATATTTGAAGATTGATAAGTAAAATGGTGATGTGAGTGGCGGGTGGAGAGATGGATGCAGAAATCCGCTTATCCATTCCTTGCGATACCGGTCCTATTGTAACTAATGTACGATCAGTGTAATTATGTGCATTTATATGCAGCTGTATTGTCATTCATGTATTAAACGCAATTCTGATATGAAGCTTTTTCTATAGAATGCATCAATAGAAGACGATCTGTTTGCTTTTGATAAGATAATTTATTGTGAGTGCAATTTATTGGTTTGTTAAAGCGCGTCTATATGCAAAGAAAGGTGGAGGAAGGTATTATGTAGCTCAAACCACCAATTTCAAGAATACAGAATATTGGTTCATTAGAAACTTTACCCCATCCTGATAAAGTGACATCAAGCTGCATTCTTGGTGATGTCACTGGCACCTAGTGACTGGATAGGCTGCAGTCTAAGCTAGCTCCTAGTCAGGATAGGCGACATGGGGGGTCAAGGGGGACACTTGTACCGGGTCCCATCCAGTTCCGGGGCCCCAAGGATTTGAGGGAATCGGGCTGTAAGCATGGCTGCCCAGTCACCTCTCTGGCTACTCATACTAATGAGTTTAGTGACATCAGGCAACACACCAAACCACACGATGCACAGTGCTGTGCTCTCCCATTTGCCCTTCCCTATTATATTGCATAGTAAATATTAATTATCTGTTTATTTCTAATAATAGTGTTGGGGGGCCCCAGAGATATCAGTGTTCTGGGTCCAAAGATTTCTGTTGCTGGGCCCTGCTCCTAGTGACTGAATAAGCTGCGCTCTCATTGATGTCACTGGTTCCTAGTGACTGTATAGGCTGCTCTCTCAGCAATGCCCTAGCTCCTAGTGACTGGATAGGCTGCACTCTCAGTGATGTCACTGGCTACTAGTGACTGGATAGGCTGCACTCTCAGTGATGTCACTGGCTCCTAGTTACTGGCTAGGCCGCACTCTCAGTAATGTCACTGGCTTCAGGTAACGGGATAGGCCGAAGTCTCAGGGATGTGAATGGCTCCCAGTGACCGGATAGACTGCGCTCTCAGTGATGTTCCTGGCTCTTAGAGACTAGATAAGCTGCAGTCTCACTGATGTCACTGGCTCCTATATACTGGATAGACTGCATTCCTAGTAATGTCACTGATTTCTAGTGACAGTATAGGCCGAACTCTCAGTGATATCACTGGCTCCTAATGACTGTATATGCCGCAATCTCAGTGATGTCACTGGTTCCTAGCTACTGTATAGGACACACTCTCAGTGATGTCACTGGCTCCTAGTTACTGGATAGGCCGCACTCTCAATGATGTCACTGGTTCCTAGTGATTGGATAGGCTGCACTCTCAGCGATATCACTGGACCCTAGTTACTGGATAGGCCACACTCTCCGTGATGTCACTGGCTCCTAGTTACTGGATAGGCAGCACTCTCAGTGATGTCACTGGCTCCTAGTGGTTTGCAAGGGGAAAGAAGATTCCGATTCTATTTTTAAGGAAAAAAAACTACGGACCTTTCTATTTCATTGAATTTCGTTTACACTTTCACTTTGTATTTATGTCTGTATTTATTTTCATCATAAGTATATGACCTTTCAAAGTGACGTGGTCAGAGGTCACACTGCGCAGCCGACCGGCTGCGTCCCAGCACCACCGCACTCCTGGCCTCACTGCACTGCACCCGGCTGCACCGCTGCACTCCTGGCTACACTCCCGCGCCGCCACTCCCAGCCACACAGCCCGCCCTTCACGTAATGGGGGTGGGGTGTTTATTTTTTATTTTTAATTGTCACGGCTCAAAGTGAAAGTAAAAACTGTCACAGCTCAAAGTGAAAGTACATGGCAGAAGCTGTCATTCTGACAGGCTTAAATCTAGTAAGTTATAATGTGCATATCATAAAGAAGTGTGTGGTTTGTGCATTAAACCTGCTCCCATGTTCTTGCACCTAATGATGTTCTATAAAATCGCAGTCTGAGACTCCTGTTGCTAATTAGAGGTTGGATACACTCCAAGTGCCTCCTTTATTGAGTATACCTAATGAGTATCTGGCTTACCCTCCGTGTAAAGGTGCGTACACACGGACAGATTTTTCTGTCTGATCTACCTGGTGGGAACAAAAACCTGGAAATGTATGGGAGCAAATGACAATCAAAAAATTGTTCCCAAACACTTGAAAACAGACAGTGATCAGTCAGACAAATTGTGTAAATCATTCTGATGTAACAAATTTATCAAAGCATATATTTTTTTCGGTTTTCCTGCATTTGGGTGGAAATTTTTGATTGTCATATGCTCCCATTCATTTCCAGGTTTTTGTACCCACCAGATAGATCAGACAGAAAAATCTGTACATGTGTACGCACCTTGAGGTTGGCACTGGTTCTGTTAAATGTTTGCCCTGTAAACCGCAACAGAATCCCAATCTGTTCTCTCTCCTCTGTAATTATCTCTGTGTGACGTGGGCTCAGAACACTGGATCTGATGTTCAATCTCCTAGAAGTTTCCATCTGGGATAATGAGAAGTGTTGTGGCCATGAGACTGTAACTAATATAGTGTAGATGTGAAACGCTCGGACCGCGTTACACATACACACAAGCGGCTGGTTACATGCTGGATTCCATGCATGGTTCTTATATCCCGCTACTCTGTTCTACCAAAGGAGAATGCCGGTTAGTGGCTTCTTTGTTGTGGATCGCACAAGAGCGGCACGTAATCCTTATCTGTCCGGGAGACACCATGTTCTCTGCTGGGCCCCGAAATTCAGTCTTCAAATAATAATCCAGATTCCTTTTATTTTAATGACCTCGCTGTTACAGTATAAAGATGATATTATATAACCACACTTGTAGTACTACAAGTGCCAGCATATACAAGGATATAAGTGCATGCTGGTGTAGTGGTAAATTATGGAGATTCCTGTTCAGAAGCACCGGGTACCCCGCTTGTCAGGTATCAGGGGAGAGGGAGGGAGACCCCGCTTGTCAGGTACCAGGGGAGAGGGAGGGAGACCCCGCTGGCCAGGTACCAGGAGAGGGGGGGGACGACGGACTGGTGTGAGGTCCAAAATACCGGTTCAGACCCGGTCACACTGCCAAAATAACGGGTCTGAACCGTGTAGGATCCTTCTTTTTTACCGTTTTGAATTACCGGTTCTCTTCAACCGGTAATTTAAAACCAGCGCTTTCACACTGCAGCTATAACTGTTTTGAATGGTTAAAAATCAGCAAATTACCAGGTTATAGCTGCAGTGTGAAAGGGGTATTAGGGAGTAGAACCCGCCTCAATTAGGGCTGCTTCCAAAAATTCTCCAGGCTGGTTTTTCATCCCATTCCGCCCCTGCTCATATATTGGGGCACAGGGCAGTGCGCATCCCGTTCTGTAAGAGGACTTGCTACAGATGTTGGCTTTGAGTCATTGACGTTGGCACAAGGAAATGTACCAGTTGATTGTATCCTTTGCACAAGAAATTAGATTGTAAGCTTATTTGCTCACAGCACTGGCTAATGTTTTAAACCGCTCAATGTGTTTCTGTTATACGATTTCTGTTATAAAAATTTTAATCAAAGGACATTTTAATTGTTATTCTAATTCAAGAAAAAAAATGATCCACCATATAACATCCACTGTGAACATATAATCATGTGCTATAATTTAGTTAGGGATAATTAGTAATTAATTAGCAGCCAGCTGCATGTTTTTGTGCTTTTTTACCATGACGTGATGCGTATTTTATATTATTAGTATTGTTCTTCTGAAAACATAATTAGATTACTTCACAGTAGTCATTTTCAATTATATAATGCCTCACTGCACTTTTAATTAGGAATCGAATCAAGCACTGAATGACTTTGGATACAGTATTTTACTGAACATTCAAGTTACCCAAGTCGGAAAATATCTGTTACTGTAGCAGCAGGACGTTACTCCCGGCATTTTTCAATCAGAAGAGTAAGATCTAAGATGACTTAAAGATACGAAAGGCAAACAACCAATATTCATAATAAAACATATTGAACCATTAGGAACATTACTGAGAGTGCAGCCTATCCAGTCAGTAGGAGTCAGTGACATCACTGAGAGTGCAGCCTAGCCAATCACTAGAAGCCAGTGACATCACTGAGAGTGCAGCCTATCCAGTCAGTAGGAGTCAGTGACATCACTGAGTGCAGCCTATCCAGTCACTAGGAGCCAGTGTTATCACTTAGAGTGCAGCCTATCCAGACAGTAGGAGCCAGTGACAGCACTGAGAGTGCAGCCTAGCCAATCACTAGGAGCCAGTGTTATCACTGAGAGTGCAGACTATCCAGTCAGTAGGAGCCAGTGACATCACTGAGTGCAGCCTGTTAGGCGCCGTCCCAGGCACTGCCGCCGTCCTAATCCATCAGCAGCATCTGCGCTGCTAGGACGGCGGCCATCTTCCTGGGACGCGTCACTGGAAGGCTTCAGGGACGTTGCTAGGCAACGCCCCGAACTTCCGCCGCGGCCGTCTCTGCAGGGGGAAGACTCTGCAGGACAGACCAGATGTGACGTCACGCAGGAGGCGGCAAATTCAAAATATAAGCCGGCGTCTCTCTCAAACAGACGCCGGTTATAGCGTTCAGTCAGTCTATGCCTGAGTGTGTTCCTGGTCCTGGTGCCTATCGGAAGCCTCCTGTTGTTCCACGCCTGTCCTGCCTTGCCTGGTTTGGTCCCGCTGTGCCTGGGATTCAGCTTCTGCCTCGCTGTACACTCATCAGCCCAAGAGAACTGCAACTGCCTCTGGGACTCCGTCATCTTCTCAGATAAGTCAGGGGTTACCCTGTCTTTCTCCTTACGCAGTTCTGACACATGGTGTCACTGGGCATTATTGTCATTTCTTTATATAACATCTCATTAGCATTGTTGCCATTCTCTTTATATAACATCTCTTTCGCATTGTTGCCCTCTTCTTTATTTAACATCTCCTTAGCATTGTTGCCATTTTATTATATAACATCTCATTAGCATTGTTGCCATTTCATTATATTATATCTCATATACACTGCTGCCAGTCAGGGTCTCCTGCTCAGCCTTATTACTTCTTTGGGCTTCTGGGAGTTCCCCGGTATAGGGATTTAGCTAGCTGTTCCCCTTGTTCTCTCCTGGCCTCGGCGGACGTGTTGTCATTTCCTAAGACCTGCCTGTAGCGGAGTGGGGCGGACCTAATTCGCCCTTCAGCCGAGACAGGCCCAGGTGAAGCCTAGCACCGCACACGTCCGTCGATTCCAGTCAGAGGCAACGGAGTTAGGGTACCGGGGATACTCCCAGAATCCTTACATTATAACCGGCCAACCACGATCCCCCAGCTGTTCTGGAGGATCTCCTTGTACTCACTTGTTGTGCCTGGGTGTCTTGTGTTTTTTCATCCGTCATGGATCCCTCTGCAGGGGGTCCAGCTCAAGTACTCTCAGATCAGGTTCGTCTCCTCACGCAGCAGATGGTGGAGTTGTCCCTACGTGTAGAGACACAGGAGGAGGTTAGGAGAGTAGTCCCGGGTAGTGCTCAACCCATCAAAGAACCCAAGATGAATCTTCCTGATCGATTTTCAGGCGATCGGAAATTGTTTTTTAATTTTAGGGAGAGTTGCAAACTATATTTCCGTCTCCGGCCCGTTTCCTCAGGCTCAGAAATGCAGAGGGTCGGGTTGGTTGTCTCCCTACTCCAAGGGGATCCACAAACATGGGCCTTTGGTTCAGGGGCGGACAGTCCTGAGCTTAGTTCTGTGGATACTTTTTTCACAGCTATGGGGGTGCTTTATGATGATCCTGATAAAGCAGCCTCCGCCGAGGCTCACATTCGGGCTTTAAAACAAGGTCGGCGTACTGCAGAGGCCTACTGCTCTGAATTCCGACGCTACGCTGGGGATACCACTTGGAATGACCCTGCGCTGCGGAGCCAATTCCGTCTTGGCCTAGCAGATCAGGTAAAAGATTCTACAGTATCCGGCGGCAGCCTCTCTCGATGAATTGATGCAGTTGGTGGTCCGCATTGATAGACGCATCAGGGAGAGGCGCTCCGAGCGAGAGTTACCCTCCTATCCTCTTGCCGAGACAGGAGGTGACCTGGCGGGCGGGTCTGAAGAACCAATGCAAATTGGTGCATCTCGCCTATCGAACCAGGAGAAGGCTCGTCATCGCTCCCTAGGTTTATGTTTGTATTGTGGGGGTAAAGGGCACCTTGTGGGCACATGTCCAGAGCGTCCGGGAAACGACAGGGCCTAGGGGTTAGGGGAGGAATCCTTTTAGGCCAGTCCCGTTTGTCTCCCAATAATTCTCTTCTCTTATGTATTTGTTTGGGTCTCAGGGTTCAACGGTGGGAATCCCAGGCCTTTGTGGATAGTGGGGCAGCCGGGAATTTCATCGATTCTCGCCTGGTTCAGGATCTTGCCATTCCATTAGTCTCTCTTCCCTCTGAGTTGTCTGTTTTTGGCTTGGATGGCAGTCTCCTTCCGAAGGGGCTTATTTCACATCGCACTGTGCCCTTAGACCTAAGCATAGGCTCCACCCACTCCGAGAGGTTAGAATTCCTTGTTATTCACAGTCCCTTAGCTCCTGTGGTGTTGGGGTTACCGTGGTTAAGGTTACATAACCCTCATTTCGATTGGCGGACTGGGGAACTGTTGCGGTGGGGTGTAACATGCACTGACTCCTGCCTGCACCTCCCTGTCAGGGTTTCTAGTCTCGCCAATTCCCTGCTCCCTGCTCCGTATGTTTCTTTTTCTGATGTCTTTTCCAAGAAAGAGGCGGAGACCTTACCTCCCCATCGACCTTATGACTGTGCCATCAGTCTCCTTCCTCAGGCTAAGTTACCCAAGGGTCGTTTGTATGCATTGTCCTTACCCGAAGCTAAAGCCATGGAGGAGTATATAGCCGACAACTTGAAAAAGGGCTTTATTCGTCCCTCAAAATCTCCGGTGGGGGCGGGGTTTTTCTTTGTTGGTAAAAAAGATGGTACCTTACGTCCGTGTATTGATTACAGACAGCTTAACCTAATCTCTGTAAAGAACTCTTATCCGTTGCCTTTGATTTCCGTCTTGTTTGATCAATTACGCTCTGCCACGTTTTTTTCTAAGATAGATCTCCGAGGCGCATATAATTTGATTAGAATCAAAGCGGGGGATGAGTGGAAGACCGCTTTTAACACCCACACTGGTCATTATGAATACCTTGTGATGCCCTTTGGGCTGGCCAATGCCCCTGCAGTCTTTCAAGACTTTATTAATGACGTCCTTCGGGATTTTTGGGGGATTTTTGTGGTCGTTTATCTGGACGATATTTTGATTTTTTCTTCTTCTTTGGAGCAACATAGGGTACATGTTAAGAGGGTTTTACAGAGACTCAGAGAAAACTGTCTTTATGCGAAACTCGAAAAGTGTGAGTTCGAGGTCCAGAGTATTTCTTTCCTTGGCTATGTTATTTCTCCGGAGGGCTTCTATATGGATCCTGCCAAAGTTCAGGCTATCCTGGATTGGGTGCAGCCCACCACTCTGAAAGCAGTCCAGAGGTTTTTGGGGTTCGCGAACTACTATCGCAGATTCATTCCTGCGTTCTCAGATATAGTCGCACCCATCGTTGCACTCACCAAGAAGGGGGCAGATCCCGCTCTCTGGTCCACAGAAGTCCACAATTCTTTTCGTCTTCTCAAAGAGGCCTTTGTATCTGCCCGGATCCTACGTCATCCAGATCCTGATCGCCCTTTTATTTTAGAGGTAGATGCCTCCGAAATTGGCATAGGGGCTGTGTTATCACAGGTAGATTCTAAAGATGGTCTATTACACCCTTGTTCCTTCCATTCGCGTAAGTTCTCGTCCGCAGAGCGGAATTACGATGTGGGGAACAGGGAACTTCTGGCTATTAAATGCGCTCTGGAAGAGTGGCGGCACTGGTTGGAGGGAGCCAAATTTCAGGTGACCATTTTTACTGATCATAAAAACCTCTCTTATCTTCAGGATGCCAAGAGACTAAATGCCCGTCAGGCAAGGTGGGCGTTATTCTTCGCTCGGTTTAATTTTCGCATCACCTTTAGGCCAGGTTCCCGAAATGTCAAGGCGGACGCCTTGTCCAGGAGTTTTTTGGGTCTTCAGAACAAGGAATCAGCGCTGGAGACCATTATTCCCGCTTCTAGGATTTATGTTGGTATTGCGCAAACACTTTTAGATAAAGTCCTGCGGGCACAAACAGAGGCACCGGACCTTACCCCCTCAGGGAGATTGTTTGTCCCCTCCAGACTCCGAGGGAAGGTCCTTGCTGAGTTTCATACGGTCAAGACCGCAGACCATCCTGGTTGTTCCAAGACATTGGATTTAATTTCTCGTTCTGTATGGTGGCCATCAATGAGAGGGGATGTGGAATCTTTTGTCAAGTCTTGCGAGGTTTGTGCCAAAAACAAGTCCCTCCGCACCCCCCCCACGGGTCAACTTCTTCCTTTATCTTGTCCGGAGAGGCCATGGACCCATATCTCCATGGATTTTATTGTAGATTTGCCTTCTTCCTCTGGTCATGATACCATCTGGGTGGTTGTGGACCGTTTCAGCAAAATGGCGCATTTTGTTCCCCTGGTCGGTCTCCCTTCCGCTCAGAAACTAGCTGCATTATTCTTGCTGCATATATTTCGCCTCCATGGCCTCCCCACGGATATTGTCTCGGATAGGGGTGTGCAGTTTGTCGCCAGGTTTTGGAAGTTCCTCTGTGCAGCTTTAGGCATCAGTCTCAGTCCATCTTCTGGGTATCATCCCCAGTCGAATGGACAGACTGAAAGAGTCAATCAAAACCTCGAGCAATTTTTAAGATGTTATGTTTCCAAGTGTCAGAACAATTGGTCGGAGCATCTGCCTTTCGCAGAGTTTGCATATAATAATGCATGGCATTCTGCTTCGAGAATGTCTCCTTTTTTCTGTGTCTCTGGTCAACATCCCAGAGCCAATTCTTTTGATCCCGGATCTTCCGGGGGTGGTTCTTGGTTATCTCAGAGGAGGCTTACTTGGAGCAAGGTTCATAAGGCTCTTCTTGCTTCTTCGGCTTCTGCCAAACGATTCTCTGATCGTAACAGGAGGCCTTGCTCTTTTAGAGTGGGAGACTGGGTTTTTCTTTCCACCCGAAACATTAAGATTCGCCAGGTCTCTCAGAAACTTGGGCCCCGCTTTATTGGTCCTTTTAGAATCATCAGTCAAATCAACCCGTGGCTTTTAAGCTCCAACTGCCCGGGCCATGAAAATTCACAATACGTTCCATTGCTCTCTTTTTAAGCAGGCATCTCAGCCCAGGCGCAAGGGACCTGCACCTAGAAACAGCGTTTCAGAGGAAACAAGAAAAAGGTTGTCCCTGGTGTGGTGCACCTATCCTTGTCCAAGGTCACAAGGAGTTCATTATTGAAAAGATTCTTGATTCCAACGTGACTCGTAATCAGCTCAAATTTTTGGTTCATTGGAAAGGGTATGGCCCGGAGGAGAGATCCTGGATCCCGGACCACGAGCTCCACGCTCCTATCCTCAAGAAGAAATTTTTTGAAGAATTTCCCCATAAACCCAGAGTTGGGGGTACCTTGACCCCTCCTCAAGGGGGGGGGTACTGTTAGGCGCCGTCCCAGGCACCGCCGCCGTCCTAATCCATCAGCAGCATCTGCGCTGCTAGGACGGCGGCCATTTTCCTGGGACGCGTCACTGGAAGGCTTCGGGGACGTTGCTAGGCAACGCCCCGAACTTCCGCCGCGTCTCTGCAGGGGGAAGACTCTGCAGGACGGACCAGATGTGACGTCACGCAGGGGGCAGCAAATTCAAAATATAAGCCGGCGTCTCTCTCAAACAGACGCCGGTTATAGCGTTCAGTCAGTCTATGCCTGAGTGTGTTCCTGGTCCTGGTGCCTATCGGAAGCCTCCTGTTGTTCCACGCCTGTCCTGCCTTGCCTGGTTTGGTCCCGCTGTGCCTGGGATTCAGCTTCTGCCTCACTGTACACTCATCAGCCCAAGAGAACTGCAGCTGCCTCTGGGACTCTGTCATCTTCTCAGATAAGTCAGGGGTTACCCTGTCTTACTCCTTACGCAGTTCTGACACATGGTGTCACTGGGCATTATTGTCATTTCTTTATATAACATCTCATTAGCATTGTTACCATTCTCTTCTCTGATAGGGCCGTCTATCCATTCACTAAGAGCCAGTGAAATTACTGAGAGGTTATCCAGCCAATAGCGCAACAGCGCAACAGTTCTATTCAGCGTAAATGAATAACATAACATTTATTTTTATGATGATAACACTGCAGCAATGATCTTTACACATTGAATTATCACTTGGCACTTGAGTGTCAAGTGATTTGTCAAAATAGGTGTGAAAATCGTCAAGCAAACATTTATATTCATAATGCCATGTATGCTTATGTAATGCTTATATAGTAAAAATAATTTTTCGCTCACACCATTTTTTCATTTGAATTTATATAACAAATGTGAGAGGCGCTGGCATTTTTAGTGTATATTTTGCACATCTCTAACAGAAATGTTGACATTCAAAGGGTTAAAATAACATGGGATCATTTCATAGATGATTATTGTAAAAAGAAAAAAGAAAAAAGCCAAAAGTGCTTTGAATTAAACTTAATAAACAGATGCATTAAGGAGATGATGATGATGGTAGCGTAATCTGACACCATATAAGACTAAAATTGTAATGATTAATTCAATCAGTACTTTTATGAATAGTAGATGGAGAGATAAAAAAAGACACATACACAATAAAATGATAAAAAAAAATATTTGCGATCACTTATTGGGGTATATGGTCACTTATCGGGGTATATGGTCACTTATCGGGGTATATGCTTATCAGGGTATATGATGACTTATCAGGGTATACTGTAGGATCACTTATTGGGGTATATGATCACTTATTGGGGTATATGGTCACTTATCGGGGTATGTGATCACTTATAGGGGTATATGCTTATCAGGGTATATGATCACTTATCAGGGTATACTGTAGGATCACTTATTGGGGTATATGATCACTTATCAGGGTATACTGTAGGATCACTTATTGGGGTATATGATCACTTATTGGGGTATATGGTCACTTGTAGGGGTATGTGATCACTTATAGGGGTATGTGATCACTTATTGGGGTATATGGTCACTTATAGGGGTATGTGATCACTTATAGGGGTATATGGTCACTTATAGGGGTATGTGATCACTTATAGGGGTATATGATCACTTATTGGGGTATATGATCACTTATTGGGGTATACAGTATGATCACTTATTGGGGTATATAATCACTTATTAGGGTATATGGTTATCGGGGTATATGATCACTTATTGGGGTGTATGTAATAGGGTCTGAGTTTGCAGGGGGCAAGGGCAGAATGGAAACTAATAGTAGTCCTGGACAATGGCCCTTATTCTAGTTGATTCGGAAGGATGCGTATTTCGGACAGGAATCGAGTGTTCTTAGCCCCATTACCACAAGTACGCCCAGCGTTTTTATGGGAATGCCCATGAAACGTGGGGCGTACACATATGGTAATGAGCCCAAACAGCCCTTCACGCCCATCTCCGCCCCCTTCTCGGATGGGTCCGACCGATCATTTTCTGCATGGAGTTCACACCGTGTTCGGACATGGGAGGCGTTTACACATTCGCAGATATGCCTCTGCACATGTGCAAATACCAAACATCGGCCATCCGACCGCACAAGGAGCTGTCCGACTCAATCAGAATAAGGGCCAATGTTGTAGAAGTGGCCCAACATGGGCAGCGCCAGAGCTATAAAATGCCGCGTGGCCATGGCAGCATCACTGGATAACAGAGGTGCTATATTACAGGCCGCGTGGCCATGGCAGCATCACTGGGTGGCAGAGGTGCTGTACTGCAGAATGAATGGGCACAATACAGTATAATGAGTGCAGTGGGCTGTCTGCAGGGCTGGGGCCACATGTCAGGCCTCATAGATCCATTGGCCCACTGGCAAACGTCCCTGTGAGCCCTATGACCAATCTGCCCTGGGCAGAAGGTGTGCCAGGAGACTCCACGGATGTTTAAGGCTTCGGGAACTGGTGAGCTGACAATAATTATTACTATTACATAAGCATACTGTGGCTGCGTCAGGAGACGGCACTGACATAAGTATCGGGGGGGGCAGAAACTGAGGGATTTGGTGCCATTGAAGAGGATACAGTCACTAGATCGACCAAATTTAAGTGGACATGCATTGGGTCAACCACTGAAGGTCGACATGGCTTAGATCGACACCTGAAATAAGTCGACATGTGCCGACAGGCGGTATTTTATGCCCTACAATCCTTTACGATGTGGTGGGAGAATAAAATAGTGTGCTGAGGGCAGGGAGGCACCGTGCCCCGAACCAGTGGTACACTTTGACGGTGTTCATGTCGACCTTTTGACTGTCGACATTCCGATAGTCAACCTGATGCTTGTGTCGACTTTCCAACCCGGCCATGTCACACTATTTCAGATATTGTTCTAAGGCCTGTCGGCCGTCAGTGGTCGAGCCAATGACTACAGTACATTGCATACCTGCCAACTGTCCCGCTTATCACGGGAACAGCCCGTTTTTTTGGGCCGTTCCCGCTTGCCACCCAGGGCCAGCAGTGTCCCACAGCGGAGAAAATAGGGCGTGGCCTCACGGCAATGCTGCTGGTACAGGCCATGCCCCTTATTGCTAAGCTACACCCCAATATTTTGGGGCACCCTGTCCCTCCTCCCTACTATCAAATGTTGGGAGGTAAGCATTGTAATACTTCCTAAGGTACTTGTTTCCTATATGGGCGCCCAGGTTTTCTACGTACGGCACCGTAATGAAATCGGATCGCATCGCATCGGATTCGGTACTCGATGATGTACGATGGCATACGATGCTATCCGATCCGATCCGATTTCATTTTAAATCGGATCGCATCGCATGCGGTGCACAATGCTGCACATACACGATATTGAACGATGCAATGCATGTCGGCGTGGAGTTGAGAATAGAAAGTGTGGCGAGCGCAGCGAGCCACCGAGCCCGAAGCGCGAGGGGTATCCGCGTCCCCTCGCGGGGCTCGCTGCGCTCGCCACGCTTCAGGCTCGGTGGCTCGTTGCGCTCGCCACACTTTCTATTCTCAACTCCACGCCGACGTGGATAGTGGGGGTATGAAAAAGTCGGAGGACGCGTACCGCCGCCCCTCGCGGGGCTCGCTGCGCTCGCCACGCTTCGGGATCACGTGGATAGTGGTGGTGTCGTTGGTAATGGGGCGGTAAATTGCCATTATCAGTCCACTAAAAATTAGTGCTATTCTCCGTATAAAAATCGGATCGCATCGTTCAATATCGTGTATGTGCATTTGTGGTATCCGATGCGATGCGATCCGATTTTTATACAGAGAATAGCATGGTGCGCAATTAACGTAGCGGGCGCCCAGATAGGAAACAAGTACCCTTCCTAATAAGTCTACAGTATGTTTCTCATATGCAGAGAGTACAGATTGGTGCCTTGTCATTAGTACAAGGTGTCACTGGGTCATTCTTGCGTAACACCGCCGACTCTCCCAACGCTGTCATCTGTTCTCTGCTTTCTTCGTAACACCAAGGTCACTGCCATAAGAAGAACAAGAAAACACATTTTTTGGGCAGTCCCCGCTTGTCCTCAGATTACCATCGCAGGCATACAGCGGCCATCACAAGCTGTCTGCAAATATACACATCATGTTTAGAACGTCTTCCCGGCGCAGATTGACGTAATTGACAATGACTCCATTTATGAGCACAGAAACGGTGGCAAATTGCAAGGGCATTATGTACTTAACAAACCCGACCTCTGTGTGATTTCTCTGTGTCTGTACTTTGCATATAGAAATAATATCCTGCTCAGGTCGCTGTGCGGATAAATTAGAAGCAGACCGGATAATATGGCGCTAAGTGAGACAGAGAGCGCTCACCCATCACCCAGCAGACACCGGCTCTCCCATCACCCAGCAGACACCGGCTCTCCCATCACCCAGCAGACACCGGCTCTCCCATCACCCAGCAGACACCGGCTCTCCCATCACCCAGCAGACACCGGCTCCCCCATCACCCAGCAGACACCATCTCTCCCATCACCCAGCAAACACCGGCTCTCCCATCACCCAGCAGACACCGTCTCTCCCATCACCCAGCAGACACCGTCTCTCCCATCACCCAGCAGACACCGTCTCTCCCATCACCCAGCAGACACCGTCTCTCCCATCACCCAGCAGACACCCGCTCTCCCATCACCCAGCAGACACCCGCTCTCCCATCACCCAGCAGACACCGGCTCTCCCATCACCCAGCAGACACCGGCGTCTTCCAGGTCAAAATAATTCTATGCATATATTCATTTCTTGGGTATAAGGCGATGGATAGAATCTGGTTGCTATGGGCAACATCCCCTATTTTCATTTTTAGAAGCTAATCCATCCCATAGTGTCTTGTCTAATTATTATTTTTATTTGCCAAAAGAAACATTGCAACAAATGCACAATTATTATATTAACGTTTGCATGTGCAGTCCGACCATAATCACTCGGCATTGCATATAGTATATCACTGAATCAGCCCCATAGTGACTTACAGACTTTATCCACTAACAAACATCATCCCCGATATTTAGGGGACAAAACCATGCTGCACTGCAGGTGGGGCAGATGTAACATGTGCAGATAGAGGCAGATTTGTGTGTGTGTGTGTGGGGGGGGGGGGGCACCTGGGACGTTCCCCCTGTCATTTAGAAGTTGTTGTTTTTCTGCAGCGTGTGCAGCTATTACATGGGGTCAGCTGCCATCTCTGGGTTCCTGCTACAATATATGTGAGGCGAGCAGCCGTCTACAAACTCCTATGCCAGAAGCAAATCCCCAGCACTATGCGGCATTGCCAGTGCCCTGCTCTCTGTCCCTTATTAAACAAGGTGCGGAGAGCGAGGTACTGTGGGTGGGATTCTCTAAACCAAAAATGCGGAAAACCCCCGTTATCGGGGTTTTAACGCATTGTGAGATGCACGAAAGACCCCCAGGTTACTGCGATGGGGGGGATCACCAGCAAAAGCTGGTGATACCTTATATAAGCCTATGGGCTTCTACCGTGACCCACCACCGCCCCGAACAGACCCCTGCTGCCCCGCACGGACCCCCTTCACCTGCGCCATGCTGCCCGGACCAGTGACCTCCTTCTCCCTCACTGTAAATTTTCTTCTGGGTACAGGGAGAAGGAGGAGAGCCCACCCCGCAGCAGCAGCATCATCCCACCTGGTAAGAGACGGGAAAATCAACAAAATAGACGGCGCAAAATGGACACACTTGATACCTAATTGGTTAAAAGATCAATTTTTGTTTATTTTAACAATATTGTTAAAATAAACAAAAATTTATCTTTTAACCAATTAGGTATCAAGTGTGTCCATTTTGCGCCGTCTATTTTGTTGATTTACGTTTTTTTGTTTCAAGAAGGGTTGAGTATCCCTTCTAGACGGCAGCCAGGACAAATATTAAATTGGTGTTTCCTGCGCTTGGTTTATAGTCCTTTTGGTAAGGGAGGGACTGGGGAGCCGATAGGGAAGCCGCCGGGACCCGATGCACATCATCAGCCAGATCGCAAGAGCTGTCCTTTGCAATAATTATCGCATGTTAGTGCATATGCAATAATTATGTCTGCGGTAGCCGGCGATGTGCGGCCGTGGATGTTAGAGAATCCCGTCTGTATATGTGAAGTGCTGGGGATTTGTTTACTACCAGACCAGTTCCCACACACTCTGTCACCCACCAAACCTGTCCCCGCACACTAACCCTGTCCCTAACCCTGTCTCCTACCACACCTGTCCCCGCACACTCACCCTGTCCCTAATCCTGTCCTCTACCAGACCAGTCCCCGCTCGCTCACCCTGGGCGGGATGTATCAACATACACCTCCGCCCTTCGCACGGCAGCCGCCGCGATGCTACCGCATATGTACTAACATATGCGGCCAGCATCGGGCTGCGGTAACGGAGACCCCCGCGATACCTGTGATGTTGGCTGCGGGGGTCTCCGTCACCTCCCGGCGGCTGCCAGCGTCCCCCTGTGTCTCCTCCTCCCCCCTGAAGCCGGATGTCCTGCCGGCTGTGACACCAGGGGGAGGAGATGATCACAGGAGGACGGGAGGGGGTGGGCGCGCGAACGTCGGACGGCGGGCGGCGAAAGAAGCCCATAAGCTTCTATAGGGTATCGCCACCCAGAGGGTGGCGATACCCTGCCTAGCGAAAACGCTGCGGACGGGTATTGATACATAGGAAAATGCGGTAAAACGGGTGTTTTACCGCATTTTCCCGTTAGTACATCCCGCCCCCTGTCCCTAACCAGACCTGTCCCCGCACGTTCACCCTGTCCGCTACTAGACCCGTCCAGCACACTCACCATGTCATCCATTAAACTGTACCCCATGCTCCACACGCAATAAAAATGAGGGTATGACTCGAAGGTACAGCATTTCCTGTAAGACCACTCCCCTTGTTTGTAGCCACACCCAAAGGCACGTGCAATATCACCCTCCACCCTGCCCACTTTGTGGTGCACCCCTGTCATATTTTTCTGGATCCACCCCATGTCTCTGTGCTCAGGTGTTGACATTGACACCAAGCAATGTGAAAAACTCATGTCAACCTTTTCATGTGTCAACTCCCCCCCACCCTAGTATGGACCTTATGTGTGTTGACCTTTTGATGTTGACCTATTGACTGTTAACCATTGACCCTATGAGCCATACTTAATTGTCATCTCCTCAGGGATAAGGGGACCCACCAGATCAGAGAGGCCATCTCCATCGCTGTAGGACCTCTGCCCTTCTTACACCTGCCCTACACTGGGCTTATTACATAACAGTCCTGGGGAATTATTACTGCACATCCTCAGGACAGGGACAATGATAAATAATGTGAAGGGAAACACACTAATATGAACTGGAAAATAAATAAATCAGACGCCTGCTAATAATCAATGACAGCTGCTGATTAAAATGTAACTTCATGGAATTGTAATGGTGATAATTGAAAATTACACTTTTATTTGTAGTATTATGTGCGGAGGACGTCTGTCTGAGGACGGGGAGAGTGACAGAATCATTAGTGCGCCAATTTCTCAGATCTTGCTATTAATAAGCTGAACGCTTCACTATATGAGCACTGTCAGGATAGGCCGCTTGTTGTGAATGGAAGAAGCCTACACCTGTGTTTATACTGGAGAGTAATACTATTCATTTATTTATTAACAGTTCCTTATTGTATGTCACGCAGCAAATTCTGTTGTAATTCATAACAATGTTTCAGCCAAATGTATAAATCACAATTCATCTATTGACACAATGCTGAGACTCCTAGAGTTCAGATGGTACAGACACATGTAACGGAAACAGGGGCACACTGCGGATTCAACAATAGCAGAAATACTGTATGGTATAAAACTTTTTATTTAAATGAACTGATAGTAGAATGAGCACAGGTAACATACAGCTAAGGGCGATGACCCACATAGGTTATAATATGTGTTTTGGCTGAGAGTATTATGGCCACATTTATCAAGTATTAGCACTGAGAATGGCACTGCAATATACTTTACTACACATACAAGGACAGGCGCTCTAGGAGGAGCCCATCCCGGCTGCGATGTGCTCTCATTGCTGCTGGGACTCCAGGACATGCCTGGGTGGTGGCCAAGGAACAATTACTGATGAGTTTGAAGAAACTCAGGAGCCCGAGGTGTGCTCCCTACCACCAGTGCTGTGCCTAAACACGTGCAAAGGGGGCCGTGTGATCGAATTGGGCCATCTCCCGAAGGAGACGGGCCCCGTTTTTCCCCTAACCCCTCTCAACCATAAGGCCGAAGAGGGGAAAATAGGGAACGGTGGGTCCTCTTCGCCGAAGCTTAGAGAGACCCTCATTCCTCAACCCCCGGAAGGGTTAGGACGGTGGGTCCTCCGCACCCAAAGGTTTGGAGAGACCCTCAGTAGACTTCCCTCCGCCTTGCGGCTCGGGGTCGTCCTCGGGGGACTGAAGCTCTCCCCAAAAGGCGAGAGCTTCGGCACATTGGGGAAATGGAAGGCCCCAAAGGGTCGACCACACTACCCAAAAAAAGTGACAAAACTACAAAAACAAGGAACGTGAAAAGTGACGAATGTGAGAGGGGAAGAGAAATAAATAATAAAGACCTCAGCCAGAAGGCCGGGGTGGGGGTGTGAAAAATTGTCCTACCCCATCCAAAAGGACGAGGTAAGGACGTGCAGCGCTACCTGAAGGGAAGTGCGCAGTGCAAGTGCTTACTAGTGCATGGTGATTTTGGGATCACCCGTGCATGTTCGGCACCCCAGAGTTTCCCCGGGGGCACAGTGCAGCCTCGGACTCCAAGCAACCGACCGATCAGCGTCCGACCAAGGTTTCTCTGTTCCCATCGTAGGGCATTTTCCAGCCCCTGGCATGGGAATGGGTACTCCACTGGGCTTTTCGACTGACTCCCTTGGGGTTCTCCGATCCCAAGGTTAAGGTACTAAGCCGGGCCTTTCGCGGTCTCCCCATCAGAGGCTACGAACCTCTGGAACAGGAGCCATCTACTCAGTCCCAGCCTTTCTCCGCTCCTTGGAATGGATACTAGACTGAGCCTTTCTCTTTCTCATCCTTCGGGGGCTACGAACCCCGTCAAGAGAGTCAAACTACTAGGCCCAGTGTTTCTCCCCCCCTCTTACCAGTGGATTTACGGAAACAACACCTCCTACCAAAGGCAGAGGTGAAGGTACTCAGCCAGACTTTTCACCACTCCCAGGCAAAAAAGAGGGGTCCCACACCCTCCGCCCATCAGAGCAGCTACTCAGTCCAGCCTTTCTCTATTCTCTGCCAGAGGCCAGTCCATACCCACTGATAAGAACAGATACTACACTTGATCTTAGCCAAAATAATACAGTACAGGATACACATCTGAAAAGTATCCAGAATGCATTGCTGGGTTGTTGTTTCCTATTGAGCTACCGAGTTCTATCACAGATTGAGAATAGTTAATTATGGGAATTATTTTGCCAGAGATGAGTATTTAGCAATGAGAAAGCTAATCTGCTGCTAAGGAGCTTAGTGCCGACATGGCATATCACATTCCGTCGTACTACGTGAGCCGACACCCCTCTCGCCGGTCCTGTCACTCACAAGTCCGGTGCCTGCGATAGGAATGGAAAAAAATAATTCCCCCGAGCCTAAAACTTTCTGCAAAGCATTCTGGGTAGTTGGCCGGCCTGCCGCGTCAGCTTTATATGGAATCTTGTTTTAATAAGAGAAAGGAAGGCGTACCGTATCAAATATCCTACAATAATCTTTTTTTAAGTGATGCCCCAGAAATATGCCAGTGTCGACATAAAACAGCAATTTAGGAAAAGATGATTTCCATCCAGAAATTAAAAATATAACATTTCACTTAAGTAGGGTACGCCACGCAGTGATTATTTCCATGCACTCCGACAGCGCTATACTGTATGTTTTGGCAGCCCGGAAAGACTTAAGACTCAGTATTAGTTATTGCAAAATCTCTATAAGCCCTTATTTCATTCAGTATATATATATGTATATGTTACTGTTTATGTTTGCGGAGCCAAGACATTGTGTAGCTGAATTCAGTAGGAACATTAAACATGTAATCTTAGCTGCAGACAATCTCAGGACCTCCCTTGAGTCGGAATCCCTTGCAGCAAGATGTAATGCGGCGCTGTGGGCTCATGAAATCGTTGGTGAGACGGGTCATTGAATGAACAGAGGCTTATAGGGATGGCGCGTACTGTATATAGCTTTGACTCTCATATTGTATGTTATTGCCAGTCCTTCGGTGCTTACAGTACTGGGGAGAGGGATTTGGGTTCTCATGACTGAAACCCTCTTTGCTGATGTATAAATCCAATTTCATATTATTCTTGGAGCTTACACTACAAGTTTGGGCAACGTTGGCAGGAATCGGGGCGGTTGGCGCGTATTGCGGAGTCTCATGGAAATAGTAGTTATTACATTTCGTACAGTATAACTCTACCAAAGCACCAAGTGGAAGGGTGACAGTAGGTGCGAATACAGTAGGGTGGTCTTTATGGAAGTAGCTGCCAGGGGTGTGTGTCGCTCAGCGGTATAAGGACCTACTGCGGACACGCAGAGATGTGTTATTTCAGTCATAATTCCACGTGAACTAGTGGGGCTGGTTTCTCCCATTTTGGGAGAACTCGTCACTCGCATTATTCTAAGGGTGGGTGCACACCAGAACGATGGGTAGTCTTCCCGATGATTGACCTGCATTCCCTACGGACCATGGGTGAGATGTTCTAAGCCTTGAAAAGTGATAAAATGGAGAGTGATAAACCACCAATCAATCAGCTCCTGTTATTTTCAAACCCAGCCTGTAACAAGGCAGTTAGGAGCTGATTGGCTGGCACTTTATCACTCTCCATTAGTACATCTGGGCCTATGTGAGTGGCTGTGTACACACTACACAATGCAATGTACAATTAAACGATACCTGGTAATCATTATACTGTACGATATCTGATTGTCCGTACTGCATACTAATTGATGTTGGGATTCCGGCTCTGGTATACTGTTAGTTGCCGGGATATCAGTGTTGTTATAATGCACAGCGGCCTGGACTGCTGTGATGCCAAACGCAGCCCCCCCCCCCCCCCCCCCTGTTATTTCTGTCTGACCCCATTTCTTTTCATGTCGTCTCCATGATCTGATCTTTCTCCTCTCTACCCGCCCTGGTTCTCTCTCTTGTACCCATTGTCCCCCCCCCCCCCCCCCTTCCATTTCTCCCAGCCTTTACCTATTTTCTAATTTCCCTCTCTCTCTCTCTCTATTTTTGTCTGTGTAACCCCATTTATCTCTCTCCCTCTTGCCCCATTTCACTTATTACTCTCTCAACCAGACTATGTATATATATATATATATATATATATATATATATATACTTGCCTATCTGACCCTCTCCATGAGAGAGAAAATGCTCTGACCATGATTGCCATCACCTATGGTTAAACACCTTTCTTATCAATTAGCTAGCTCCCCACAGGTGATGGCAATCATACATTACCAGGGAAGCCCAGGAACAGAGCATTTTCTCCCTCATGGAGATGGACAGTTAGGCAAGTAACACACCCATATACAGGGCTATTTTTGTGCAGGCTCCAGCAGGAACTGTGGCCCTTATTCTAGCTCACTCTTTCTGACAAAATATTTCTTAGATGGACAAAACCATGAGCACTGCAGGTGAGGCAGGTGTTACTTGTGCAGAGATAATTAGATTTGGGTGGGGTTTTACATCTGCCTCACCTGCAGTGCACATGCATACCTCCCAACATGACCCTCTCCAGGAGGGACACAATGCTCTGTTACTGGGCTTTCCTCTTAATGTATGATTGCCAGCACCTGTGCAGAAACACCTTTATTATTAGTTAACCTGCCCAAAAACAGGTGATAGCAATTATACATTAAAAGGAAAGTCCAGCAGCAGAGCAGTTTGTCCCTCCTGGCATGGGTCATGTTGGGAGGTATGCACATGGTTTTGTCCATCTAAGAAATATTTTGTCAGAAAGAGTGAGCTAGAATAAGGGACACAGTTCCTGCTAGAGCCTGCACAAAAATAGCCCTGCCCATATATATCGTCACAGTGACACCCATATATTGCAACCACTGCAATCACACTTGCCTACCTGCCCCTCTCTATGAGGGAGAAAATGCTCTGGTCCTGGACTTCCCTGGTAATGTATGATTTCCATCACCTGTGGTGAGCTAGTTAACTGATAAGAAAGGTGTTTCACCACAAGTGACGGCAATCATACATTACCAGGGAAGTCCAGGACCAGAGCATTTTCTCCCTGAAGGAGAGGGTCAGGTAGGCAACCATGATATATAAGTTTATATTGGAACATTTTTCGGTACTTGTGTATTATCACGGCGCCCATCGCATCATATATCACTAATTAAGGTATGCGATGGCATGCGATGGACCCGATTTCAGGCTTCTCCCGGGCTGAGTATACAATTTTAAAATCGCTTTGCATCGCATGCCATTACAATGGCATGCGATGCGACGCGATTTCCCATTGGTTCCCATGTTAAATGGCACCCCCAGACCCGATATTTAATTGTATACCCACCCTGATGGGTAATGAGTACTGTATGTTAAATGCCCCCACATTGTTAACGGCCCCCCACTATGAACGCCAACCCGAAGCGTGGCGAGCACAGCGAGCCCGCGAGGGGCGGCGGTACGCGTCCTCCGACCTTTTCATACTCCCACTATCCACGTCGGCGTGGAGCTGAATTTATAAAGTGTGGCGAGCGCAGCGAGCCACCGAGCCCGAAGCGTGGCGAGCAGACGCGGAATACATGTGAAGTTATCCGCGTCCCCTAGCGGGACTCGCTGCGCTCGCCTCGCTGTGCTCGCCACACTATATAAAATCAACTCCACGCCGACTTGGATAGTGGGGGTATTAAAGGTCGGAGGACGCGTACCGCCGCCCCTTGTGGGCTCGCTGCGCTCGCCACGCTTCGTGTTGGCGTTGATAGTGGGGTGGCATTAACAATTGACGGGCATTTCACATACTCATGACCCATGAGGGTGGGTATAAATTAAAAATCGGGTCTGGGGGGGGGGGGGGCATTTAACATGGTAATATGGCATCTGGGTGCCTGTACAATTACAAATCGGGTAAAATCGCGTCGCATCGCATGCTGCGATGCGACGCGATTTTTCATTGTACAATAGCCTGCGATGGAAATCGTGTGCGCCGTGATAATACACAAGTACCCATTTTTCTAAGTTACACTCACAACTTCCATTAACCTCAACACTAGTTTCCATATTTCTCTGAATTAACCTGCACTTCATTAGAAAATAATTTACCAGAGCACTGATTAATAATGAATGATTGTTGGGCTGATTTAGAGCAATATTAAATATAAACAATTTTGTTCAAATAGGAATTAATTGAGAACGTGCAGACACCTCAGCTTATCCCTACCACAACTCGGGTATGGATCATTAGGCCACCACAATGTTGGTTGACACCATTAGGTCGACATGCATTTAGGTCGACATGTGTTAGGTCGACAGCCAAAAGGCAGACATGGGGTTTTTACCATTTTTTGTCCCGAATGTCGACACAGTCGACATGGACACTGAAACGCAGCACGGCGCCCCCTCACATGGGTCCCTGCGCTTGGTACATTATTTTATTCTCCCCCCACACCCAGGGTGGTAGGGCATGAAATACCGCCTGTCGGCACATGTCCGCTCAAAAAAATTGACCTACAGATGGAGCAGGTCTCTTCTTTGCAGGGGATGGCGGAAGATTCACCAGCCACCATCCCCCGCCAGCCACCAGAGGGGACTTGCGTCGACGGTCTCCCCAGGTCCCCGCCGCCTTGCCGCACATCCCCCCCCTAACCCTGTCCGTCTCCCTGAAGCAGAGATGGACAGGGTTCCCGTCCCCCCGCGGACAGGAAACTGGGACGCACGTGCGTGTGAGACGCACGCGCATCCCAGTCTCTATCTTCGTTACTCACCAGTGCAAGGGATCTGGCGAGCGCCGGCCAAAGATGGGACCCGCTCCATCTGTAACATGACTGTTGACCATCATTCTGGTGACCCAATGACCGTATTGGGTTATCAGCATGATGGTCGGCAGTCAGATTGGCACAGATTGGCACTTGCTGTAACAAGGTATTATCTGCAGACCACACTGATACACTACTGTGCAGGCATGATTGTGTCACCTGCAAGAAAGGTACAATGTTAGCACTAAGGAGTAAATTTACTAAATAAAATAAAAAAAATTCCTAGAAAATGTTAGACAGAATCTGATTGGTTGGTATGGACTGGTGCGGGGTGCGCCAGTCCATACCAACCAATCAGATTCTGTCTAACATTTTCTAGGAAGTTATTTTTTTTATTTAGTAAATTTACTCCTCAGTGCTAACATTGTACCTTTCTTGCAGGTGACACAATCATGCCTGCACAGTAGTGTATCAGTGTGGTCTGCAGATAATACCTTGTTACAGCAAGTGCCAATCTGTGAATGTGCAGCAAGTGCTGGTGAATGCAGGGCGCATGGCAACGCCCCCATGAAAAAAAAACAGAGGGAAAGAGATAATGTATTGGGGTGTGTCCTGACTGAAATCTGTGACATATTGTGAGATACTGTATTTGCAAGAGCTATTTCCCTTTAGAGGTTGCACATTAGGAACTTCTATATTAATTATTATTAGATACTAATGATGCCTAAAAATGTCTCCTATATGATATAAGAAACATTATATCATATCATGTAATAGATATAAGTTATATCTATTACATGATAGGAACAGGCATTTAGCCATACATACCGTATAAAAACAAATCATACAATTTAAAAATGTATTAAAATATGTAAATTCACACAGCAGCAAAGCTTACTACACAATAGCATCAAGAGTTGTAAGGTTCTTATTCCTGAGATCAGGTGTTTTTCATCCCCACTACAGGGGTACAGGCAGGGCCGGATTTGTCACTAGGCCCGTGAGGCACGGGCCTAGGGGCGGCACCTGTCAAGGGCGGCAGCTGGCAGGCATGTCGTCACTCTGTTTTACAGAGCGGCCGCTCGCCGCTGCTCGTTAGTGCAGGGAGGAGCTCTCTAGCCTCCCTGCATCCCCACAGCTGTGTGCCTGTGCGCTCAGCGCTGCTGTCGGCTGCCACTGTACCTTTCCCTGTCCCTCTCTGGACAGCAGCGCTGGCAGCCTGAAGTCCCGTCCGTTCCTCCCTCCCTCCTTTCGAGCAGAGCATACAGGCAACATGCCTGCCCTGCTCGCACACTGACAGCATCCAGCGCCCGTCCACACAAGCTGTCTAACACTACCCTGCAGTGCTCTCAGGTTACGGAGCCCTCCGTCCTCTCATGCTGCTGCTACAGGCTAAAGGATTGTCTCTGAAGCACTTTAACTGTTTGCATCCCTGCTATGAAACAGTAAGTGCTAAGAAATTGCCATGTTAAGTGTGTGCACCCAAGTGTGTACCAATCATTGTGTTTACTGTGATTATATATATATATATATATATATATATATATATATATATATATGTGGGTGCACATATACATACATATGGGGGGGGGGGGCGCGCGCAAAAATTGTGCCTAGGGGCGGCCTGACCCCTAAATTCGCCCCTGGGTACAGGTTCTCAGATGTTAAGACTCTCTGTGGATCTGACAGTATCTTTACCCTAAGCGTTTCATCTCCTCATGATACTTCATCAGGGGTCAATCTCTGTTGTGGTACAAAACTGAAACGATTACTGTATGACAAGTTAGTACAAAAGTTGTGTCGGAAAATGGAGTCAGCTGAGTAGAATCAAGATGTGTCAAGCAGTTTGGTCCGCCAAGCCCAATAACGGCCATATAAACCTACATGGACTTCTTTTTTATGAATAAATACATCGGCACTCAGAGTCTTTATAAAGTCATATATTACGTATATATAAATCCTAATAAAAGATACATACAGTACTGTATGTCTGTTTCACCCTAAGTGGTGCTCATCAGTGCAAGACATACATACAGATGTGCTTGCAACTAGAATGAACATGAGCATCTAAGTAGGCAGCCCACAGGAATACAATGTGGTGTACTAAGCTGTAGGTTGATGTTACACCCATACTGTGCATGTGTGCCCAGTCGAGGAACTTGTGGGTTGTAGGCCTAGGTGTAAAAATATAATCTGTGCCTCTCTCCTCTACCTCAACCCAAGTTCACAATATGCAACATGGTAGATCATGACAGGGAGAGGCATGGGGAGGCTGAGGGTGACAAAGAGATGCAGAGTGTGACAAGGAGAGACTGGGGGAGACAGAGGATTATAGGGAGATACAGGGAGAGGCATGGGGTGACAGGGAGAGGCAGAGGTTATCAGGGAGAGGCAGAGTGTGACAAGGAAAGACTGTGGGAGGCAGAGGGTCAAAGGCAGAGCCGGATTAACAATGGGCCTGATGGAGCTACAGCTCCAGGCCCACTCTCTAAATATGCCCATTTTGTAGCTGAGGGTCAGGGCTTTCCAACGAGACCAGCCCCGAGTCTCTAGCCACCCGGGAACCGGAGATACTGCCAGGCAAAGCTGGAACGTTTTCCCCATAGGATAACATGAGACCCACAAATTCCGACTCCCACCTGCTTCCAACGGCATCACAGAAGCTCAAGGTTGATCTCAGTCTAACCCAAATTGGGCCTTCAATCTGATACCAGGCTGGTCCATATGGGTTCATTGGTTCTAGAGATATTTCGTGTAAACCGATTATTATTTTTTTTTTTTTTTCATTTTTGAAATGTAATTTCATGGTTGTTCATGTTGTTTGAGGACAGATTTCTCTGGAACCAAATGGCCCAGTTTCACAGGACCAAATTCATTTGAAAATAATTAAAATCCCTCATGTAAATGGGTCAGTTGGTTCCGAAGATATAGCTGGTTGTTTAAAGGGGGGAGGGTAGTTTTCTCTCTTCCTCACTCCAGAAAATGCAGGAACTAGGCTGGTGTAAAAGGGGCCAATCCGGGAATGTCCCTGCATGATCCTGGATCAATATTCCTGGGTAAATCCCTGCATTTTCTGGTGTGAAAGGGGTATCATATCAAATAGCTGGGACCTACATTGCTCTGAATACAGCCGGGCAGCCCCCTGCTCTCTGTCCGGCTGTCAATGGCTGTCATTTCTGCCTGGCGGCGGCTGTCCCTCAGTTACCACAAGCATGTATTCCCCCTTGGCAATGAGCATGTAATCCCATATGGCAATGAGCATGGAAACTCTGGCAATGAGCATGGAACCCCTGGCAATGAGCATATAGGTAAGCAGCACTTATGTAGCATAATTTTTAATAGGCATTATGGTGTTTGGCTTAATACGTAATGGACATTATGGTGTGTGGCTTAACATGTAATGGATATTATGGTGTAATTTTTAATGCACACCTTTGGCGCGCAATGCCCATTTATGAATCATATTGTGCATTATTGCTCAATCTGTTTGGTATAGTGTGTATTTTGGCTCAATCCATGTGGCAGAATGTGAATTTTGCCTTAATCTGTGTGGCATAATGTGAATTTTGACTCAATCCGTGAACCATAGTGTGAATTTTAGCTCAGTCAGTGTGAATTTTTTTCTCATTCCATGTGGCATAATGTGTAAGAGTATAAAGGGGTGTGTACAGTATAAAGGGGTTATTATTGTGTTGCATGATTTGTCTAAGGGATATATGGGGTCCGGTATGATATGCTGGCGGTCGAAATACCGACGCCGGACTCCCAACCGCCGCAATCCTGACAAGGGGGGCTGTGGATCGCTCCCCCTTTCGGGTTCGCTGCACTCACCAAGCAGAGGGCATGGTGCCTTGCTACGCTCGGCACACTATTTTATTCTGACTGGAGTGCCGCCGCACCCCGCAAGTATGTTAGGACATCGGCATCCTGCGGGTGCACCTTTGGATATCTCCCTGCATTTTTCCTATGTCAGACCCCTGCTTTTTCCAGGCATATATAATTAGTTTAAAGTATTTACAAAAATAGAGACACACCCATGAGCAGACCACCCAACCAGAACACTGGTCACGCCCCCCACATTATTATTTGCTGGCCACAACCCCTATTATTGCGCATAATAGGCCCTTGATCATTTTCAGCTCCAGGCCCATTTAGACATTAATCTGGCTCTGAGGGGCAGGGGTGGCCAGAATTTTGTGTCCCGGGATCTACTTTTAGTTCACATATTTAGCGGAGATCTACCAATGGGCCTGATTCGGAGGTGACCATATACTGATATTTAGTTTTGCTATTCCGCATGCATGAAAGTACCGAAAACCCCTTACTGCAGACCTGTACATCTAACTGTATGATGGCGGGCACAGTTGCACATGGCATTGCTGCCAGTAGAGATGGTAACTGTATATTTCTGCAGATATGAATATATAAGAATCAGCAACTGCACACAGTGGCGTAGCTACGTTTTGGACGCCCCCCCCCGCTGTTAGGGGGGGGGGCGCCCATACCCACCCCCGCCGCCCCGTCGAGCAACCCCCCCGGCCGCCCCATCGCCTATGCTAACCCCCTGCCCCGCAGTCTTACCTATCGCGCTGGTCCCGGCGGCTCCGTCCGTTCATCTGCTGAGGACCACCACAAAATGGCCGCCCCCGTACAGCAGACAGTTTCAGAGAACTGTTTGCTATATGGGGGCGGCCATTTTGTTGTGGTCCTCATCAGAAGAACGGAGCCGCCGGGACCAGCAAGATACGTAAGTCTGCGGGGGATTGGGGGGGGGGTAACTATAGCACCGCAGCCCCCGGCGCCCCCACATGCACAGCGCCCCCCCGCGGTGGTGGAGGCTGCTGTGCTATAGTTACGCCCCTGACTGCACATACATACACAAACATACATACATACATACATATGTTCGCTAGGCTGCTAACATACACAACCTACTGAACAGTCTGTATCACTGGAACCATTACCACAGCCCACAGTTATCACTCCTGAGCTGTCAGCAATCCACGTGGGATCATGCCTATATTATATGCAATTCAGAGTTTAACATCTTCCAAATGTAATGAAAGTACCGAAAACCCCTTACTGCAGACCCGTACATATAACTGTATGATGGCGGGCACAGTTGCACATGGCATTGCTGCCAGTAGAGATGGTAACTGTATATTTCTGCAGATATGAATATATAAGAATCAGCAACTGCACACAGTGGCGTAGCTACGTTTTGGACGCCCCCCCCGCTGTTAGGGGGGGGGGCGCCCATACCCACCCCCGCCGCCGCCCCGTCGAGCAACCCCCCCACCCCCCCGGCCGCCCCATCGCCTATGCTAACCCCCTGCCCCGCAGTCTTACCTATCGCGCTGGTCCCGGCGGCTCCGTCCGTTCATCTGCTGAGGACCACCACAAAATGGCCGCCCCCGTACAGCAGACAGTTTCAGAGAACTGTTTGCTATATGGGGGCGGCCATTTTGTTGTGGTCCTCATCAGAAGAACGGAGCCGCCGGGACCAGCAAGATACGTAAGTCTGCGGGGGATTGGGGGGGGGTAACTATAGCACCGCAGCCCCCGGCGCCCCCACATGCACAGCGCCCCCCCACGGTGGTGGAGGCTGCTGTGCTATAGTTACGCCCCTGACTGCACATACATACACAAACATACATACATACATACATACATATGTTCGCTAGGCTGCTAACATACACAACCTACTGAACAGTCTGTATCACTGGAACCATTACCACAGCCCACAGTTATCACTCCTGAGCTGTCAGCAATCCACGTGGGATCATGCCTATATTATATGCAATTCAGAGTTTAACATCTTCCAAATGTAACACGGAATTAATGTCGTTTTTCTTATTTATTTTTTTTACTTTCGGTCAGTTATGTAATTATTGTCTGTAATTGGAACCTCTGCAGTGTGAATCCTGTCCTACCCCTTTCACATTACAAAATGCAGGGTCGCACTGGGATTTGAAATGGTTCAGTCCCTAGACAACCCTGCATTTGGGATGCAGTTAAGATCCCGGCAGTCGGGATCCCGGCGTTCAGAATCCCGACGCCGGAATCCCGACCGCCGAAATCCCGACACATTCTCCCTCCGTGGGTGTCCACGACACCCCTGGAGGGAGAATAAATTAGTGTGCCGAGCGTAGCGAGCCTGTAAAGGGGGGTGATCCCCGTCCCCCCCTTGTCAGGATTTCGGCGGTCTGAACGCCGGGATCCCGACCGCCGGGATTCAATACTGAATCCCTGCATTTTACTCTGTTCACATACCCTCAGCGAACTGCCAATATTGCCGGTTCGCTGACCTCACCCAGGGGCGTGGCAGAGCATCATCGGGGGAGGTGGAGGAGGCAACGCTTAGTGCTGGCGCTGCTCCAAGCACTGCCTCCTCCATTGGTGTGAACGGGAAACAAGTCACTCGACCTTATTAACCTGTTCACACCGCAAAGCAACACGGCAACGAACCAGTAAGAACCCTTCTTTTTTACTGGTTCATATTGCAGTGTTGCTTTGCAGGACCCAGTAACCCCTTTCACATCGCACCAATTACCGGGTCGAACCGGCAAGAAACCGGCATGAACCTGGTAATCACAGTAGGTGCGATGGGAAAGGGGTATAGGTTGCTTTTTATTTTACCCTTGTATGTTCTATTGTCATGTATTGCTAATTGCACATTTTAACCTACGTAGTGCGTCCAAGATGGCCGCCTCGCCTGGGACTCTCCTGTGTAGAAAGAGCCGTGACTGGTTCTGTTAATTATGCAATGATCTCTCCTAATCCCAATGTGCGTAAGAGGAATAATCCTTGGCATCGATAACACAAAATGTCTGTCACACCTTTGTATTTTATTCATTGTTTCTGAATTCTCTGAAAACCTAAACTTCTGTAATATGTTCATGTTATCTGTAACGTGTCCTGTGCCGAACTGGAGAAAAATACTGTAGAAATATAATTCTTCTTCTTCTTCTTCTTCCTTTGTTAAATCTTGTTTTTATTTGTATATATTATTATTATTATTATTATTTATCAGGAGTTAATAACCCATATATCATATAACCGACTTGCATTATTCACATACAACACATACAAATATAATGTTTCCCTACCAAACCTTGAGCACATATTAGTCGGAGGCATTGATTCATTACTCCATAAGCCCCGCCCATTTGTATGGTCAGCTCAGTGATCGGGGTGTAAACTTACTCCATAAGCCCCGCCCATTTGTATGGTTACCTCAGTGTTCGGGGTATAAACCTACTCCATATGCCCCGCTCATTTGTATGGTCAGCTCAGTGATCGGGGTGAAAACTTACTCCATACGCCCCTCCCATTTGTATGGTCACCTCAGTGATCAGGGTGTAAGCCTACTCCATAAGCCCCTCCCATTTGTATGGTCACATCAGTGATCAGGGTGTAAGCCTACTCCATACGCCCCTCCCATTTGTATGGTCACCTCAGTGATCAGGGTGTAAGCCTACTCCATACGCCCCTCCCATTTGTATGGTCACCTCAGTGATCAGGGTGTAAGCCTACTCCATACGCCCCTCCCATTTGTATGGTCACCTCAGTGATCAGGGTGTAAGCCTACTCCATAAGCCCCTCCCATTTGTATGGTCACATCAGTGATCAGGGTGTAAGCCTACTCCATACGCCCCTCCCATTTGTATGGTCACCTCAGTGATCAGGGTGTAAGCCTACTCCATACGCCCCTCCCATTTGTATGGTCACCTCAGTGATCAGGGTGTAAGCCTACTCCATACGCCCCTCCCATTTGTATGGTCACCTCAGTGATTAGGGTGTAAGCCTACTCCTTACGCCCCTCCCATTTGTATGGTCACCTCAGTGATCAGGGTGTAAGCCTACTCCATTTACTTTCCATTACCACCTCTAATCTCATTTACCCACCAGCCCTCACTGCGACCTCCTGACCTTTTGGAGCATTTATTAATATAAATAAAGACAAATTCACACAAAATATATTTAATAAATAAATTCAAACTTTTATTTTAAGTAAAATGTATATATTATTTTTGCTCTGCATTATAAAATAGGGAATACTGGAACAGGATTGTTCCAGAACTCTTACACACTTGTCCTATAAGAGGAACAAGATGGTGGAGTCATCCATCAGCACTCAGGAGAGGAAAAACCCCCTGTGGGGGAAACCTCTGGGGACCCATGGCTGACGGACTGCCCGTCCCTCTAGGCATTAAGAGACTTTGCAGAGTTTGCCCAAACCACCCACCCACTAACCTTATATAACCCGTCATCCCTTCTGTCACCCCAAATCTGTATTTTAACTTTTTTCCCAGATGATGAAGAACGCACCCGATGGCACCGGGGGGCACGCGCATGTCCAAAGTAATGGGGGGAGAGACAAGGTAGGGGGGGAGAGACAGACAAGGTAAAAGGGGCGAGACAGACAAGGTAGGGGGCGAGAGAGACAAGGTAGGGGGAAAGAGACAAGGTAGCTAGCTACCCATTAGTATTAGGACTCCATGTAAGAATCAGCCAGATCCCCTTTAGGACTCGTCTCTGGTGCTATAAGGGGTTAGGGCTGCAATGATATATATAGGACAGCTCTAACTCTGTTTCCTATGTCCCCACCGGGTCTGATCTCTATACACATACACAGACGGCCGTCATGTATGTGCATTAGTCAGTAACCCATTGCCAACAGGCTGCTGGCAACACAGCGGAGGATACAGCGGAGGAGGGGGCACCGCTGGTCCTCGCTGGAAAGATACTGTGTGTGATGGTAAATACCAGCGGCATATCCTGTGTATCACATGGACACTAACACAATATGCTGCCAGGATTTAGTATCACTCTTACATGGAGCCCAAACTATGATATAACTATAACAACAGTATCAGATAATAACAAAGTAATGGGTACAGCACCGTATACATCTCTCCCACCTCTGCACATTAATAAGTAGGGATCCGTACGGGGACTTGATGCAGCATAGTAGGACACATTTGTGCCTTGCGACACGTCCTAACCGCTCCATACAGGGTTTATCCAGCGCCATCCAGACACCGCCCTTAGGTGTCCCAGGCACAGCCCTAGTGGCTGCTTAGTACTGCCCCCCTAGGTGGGAGATTTGTTATTATCCAATACTGTCCTGTCGGTCAGGTGATCAGTCATATATTACAGTAGTCACGCTCCGAGTCTACCGCCGCATCGTGCTAAACTGCCCTTATCTCTGTCCAGTCACTAACCTTATGTGAGTATGTCCTCCTGCTGGTGAGATGCGCACTGCCCGGAGTTCTGTGAGGTGAATGAGTGAGACAGCCTCAGTATAGCCCTGATTATGACATCACTATGACCTCACAGACCCCACCTGATTGGCCAGTTTGTGGTTTGAGGCCCATTATGACATCACAGCTCCTTTATCTTTTGCATGGCTGATCTGAGGGAAATGTGATTTAACTTCTCACTTTAAATATTACATTCACATCAGAATCTAATGTATTATTTGATGGCAGGATTTCCCTATAAATCTTTGGTAATGTGAGGTTTTATATGAACACAATTTTCACTGTAATTACATTGTATTCTAGCAGGGGTGACCTCCCATCATAACCCATTCCAGGAGAGACAAGATGCTCTCTTTCTGGACATTCATATCAGTGGCAGTTGCAGGGCTGCAGCACAGTCCACAATTCAGATAGGGGAGCCCCACCAACTGCCACCTTAAACACCACAGTCTGGACTCACTGGCAGGTGTGGCTCCCCTTATTGAATTTGTGACATTGGTGCAGTCCCACATCTACAACTACCACTGGCAGCAAGTCCAGGAGCAGAGCATTTTGTCCCTCCTGGAATGGGTCATGTTGGGAGGTATGCGGGATCTACTTTTAGTTCACATATTTAGCAGAGATCTACCATTGTCAATGGGCCTGATTCGGAGGTGGCCCATATACTGATATTTAGTTTTGCTATTCCGCATGCATGAAAGTACCGGAAACCCTTACTGCAGACCCGTAAATCTAACTGTACGATGGCGGGCACAGTTGCACACGGCATTGCTGCCAGTAGAGATGGTAACTGTATATTTCTGTAGATATAAATACATAAGAATCAAGAACTGCACAATCAGCGTGAATCTCAGCCAATCAGCGTGCGCCGTGCGGCCAGTGTTTTCAAAACAGAAGCGCTTCCCGCGCCGCCGCATATCGCTAGTTATTTCTTATTCACTGAAGGGACCCCCACCGCCGCCAGCTTTATACTCAGCGCCGCAGGTACCCGCGCAGCAAGGACACCACTGCAGGCTCCTGTCAGAAGCCGGCATGGACCCCCTTTGCACGGGGGGCGAGGGGCGAACTGCCGCCCTCCAGTGGCCGGCCCTGCATACATACATACACACACACATACATATACATACATACATACATACACACACACACATACATACATATACACACACATACATATACATACACACATGCATACATACATACATATATGTATATATATATACATACATACATAGCATCCACCTCTGAACCAGGCTCACAGGCCCTATGCTTCCCACAATAGATTTTGTTTTGCTGACCGCTCTTACACACATAGGGCCACATTCTGCTTGCCTCGCTCGGACACCAATTCATTTGCATAGTGTATCTTAGCCCACTGCGCATGCGTACCATTCGCAAGGCGCATGTGTAGGTTTGGGCAACCGTGCACACTCGCGACCTTACGAGTAGAAATACGCTAGCGAACAAACTCGTGCAGAGTAGTCGTAATGTGGGCGTTTGGATTGGCGAGGGCACAACTGGGCGGTAATCGGGGCGTATACTGGGGTGGTGACTACATGTGCTGGGCGGTGGCTTCGCTCCACTGTGAGAGCGCTCGGACTGATTGAGCTTAAAATCATTAGCTCGATAAAAGTAAAGGCCCCCATACACTATGCGATTTTGGGCCGATTTCATCCGATTTCGGCACTTTGTGCCGATAATCGGGTGAAATCGGCCCAAAATTGTAGGTGTGTGATATCTGATCCGATCCGCGGTCCCGTGCGCATCGGACCGGATCAGGGAGGTCGGACGGTCTGTACATACGATCACGTCCAACCTCCCTGTATGCATATGCTTGCCACCTGACAGGCATATGCATGCAGACACCGGGGGAGCAGTGGGGCGGGCAGCGGGTCCCTGAGCGCCGGCGAGTGCTGCTGACTGACCTGGCCGGGCAGTGTACTTACACATAGCAGCAGCGGGGACGGGACGCGTAGTGGCGCCGCCCGCCCCCACCACCGCTGCCCGCCCCCACCACCGCCGCCGCTGCCTGCCCCCACCACCGCCGCCGCTGCCCGCCCCCACTACTCCTCACCGCCCTGCAGCTCCCCGGGTTTTTTTTTACATGGGATAAATCGCATGCGATTTATCCCATGTAAAAAATGGCACATCAAGTGCCAAATTGTATGTGAGCCTCCCGGGGAGCTGCCGGGCGGCTTGCAGGTAAATTGGGTCAGACTTGTCCCTAGGACAAGTCGGCCTAATGTATAGGGGCCTTAAGTCTTACGCCTTGCAGGACAGCCAAATCTCTGCCCCACATTCGCAGGGGCGATCAACACGGACAATTGCTAAAATACCTACACACACTTCTGTTATAGGATCTATTAGTCAGCCAGCGACTGATAACCAGGACACAAGCACGGAACCACTCTGGTATTGTATCATATTAACGGAGCAGGCGGCAGCTGTACTACAGCAGCATCAGCCTGCAGCCACTGTACCACCCATATCAGACAATTACACCCGACACACTACATTCAGGAGTCGGTCAGGATGTACTTGGTGCTGTTAGGAGCCTCTGTGCTGGTACAGAGCGGTAAGCCCAGCATATGTGGGTGTGGGGCCATACTGATATATAGCAGCTGCAGAGGGCTCTTCACAGCACTCCGGTGCCGTCATGACATCAGGGGCACTACCGGGAGCTGGCATTCTGAAACGTCAGATGTTCAAGTTCACGTGTATTTTGTTAATTTGGCTGTGATCTACCAGCGGATGCCCCAAGATCTACTGGTAGATCAAGATCTACCTTTTGGCCAGGTCTGGTCTACAGCATCACAGAAACTTGAGGTTGATCTCAGTCGAACCCAAATCGCTGGGCCTTCAATCTGATACCTGGTCCACATGGGTTCATTGGTTCTAGAGATATTGCAGGTAAAACTTTTTTTTTTTTTTTCATTTCTGAAATGTAATTTCATGGCTGTTCATGTTGTTTGAGGGCAGATTTCTCTGGGACCAAACGGGCCAGTTTCACTGGACCAAAATCATCTGAAGGCTACATGTAAATGGGTCAGTTGGTTCCGAAGATTTAGCTGGTTGTTTAAAGGGGGGCGGGGGTGGTTTTCTCTCCCCCTCACACCAGAAAATGCAGGGACTAGGCTTGTGTAAAAGGGGCCAGTCCGAGAATGTCCCTGCAAGATCCTGGGACCATATTCGCTGCATTTTCTGGTATATAAGGGGTATTATTTCAAATAGCCGGGACATGCAGTGCTCTAAATACAGCCGGGCAGCCCCCTGTTCTCTGCCCGGCTGTTAATGGCTGTCATTTCTGCCTGGCGGCGACTGTCCCCCAGTTACCGCGAGCATGTATTCCCCCTTGGCAATGAGCATGTAATCCCACATGGCAATGAGCATGGAACCCCTGGCAATGAGCATGTAGGTATTCAACACTTATGTAGCATAATTTTTAATAGGCATTATGGTGTTTGGCATAATACGTAATGGAGATTATGGTGTGCGTCTTAACATGTAATGAGCATTATGGTGTAAATTTTTAATGTGCGCCTTTTCGCGCGCAATGCCCCTATTTATGAAGCATATTGTGCATTATTGCTCAATCTGTTTGGTATAGTGCAGGCATGTCCAAACTATGGCCCTCCAGCTGTGAAACTACAAGTCCCATCATGCATTGCCACAGTTTTGCAATTAGGGAATGCTAAAACTATGTCAAGGCATGCTGGGACATGTAGTTTCACAACAGCTGGAGGGCCACTGTTTGGACATGCCTGGTATAGTGTGTATTTTGGCTCAATCCATGTGGCAAAATGTGAATTTTGCCTTAATCTGTGTGGCATATCGTGAATTTTTGCTCAATCGGTGTGAATTTTGTCTCATTCCATGTGGCATAATGTGTAAGAAGCAAGTACAGTATAAGGGGTTACTATTGTGTTGCATGATTTGTATAAGGGGTATATGGTGTGGTAAACTTAGGTTACCACATAAAAGGTGCTGACATACTGTCTACCAAGTTTCGGCTTTCAGTATTTTTTTATGACTGGAGTGCCGCCTCACCCCTCAAGTATCTTAGGACATCGGCGTCCTGCGGGTGCACCTTTGGAGTGCACCCGCCAATATATCTCCCTGCATTTTTCTTATGCCAGCCCCCTGCGTTTTCCAGGCATATATAATTATTTGAAAGTATTTACACAAATAGAGACACACCCATGAGCAGACCACCCAACCAGAACACTGGTAACGTCCCCCACATTATTAGATGCTGGCCGCAACCCCTATTATTGCGCATAATAGGCCCTTGATAATTTTCAGTTCCAGGCCCATTTAGACCTTAATCTGGCTCTGACGAGACCAGCCCCGAGTCTCTAGCCACCCGGGAACCGGAGATACTGCCAGGCAAAGCTGGAACGTTTTCCCCATAGGATAACATGAGACCCACAAATTCCGACTCCCACCTGCTTCCAACGGCATCACAGAAGCTCAAGGTTGATCTCAGTCTAACCCAAATTGGGCCTTCAATCTGATACCAGGCTGGTCCATATGGGTTCATTGGTTCTAGAGATATTTCGTGTAAACCGATTATTATTTTTTTTTTTTTTCATTTTTGAAATGTAATTTCATGGTTGTTCATGTTGTTTGAGGACAGATTTCTCTGGAACCAAATGGCCCAGTTTCACAGGACCAAATTCATTTGAAAATAATTAAAATCCCTCATGTAAATGGGTCAGTTGGTTCCGAAGATATAGCTGGTTGTTTAAAGGGGGGAGGGTAGTTTTCTCTCTTCCTCACGCCAGAAAATGCAGGAACTAGGCTGGTGTAAAAGGGGCCAATCCGGGAATGTCCCTGCATGATCCTGGGTCAATATTCCTGGGTAAATCCCTGCATTTTCTGGTGTGAAAGGGGTATCATATCAAATAGCTGGGACCTACATTGCTCTGAATACAGCCGGGCAGCCCCCTGCTCTCTGTCCGGCTGTCAATGGCTGTCATTTCTGCCTGGCGGCGGCTGTCCCTCAGTTACCACAAGCATGTATTCCCCCTTGGCAATGAGCATGTAATCCCATATGGCAATGAGCATGGAAACTCTGGCAATGAGCATGGAACCCCTGGCAATGAGCATATAGGTAAGCAGCACTTATGTAGCATAATTTTTAATAGGCATTATGGTGTTTGGCTTAATACGTAATGGACATTATGGTGTGTGGCTTAACATGTAATGGATATTATGGTGTAATTTTTAATGCACACCTTTGGCGCGCAATGCCCATTTATGAATCATATTGTGCATTATTGCTCAATCTGTTTGGTATAGTGTGTATTTTGGCTCAATCCATGTGGCAGAATGTGAATTTTGCCTTAATCTGTGTGGCATAATGTGAATTTTGACTCAATCCGTGAACCATAGTGTGAATTTTAGCTCAGTCAGTGTGAATTTTTTTCTCATTCCATGTGGCATAATGTGTAAGAGTATAAAGGGGTGTGTACAGTATAAAGGGGTTATTATTGTGTTGCATGATTTGTCTAAGGGATATATGGGGTCCGGTATGATATGCTGGCGGTCGAAATACCGACGCCGGACTCCCAACCGCCGCAATCCTGACAAGGGGGGCTGTGGATCGCTCCCCCTTTCGGGTTCGCTGCACTCACCAAGCAGAGGGCATGGTGCCTTGCTACGCTCGGCACACTATTTTATTCTGACTGGAGTGCCGCCGCACCCCGCAAGTATGTTAGGACATCGGCATCCTGCGGGTGCACCTTTGGATATCTCCCTGCATTTTTCCTATGTCAGACCCCTGCTTTTTCCAGGCATATATAATTAGTTTAAAGTATTTACAAAAATAGAGACACACCCATGAGCAGACCACCCAACCAGAACACTGGTCACGCCCCCCACATTATTATTTGCTGGCCACAACCCCTATTATTGCGCATAATAGGCCCTTGATCATTTTCAGCTCCAGGACCATTTAGACATTAATCTGGCTCTGGTCAAAGGTAGAGGCAGGGGAAGCATAGAGTGACAGGGAGATGCAGAGGGTGACAGGGAGAGGCATGGGGAGGCAGAGGGTCACCGGAAGAGATAGGGGGAGGCAGAGGGTGACGGGGAGAGGCAGAAGTTGTCAGTTAGATGCAGAGTGTGACAGGGGAAGGCAAATGGTGACAGGGAAAAACAGAGGGTTGCTGGAAGTGGGTGACAGGGTCTGCAGTGGGCCCCTTAGTCCTCAGGGGCCCCTGGTCACTGCACCTGCTGCCCCAATGGTAGTTCTACCTCTGCGTGTGTCTGAGCCACAGGGTGTATGAGTGTGACTACATCTGTATCACCACGTCACTGGTCATTAGCCCAAACTGTATATAACTCTTGTTACTGCAGTCACTCATTTTTTTATACTGAAAGGACGTATTTAGCATTTATTTACAGCCCTGAGCACGTCCTGTGGCTGTCATTGTGGAATAATTTAGCAAACATTGGCCTGCTACATGTCCTCATTTCATGCCCAGCATGGTGCGAATCGCCCCAGGCCACACTTCACGCAGCTTAATGCCTGTCATGCCCTTTCCTCTTAAAGGGCAGCGGTGTATCTGGCGCAGATGGACGCCAGCCATCCATTAAGGCGCCTGTAATCCCCGTCCGCATCTCTCTCTGGGATCCCCGCAGCATCAATGTGTTGTGCATAATATTAAAATGAAAACACTTCTGTAAATATACAGTACTTACTTTTAATGTGTTTACTTGGATAAAGTAATTAGTATTTTCCTGTGTTAATTGCCACGTGTATGGCACGATGCATGATTTAATACGTTGTGTTCATCCATCTCATCACCTTTACTTAATTATAAAGATGCTGGTGATTATAGCATTAAACCGATCCCAGCTTCCAGCCCCTTTCTCGCTGCGAGTTTTGTTTCTTTAGCGTCTATGAAACATTTCCTCGTCAATTTTCCCTCTGGCAGTAATATAATTAAGCTTAAGAAAACACAAGGGGTGATTATATCTTCCTGATCTGTTTAATGAAAATCTCAGCATCAGCATCCTCCGGAAAACTGTATCTGGAATATGATACCGGAATCAGCAATAAACCTGCCCGCCTTAGTGCGTTACACAGAACCAGACATTAACGTGATTGAATCAGTGGGCATAATTCAGACCTGATTGTGCGGCTGCAAATCCGCAGGCCGGGCGATTTTCAATAGACTTCACATGTGTTCGACCCATCAATTAACTATGAGATCTTGCTGATTTGCCGGTTCTGATTATAGGAGGCCATGTTAAACTCATAATATGGGTGTCTATGGTGGGAACTAGAGATGGGCAAAACGGGTCCCTGAGCGGACCCGGGTCGACCTGGGTCGGTCAGTGAAAAGATCTAGATCCTTTGGGCGGCTCTGCGGCTCAGTTTGTGTAAAAAAGACAGTTATTTATGGTTTGAGTTAGTGTACCATACCTCCCAACATGACCCTTTCCAGGAGGGACACAATGCTCTGTTTCTGGACTTCCCTCTTAATGTTTGATTGTTATTACCTGTGTGGAAACACCTTTCTTACCCATTTACCTGTTTAGAACAGGTAATAGCAATCATTCGTTAAGAGGGAAGTCCAGAAACAGAGCAAAGTCGTAGGTTAGAGATTGGGAACCTTTGGCCCTCCAGCTGTTGTTGGACTACACATCCCAGCATGCCCTGCTACAATTTGCTATTTGGCCATGATAAAACTGTTGCAGGGAATGCTGGGATGTGTAGTCCAACAACAGCTGGGGCCAAAGGTTCTCTAACCCTGACCTAGGTGGTGCACTTAACATAGATTGTTCTCCACCGTATTAGCCCGTAGAATCTACCCCTCTCATCCGAGCCGGGCAGTGCGATGTGTAGGCATAGACTACAATGGGCTATCACCATCTCAGAATGGCGGTAGCCCAGGGGTGCGAAGCCGGGCTGCCCGATGTTGGTACATCGGGCAGCTTCGCATCCCCCATAGAAACCTATGGGGATGCGGCCGGCGGCGCTGAAAGGGGGATCGCAGCAGGGATCGGAGATTCCTGCTGCGGTTCCCCGATGATACATTTAGGGGATACTGGCTTACTAGAGTAGAAGATACCATGTCTCTGGTACATGTACAGCTGCTAGCCAGGGAGTACACAGAGGGTATCAGAAGGAGAAGAGGAGCTTACAGCGGGATGCGGCTCCTTAAAGCGTTCTGTACATTGCACATTTAAGAGAAATGTAATGACATCATCTCCAAGCGCCAGGCCCGCGGTGATCCCCGCCGGGACCACTGATCGCCGTGCTAGGGACAGCCCAGCACCAAGGTAAGCTGCTGGGCTGCCCCCAGCCCCCGTGCACCCCTCCAGCCATCGTCCTGGAGGTGAATGGATGCCTCACACCGGCATCCATTCACCTCCTCCGCTTCTGTCTGCTGAATATAGCAGACAGCAGCGCAGGCTGTCTGTGCCCCCCTACCCAACCTGCGGATGCTGCGGTCCCCCATTGATAAATGTAAATAGTAGCCGGGTCGGATGACCCAGTGTACCCATTTACACCGACTGCCCTCTACCCAGGTCATAGTCATGTTCTACCCAGGTCAGGACCTGGGGAAACAGTCGTTTGGTCGACTGAACTAGGTCGACATTAGGTCAACAACACTAGGTCGACATGCTGAAAGGTCGACATGGTTTTAGGTCGACGTGGTTTTAGGTCGACATGGAACAAGGTCGACGTGGTTAGTAGTAGTAGTACGTTTATTTATAAGGCGCCGCAAAGTGTCCGCAGCGCCGTACATAGCAAACAAAAACAAATGACAAGGTAACATACAGGGTGTGTTGAAAAAGTCAACGCGGTTACAGGTCGACGTGGTTTTACGTCGACATGGAACAAGGTCTACATGGTTATAGGTCAACATGAGGAAGGTCGACAGGTCATAAGGTCGACATGGGGATTTTCACTGTTTTTTGAGCCGACATGTGCCGACAGGCGGTATTTCATGCCCTACCATCCACTAGGGCATGGAGTGAGATTATAATAGTGTGGCAAGCGAAGTGAGCCACTGTGCCCGAAGCATTGCGAGCGATGCGAGGGTCCGATTTCACTTCCAACTGTGTTGACATTCGGGTAAAAAAACAGCGAAAACCCCATGTCGACCTTATGACCTTTCGACCTTCCTCATGTCACCCTAACGTCCATGTCGACCTAAAACCACGTCGACCTTGTTCCATGTCGACCTCTTCCCATGTCGACCTTTCTGCATGTCGACCTAGTGACTGTCTGACCAACGCTTGTCTGACGAACAATCCAGTTCCCAGGACCTGGGTAGAAGTCCCGTGTAAAGGGACACGGCGTGTCCCATTTACACTGCCGCTGACCGGGGTCTGACCCGCTGAAGACCCGGGGTTTTGCGGCGGTGTAAAAGGGGTATTAATTTTGCTCGTTGCCAAGGGAGACTAAATTTGCTTATTGCCAAGGGGGATTAAATTTGTTCATTGCCAAGGGGGACTAAATTTGCTCATCGCCAAGCCCCCCCCCCCCCCCCAAATGAAGGTTAAAAGAAGGCCCCCTCCAAATTAAAGTTAAAAGAACTACACAGCCCAGCAAACACAGATCTAGTAAAAAAAAAAAAAAACATGTGCACTGCCTAACTAAGTTTAAACGAGGGCTGAATAAGCCCAAGTGCAGTTAAGAGCCTGTGAATTGGGCTGTGTAAATAAAGTTCAGTGATAGTGATAGGGCATAGAAGGAGGGGTTAACCCAGGGCGGGAAGCCCCCACCAATGGGGGGCAAAGGGGGTTGCACCCCAGGTCAAGGGTATATAGGTTAGGGCAGCAAGGGTATGCGCCCTCTTTGATTCTTTGATCTGCAGGGATCAGCGTCACGGAGAATAAAGATAAGTAAAAGCTTGCAGCATCTTACCTCAAACATGTCTAACAGACCCAGAAGGAATGCCCCACCGCCGCGCTGGCTGGCGGACGCCGCGCGCCCGCTCAGCCATGTCCCTGGGCGCGGGGATGTGAGTGGCCGCCCGGTGGTGCTGGTAGCTGGAGGCGGTGGTTCGCGGCCTGTGTCACCCGCCGCTCAAGGTGGAAGCGGGTCGGGCGCAGGGACTCCCCCTCCTGCTCCCTCCGCGGGTGGTTTGCAGTCCCAGGGTCCTGGGAGCGTAATGGCGGCGGGCGGCGGGGATGCCGGTGCGTCCGGAATGGCGGCCGCGGTCTGCAGGGAGGGAGAGCCGGGAGGCGCGTCAGCTGTCCCCTCGCGCTCACCCGGCTCTCTTCTGCACGCCGGAGACGGCGGCAGCCTGGCTTCCCCCTCGCGTCAAGCAGCAGGGAGGGAGGGGAGTGTCAGCGGGGACGGAGACCGCGCGGCTCCCTGCGCGGTCTCGGTGCCTCAGTCAGGAGACAGGGGGACAGCAGCTCCCCCTGCTGGCTCCCCTGGATATAGCGGCAGCATAAGGGCAGAAGCTCCACCTGCTGGCCAGGCCGCAGAAGCGCAGGCACAGGAATATGAACAGCCAGGAAGGGAGGCCAGGGATGCAGGCTCACAGGGTGCCAGCAGCCAAGCTGGCTTAGTGGAAGTGGGGGAGGGTCGCCCGGGCAGGGGGCCTAGCCCCATGATGGTCATCACAGGTGGCCCCATACCAGGGCATTTTAATGCACCGAGGCCCAGGTTTTGGCGTATGCAACCCCCATTGGCGGGAGGACATTACGGGCAGGGTGCAGCACACCCCCCGGCCACGGAGATGTTTTATGAGGAACAGGGTCGGGGAACAGGCTTTCAGCATCCCCAGGGAAGTGTGGCTCCAGGTTTAAGGGATTATGGGACCCATATTCAACACAATTATGAGTCAGGCCCACAATTTAACAGGGCCCAGGGAGGCCCAACACATTTTTCACCTCAGCAATTCATGGGGCAACAGGGGCAGGGGCAATGGCCCATGCAGTACCAGACATTTGGGAGTTACGGCGGGCCTCAGTTCCCCTACTGGGGTTCTGGGCCCGGCCACTCTGTCAATATAGGCATGCCAGCATACAACCCTTACATCCAGCAAGGGGGATATGGGTACCCGGGATATCAAATGCAGCCGTACGGGGGCTGGGCGCCGCCGCCAAGGGGCCATTTCGCGGGGAACACGGACAGTCACCTGAGGCAGGGGGAGGTTGCGGCAGAAATGCATAGGTCTAGCGCTCGCGGGCCGGCAGTGCAGGTAGACATAGCGCCAGCGGAAGTTTTAGATCTGGCTGCGCCTTCACCCAGTCGCACAGTCATTGACGCCCCTTCTATTTCAGCCTCTGAAGCACGTCCAACTTCACCGGTGCCGTCTTTGGGGTCAAGGTCTCGTGAGGGGTCAACACGTACAGTTACTCCGCGGTCGACTCTGGGGGAGAAAGCATCAACTGTCAAGGCACCCAGGAAAGCAGGAGAATCCTCGGCCGCAAGGGAAGCACCGGCGAGCGAATCAGTGGTTGAAGTTGACGAGAACACGTCGCAAGAGGGAGATGGTGAAGAAGAAGGGTCGTCTTCGGGTGAGTCAGGGTCTTCAGCATCGTCAGGGGCTAGTGATGAATCAGGCGCTACCAAACGCCCGCGCAAGCTAGCAAAGCTAGTCGCGAAACAAGTGGCAAAGGAGGTGCAGGGAAAAAAGCGCAAGAGGAAGCGTAGCACACCAGCAGCGCCAGCGGACACTGAGGCATCGCACTGCTCTAATACGGCGGTAGCTCGAGGGCTCAGGAAGGGAGTTAGGGAAAAAATCCGCAAAGGGAAATTTATCGATTTCTTCACCATAACAACAGAAATGAAGAAGGAATTCGATAAAGCAAAGAAGGCCACGCCCAACGGCGAGGCTGCCTTTAAGGGTTTCCATAACTGGTTAAGGGGTTTCCTGGCCTTCTCGTCATGTTACTTAACACTAAGACCCACCGAATACTTGAACGTGATTAGATACTTGCATCTCATAAATGAGACTTTTATAAGTTATAAGGGCCCGGCGTGGAGGGAATATGATGAGAAGTTCAGGTTATGTCACGAGGGCACCCCCATCATGCCCATGGGCTCTAAGCATGTCGAGATCTGGTGGGAGGTTATAGGAAAAAGCCAGCCCATGACAGAACCCGCCGGGAAGAAGTCCTTTCAGGGGGGAAAAGCATCGGGAAAGTCAGGGGGGAAAGGGCGTTGTTTCGCTTACAACGACGGTAAATGCGACAGAGGGGCCAAGTGCCGTTTTAAGCATGAATGTAAGATCTGTGGAGCAGGCCACCCTGCCAAGTCATGCAAAGGGGGTGGTAAGTCGGGGGACACCGGAGAGGGAGCGGCTAGCTCTAAATAAGGCGGAATCCCCTATAATCATAAGACAGTTGGCCCTTTACTTAAAGGAATACCCCAATAAGCCCGATGCAGAGTTTTTGTTGGAGGGTTTTGTTCATGGTTTTTCATTACCCATCCCAAAAAGTTTTTACACATCCACAAATAAGAATTTAAAGTCGGCCAGGGAATTGCCGGAGGTGGTTAGGGACAAGGTGCTAAATGAGGTCAAGCTGGGCAGGATGGAGGGACCATTTGAGGTACTCCCCATACCTGACCTATGCATATCACCGCTGGGCGTGGTGCCCAAGAAAACGCCAGGCAAATTTCGCCTGATACAGCACCTGTCCCACCCACCCGGCAATTCAGTCAACGATGCCATTCCAGAGGAATTGGCAAGCGCTCGCTACCAGTTATTTGAGGAAGTTCTTAGTTTGGTTAAAAGTTTCGGCCCAGGGGCCCTTATGGCCAAGTTGGACATAGAATCTGCTTTTAGGCTGCTTCCACTGCACCCGGAATCGTTCAGATTTATGGGCTTTAAGTTGCAAGGGGCCTATTACATAGATAAATGTCTCCCCATGGGGTGCTCGATATCTTGCTCATATTTTGAAAAATTTAGTACTTTTCTTCAATGGTGCATCCAGAGGGAGGCTGGCTCCAGAGGGGTGGCCCACTATCTGGATGATTTCCTCATAGCAGGACCAGCAGGTCGAGCAGAATGTGGGGAGACATTGCAAGTGGCTTTAAGAGTTTTCAGTTCTTTAGGAGTTCCCATAGCCCACGACAAAACAGAGGGACCGGTGACGGTCCTGGCGTACCTCGGCATTGAAATAGATACCGGGGAAGGTTGCTGTAGGCTGCCAGCGGACAAGGTCCACAAGCTGCGGGAGCTGATAGACGATTGCGAGGTTAGAAAGAGGGTCCAGCTACGAACGGTCCAGTCCCTACTGGGTTCTTTAAATTTTGCCTGTAGGGTCATACCCATGGGCAGGGTTTTCTGTAGGAAATTGGAAAGGGCCACGGCAGGGGTCAGGGACCCGCACCACACAATTCGCTTGGGAAAGGAAATCAGGGAGGATTTGAGGACATGGTCCGAATTCTTGGTAGACTTTAACAGGCGTCTAATGTGGCAGTCTGAGGCGGCCTCAAGCTGGGACCTGCAGCTCTTTACGGACGCTGCGGGATCATCTGGTTTTGGGGCTTTCTTTCAGGGGGAGTGGTGCTGTGAGAAGTGGCCCCAATCCTGGATTGACAGAGGGTTCACGGTGAACATGTTATTACTGGAACTCTTCCCTATTATAGTCGCAGTAGAGCTATGGGCTGGCCAGCTAGCAAACAGAAACATCATCTTCTGGTGCGATAATTTAGGGGTTGTTCACGCGGTGAACAATCAAAGGGCAACAGCGCCGGAAGCATTGAGATTGCTGAGGCACCTTGTCCTTGTTTGTTTAAAGAACAACATCAATTTCAGGGCTGAGCATGTACCAGGGGTGGACAATGAAGTGGCAGACGCTTTATCTAGATTTCAGTTCACTAGATTCCGCGCCCTAGCTCCAACAGCAGCCGAGACCGGCCTAAGTTGTCCAAATTCTGTCTGGCAGGTGATAGAGCCGGCATGACAGAATTGGCATTTCGGTCACTGGCGCCGGCGACTCGTAGGGCATACGAAAAAGCCTGGGAGGATTGGTGTAGATACCAGCAGCTGCCGGAGGCTAGGGGTAAGTCTCTTGACGACTGCCTCCTGGCTTTCGTTTGGGGCAACTACAATAATGGCAGGTCCAAGTCGGCTATGGCGGCGACATTGGCGGGAATAGCTTTTCATTGCCGTTTATTTAACATGCCAGACCCAACGAAGTCTTTTATCCTAAGTAAAGCGATGAAGGGTTGGTCTAGGGTACAGCCAGTTCAACCGGATACTAGACGCCCATTGGACGAGGCGAAGTTGGTAGAGCTATTACAGGGCTTGGCATCGGTGGCAGAAAATGCCACGGAGCTGGCACTTTTTAGAGTGGCTTACGCCTGGGCTTTCCATGGCGCATTTAGGGTTAGTGAGCTAACCGCGCGCAATAAGAAGGTACACTCAGGAATACTTTGGGAGGATGTGGTGGTTGGCAAGGATCAGGTGCTATGCAAGCTGAAGAGGTCTAAGACAGACCAGCTAGGCAGGGGCACCTGGATCACGCTAAGACCCCACCTGGTGAAAAGTATTTGCCCAGTCACTCTAACTGGGGAGTATGTGGCATTGAGACAGGGTGCAGCCGCACAATTCTTAGCGCACGCTGACGGATCGCCGCTAACTAAGTTTCAATTCACTGCAGTGATGAAAAAGGGCTTAGCAGCGATAGGGCTAAGGCCTGAGGATTTCGGAACGCATTCGTTCAGGATTGGCGCAGCTACGTCAGCAGCTGTGGCGGGCTTGCCACAAAGCGCAATCAAGGCCGTGGGCAGGTGGAAATCCAACAGCTTTAGGAAATACGTTAGAGTTGAAATGCTTTAGTTATAAATATAAGTATAAGTTAATCATAAGTTAAGTACAGTAATATCAGTTCATTATAAGCTAAGTATAGCATGCGCCTGTTGCGCGGGTCCAAAAACGTATCGTTTACAAACGGTTGGGGAACGGCTAGCGTTCCGCAATCGTCGGTGTGGAGTGAATTTTTTATTTTTCCTCTAAGAGGTGCTCAATTCAATCTGGCCCCAAACAAAGAAGCCCTCTAGAGGTTTTTGAGTTTTTCACCTCCACTTGGACCTCAGTCTAAACCAGTTAATTGTTACTATAGAGCATAAGTATGGTTACTAATCATTAGGTTCTGCTTTCTTTTCAGCCCTTCCCCTTCCCCTTGGCCCCACGGGGGTGATTTGGTTTGTAGGTCACTCATACGTTTTCTGGGCAGAAAGAAATATCCTAGCCAGAACAGCGCCAGTTTTAGCAAAGGCAAAATCGGTGAGGTGGTTAGGTGTTAGAGGCATGTTATGGAAGGACTTGTTGGGGTTTTTGGAAAAGAAGAGCAGCGGTTTTGTCAAGCCAGATACCTTAATTATACATCTGGGGGGCAACGACCTGGCTAAAACTACAGGCATTGCTCTAAGGATAAAAATGGAGAAGGATCTGTTGGTTTTGTTGCGCAAGTGGAACGGCTTGAAGTTGGTGTGGTCAGACATTGTACCACGTTTTTCATGGAGAGGCGCCCAAAACCTAGTGGCAATTGAGAAGGCTAGGAAAAAGCTGAATCACGCTGTGACTAGATTTGTCTTAAGGCAAGGGGGAAGGGCAGTCAGACACCCGGGCATTGTGACGGAGAAACCAGGCTTGTACAGGCCAGACGGGGTGCACCTCTCAGAGGAGGGCATGGCAGTTTTTCTGGAAGATATTTTTAAACAGTTATGTTAGTGGGTGTCACTACTGTGGGGTATGGCGGGGCATTGGTACTAGGTGCTCAGGGCAGTAGAGAAGTACCATTGCTGTGGCGGGACAGCACCCTCGACCAGGATTCTAGAAGGGCGTCAGGTGGTCCCTGCGTGGTATTACCCCTCTCCTTGCCAGGAGGGCGGACGGGCCTCGACTCAGCGCGGTGGGGCGACGAACATTTAGGCGGATATGTTCGCGTCAGGCCTTAGAGGCGGGGGGATGTCCACGCAGGGCGGGCTGTGCCTTTGGTAAGGGGTGTGTAGGAATTTGGGAACGACCTGGTCGTTGCCCGGGGCAACACCCCTGAACGGTCTCTGGTCTCAGGTGCCTGGTCTTTGCCATCCCCTTTATCGGGGGTCATACCACTTCTTAAATAAATAAGTATGACAGTTTAATCTAAGCTTTTGGTGTCGCGTCTTTATTTTAGATAAGTGTCTACGTGTGAAGTTATTTCTAGGCCGTTATGCAGTTATTAGAGTACAAGCAACATATTCACTAGGCTACTTAGTTTAAACGAGGGCTGAATAAGCCCAAGTGCAGTTAAGAGCCTGTGAATTGGGCTGTGTAAATAAAGTTCAGTGATAGTGATAGGGCATAGAAGGAGGGGTTAACCCAGGGCGGGAAGCCCCCACCAATGGGGGGCAAAGGGGGTTGCACCCCAGGTCAAGGGTATATAGGTTAGGGCAGCAAGGGTATGCGCCCTCTTTGATTCTTTGATCCCCACCCTCCCTTCCCTTCCTTCTAAAGGCTTTGCCTCACAAAAATTTGAATCAATTGGCTATTATAAGTTTAAAATTGGCGGGACAGCACCCTCGACCAGGATTCTAGAAGGGCGTCAGGTGGTCCCTGCGTGGTATTACCCCTCTCCTTGCCAGGAGGGCGGACGGGCCTCGACTCAGCGCGGTGGGGCGACGAACATTTAGGCGGATATGTTCGCGTCAGGCCTTAGAGGCGGGGGGATGTCCACGCAGGGCGGGCTGTGCCTTTGGTAAGGGGTGTGTAGGAATTTGGGAACGACCTGGTCGTTGCCCGGGGCAACACCCCTGAACGGTCTCTGGTCTCAGGTGCCTGGTCTTTGCCATCCCCTTTATCGGGGGTCATACCACTTCTTAAATAAATAAGTATGACAGTTTAATCTAAGCTTTTGGTGTCGCGTCTTTATTTTAGATAAGTGTCTACGTGTGAAGTTATTTCTAGGCCGTTATGCAGTTATTAGAGTACAAGCAACATATTCACTAGGCTACTTAAGTCTGTGTGTCTGTGAGAATGTGTGTTCATACTTCTACTCAACTTTCTATGATACTGTACTAGGAGAAGATGGTGAAGCAATCTTGCAATGCCTCTGCCGAGTCTGCTGATGACCTCCTTCAGGGCTTCAATAAGAATCTAGATCTGCACATGACGCAGCAGCAGCAGCAACAGCAGCAGCAGCACAAGCAGCCTTGTTTTTCTATTCACAGTCTCCAATTAGAAGAAAATATCTCAGCTGCCAAAGGTGGCAGTGCTGAGCTCAAGCAATGCATTGTATTGTATGCAATGTAAAGCGAAACTGATCCGGATCACCATTTTGGGATCGGCGGCTCCCTCGTTCTTTGAACGGAACCGTTCAAAAGAACCGGATCGTTCACGAACGACCCATCTCTAGTGGGAACCGCCGTAGGAGACCATGTTATTTTCATAACATGGACTCCTATGGGCAGCGGACAGCCTATCAGTTGGGGGACCGGTGCCGATGGCGGGGGAGGCAGCGGGGACCACCTCCAAGCTCCGTTGCCACGGGGCGCGCGAGCATCTCGTGTGTGTCTGTGTTACACACAGAGTAACATGGACACACACACATAGTAACACAGACACACACAGAGTAACACATTGTTATTTATTTCATAGTTCTAGGGGTAAGGGGTGCATGTGATGGGAGGCTGTATTACATTTTGTCTGTTCTGTATTGACGGGGAGGGGGGTGTGCCTCATTCATCCTGAGTGACCCCCTCTAACTCTTGCAAATCCACCAGGCTCATGCAATTTCCCGGGTATACCCTGCTGACCTTTTGGTGTCAACCTAATACAACCTGCCTTTACCCTTCGCTCATCCGCATGCTGCTCTTCGGCTGTGACTTAGTGTTCCAGAATCCCAATAAGCGGGGCTTTGGGAACTTGCCCCCCCTCCCCCCTAATCTGGCTATGAGTTAGCATCTATCTGTTTTTGTGACATCACTAACCTCTCTCTGAGTTCCTTAGCCGCCGCCCCTTGGCCCTCACACGTACTTTTATACCACTGCTCCATGCTATGGGATTCTACATGACCCGTCTCTTACTGCATGGCAGACTTTGGGTCCTTCATACTTCATAGTCCCTACCTTCTGTATTACAGAGTGAAGAATTGCAGGACACAGTGCAAGCATGGATACAGAAAACCCTTCATTGTCGACGAGGCAGGGGCCACTGCATCGGAACCACATCCTGACGACTTGCTGTGAATTGTGTTGACATAAGACTGTCAAGTGGCAAAAATCAGACGGCTGCATTATAGCGCTGCCGTTATAATGACATGTAACATTTAATTCATTCCCTGGAATAAACTGCAATCCGAATCATTAGTTTGAGAGGCGAATAATGGAGAGCAGCAATCTGGGGTGTACGTCACGCTATAGATTGTCCATGTATGACTGTCCTATGGAATGTCACGCCTGTACCTTGTCTTAGGAGGTTAAGCAGATGAGGTGAGGAGCGCAGCTCTGTTATTTCATCTTACAGCAGACAGTAATTGTATCTGCTGGAATAATTAGCTTCTCTGCAGAGGAATGTGATGTGCACACACGGTATACACCTCTGTAACAGGGGCTGGGTGAGCTGCTGACACGCTACCTGGGACACATTGTCTGCTGGCCATTCTGCAGAACCACTAGAGCCGGTTCTCTCTGATTAAGGCTTTTTTATGCCAGGTTTCACAACACGGGATAAGATGAAGTCGTGTTCTTTATTTTGTAGCAGGTTAACAGCTTACCAGGTAATCAGTGTAAGCAAGGATGGTTACAGCATTGCAGTATGTTCCAGTGGTACCCGGCCTTTCACTTGGGCAGCTACCCCGCCATCAAGAGCAATGACATACTGCCCTGGAAAAACTTATATCAGGAGAGCAAAGGTGCTGCTAATCAGCCAAACCTGATCAGTTTCTCTATCTATCTATCTATCTATCTATCTATCTATCTATCTATCTATCCACACACACACACATGCACAATCACACACTTGATTGCTGCAGTATATAAAAGCATATTCAGCAGCGCATCCAGCGCGTTGCTATGGTGATGAATGTTGCTGACAGTCACTTAAATGTTTCGTGATTGAAATGCTTCAAATTGTAGATTATACAGAACATACATTGCATGTGTTGGTCATTGTGAGGGCGTACACGCTGTAGTAAATTGCCCACTCACAGCCCACTCTGCCCTACACCCTGTCATCATTTATTCTCTTCGCTTCTAAAAAGGGCATTATATAATAATCCATTATATGTCTATAATACCAGATTAGCCTGGTGATTTAAAATGGTGTTGTAGATAGGGAGGGGCGCTGTATTATAGCGCACTTAACATCATTTCTTTGCTGCCCCCCTAAACAGTGCTCCCGTGGGCTACTGATTGTTTAATTGACGTGGTAAGTACAGGTCTGTGTGATTGCTTAAACATATCTGACGTCAGGCAACATAGGCAAATGCAGGGGTGGTTTCCCGTTGCCCACAAACCTCCCTCCTCTTGGCAAATGGCTTAACCCTTTGAGTGCCAACATCTGTGAGCGATGTGCAAAATATCTGCTAAATATGCCAGAGTTGCTCACATTTGGTATATAAACTCAAATAAAAGTGCTGTGTTTAAAAAAGATTATATTTCCTATATAAGGTAACATTACAGGTTATTATGATGAATACAAATGTTTGCTTGCCAATTTGCACATCTATTTTGACAAATTCACTTGGCACTCAAAGGGTTAAATGATAACAAAAATAGCAATGGTATATACTATTAGTGGAGCTGCCGCCACATCATGCAGTGTAAGGGACAGAGCAGTGTACCAGCTTCTTCTACCAAGTTTTCTGTGTGTGTGTGTGTCTCCGTGTGTGTCCTCAATCAGTGCATTGGACTAGAGAGCAGCTGCCAGGAAGAAGAGACAGGAGCCTTATCATCAGGTGGGAGAATGTGAGCTTAGAAAGTGCATTACTGATTCTATTATGTTTGTCTATTCATTCATTGGGGCAGATGTATTAAGCCTTAACAAGAGATAAATACAAGGGTGATAAAGAGAGATAAACGTCCAGCCAATCAGCTCCTTACTGACTTTTTTCAAACACAGCCTGTAAGACGACAGTTAGCAGGTGATTGACTGGATGTTTATCTCTCTTTATCACACTTGCATTTATCTCTTGTTAAGGGCGAGATGTACTAAAGGGAAAATGCGGTAAAACCCCCGTTTTACCGCATTTTCCTATGTACTATTACCCTACCGCCACGTCACCGCAGTGTAGGGTATCGCCACCTTTGGGTGGAGATACCCTATAGAAGCCTATAGGCTTCTTTTCTCCGCCCGATGCCTCCGCCGAAAAACCCGCCGACCCCCCTCTCCCCCTCCCTCTCTTACCTGGTCCTTCCTCCCCCTAGTGACGTAGCCGGACGTCCTTGAGACCCCCGCACACCACATTCCAGGTATCGCGGGGGGCCTCCGTCACCGCATCGCGATGCCAGCCGCATATGTTAGTACATATGCGGCGGCATCGCGGCGGGGTGGCCGCGATGGGCGGCGATGTATTTTAATACATCTCGCCCTAAGGCTTAATACATCTGCCCCAACCATTTCCTGACCACTTATGCATATTATGTAAATTTGTGATACAGACTATACTAAAGACCATTATTCCTTATTTCATACAGTATCCAGTGTATAAAAAGACCAATGTGTACATTAATGTCCAGGATGGTTACTAATAAATGTGCAGAGAGAGTTAGATTTCAGTGGCGGTTTTTACAACATGCTTTAATTGCTGTCTGAAAATTCAGCAGACAGTATTTACCCTGCACAGACACAATCTGATTGGTTGCTATGTGCAACTTCACCTATTTTTATTTTAGAAGCTTTAATACATTTTTCCCAAGGTTCCTGTAGATGGTGCTGGAGCCCTGATGAAATTGGAGCTGGAGGCCCGGAGCAGTTGGCGCTGGACGCCTGGAGCAGCTGACGTTGGACACATGGAGCAGTTGGTACTGGAAGCCTGGAGCAGTTGGCACTGGAGGCCTGGAGCAGTTGGTGCTGTAGCCCTGGAGCAGTTGGAGCTAGAGGCCTGGAGCAGTTGATGCTGGACACATGGAGCAGTTGGTGCTGGAAGCCTGGATCAGTTGGCACTTGATGCCTGGAGCAATTGGCGCTGGAAGCATGGAGCAGTTGGCGCCAGAGGCCTGGAACAGTTGGCATTGGAGGAGTGGAACAGTCAATACGGACCAGTTTCTACAATAGTGTAAAAGTTGTAGAGCAAGTTGGTGCTTTACTCCCAAACACAGATCGGGGAGAATGAAAAGGCAATGAAATAATTCTATAGAGCACAGTGCTCGCATCGCTAGTTGCCAAAAACACAATTAAGTTTAAAATCATAAGAAAGAAAGAAAAAAAGAAAAAAAATACTATTGATATCATTAAAACCAACATAATCACAAGCAAATAATAAACTTCCCGAAATGGAAGACGCTTAGTTAAATAAACACAAAGAATTACACACAATACGCAAGTTAGAAAATTATAAATCACAAATGGCACTTTCCGCGGCGAGAAGAAAGAATCCATTAACTGCTCCGAGCAATTGGTTCCATAATACATTTAAATATAGTGATATTGGGAAAGCAATTTTTGGGAGTCTGGTAATAAATTGCTGTTGTAATTATGTAACAAAACAAACAGAATAAAAGATTATAGATGACTTAAGTCAGGCATGTATTGCAGGCAATTGCAGTTGTGAAGAATACTCTTTGTTAAATAAGGCGGAATACAATGTGTATTTGTAGGAAATTATAAATTGAGTTCATGTAACAAAGTTTGCTAAAATACTGCGTGATGCATGAGGACAAGAAGTGCCTGAAAGGTGACACCCCCTGCGCCGCATCGTCTTACAACGTCAAGAACCGAAACTGAAATACAGTTATTCACGCATGCACGGTAGCGATGTCCCCAGGAATGTGGCTCGGGCACCTTGTTCCCGGAGACTCTCAGTAGACTCTGTAACAATGCACAGTCAGAGATTAAGGAGCCCAATCGGAGCTGGCATTGGCAAGGGCATACACACTGACAGCAACACAGGGCGATGAGAACGGTGGCGACAGAAATGTGTCGTCCCCTGCTCGCCATGTCTTCCATTGGGCCTGCAGCAGGGCTGACGGATGATGCTGTTGACAATGAATGGAAACGCATATGATCAGCGACGATGTGCCCTATATGACGTTCCGATCTGCCGGATTGGGCACCATATAATCATCTAGTGCGTACCCAGCTTTACAGTATACATCTGTCATGATTCAGTTTGTTTCCACAACATCTGGAACCCAACTCACTTCTGAGAACACTGTCCCCCGAAACAGGGCGACTCTTTGCCATTGAATTGTCACTAACCAAGTCCCTCGCCGATACGCCCATTTCACAGAGAAAAGATCCTTCTGATGGAATAGCATGACGGTACATGCAAATGAGTCAATTTGCACCCGCGTAAACGCTGTATGCTGTATTGCGCCCTGCCCCGGCACCCCCTGCTCATAGACAGCGGGACCCTCATCAATGCATTCTATATGCTATTGTCCACAGTGTTGCAGTGAAGGTTCCTCACTTGGAGTCTGCACATTCTCAGTCTGCCAGTTTCTCACCTACGTCATGGGCCCAGAGAGTAATCTGAGGCCATTGCTCTGTTTGGTTGGATTAGTGTCTCTGGAAGACATTACTTCATCCTGCTGAGAATGGCAAGACATCCAAGAGCAGAATTAACTGATATTAACCAATAAAACAGTCCCGGGGAATAAGTGGACTTTAAAGATCACAATAGTCCTAGAGAACAATTAGTAAGTACAAAGATCTCATTAAGTGCCTCTTGCAGTTGTGGCTGGCTCCAGGAGGCTTCGGGAGGAAATAGAAGCTTTGCCCGGACTGAGGACATCAGCGCTCAGCATTAGTGAGGGTTGTACAGTCCTCTATTCAGTATGTAACATGTACGCTAGCTAATATACATCAGAATTCTGCAGCAAAACTCATTACACAGGTTTAATGATTGAAATCCGCGCCATTGCTAAGCAGCTCTATATATGGTGACGTTTTAAGAATGAAAAATAAGAGCGCTAAACTATGGACAAATACAGGACAAACGACAAATAAAACATAATGAATGAGCACCTGTGGATAAAAACAAGTAGGTTAACTAATTTAGATGTTTACACTCCCTTTTGGAGGACAGAGTCCCCTTTCAAATACACTCTCCCTGCCTTACCCAGGCAGCCTGAGGCAGCGGTATTCCTCAGCCAGACTTGGATGTCCGCTTGCTGGTTTTTTATGGAGGCTGTTGCAGCGGGTGCCGGCGGGCCGCGGCTTGATGGCGTCTCCGCTGGGTGCGTGCCGGGTTGTTGTAGCAGGAGGGTGGGCGGCTTGAAGTGTGGACGCCGGGGTAGGTCTCCAACACGTTTTGTGTGGCACTTTTTCAAGGACCATTGGACATAAATTATCTTGTTACTCTTTCTGCAGAAAATAGTCTTTTATTCTTAGCATCTTTTATTCTTTTCTATTCCTTTTTGGAGAGCTCTATTTCATGTAATTATAGTACCGTTAAGTCAATTACAAATTATAATATACTGCTATACCCAGGATTCAAACTCATTATCTGTTGCATTCCAGTCATACACCCTACTGGGCTTTAAAAAAGAGGGAAGCTTACAGGTGAAAGTAAATAAAATAGAAAGTGCCACCAACAGCACTCCCCACGCTGTATATGGCGGAACACTCCGGACCTCTCTAGTTATGGCTCTGGAGGTCAATGTTGGTAATAGCAGCCAGATGGCGCTCATTAATATAACTCTATATGAATCTGTGGCACATTCCATATATCACTAAAGACACATATCCATCTTGCAGCCCATGCTTGGAGCTTATTATCCTGTTACAGTATATCGTCAATGCATGCTGGGGATTGATTAGAGTTGTGTCTAAAATCTTAATTTATTTGTCTTCATTCACGAGATGAATCACAGTAGCACAATAAACATTAAGCAGAACACTCACCAGTTTGCTGCGCAGGGCCCGGTATCCTCAGGTGCCCCCTAGAGCGATCAGCAATTCAGGATTATTTCATGCACTCTGTCTTGTGAGCCGCTTGGCCTTGTCTAATGCACATTTAATATGGGGGGTCCGGGGGGATCTGGTCCGAGAAGTATGAAAAGGTTAGAAAAATAATTCACATCTATCATAGGAACGTGGATCTGGCTTTTGGGTGTAATTGTGTAGAGGGTGTTACAGCACAAAACTCTCTTTATATGAGTATATTCTGTTCTGTTACTAAAAACGGAAAAACTCTGGTGATGGGAATAATAAAGAGAAGAATGGGGCAATAAGGGGATGGAGCGTTCCGCAGGAACCTGAGAACACATTATATATGACTAAGTGTAAGACAAGTGGGTACATTTGTCAAGTATTCTCCGGTGGAAATTATAAGACAATTAAAAAGTCTTTTAAAAATTGTTTCAAACTGAGTCGCGAACAGAAATGTTTAATGAGAAGCTGGGAGACTATAATGGCAGGGCAGTGCCACTGGCCGTAAACCACCTACCGCTACAGCCTCCGCACGTCACCGTCACCAGATGGACAATGCCACATTTCTGGGTAATTGTTTAGTTTCACGGTGGCAGTTACGTACTTAGCGTAGCGTCTCTTTCACGCCGATGTGGATAGTGGGGGTATGAAAAGGTCGGGAGGACGCATACCGCGGTCCCTCGCCACGCTTTGGACTGCCGTGGATAGTGGGGGTTTTAAAAGGAGGCATTTGACAGTATGTAACATGGAGCACTGGAAAATGCCTCCTTCATTGTGAATGCGACGCACTTGCGTCCACATCCCCACTTTGGAAAGGAGACGCATGCGCTACAGAACCCCTAACCCAGTCCGCAGGGTTGATGTACCCTGCCGCAATAGCTAACGAGACGCAGGTGCGTCTCAGTGCAGGCGTGTCTGAGATGCTCCTTCGTCTAAGACGCTCCTTTGTCTGAGAAAGATGGAGCGCCTCTCCGCTGGTGCCAGCATGATCCCCTCTCCGCCAAAGAGAGGGGATTCAGTACTGAATCCCGGCGGTCAGGATCCCGGCGTTCAGAATCCCGACGCCGGAATCCCGACAGCCGAAATGCCGACAAGGGGGGGACGTGGATCGCCCCCCCCCCCTTGCGGGCTCGCTGCGCTCGCCACACAGCGGGCCCGGTGCCTCGCTACGCTCGGCACACTAATTTATTCTCCCTCCAGGGGTGTCCTGGACACCCACGGAGGGAGAATGTGTCGGGATTTCGGCGGTCGGGATTCCGGCGTCGGGATTCTGAACGCCGGGATCCCGACCGCCGGGATTTTAACTGCATCCCAAGAGAGGGGATCATGCTGGTGCCGGCGGTGTAAGAGAGGCAATTACTAGTCTTGCCAGGGACACCAGGAACAGAGATGCAGTTCTCGGCAAGACTTGTGTAGTTTCACGGCGGTAGCCTACGCTGATAACGTAGCTTAGCCTGGCGCCGTGAAACTACACAAGTTAGGCAGCCGTTGGGCTACACTATTACCATAGCTTCAAACGTAGCGTAAGCTGCCACGGTGAAACTAAACAAGTACCCATTTCTGTAGCAAGTCTGTGATGTATATGTTCTACAAATGCCTCAGGCGTCACCAGTGTTACAACAGCACCTGATTAGGGATTATAATGTGTCAGAAAACCATCAGGAAATATGGAAACAAACATAATATGTAACAGACACAACAATGAAAACACTGACAGGTGCAGATAATAACTTTATGTCATTACAGTGGCACCTGTGAGTCAAGGCCAGCTCTACATATAGGCGGCTGCCTGTAGGTTTCAGAATCAGGGGGGTGCGTAGGGTCTCTGAGAGGTGGATCCTTGTTGACCTTAATGCAAACAGCAGGTGTAGAACATCTAAGAACATCTAATGCTGACATTACACCAGTACGGATGGTGTAATGTTAGCATTACTGCCTCACAGTGCTGAGGTCATGGGTTTGATTACCACCATGGAGGAGGCGTGGCCACAACATCTTGGGGGCAGGTATATGCATCTCTGACATCTCGCCTATCATGGCCCTGGATATCACACTTAGGGTAATAAATTATCTCCAAATGAAAGCACTGCATGATATATTGTATTGTATAACTGTTAGTATGCATTATCGGTCTTTAATTGTTGTATATTCCTGTGTGATACAGTTTATTATCTATGTGATATATTATGTATTGTGGGCACTGCTAAGAGGCAGGTTATGTACTGGAGGCACTGCTACCTGGCATATTATGTACTGTGCGCACTGCTCTGTGGCATAGTATGTACTGCTGGCACTCCTATGTGGCATATTATGGACTAGGGCACTGCTATGTTGCATATTATGTACTGGGGCCACAGAGTATGTACTAGGGCAGTGCTGGGCAACACCGGCCCTCCAGATGTTAGTGAACTACACATCCCAGCATGTCTTGCATCAGTTTCAGCATGGCCACATAGCAAAACTAATGCAAAGCATCCTGGGATGTGTAGTTCACTAACATCTGGAGGGCCGGTGTTGCCCAGCCCTGTACTAGGGCATTGCTATGTGGCATATTATGTACTGGAGGCACTGCTATGTGGGTTATTATGTACAAGGGTACTGCTATGTGACATATTATGTACTGTGCACACTCCTCTGTGGCATAGTATGTACTGCTGGCACTCCTGTGTGGCACATTATGTACTAGGCCACTGCTATGTTGCATTTTATGTACTGGGGCCACAAAGTATGTACTAGGGCACTGCTATGTGGCATATTATGTACTGGAGGCACTGCTATGTGGGTTATTATGTACAAGGGTACTGCTATGTGACATATTACTTACTACAGGCACTGCTATGTGGCATATTATGGACTGGGAACACTGCTATGTGGCATATTATGTACTAAGGGCACTGCTATGTGGCATATTATGTACTGGGGCCACATAGTCTGTACTAGGGCACTGCTATGTGGCATATTATGTACTAGAGGCACTGCTATGTGGGTTATTATGTACAAGGGCACTGCTATGTGGCAAATTATGTACAAGGGTACTGCTATGTGACATATTATGTACTAGGGCACTGCTATGAGGCATATTATATACTGAGGGCACTGCTATATGGAATATTGTGTACTGAAGCAATGCTAGGTGGCATATTATGTACTGAATGCACTGTTTTGAGTCATGTTATGTACTGGAGGCACTGCTATGAGGCACATTATGTACTAGGGCACTGCTATGGGACATAGAAGTACTGGGAGCACTGCTATGTGGCATATTACAGTATGTACTGAGGGCACTGCTATGAGGCATATTATGTACTGAGGCACTGCTGTGTGGCATATTATGTACTGGGGCACTGCTATGTGGCATATAATGTACTAGGGGCACTGCTGTGTGGCATATTCTGCACTGGGAGCACTGCTGTGTGGTATATCATGTACTGGGCACTAATATTAGGCATATTATGTACTGGGCCAGTGCTATGTGGCATTTTATGTATTGGGGCACAACTATGTGGCATATTATGTACTGGGACACTGCTATGTAGCTTATTATGTACTGGGACACTGCTATGTAGCATATTATGTACTGCGTGCACTGCTATGTGGCATATTATGTATTGCGGGCACTGCTGCTATGTGGCATATTATGTACTTGATGTACTGTACTAGGTATTATGCATCTCTTCTCTGTTTTTCGTGCATTGTAATTGGCCTGATGCCCTCCAGGGGTATAAATCATTTGGGCACAGTTTAGGTGACTCTGGACCAATTGTGGCAGTGGTTAGTATTGCTGGAGTTCATCCTGAAGCTCAGAATAGGCTGAGTAGATCCACATGTGTGTTCAGTACCTGGGTAAGTCACAGACTTGGGGCACACAGAGGAAGGAGATACCGTGATCATGTTTCACTGGAGTTGTTCTGTTACTGGGACTGTGATTTGGGCCTTGCAAACGCCTTGCTCTTGCAGGCCGGCCCAGTGCTCAGCATTCGTCACAAAATTTAATTATGTGTTTTCCTAGAACTCCTGTGATCCTGTGTTTCTCCGTATATCATTCTGTGAGATCCAGTGTATAATTTGTTTATAATTTGGACTGCGGAGCCCATTTGTAGAATTCCAATGTTTGGGACAAAGCAGTAAAAGAATGCTGTTATCTGCACACCGCTCAGCGGGACAGGCAGCACACGGCGTGCCCTCGCAGAACAATACAAGTCAATAACCCTGTAACAATGTAACAAAAGAATGCATTTAAAGAAAAGAATTACTGTCAAGCACAGCCGCACAGAACACGAGCGTGATCTAAAAATATTGGATGTGACAAGCCACAAATGCGCCACTGTCATTCGTCCGCTTACGTCTACCTTTTGCACAGCTGGCTGCCGTCCTAATGTACTCCTACCACTAGTGCCCTATTGTACTTATCCCACGTACTCCCCGGTAGGAGAGGCGTGTTTGACACCTCCGTTGTGTCCCTCGCTTCCACTTGTGTGGAACATTGTGCTTAAACAAAGAGTCACTTGCAACCAAAAACCTATTCGGAACAAGCCCACACACCACCGTCATAATGCAGCACAATGGGCCTTATTCTAGTTCACTCTTTCTGACAAAATCCTTCTTAGATGGACAAAACCATGTGCACTGCAGGGGGGCAGATGTAAAATGTGCAGAGATAATTAGATTTGGGTGAGTTATTTTGTTTCTGTGCAGGGTAAATACTGGCTGCTTTATTTTTACACTGCAATATAGAGCTCACTTTGCAGTAAAACCCCACCCAAATCTAATTCTCTCTGCACAAGTAACATCTGCCCCACCTGCAGTGCACATGGTTTTGTCCATCTAAGAAGGATTTTATCAGAAAGAGTTTACTAGAATAAGGCCCTATGTTCCAAAGCAGCCCGGACATACTGCACATCACCCGTTATTGTATACAGGAGTATGATGAAGATATACCGCAGCAATCTTGTAGCAACTGCTTGTATTTAAGTGTACATTCGGCTTATTGATTAATTCACTATTGTTTTCTAGAAGATCAGGGTCTTTCATTCCATCAGCCCCGCGTGTCCTTTGTCTGGGATGTTTGTCATCATGTACAAGGACAATTTCAGATGCCTGTATGTATAATGCATTTGTGCATAAATAAATTAGTTCTTCAAAGCAAGGAACAGCCAAAGGGAACCTAATTACACAAAGGGGCCGCGGATTCAAGGAGACTAGATTAACAGCTGCAGGGAATGTTCTTTGTTCTGGGCTGATCCATTTAGGCTTATACATCTGTAGTAGGCAGGTCCTGATTGGACTAGTCTATTGCACTCAGCTGAGAGGTATAATTCACACATTTTCACAATGTAACGGGTTGGGCAAATTTAGATTGTCTGAAAACATTTTGCAAATTTGGGACTATGGGCCTTATTTTGGTTCACTCCTGGCAAATTCCTTCTTAGATGGACAAAACCATGTGCACTGAGGGGGGGGGGGGGGATGTAACATGTGCAGAGAGAGTTAGAATTGGGTGCGTTATTTTGTTTCTGTGCAGGGAAAATACTGGCTGCTTTATTTTACACTGCAATATAGATCTCACTTTAAAGTAAAACCCCACCCAAATCTAATTCCCTCTGCACAAGTTACATCTGCCCCCCCTCCCACCCTCTACAGTGTACATGGTTTTGTCTATCGAAGAAGGAATTGCCAGATGGAGTGAACCAGAATAAGGCCCTATATTAAGAAGATTATTATGAGGCCATAGGTAACATATGGGTTTGGACTCCTTTCCTCTCTTTCATTGTCAAATAAATCAAAACATAAAACTGGATAAAGGTAATCTGGGCCTCTCAGAAAACTTTTGTTGTCTACCTGCAGGAGGCTCCCATTTCCATCATAAATCTCCTGCTGTCCAGCATTGTATTCCTAATCCATGATTTCTTCAGATTTTGCCAGGGGTGCTACTAAGGGGTTGTGTTATGGTTTCGGGAGTTAACCCGCAGCCGTGACTGCTGTTTAGGACAGCCACAGCGAAACCCTACTCTACCTCTGTTGACCCCCAAAGCCAGGTAACCGGTTCCTGCAGGAGCTAGGCTTCGCCTGTAGCCGCCACGTTTGGAAGGGCGAGTTAAGCCCGCCCTGGCTCCGGTGCAGCCAGGAGTTATGATGGTACAAGGAACCGGGACCTCCTAAGGGTACAGCCAAAAGGAGATCTAGCTACGGGACCTAACTGGTATTTTAACAAAAGGCAACTTGCCAACCTGGCTACGCTGCTAAGCGCCAGCGACCTAGTCGCTAACCACCAGCGACCGAGTCGCATACACAAAAAATACACCACACAAAAAGGCACACAACACGAAAGATAAAGAAGGGGTGACGATAGAACGACACCTACAAGGAGAACTGAACTGGGACGAAGGCCCAGGGCACCTCTTAAGAACTACAGAGGGTGCCCCCAAAACTAAGGATAATCCCAGGGCTGGGAAGCGAATGTAAAAGAATAAAGCAGGCCCCCAAAAAAGGGGTACTCACGCGGACCGGAGGGGGGTCCCAGACTGGGAACAGACAGGACAGGACACTGCAAATGCTGAGCAGCAAGGAGACCGGAAACCACTGTGACAGGTGCTATAACCGGCAGGGGTATGCTGGGCTGGCCTCCTTATAAAGGAGTACCTACAGCCCAGCCCGCCCAGCCGAACGAGAGGCAGCTGTGATGACAGGAGGACTTCCTCCCCTGTGTCTCCTAATCAGGAGGCTTCCGTAGCTGTCCCCGGCGGCGTCCACCGTTGCTGGGCAACGGACCTGCAGCCTCCGGCTGCCTGAGCTCCCCGGCGTCCCGGGTTGCTAGGCGCCGGGCTGCCGCATTATCCCTGCGCCCGGCCGCCAGAGCGTCTGCGGTTGCTAGGCAACCTGGCCGCCTGGCGTTGTGACGGGGAGGACGTGCGGCCGTGAGATGCCGCCGCCCCGTCACCGCCGCTGCACGCCCGCTGCGTGCAACAGTACCCCCCCCTCGAGGAGGGGTTAACAAACCCCTATAAGCAGCTTTATCGGGAAATTCCCGAAAGAACTCTGCTTTGAGTCTTGGGGCGTGCAGATCTCTGTCCGAGACCCAGGACCTTTCTTCCGGCCCATATCCTTTCCAATGGACTAGAAAGCGGAGAGACCCGCGTACCACTTTGCAGTCCAAGATTTTTTCCACCAAAAATTCAGAGTGACCATGGACATCCACTGGTGATCTACCCTGCACCATCCTCCGAGGAAACTTCTTGGAGCAGATGGCTGGTTTGAGTAACGAGGAATGGAAGGTATTGGCAATTTTAAGAGATTTGGGGATAAGAAGTCGAAAGGCTACTGGGTTGACCCTCCTTATAATGGTGTATGGACCAATAAACTTCGGGCCAAACTTGGCGGACACTTGTCGAAGTTTAATGTTACGGGTCGATAACCACACCCTATCACCCACCTTAAAATTGCACGGCCGTCTCGAACGATCGGAAAAGACTTTTTCCCGAAAGGCAGCTCCTTTGAGGGCTAAGTGAACTTGCCTCCATATCTCTCTGAGCCGGGCCGTGGTTGAAGAAGCGACAACACGACCCTCTGGGCCCAGTGCATTAGCCTTGGGATGAACCCCATAGACAGTAAAGAACGGAGACATCTTTGAAGAGGAATGATACGCGTTGTTATAGGAAAACTCCGCGACGGGAAGAAAGTCTGCCCAATCATTCTGAGTCTTAGAAACAAACATGCGCAGATACTGCTTCAAGGACTGATTAAGTCGTTCCGTTACCCCATTGGATTGGGGATGGTAGGCTGAGGTTAGACTCAGTTTAATCTTAAGTGCCGCACAAAAGTGCTTCCAAAAACGTGCAATAAACTGAGGGCCTCGATCCGACACGATGTCAGAAGGCAAACCATGGAGCCTAAAGATATGGAGAAGGAACAATTTGGCCAAACCACTAGCTGTTGGTAATTGTGGCAATGAGACAAAGTGAGCCATTTTACTGAAGCGGTCAATGACTACCCAGATAACCTGGAACCCGTGAGACATGGGCAAATCAACCACAAAATCCATGGCAATATGTGACCATGGTCTGGACGGAATGGCCAATGGAACCAATTGCCCCGTCGGAGTTATCCTGGGAATTTTATGCCTCGCACATACCGGGCATGACAAAACAAAGTCCCTCGTGTCACTAGCCATGTCGGGCCACCAAACGCTGCGAGAGAGGAGTTCCGAAGTCTTTTTGACCCCCTGATGTCCTGCAATCCTACTCTCATGAAATTCTGCCAACACTTCTCTTCTCAAGACCTGTGGAACAAACAGACACCCATCGGGTTTCTGACTGGGCGCCCCATCTTGAACCCTGAGAAGTGAATCCTTCAAGGTCTGGGTAAGACCAGAATGGATAACAGATGGTGGAAGGATAGACACTGGGGAAACCCTTGATTCTTGTCTGGGTATAAAACTGCGGGAAAGAGCATCTGCGCGAATGTTCTTTGATCCCGGTCTATAAGAGATAAGAAAATTAAAGCGTGTGAAAAATAATGCCCACCGGGCTTGTCGGGCATTTAAACGCTTGGCAGACTCCAGATATTGCAGGTTTTTATGGTCCGTAATGACCAATGTCTGGTGGCTAGCTCCCTCCAACCAGTGTCTCCACTCCTCAAAGGCCCACTTAATGGCCAGCAACTCCCGATTACCCACATCGTAGTTGGCCTCTGCCGATGAGAATTTTCTGGACATGTAGGCACATGGGAAGAGGAATGAGGAATTGGAACCCTTCTGAGATAGCACAGCACCTGCTCCTACCTCCGATGCGTCAACCTCAATGATAAAGGGTTGCTCTGGATCTGGGTGTCTGAGGATGGGAGCTGTCACAAAAGCATCTTTCAGTGCTACAAACGCCCGCTCCGCTTGCGGGGTCCAATTGGAAGGATCCGCTCCCTTCTTTGTGAGGGCCACGATGGGAGCGACTACATCGGAAAAAGACCGGATAAATCGTCTGTAATAATTTGCGAATCCTAAGAATCGCTGGATGGCCTTTAAATTGGAGGGACGAACCCATTCCAAGACTGCCTGCAATTTTTTGGGTTCCATGCGAAAACCATCTGAAGAAATAATATACCCTAAAAAGGATATCTCGGGCACTTCGAATTCACATTTCTCCAGTTTGGCGAAAAGATGATTTTCGCGGAGTTTTTGCAGGACTTGACGTACCTGGGCGCGATGTTCTTCCAGGGTACTAGAATAAATCATAATATCGTCCAAGTAGACGACCGCAAACCTCCCTAAAAAGTCCCTGAGGACATCGTTGATAAAGTCCTGAAAGACAGCAGGTGCATTGGATAACCCAAAGGGCATCACAAGATACTCGTAGTGCCCTGTTTGGGTACTAAAGGCTGTCTTCCACTCGTCCCCGGCTCTAATACGTATGAGGTTGTATGCTCCCCGAAGATCAATCTTGGAAAATATCTTGGCGGAGCGCAACTGATCAAAGAGAACCGAGATCAATGGTAAGGGATAAGTGTTTTTTACGGTGATTTTATTGAGGGCCCTGTAATCAATACAGGGCCTTAAAGACCCATCTTTTTTGGAAACAAAGAAGAACCCCGCGCTTAGAGGGGATTTAGATGGTCTGATAAACCCTCTATCCAGATTCTCTTGAATGTACTCGTTCATGGAACGAGTCTCGGGACCAGACAATGAGTAGAGTCTGGCTTTCGGGTATTGTACCTCTGGCAGAAGTTCGATGGCACAGTCGTACGGACGGTGAGGCGGTAATACCTCTGCCTGTCCTTTGGAGAATACGTCGGCAAAATCTAAATAACTGGGGGGAATCCCCTCCAAGGTAACTGCCGCCGCCCGAATGGGGCAGTTAACGCAGGACCCAAAACACTGATCGCCCCAACGTATAATCTCTCCTGTTTGCCAATCAATATGTGGATTGTGGTTCTTGAGCCAGGGGTATCCCAGAACCACCGGGACCAGGGAACAAGAGGTTAGGAAAAAGGAGATAGTCTCCTCATGAAAAATTCCCACACGAAGTAGCAATGGTGGAGTCTGGCTTGTGATAGTTCCACTGGGAAGAGGGCCGCCATCCAGACCCCGCATAATGAGCATTCTATCCAGCTCTAACTGGGGAATTCCCAGCCTAGAGGCAAAAGAAATATCCAAAAAATTTCCAGCCGCCCCGCTATCAATAAAAATGGATACGGGGTGTTCAATGTTATCTACCTTAAGACAAGCTGGTACCAATAATGCATTACGAGAGGAAATAAGCTGGAGACCAAGATGAACCCTCTCATAATTCACTTGGTCCGTGCGTTTCCCGGTTTGTTCGGGCAAGTACGCAAGACATGTCCTTTGCTGCCGCAATAGAGACAAAGCCCTGCTGACATCCTGCGGGCTCTCTCGTCTGGAGTAATTCGGAAGGCCCCTATCTGCATGGGCTCTTCTTCCTCTTCGGATGGCACGTAACCGAGAGAGGTGGGTCGGAGAGTAGAATTTCTCTCTGACTTTCGTTCCCTAAGGCGACGGTCAATCTTTATGGAAAGTTCCATAAGCTTATCAAGAGTGTCGGGAGAGGGGTATTGAATCAGGCTATCCTTGATTACCTCCGACAATCCCTGCCTGAACTGACTGCGCAAGGCCGGGTCGTTCCAACCGCAGTCGTTGGACCATCGGCGGAATTCCGTGCAATATGCCTCCGCCGGATTCCTTCCTTGTTTTAAGGCCCGCAGGTGACTTTCTGCTGAGGCCTCTCTATCAGGGTCGTCATATAGTAACCCTAAGGATTTAAAAAAGGCATCTACTGATCGAAGGGCCGGATCGTCGGGTTTAAGCCCGAAGGCCCAGGTTTGTGGATCCCCCTGCAGCAATGATATGATCAATCCCACCTGTTGCTGCACGGAACCTGATGACCTAGGCCTGAGACGCAAATAAAGCTTACAGCTTTCTTTAAAATTAAAGAAATCTTTCCGATTACCGGAAAATCGGTCCGGGAGGCTCATCTTAGGCTCGGGAGCCGGAACTGAGGGACCCTGAGCCAGCTCTTCTTGAGATTTTACCCGTAAGGACAGATCCTGCACCATCTGGGTAAGGTTCTGTAGCTGGTTGGCGAAGGCCTGGGCTGGATTAGATGGAGTAGGATTCATGATAAGAAGCCAAAGCAGAGAGGCACGAGGCGGACAATTCTAACAGAATCAATCCCCTAATACTAAACCCTCCCTCTTTGACTATGTTTTTAAGGCCGGTTATAATGTTATGGTTTCGGGAGTTAACCCGCAGCCGTGACTGCTGTTTAGGACAGCCACAGCGAAACCCTACTCTACCTCTGTTGACCCCCAAAGCCAGGTAACCGGTTCCTGCAGGAGCTAGGCTTCGCCTGTAGCCGCCACGTTTGGAAGGGCGAGTTAAGCCCGCCCTGGCTCCGGTGCAGCCAGGAGTTATGATGGTACAAGGAACCGGGACCTCCTAAGGGTACAGCCAAAAGGAGATCTAGCTACGGGACCTAACTGGTATTTTAACAAAAGGCAACTTGCCAACCTGGCTACGCTGCTAAGCGCCAGCGACCTAGTCGCTAACCACCAGCGACCGAGTCGCATACACAAAAAATACACCACACAAAAAGGCACACAACACGAAAGATAAAGAAGGGGTGACGATAGAACGACACCTACAAGGAGAACTGAACTGGGACGAAGGCCCAGGGCACCTCTTAAGAACTACAGAGGGTGCCCCCAAAACTAAGGATAATCCCAGGGCTGGGAAGCGAATGTAAAAGAATAAAGCAGGCCCCCAAAAAAGGGGTACTCACGCGGACCGGAGGGGGGTCCCAGACTGGGAACAGACAGGACAGGACACTGCAAATGCTGAGCAGCAAGGAGACCGGAAACCACTGTGACAGGTGCTATAACCGGCAGGGGTATGCTGGGCTGGCCTCCTTATAAAGGAGTACCTACAGCCCAGCCCGCCCAGCCGAACGAGAGGCAGCTGTGATGACAGGAGGACTTCCTCCCCTGTGTCTCCTAATCAGGAGGCTTCCGTAGCTGTCCCCGGCGGCGTCCACCGTTGCTGGGCAACGGACCTGCAGCCTCCGGCTGCCTGAGCTCCCCGGCGTCCCGGGTTGCTAGGCGCCGGGCTGCCGCATTATCCCTGCGCCCGGCCGCCAGAGCGTCTGCGGTTGCTAGGCAACCTGGCCGCCTGGCGTTGTGACGGGGAGGACGTGCGGCCGTGAGATGCCGCCGCCCCGTCACCGCCGCTGCACGCCCGCTGCGTGCAACAGGTTGCTTTGCAAGGATTGCAATTTGTTGTAATCACTGTTATTTCCTGTAGCTTCATAGGAGTCCCAACTGACAACTCTCATTACCCCCCCCCCCCTCCTTGTGGGAACCTCCTACAGGAAGGAGAGACAGCAGTGAATCATCACACAGGGTCTTCTGCACTGGTGTGCCCTCATCCATAGTGTGCTGCTGCTGCTAATGAGCTAATGCAGGCATTCCCAACTACAATCCTCAAGGCACACCAACAGTGCAGGTTTTAGTGATATCCAGGCTTGAGCACAGGTGACTTAATTAGTATCCGAGTGTCTGATTAAACCATCTGTGCTGAAGCCTGGATATCACTAAAACCTGCACTGTTGGTGTGCCTTGAGGACCATGGTTGGGAATGCTTGTGCTAATGCTATAATGGTATGGAAAACAGAACATCCAATAAATATCGACATTGCCTACAAGATGCAGGCAGTCAGTAACATTTAATACACCAAAGATATAATTTTATGCAAAGGGACAAGGTTAAAACTGCATTTGGAATTTATTGCATAGGTGTCACAAGAGGAACAGAAATATTAATATATAGTTGCAAACAAGATACCTCATATTGCAGGTAGCAATTTTAGTATCAACACTTGCAAAACTTATTTTGGTGCCTAGCCCTAACCCTCCTTCCAGTGCCTATCTCTAACCCTCCCCCTAGTGCCTAATCCCAACCCTCCCCATGGGATAACATGGTTCCCGCTAATTCCGACCCCCACCAGATTCCGATAGCTTCCAGTTCCTCTCCTGCATCACAGAAGCTCATGGTTGAGCTCATTCAAACCCAAATCGGTGGGCCTTGATACAGGATGGTCAATATGGGTCATTTGGTTGCAGAGATATTGCGGGTAAACAAATTTCTATATTTATGAAACATGGCTGTTCATGTTCTTTGAGGGCAGATGACTCTGGAACCAAATGGTCCATTTTCACGGGACCAAAATCATCCGAAGCCCACTCAAAATTTTCTTGTGTGAAAGAGGTATAATTTCAAATAGCCACGACCTGCAGTGCTCTGAATACAGCAGAGCAGACCCTCGCTTTCTACCTGGCTTCACTTCTGACCGGCGACAGCTGTCCCCCAGTTACCGCAAGCAATCCCCCTTGGCAATGAGCATGTAATCCCACATGGCAACGAGCATGCAACCCCTGGCAATAAGCATATAGGTAAACAGGCTTAATCTGTGTAGCATTATGCGAATTTTGGCTCAATTCGTGTAGCATTATGTGAATTTTGACTCAATCCATGTGGCATTATGTGAATTTTGGCTCAATCTGTGTAGCATTATGTGAATTTTGGCTCATTCCATTTGGCATCATGTGTAAGGGGCAAGTATAAAGGGGTCTAGTATTTTTTTGCATAGTCTGTAGAAGTGGTATAGGGTGTGGTACACTACACTCAAGGACATGCCCCCTTTTGAGTGGCCACACACCCTTTACCGGAGCACGCCTTTGGCATGCACGCAACTATATCCTTCACTTTTGACGCGAAGGTGGGCTGGGTACTTTAAATGCCAGGGCCTATTTTCCCATCCTCTTTCTTCTCTCCATCTCTCTCTCGCCAATCTCTGAGCATGTACACTGGCACCACCATCACCCCCTCCCCCTCTCAAACCCTCTCCTATCATGGTGCCCCCCCCCTCCCTGTCATTTTCTCCTGGATCCGTCCCTGTCTGGGGGTACAGTGTTTATTACAATTACATGATTTCCTTCCTTTGAAATCAAGGGGGTAATGTTGGCATATCTAAATATATTTTGGGGTCAAAGGTAAAAAAGTTCCCTGACCCCTGTTCTATACTATACCCTAACCCTCCACTCCTGTATTCTAACCCTCCCATTAGTGTCTAACCCTATCCCCGATACCAACGACATCCCCTCATTCAGATCAGGATATTCAGTAAACAGGAACCTGAACTCTACAGATCTCTGTCCTTGTAAAATGACCAAAGCTGGAGATTACACGCAGAGTGATGGTTTACCACCAGGGTGCCACAGACAGGTCGTCCTTCCTGCACAGCTAACCAGTATATTAATCACCACATATCGGTTACAGCATGGAATATAATACGTATATAAAATGTCTGAGAGATCCGTCGCTGTTTTACCCAACTTTTAATTCATAATCCTGGTTTTCTGAGCTTTGATATTCCACAAATTGAAGGAAGGTTTAGAGAACAATGCCAGACGGCCCAACTCAGACATCAAGCAGTCAGGAACTAAAGCCGTGCGCTTTATTCTACGGCTAATGGATATTCCAGGCACCTCCTGAGCCGTACATACAACCCCCAGTCCTGGGAGTCTCGCACTCGCTGAGCACTGTGGTCGGCAATGGTGGCCGGAGCCTTCTGTGCCTGTGCGGGGGGAGGGGCAGCGTCTGATACATCACTTGTGGGGATATTTGACACGTTTCTGTTTGGCTGCAAAGATGGGAGTAAATCATAACTGGAATAACACACCGGGAAGTGGTTACATGTTTGTGTTACAAATAATTGTATGGCTGCAATATTTATTATACACTTGTCTACCATTGTAGTGCTGCAGATATAAGGGGGGGGGGGTTAGACCACCATTAGTTTTATAGACATTAGGCCTAATTCAAACCTGATCGCAGGGGAAATTTGTTCTCAAAATGGGCAATACTATGCTGCACTGCAGATGTAACGTGCAGAAAGAGTTGCAATAGTAGCACGACTTACAACACACAATGTCCACAGTACTAGCACCGCTTACACACACAATGCCCACAGTACTAGCACCGCTTACACACACAATGCCCACATTACTAGCACCGCTTACGCACACAATGCCCACAGTACGAGCACTGCTTACATACACAATGCCCACAGTACTAGCACCGCTTACACACACAATGCCCACAGTACTAGCACCGCTTACGCACACAATGCCCACATTACTAGCACCAATTACGCACACAATGCCCACATTACTAGCACCACTTACACACACAATGCCCACAGTACTAGCACCGCTTACGCACACAATGCCCACATTACTAGCACCGCTTACGCACACAATGCCCACAGTACTAGCACCAATTACACACACAATGCCCACATTACTAGCACCGCTTACGCACACAATGCCCACAATACTAGCACCGCTTACGCACACAATGCCCACAGTACTAGCACCGCTTACGCACACAATGGCCACATTACTAGCACCGCTTACACACACAATGCCCACAGTACTAGCACCGCATACGCACACAATGCCCACATTACTAGCACCGCTTACGCACACAATGGCCACATTACTAGCACCCCTTACGCACACAATGGCCACATTACTAGCACCGCTTACGCACACAATGGCCACTATACCAGCACTGCTTACGCACACAATGTCCACAGTACTAGCACCGCTTACGCACACAATGGCCACATTACTAGCACCGCTTACACACACAATGCCCACAGTACTAGCACCGCTTACACACACAATGCCCACATTACTAGCACCGCTTACGCACACAATGCCCACAGTACGAGCACTGCTTACATACACAATGCCCACAGTACTAGCACCGCTTACACACACAATGCCCACAGTACTAGCACCGCTTACGTACACAATGCCCACATTACTAGCACCAATTACGCACACAATGCCCACATTACTAGCACCACTTACACACACAATGCCCACAGTACTAGCACCGCTTACGCACACAATGCCCACATTACTAGCACCGCTTACGCACACAATGCCCACAGTACTAGAGCCAATTACACACACAATGCCCACATTACTAGCACCGCTTACGCACACAATGCCCACAATACTAGCACCGCTTACGCACACAATGCCCACAGTACTAGCACCGCTTACGCACACAATGGCCAAATTACTAGCACCGCTTACACACACAATGCCCACAGTACTAGCACCGCATACGCACACAATGCCCACATTACTAGCACCGTTCACGCACACAATGGCCACATTACTAGCACCCCTTACGCACACAATGGCCACATTACTAGCACCGCTTACGCACACAATGGCCACTATACCAGCACTGCTTACGCACACAATGCCCTATTGCCTTCACCTCTGCTGATGCACTGGGGTGCCAAGCCTCCTGGCTCAGCGGACCATCAGTAAGAGTATGTACGGCACAGCATGCACTGGGGGGTGGTGGAAGGGGAAGGTGGCTGTCACACAATCAGAACAGCAAGGCACCATTCTCTCCCCGCCTTCAGCCTGCAGCCAGTCAGTGAAGAGCTCTCAGCATGCTGACTGGTGGATGGCTGGAGCTATCTACCAATCAAAGCACTGACAGCCAGTCACTGTATGAAAGTATGTGAAGAGATGGTGCAGTTCCTGTAACTGAGGGTGCAGGGGCCTCAGTGCACTGCTTTGCCGAGGGCTTACAATGCTGTTAAAATGGCCACGAGGGAATGGGTCAAATTGGAAGGTATGGCTGTGTTTTAATCCCCGACAAAGCAAATTCATACATGTCCTAGCTGATTCTCACAGGCCTGCTGTGAGCATATGGAAACAACACCAATGATACAACTGTATGTAGGACAGGTCAAACTGTTCCCTACTAATTATCAGAGAGGAAATGTAGGTCGCAGGTTTATGTTCATGTTTATGTTACCTACCCTCACGGAATGGTCTGGAGTGTCCCGAAAATCGGGTCCCCCTGCCGGTCTCCAGGAAGGGTGGTAAGACTTCTGCAATTAGCCCCTGCACCTAGGGTTGCCACCTCTCCCGTTTTTCCGGGAATCTCCCGGATCCGGTGGCAACCCTCAAGGAGATTCTCCCGGAATTCGGGTGTTTGAAAAAGCCTCCATGCTCTTCACCGCCGCTCGCCGCAATGTCATCATCATCTCGCGAGCCTGTCTGCAGGCCCGCCGCCCACCGCAATACGCCCTCCGCTCACCGCTGGTGTCGCCTGCGGCTGCCAGCCCGGCCAGCCAACCCGCCAGCCAAGCCAGCCCACCCAGCAAGCCAGCCCAGCCAGCATGCCAGCCCAGACAGCCTTAGGTAAATTAATTAACATAACAGCCAGCACATTTTATTTATTTATATATATATGTATATGTGTGTGTACATATAAATATATATATATATATGTGTATTTATATACACACACATATGTGTATATATATGTGTGTGTATATGTGTGTACATATAAATATA